>NC_137968.1:482169-1082169 GCF_963924665.1 Micromys minutus
GCTTGCTGGGAGGAAATGAAGGAGGCAAATAATGTGATTATGTTATGATACCAAAACGTAAATGAATTAAAAATATACTGACAGTATTTTATTTTAAAAAAGACATACTGTTACGAGGTAACATCATTTAGAGTTGTGGTTTCTAAGCTCTGTCCCCTTGCTTTGTTGCTTCAAGCAATGGAATGCTTCCAACAAATGGAATCTCAGAAAGAAAAGTTGTTTACACATCACAGAAAAGGAAGCTCCTGTGCTGGGGGAGTGAGGGCTGGTCTGCACCTCAGTCTGCTTGCCCTTTTTTTTACCACTCCCATGTCTGCCTCCATAAGTGGACATTTTCCAGTGTTCTTGAGGAGGGTAAGACAACCAGTGCTTTAAGTTATCTGTAGAAAGAACTACAGACTGAAGTCTTTAGGATTCAAAGGGACGTTGGCAACTACCCCCCACTTTGGTGTCACTGCTATTTAGTAGCTGTCACTTGATCGGCACTGGAACAGTAAGGCAGGGACCAATGCGGAACTCAGATCTTGAAAACAGCGTGGGATCGTAAACAAAATAATTGGCAAAGGCTGACTACATTATCACCAGTTCTGGGGATCTGTCTTTAGTGCACGGTCCTTTTCACTTCCATCACCTTGAAGCCGAGTCTTTCCTTGCTTAACTTTTCATACAGTTCTCTGCATTCATGACTTTTCCTTCCTCTTACTCTCTCGCTCTCTCTCTCCCACTGTCCCTCCATCTCCTCCTCTCCTTGACACTCTTGTTTCTAGACTGCCTTTAGCCTAAAAGATAATGTATCCACTGGTTACAGCTTTTGACAATTGCACAATCCGCTATTATATTGATTAGAATTTTGTTGTTGTTGTTGTTGTTGTTGTGAGAGCAAGAGAGGCAAGGAGGAGGCTGTTGGTCCAGTCTGTTGGTGGTCCAGTCTGTGGTGGTCCAGGCTGTTGGTGGTCCAGTCTGTGGTGGTCCAGTGTGTATGTAATGTGGTGTCGGACAGGTGATGCTGGTTCTGGTAAGGGTATGTGAAGAGCAGGTGTGTGAGGAAGAGGAGGAAAGAGGAGAAGAGGAAGTGGAGGGAGAGGAGTGCTGCCAGTGGGTTTGAAATGTGTGAGGAAAGGACTAGAAGCAGAAGGTGAAAAAATGTGTAGCCAGGCTGCCTTTGAACTCGAAATCCTCCTGCCTCTGCCTCCTCAGCATATCCTACCGTGTGTGCTACCACAGTAGGCGATTAGACTTTCTCATGTCCATTGTGCTCTACAAATTTATTTATTTTGTCTTCTGTAAGAATTCACTGTGTTCATGTAGCAGTGCTCTCTTCTCCTCTCCTGATGATTAGAAACTGGCTTGCTTTTAGGCACTCGGTGCTGAGTATAATGATAGCTATCAATTTAAGTTTTTTTCTTACAGTTTGGTTTTTGCGGGCCTGGGACTCATTATATGCCCCAAGCTGTCTTCAGATTTATAACAGTCCACTTGCCTTATGCTCCCAAGTGTTGGGATTACAGGTTTGAGCCACTGTGCCTGGTTTGCATGGTATTAAATGTTTCTCTTTTTTATGCATGTGCAAGAGTTTCTTCTGAAAATAGGCCTAGTAGGTAAAACTACCGGACTATAGAAAATATATATTTTCTAATTCAGGAAGTGATTCTGAACTATTTTGTTTCTCTGTAATCAATGTCTGATGAAGGCATAATGTCCTTTTCTTTTACTGATGAAGTACTAACTACGGAGGTCTATCCTTTACTTCTGCACTCTCCTCGTGCTGGGACCTGAACTGAGGTGGGATAACTGGAACAGGTGGTGTCAGTCACCTGATTTTTCTCTTTATACCATTGTTTGTCATGTTTGCAATGCCTGTCACTGATGGGCATATAACTTCTGCTTGAGCCACTTCAGGTTAAGTCTCTGAGTTCTGCCAAGGTTCCCATCTCCGGTTTCACAGCCCTTGGCATCTCACCTAGCTGCTGGCTTCAACACTCTGTACTGAGGAAAGGTGAAACCTTAGCTCTCCAACTTCCAAGCTCCAACCTTCTTTCACTTTTTGCAGCCTAGAGATTATTAGACTAGAGTTAGTTCAAACGGTAGTATAGGTCATGACAGAAAGTTTCAGGGGGATGCCAGGGTTGGTATAGCATTATCAGCAGAGATGGGACCATGGGGGTCTTCAAGTAGCTGCCCTCATGGAGGCCCCAAGATCTTCTAATTTCTAGGAAGATTCTAATTAGAAATTAGAGTGCAGAGGTTTATGTAAAGCCTCTTACCCTTTGCACTTCAACAAGTGGTGTGTTTGGAAAAATCCTGTGCAGGTCAAACAGAATAGTTCTGGGCTGTGCTAGCCGGTAGAAGATTCGCTTGTGTACTTTGCATGGAACTTTGGCTTTTGTGCCTTTGTTTGCTGTGGCTCCATCTCACTGTTGTTGCTAGCATGTCACTTACTCTCTGGAAGGACACGTCACCATCTGTGGGTAATCTTGATTTAATAGTTAAAGCGTGCAGGGCAATGTGTGACAACGTAGCTTTTTCCTCGTCGCTTGCCTTCACACTTCTATCAAATGCCCGTGCTCATTTTAGTAACTTTGAGAAAAAGGATAAATGCTAAAAAGAAGGACCTTTTTTAAAATTAAAAAAAAAAAACAAAGTTGGGAATGTAGGTACACCAAAAGTCCAGCATTTTATTAATACCTATTATACCTGTGTGCACTACATGAGATTTTTCTCTAACACTAATCAGTGGTTCTGGGTGGCTCCGACCAGTCTGTGCTGGCATTTCCCTTTATTTTATCTTAATAGAGCAGTGGACTAAAATAGCATCTCATTTTTCTGACTTAGAATAAGAAAGTTCTTTGAGATCCCGCCTTCTAGAAATGTTCCCCATCCTGCGATTTGTAGATTCCAGCATTTTAAGTACTGTCTTCTCGAAATAGAAGACCTGATTTTCCTTGGAAATTTTAGGTGCATTCTAAGGGTGGATATGGTGAGTATCTCGGTGTGTGGGATGAAGACAGCAAGAAATTCATGGTTTATTTCTGAGCCTGGTCTGCTGGCCTGTCAAGTGTGGAACTGTGGATGAAGGCTCTGAATGGAACTTGTTTGGGTAAGGTGCTAACAAATACAGGGTCATGCTCCAATGTATGACTGTAACAGTACACATGAACTTCTGGCCCATTTAGTCTAGGCAAGGGGTGATCTCAGGGCAAGGAGTATTAGAGAGTGAACAAACCCTCCCCGAAGGTGTACGTGCTGTTAGAGTTGGAAAGCGATGTCTCCTGGAGTTCCAGTCAGCAGCTATCTTACCTATAGGTAGGTAGGCAGTATTTTGGCAGCTCGTCATGTTATGAGGAATTCAGGCTGCATGCATATCAAGTTGCAGCAGGACTAGGCACATCTTCTATTGAGGCTCAACAAGGTAGCCCATCTTTAAATATGAAACTATTTTTATTTAACATGTGAGAGATTTAAGGTTTGTTTGTTTTCACCATAAATGGTTTCAAAGCAAGTCACAAGGTCAGAATGAGCTTCCCTGCACTTGTCTGGGCTTACCATAGAAGCAGTGGTATATGTGTGTGTGTGTGTGTGTGTGTGTGTGTGTGTGTGAGAGAGAGAGAGAGAGAGAGAGAGAGAGAGAGAGAGAGAGAGAGAGAGATATGAACCTGCGCATTAATTCAGTATGTGATTATGTGGAATTCTTAAGTAATATAGAAACCCCCTTAGAATTTTTGCTTGTGCTCAGAGGTGAACTTGACTGATTTAAAATTACCTATGTCATGTCTGCTCACCCTAGGTAGAGTTGTTCAGGGTGATAATAGAAGAGGTGGGCAGAGTTACCAATCTAGGTTATTTGTAGGAGAACAATGCTGAGCAAAACACAAATTGAAAGTGGTCCAAGGTCTGCCACATGAGAAATTCATTTGGGTCTGGCCCTGTCTCATCATCACTGAATTAATGTTTCATGTCTAAACATGGCCAGAGGTAGTATTTCCTGTTTATCTTTTACAAAGCTGGCAGCAACTTCCATACCACGTTCTCTGCAGCATCCCTGAACAGTATAGAATGAAAAGAGAATTTAGTTTCCTTTGCATTTACAGGGAAAAAAGCTCTGGAGCAGCTTTCTTTTGTGTGTGTGTTTGTGTGTGTGTGTGTGTGTGTGTGTGTGTGTGTGTGTGTGTGTGTTGAAATAAAGTGAAGAATAAAGCTCAGAGGTTTGTGGATGTTTAATGGGCTCAATGAGAATGTACTTAATGTTTAATTTTTGAAATTATTCATACATTATTATCTAAAAATACCGTGACTGTGGATTTTGTTGCTATTGCATTTTAATATAGCATTTTAAAATTTCATTTAAGAATGCTTCTTAATAGATAGATGAGCTTAAGGAATATCAAAACCACCCTATCCTAAACTTCTAAGAAGTAAAAGAAAAATTTAATTATTATTTGTAAGAACAACATAGTTTTTAAAACTTGCATATTGTAGTTGAGAGTGATATAATTTATGGCTACTGTGGGATGTATTTAATTTTCCTGCTATCTGGTCCCACATGATATATATCTGTGTTAGTAGCCCCTACCGCCACACAGTAAGCTTGATTTGGGGGTCCATAGGTTCACACATTTATGTAGCATCTACTGGAAGAATTCCTGAAAGAATATGCCATACAGAATGTCATATCCTAAAAAAAAATTCATTTTCCATTATTTAAAATTTTAGTGGACTATCTGAATAAAGAAGCAGACACAAAAAGTCATTCAGAGAAATACAAACATACATGTATATATATATATACACACCACCATTACCACCAATGACAGAAATCTCTCTTCTCTCTCTCTCTCTCTCTCTCTCTCTCTCTCTCTCTCTCTCTCTCTCTCTCTGTGTGTGTGTGTTTTGATGGTCACAGTCATGGTATTGGGAATCAAACCTAGGGCTTTGCATGTACTAGAGAAATGCTCTACCATTGAGCTATATCCTCAGCTTCACTCAGGACTCATTGTTTTGTCTGTCATCTATCTATCTATCTATCTATCTATCTATCTATCTATCTATCTATCATCTATCTATCTATCTATCTATCATCTATCTATCTATCTATCTATCTATCTATCTATCTATCTCTCCATCCTTAATAACATATGCATATTCCATGTGGGACAATTGTCAATAATGGGTACCCTGATTCTTGGTTAAGATAAGTAGAAGTCCTGGTACCCTAATGGATGATGGTTGGAGCTTCCTAGGTCTCCCAGGAGATCAGAAACCCCTTCATGCAGCTACTTGCCACTACAGCCTCCTGTAGTGAGGTTTGAGTTGCATAGGTCACATCCCAAGTCCCTCCTTCAAAGGTGAGGTTGTGACCACATATCACAAAGGCTCCAGATGGAAGGCTCAAGTATGAAGATAAGTTCTTCCCAAGCCCTCAGGCCAAGCCAATAGAAAACACTTGTTGTCAGACTCTGAACCATCTCAAAACTGTATGTATGAGTCCTGTTTGAAAATAAAAGGTGCATGAATTATTCCATCATCTGAGAGCTTCTCTCACAAGAGCTATAACACCACTGTTTGGGAAGAGATCTCCTCTCCTGAAGCTCTCCTGACTCTGAGTGCGGGCTCCGGAAGCCCAGCCCCACAATTACAGATGCAAGCAGAATGATATGCAATCATTCATGTAGACCTTCCCAAATCCCAACAAGACATCATCCTTCTCAACCCCATTTCGAAGGTGCTAACTATTCAATTTGTAGCATTTTCACACTCTTTTAAAAATATCACTTTATTATTTTTTATTTTTTAAAATTGGATATTCACTGTATTTACATTTCAAATGTTATCCCCCTTTTCCCCACTCAAATCCCCCCTCCTCCTCCCTTGCTTCCATGAAGGTGCTCTCTCTCCCAACAACCCTCTTCACCTCAGTGCCTTGGCATTCTCCTTTTCTGGGAAAACAAGCCTTCACTGGATCAAAGGCTTCTTCTCCCATTGATGCCAGACAATGCTATCATCTGCTACATATGCAACTGGAGCCATGGGTTTTTCCATGTGTACTCATTGATTGGTGTTTTAGTCCCTGGGACTTTGGGAGGGTTTGGTTGGTTGATAATGTTGTTCTTCCCATAGAGTCGCAAACTCTTATAGCTCCTTTTGACCTTTCTCTACCTCCTTCATTGGGTTTACCCATGTTCAGTCCAATGATTAACTGCAAGCATCCTCTTCTGCTTCTGTATGACTCTGGCAGAGCCTCTGCTGGGGCATTTATATCTCGCTTCTGCCAGTAAGAACTTCTTGGCATCAGCAATAGTGATTGAGTTTGGTGGCTGCATATGGGGTGGATTCCTAGCTGAGGCAATCTCTGGATGATCTTTCCTTCAATCCCTGCTCCTCTATTTGTTTCTGTATTTACTCCCATGATTGTTTTGTTCTCCCTTCCAAGAAGAATGTAGGCATCCACATTCTGAACTTCCTTCTTTTTTGAGCTTCATGAGGTCTGTGAATTGTTTCTTGGGTATTCCGAGCTATATGGGCTAGTATCTGTTTATCAGTGAGTGTATACCATGTGTCTTCTTTTGTGACTGGGTTACCTCACTCAGAATGATTACTTCCAGTTCCATTCATTTACCTAAAAATTTAATGAAGTCATTGTTTCTAATAACTGTGTAGTACTCCCTTGTGTAATGTACTACAATTTCTTAATTCATTCCTGTGTTGAAGGACATCTGTGGGACTTTGGATCAGAAGTCCCACACAGATCTCTGGTCAAAAATAGGATCTATTCCACCACCTCCACTGCTGATCTGGCTGGGTGGGTAAGCTTGGGTGATGCACATGGAAGGGGAAACTGATTCTGCCACTTCCAGTGCTCAGTTCCCCTTGTCCCTGTTTCTGCTTCTGCCATGAGACATCTAGCCAGGCTGAGCCAAGCCAGTAAGAGGTTCTGTCACAGGGTGCAAGAATCTTCAGGAGAGGAAATCTCTTCCCCAAAAGCAGCTTTAATAGCTCTTAAAACAAAGGCTCTAGATGGCAGAATGATTCTTGTACATATTTACTCTTAAGCAAACCCTCCATATATATACAATTTAGAAATGGTGCGTAGTCTGACAACTGATACTTCTTATTGGCTTGTCCAGAGGGCTTACGAAGACCTTGTCTACAGATTTGAGGGTGGTTCTATTTCTGCCTGGAGCTTACATGACCTGTGGTTATGTCTAACTTTGGAGGAGGGACTTGGGGCATGGTTAATCTGGCTGGGGTCTACCTCACATCCTCCTGCAGAGGAGGGACTTGGGGTAAGACCAATGCCACTTTACATGGGTCTGTAGTATAGGTCCCGTGAAGGGCCCCACCCCCTTTTTTTTCCGTTAACTAGGAAGCCTCCTACCATCTCACTTTATCTTCCTGGGGCTTCACATATTTCAAAAAAAAAAAAAAAAAAAAAAAAACCAAAAAACCCCAAACAAACAAACAAACAAAAACAAGCAGGGTACACTTCAGCACCCAAGTGCCCCACAGCCATTTGAGTTATTTCCAGCTCTGGCTATTATAAATAAGGCTGCTAGGAACATGGTCTTTGTTATATGTTGAAGTGTCTTTTGGGTATATGCCCAAGAGACTGGTATAGCTAGGTCCTCAGGTAATACTATGCCCAATTTTCTGAGGAACTGCCAGACTGATTTCCAGAGTAACCTCACCAACAATGGAGGAGTGTTCCTCCCTTTCTCCAGATCCTTTCCAGCATCTGCTGTCACCTGAGTTTTTGTTCTTAGCCGTTATGACTGGTGTGACATAGATTGTTTCGCATTTCACAGATGACTAGGGATGTTGAACATTTCTTTAGGTGCTTCTCAGCAATTCTGATTCCCTCAGTTGAGAATTCTTTGTTTGGTACCTCCTTTTTAATAGGATTATTTGATTCTCCGGAGTCTAACTTCTTGAGTTCTTTGTAGATATCAGATATTAGCCCTCTATCAGATGTAGAATTGGTAAAGATCCTTTCCCAGTCTGTTGATTTACATTTTGTCAACTTGAAATTGTCCTTTGCCTTGAAACTTTGCAATTTCATGAGGCCCAATTTGTTGATTCTTGATCTTAGGGCATAGCTATCGGTGTTCTGTTCAGGAAATTTTTTTCCTGTGCCTATGTGTTCTAAGCTCTTCCCCACTTTCTCTTCTATTATTTTCAGTGTATCTGGTTTTATGTGGAGGTCTTTCATCCACTTGAACTTGAACTTTGTATTAGGAGAAAAGAATGGATCGATTTGCATTCTTTTGCATGCTAACTGCCAGTTGGACCAACACCATTTGTTGAAGAGACTGTCCTTTTTCCACTGAACGTTTTTAGCTCCTTTATCAAAGATCAAGTGACCATAGGTGTGTGGGTTCATTCTGGGTCTTTAATTCTGTTCCATTGTTATACCTGCCTATCTCTGCACCAATACCATGTAGTTTTTAATTACAATTGATCTGTCATATACCTTGAGGTCAGGAATGGTGATTCCTCCAGAAACTCTTTTAGAGAATAGTTCTTGATATCTTAGGTTTTTTTGTTATTCCAAATGAATTTGCAAATTGCTCTTTCTAACTCTAAGAAGAATTGAGTAAGAATTTTGATGGGGATTGCACTGAATCTGTAGATTGCTTTTGGCAAGATAGCTATTTTTATCATGTTGATCTTCTAATTCATAAGCATGGGAGATCTTTTTATCTTCTGAGGTCCTCTTCAATTTCCTTCTTCAGAAACTTGAAGTTCTTGTCATACAGATCTTTTACTTGCTTAGTTAGGGTCACACCAAGGTATTTTATATTATTTGTGACTATTCTGAACAGTGTCAATTCCCAAATTTTATTTTTAGCACTGTTATCCTTAGAGTAGAGGAAGGCTACTGATTTATTTGAATTAATTTTATGTCCAGCCACTTTGCTAAAGTTGTTTATCAGCTAGAGGAGTTCTCTGGTAGAATTTTTGGGGTCACTTAAGTAAACTTTCATATCATCTGCAATGAATAATATTTTGACTTCTTTCTTTCCTTGCTCTGGCTAGTACTTCCAGTATTGAATAGCTAGGAAGAGAGTAGGCAGCCTTGTCTAGTCTCTAATTTAAGTGGGATTGCTTTAAGTTTTTCACAGTTTAGTTTGATGTTAGCTACTAGTTTGCTGTATATTGCATTTACTATGTTTAGGTATTGGCCTTGAATTCCTGATCTTTCCACGACTTTTTTTTTTTAAAGACAAGCTATTTATTTATTTTTTTAAATTTTACTAGATCAAAGAACATTTAGCTGATTTATTTCCAATGATTTACTTTTTAAATGTTAGTATGAAAAGTGTATTATGATTCTGCACAAAACCAACAAACAAAACACCTCATTGTACTCATCAGGGACTGATCTCAAGCTGATCATGACTGGTTCTTGCTAAAAGTAGAAGGTTCTAGACACATGCAACCCTCCCCAGCACCTGACACAGAAATGTTACTGTGAAGGGAGATTGACTGTTGAAGGGAGCTGCCATGTTGGAAGTCAGTCTGGAGGGCCCTGTGGAAAAACACCACAGGAGCAAATTAGAAACAGCATGGAGTTTCCTCAAGACTGAGTCCCTGGTCCTGCCCCTTCAGCAACTTTCTTTTTCTTTTTCTTTTTCTTTTTTTTTTTACAGACAAAAAGGAACCTACAGTGTCACCCACAAAATATCTTTTTTTTTCACCACTTTATTTAAAAAACAAAGATAAATGTACAAATTTTAAGCATTTTTGCATAAAAGTATATGAATACATTTTTGTCAGTGCTTGTTTTTTTTTTAAGGTTTGATAGTGTGCATTAAGATCTTACTCGTTACAATGAGCATGAAGTACATGTAAAATAGGATGTAACCTGGAATTAATCAAAGTTTTCTTGGTTTTTCCACGACTTTTAACATGAAGGGTTGTTGAATTTTGTCAAATTTCACAGCATCTAATGAGATAATTATGTGGTATTTTTCATTACTTGTTTTTGTTTTTGAGTTTGTTCATGTAGTGGATTATGTTGATGGGTTTCTGTATATTGAACCATCCCTGCATCCCTGGAATGAAGCCTACTTGGTCATGCTGAATGATCAATTTAATGTGTTCTTAAGTTTGGTTTGCAAGAATTTTATTGAGTGTTTTTGCATCAATGTTCATAATGGGAATTTGTCTGAAGTTCTCTTTCTTTGTAGGGTCTTTGTGTGGTTTAGGTATGAGCATGATTGTGACTTTGAAGCATTAGTTGGGTCATGTTCTGACTGTTTCTATTTTGTGAAATAGTTTGGAGAGTATTGGTATTAGGTCTTCTATGAAGGTCTGAGAGAAATTTGAACTGAACCTATCCTGGGCTTTTTTGTGATTGGGAGATTTTGATGACTGTTTCCATTTCTTTGTGCATTATGGGACTGTTATCTGGCTTATCTAATTCTGATTTAACATAGGTACTTGGGATGTGTCTACAAAATCGTTCTTTTCATATAGATTTTCCAGTTTTGTTTAGTATAGCCTTTTGTAATAGGATTGGATAATTTCTTGAATTTCCTCAGTTTCTGTTCTGATGTCTCCTCTTTTATTTCTGATTTTGTTAATTTGGATACTCTCTCTGAGCCCTCTATTTTTCTTGCTAAGGATTTATCAATATTGTTGATTTTCTCAAAGAACCAGCTTCTGGTTTTGTTGATTCTTTGTATAAATTTTTTTTCCTACTTGGTTAATTTTAGCTCCGAGTTTGATTATTTCCTGCTGTTTACTCCTCTCCAATTTATCTGCTTCTTTTTGTTCTAGAGCTTTCATGTGTACTATCAAGTTGTTATTGTATGTTTTCTCCAGTTTTTTTTTTTTTTTTTTTTGAGACATTCAGAGCTATGAGTTCTCCTCTTAGTACTGTTTTCACTACATCTCATAAGTTTGGATATGCTGTGCCCTCATTTTTTGTTAAAGTCTAAAAAAAATAAAAATTAATTTCTTTTGTTATTTCTTCATCGATCTAGATATCACGGAGTAGAGCTTTGTTCAGCTACCATGTGAATGTGGGCTTTCTGTCATTTTTGTTTTTATTGAAGACCAGTCTTAGTCTATGATAATCAGATATGATGCTCAGGCTTATTTTGATCTGTTTTTATTTGTTGAGGTCTGTTTTGTGATCTACTGTATGGTCTATTTTGGAGAAGGTACCATGAGGTGCTGAGAAAAAGGTATATTCTTTTGTTTGAGGATGGAATGTTCTATAGATGTCTATTAAATCCATTTGGTTCATAACTTCTGTTAGTTTCACTGTGTCTTTGTTCAGTTCCTGTTTTTATGATCTGTCCATTGATGAGATTGGGTTTTGATATCGCCCACTGTTATTGTGTGTGGTGTGATATAAACTTTGAGCTTTAGTAGAGTTTGTTTTATGAATGTGGTTGCCCTTTTATTTAGAACATAGATGTTCAGGATTGAGAGTTCATCTTGATAGATTTTTTTTCCTTAGATGAGTAAAAAGTTTCTTTCCTCATCTTTTAAAATAACTTTTGGTTGAAAGTATTAGAAAGGGCACTCCACTTTGCTTATTGGGACCATTTGCTTGCAAAGTTTTCCCCAACTTTTTAGTCTGAGGTGGTGTCTGTGTTTGTCTCTGAGATGAGATTCCTGTATGCAGCAAAAAGCTGAATCCTTTTTAAGTATTCAGTCTGATAGTCTACATCTTTTTTATTGGGGATGTAGTGCATTGATACTAAGAGATATTAAGTTATAGTGTTGTTCCTGCATTTTTGCTATTAGAGGTAGAACTATATTTATATGGTTCTCCTCTTTTGGGTTTGTTGCAAGAAGATTATTTTCTTGCTTTTCCTAGGGAGTAGTCTTTCTTCTTGTTTTGGAGTTTTCTATCTATTATCCCTTGTAGGGCTGGGTTCGTGGACAGGTATTGTGTAAATTTGGGTTCTTTTTGGAATATATTGGATTCTCCATCTATGATAATTGAGAGTTTTGCTGGCATTTGGGTTCTCTTATGGTCTGTATGATGTCTCTCCAGGATCTTCTAACTTTCATAGTCCCTGTTGAAAAGTCTTTTAAAATTCTGATAGGTTTGCCTTAATAGGTTACTTATCCTTTTTTCCTTACTGCTTTTAGTATTCTTTCTTTGTTTTTTGAACATTTGGTGTTTTGAATATCATGTGTTTGGAGCAATTTTTTCTGGTTCAATCTATTTGGAGTTCTATAGGCTTCTGGTATATTCATTGTCATCTCTTTCTTTATGTTAGGAAAGTTTTCATCTATAATTTTGTTGAAGATACTTACTGGGCCTTGTAGCTGGGAATCTTTGCTCCTTTTTGCACTCATTATTTTTAGTTTTGGCCTTCTCTTTGTGTATTGGATTTCCTGTAAGTATTGGGTTAGGAGCTTTTTGATTTTTGCATTTTCTCTGACTTTGTGTCAATGTTTTCTATGATATCTTCTGTCTCTGAGATTCTCTCTTTCATCTCTTGTATTCTGTTGGTGATTCTTGCATCTATGACTCCTAATCTCTTTTTTGGTTTTCTATCTCCAGGGTTGTCTCCTTTTGCTATTTCTTTATTGTTTCTATTTCTGTTTTCAATTCATTTACCTGTTTAGTTGTGTTTTCCTGTAGCTCTTTAAGTGATTTTTGTGTTTCCTCTGTAAGGGCTTTTACTTGTTTAGGTGTGTTTTCTTGGTTCTTCTGCATTTCTTTGAAGGAAAATTCCTGGGCTTCTAGAGGCCCTCCATCATCAATAGGAGGTATAAAATTTTAAGTCGAAATCTTGCTTGTCTGGTATGTTGGGATATCCACTACTTACTGTGGTGGGGGAACTGGGTTCTGATGTTGCCAGGTTGTCTTGGTTTCTGTTGCTTAGGTTCTTGCTCTTGCCTCTTGCCATCTTGTTATCTGTGATAGTAGATGATCTTTTTGTGTCTGTCTGGAGCTTATTTCTCCTGTGGTTCTGTGGGCCCATGGGCTCAGGTGGAAGTTTGCTCCTGGGTGTTCAGCTCTCTGTGGGTTCTGATGGTGGTGGGGTGGCTCTGGCTCTGGGCACAGATGAGGGCTGCAATGATCCGTTCCATTCAGTTCCAATATACCTGAAGCCTGGAAGTTCCTGCTGGTTTCTCCCTGATAGTCAGTGGAGAGAAAGTGGGGGCTCACCTGTGGGCTTAGGAGGGAGAATGCTCCTGAGCTTTCACTGGGTGCTCAGTGCATTTTCACATTCTGATTATTTTATATTTTCATATTTTCAGGACCTTAAAAGGCCCTTTTCCTGGGAGCTAGAGAGAGAGCTCAAACTGGTTAAGAATCCTTTTTGCTCTTCAAGAAGATCCTAGTTTGGTTCCTAGTTTTCTTTTCTGGAAGGTTATTATTACATATGCAGGTAACTCAAGCTCTAAGGAATCTGATACCATTTTATGACCATCAGGATCACCTTCACGTATATGGCACATGCACATAAAAACAGTTAAATATAAACCTTTAAAAGCTGTTGCATAGTTGCTAACATCATTCATGACATCTTTCTTTCCTACTTGTGACTGTTCTCCATACTAATGACTGATGAGGAGGGGAAATATGCAGATCAGAGATTTTTAGCTCCTTACTGCTGCATTCTTTTTATAAATGACATTTACTATACTTCTGATTTCAGCCTGAGTCATGTCTCCAGTTCTCTATGTGTAGTGAAAAGTCAATGTGTTGGATCTATTACTTGATAAAGATAATTGTTTATATATGATTTAGCCCTGTCTAGTATAAATACAGTACAAGCCCCACATATGACTTAAAACTTTCTATCAGTAAAATTAAACAATAAAAAAACCCAGGTAAATATATATGTATATGACTACTGTCATAGCCTCTAACTAGCTCCCATAGCCACACTGAGTATTGCATTCTCCATGCTTCTTCATAGATCCAACTGTATCAAGCCTCTACTCAAGCCCTTCATGTCACTGATCCTTTGGTGTCTTTTCTTACAGACCCCTGGCCAACCACCCAGAGCACCCTTTTCTCTCTGTTCTGATGTCTTCCAGCAGCAGAGCAATTCTATTCATCTAGCTATCCTACCTGGAGCCCTGTCCACTAGATGAATCTACACAATCCTACTAATTCTGTCCCTGAGTGGGGTTTCTATACTGCTGCAGTGCACAGTGATATCCTCCTTTGACATGTTTGTGAATCGTCTCACCTGCTAGAGACATTTTGTATAATTATACTTACCATTTAAAGAAAAGTGGATGCCATAGGCTTCAGAGACATGGCATTTGCTTGTGCCCTCTGTCCCTAATTTGTCCAGTTTTGGGGTTCTGGGATTTTACAGACCTGCCTGCCCTTATGGCTAGGGGGTTGTATGGACCTCGGCTCATGCCCTGATCT
Organism: Micromys minutus; assembly: GCF_963924665.1. NCBI lineage: Eukaryota > Metazoa > Chordata > Mammalia > Rodentia > Muridae > Micromys > Micromys minutus. Next base: position 496,526 of record NC_137968.1, read on the forward strand.
TGGATGGTAAGTTAACATCCAAGGTAGTTATTTGCTCTCTTTTGTGTTCTAGGTGATTTGTGAGTGGCATGTATTTCTTTTTTAAAAAAATATTTAATATTTTTGTTACAGTCCATATTATATCCCCCTCCTAGACCATATATCCTCCACCCCAAGGATGTCCCCACCTCACCCACAACCCCCACTCTTCCAGACCTCCTCACTTGTTGGGGCCTCCAGTTTCTTGAGGATTAGGTACATCCTCTCTGACTGAGTCTAGACCCGACAGTCCTCTGCTGTTTATGTGTTGGGGGCCTCATATCAGAAGCCTTGTTGGTGGTCCAGTGTCTGAGATAGCCTGGGGGTCCGGGTCTGTGTTTGTAGTCTCATAGCAGCTGGAATTTGTGTTGACATCTCAGACATGTGTTATTATGAAAGGGCATGAAGATGTCACTGGTTTGAACTACTGTCTAAGGCACTGTGCTGAGCTGGCCCTGCCTGTCTCCTGGGCAGCACGGTAAAGCTGGCTCTGATGGCAGTGCAATGGCTGAGCATGGCAGAGTGTGCCCCACCCCTGACCTGCAGAGGGAGGTTTAGGAAAGGGAGAAATGGCCTTTACTCTCCTTGCCACTTCACAACTATGGTGCTGCATCAGATGGGTGAGACGGCCCCCAGATCATGGGGGTAGAAGAGCCCCTTCCAAGGTTTTGAATTAGGCAAGCTAGCTACGGCAAGGGTGGAGCACTTGCCCTCCTGGTACAGGCACAGGAGAGCTGGTGGGCTAAGTCAGCTAACTCCTAGGCCCAGATCCAAGGGGTTGAGTTGCCCCACCCCAACTACCTATCTATGATATGCTGGAACTCTTAAATGGACCAGTCTTGCAGACCCAAAGAAGCAGAACTTTGTGAAAAGAGCAACAACAGGATATCTGAGAGGAGTTTGCGTTAGGACAAAATATAGATTGAGCAGCAGAAGCCAGGGGTCTTCAAATAGACCGATAACTCATTTCAATGAACATTTTCATGTAAAAATGGCCACAAAAGTATACTGGGTGACATAGAGACATGCTACAGCTTCCATGAAAAGATTTTTTTAATTTTACCTTATTTTATTTTATTGTAGGGGGTGGTTTACAAAGGCAAACTGTAGATATGAAGGGTCAGGGAGATAAGTGGGCATGGGTGTGAATGATGTGAAAATCACAAAGAATCAATAAAATGCTTTTTAAAAAAAACTATACAGAAGCTTGATGGAGATGTCAGGGTGAAGAACAGTTTCAGAACAAGTTTTCCACAGCTGTATTGCAAACGCTGTCATATGAGCATGAAAAAGGGATTAAAGCAGCAACACCGGATGGTACAGCTGAAGCAAATGCTTAGAATAGTGATGTATCCATTGAGCAACTGCGTGAGCCAGAAAAATTACTCTGTACTTTTCAATTGTAACTTAATTCATAGAACAAACCACTAAGGGCTGGGGATATTATCCTTATTTTATAGATAAGGAGGTTGAGAATCAGAGAGATTAAAAAAGACACTCAAAGACAAAACCAGTACGTGTCAGAATGGGAAATCATTTTCAGTTCTGAATGAATCTAAAACTCTTGCACTTTCTACTGATTATATCACAGGAAGATTATCTTGTCAGTTAGACCATAGGGAAGTGCCATGCAGAAACTGCTCAAATGTTATGAACTCTCATTTGTGGTGGATGGAACCTGGTTACATGTCAAGTCGTGACAATGAATTTGTTCTTGAAGTGAGACATTGTACTTTATAACATAGGCCCATATTCAGTGACAAAAACATCGGTTTTGGCGTCTGTCAGTTTATTTGAGTTTTCCCTAAACATTCTGCTGGATTGTGAAATTAGTTGTAGGAAGACCTTCCTTTTTGTCTTTCCACCTTCTGTCCTCATGTCAGGGTTCTGTGATGTGTCCAGATAGAAGCTTAACTCCGTGCTGTTTGGCAATCTCTTGGTGAAAGTCCAGGTTTGTTTTGGTGGAACAAACACAATAGAGTTAAAACATGAATGCAACAGAGAGCTCATTAATTTGGTATGTTGGTACTAAGAAATTAAAAACTTAGAGGTTCTTAATAGTGTATTAATATAATTTTAACAAGAAATTCACAGCTCATCTTAAGTGCAAATAATATGGAAAATATATTGTCTCATAAGCAGCTTTTAATAAATAGTCAGGATTCATTGCAAGAAAAATGCCTGTAGTCAGCTCTTAACTTTATTGACATACTCTGTTTTGTAATGGCCAGCCCACAGGAATAAAAACAATAGCTAATTTCTTAGCAACATTTACATCAACTGGACTGTTTGTAGTCATTCTTTTTGCCATTTATTTCTGTTGTCATTGCTACTGTCAATAGCGATACTTCCTTCTTTCAAAGTCTAGTCCAAAGTATATATTTTTAGATGATTCCATTGACCTATGTCTTAGGCTGTGTTGTGTTTCTCTGGGCATAGTGGAAACTGAAATGTATGATGGATTTTACATATTTTTAAATTTTTATTTTGACTACCTCCTTTAAGTTCTATAAAGGCAGTTTTACAACTTTTCTTACAAGATCTCTGGGTAATGTGTAGATCTCATCACAAAGTTCCCCATTACCACTGAGTTCCCTGGGCTGACTAAATCTATGAATAATATTAACCCTCATATACATTTTTATATGTGCATCTCTATATAGTATTTAACTTATGAATTAGGCAAAATGAGAGGTTGGTATTTTTATTAACAATAAAATGGAAGGATTATCACAAGAATTTCATCCTGAAACAAAAATTATGTGAATGTGGTCACCCTCTTTCAAAGTACTTTGACATAAGTTTGCCTTTTCACGATGGAAGCACATTTTGCTCCTTCTCTCTTCTATGCATGTCAGAATTGCATCACTACTCTTGTGTTTTAAGGCTATTAAGCAAAAATATGGGTTATTTGGATACCATGATAGTCAATTTGAGAGGACTGCTAAGTGACTGGTGAGAGCTTACGGTGTGAATGCACTAGGCAAGGCTGAGTCACATAGATGAAATGAGTCATTTTTACCCCACTAACCAGAGCAGCATTCAGTGCAAAATGTAAAGATGATTTCTGGTATCTTCCATTTGGTATTTTCAAATATAATTGGGTGCAGAACACTGAAACTTTAGACAAGGAGGGAAATTACTGTTGTGTCTTAAAGAACGTGAGGACACTAACACATAAAGAGGTTGTAAGTTGATGGACAGTGAGTAGTAGAGCTCTAGCATCTTCAGCTCCACAACGTCACCAGTCAGATATTATGTTCGAAACTATTCTTATGAGTTCCTGATGGTTTAACTTTTAAGTTCTCAGAAATTGCAAATACATGGGATTTGGCGTACTTTGGAATTCTGGGCAAAGCACATGGTAATCCATGTAAAGAACATATTAGGATGTGCACAAACCTTGAACTTTTTTTTTTTTTTTTTTACTATTGAAGTAAGCATGCTGTGACCAGAATTGTGACCATCTTACTGAAAACTAAAAGGAAAAGGGAACACTCTAGATTAGTGGTTCTAAACCTTTCTAATCTTGTGACCCTTTAATACAGTTCCTCATGTTGTGGTGACCCCAACCATAAAATTATTTTTGTTACAACTTAACTGTAATTTTATTACTGTTATGAATTATAATGTAAGATCTGTGTTTTCCTGATGGTCTTAGATGATCCCTGTGAAAGGGTTGTTCTACCCCCAAAGGGGTCTGTGACGAACCTAAAAGGTTGAGACATGCTGTTCTAGAAATGCTATTCTAGAAAAAAAACCTTGCTTTCAGAATTTAGCTACAAGTCTTTAAAGATTGGACATCTTGGCTTCACCATGTTGGGCCAAAGTCCATAATCTTGGACTGCTCCAAAGCCCCCGACTTGAAACCAACCACGAGAACTGAAGTTTTGTTACATCTGGACAGGATAATTGCTGAGGTTCCTTTGATACTAATGTCCTATGACTTCCTGAATATGAGAGCTATTGTTCTGGATTTTATTTTAGGTGTCTTTACTCTTTAGTATCAGACTGCTAATGGTTCTTTATTTGCCTCAAACCTTATGACTAGCTCATGTTGAATATGTCCGAGTCTCAGTATTTATGCTGACACACACGGCTTATGATCTTCGTAGAGCTGTCTCTCCTTTCACTGTCCTAGAATAGTCTACATTATCTCGTTCAAGTCTGCTCCTCATGCTGTCATCAGAGCTTTCACAATTTGTGGTAAAAAGCAGACGAAAAGCACAGAAAGTGTGTGTACACACATACATGAGCACTGAAAAAACAAACAAACCTTCCACTTACTCAGCATGGGTGACTAGACTTTCCAGCAGAGCACTGTGCATTTTGTGGCTTTCACTCCCAAGTATCTCCTCATCCATCTGGGAATCCTTTTGCTTTTAAGTTGATGCAGGTGGCTAATAAGCTATCATCTTAAAAAAATAGAAACCCGTTCTCAATTTAATGAGATAATCTTACGTAAAACATGACAATATGATAAAACATTAGCTCATAAATATTTAGTAATTACAATAAGATCACTGAATTCAGTTTATATCTTTGAGTTTTATCTTTTAATTTAACACTTCTGTACCTTGTTGCTTTTTAACTTTGCTGTTAAGGAAATGAAGAATGCCCACAACAATAGTGGTATAAAATAACTGTAATCAAGAAAGTTCTACACATTGCTTAAGAAGATTGGCAGCAGATCACAAACTTGCTGTTATATGATTTAAACAGTAAAACACATTGGTCACTGAGCACCTTTTTACTTGTTCCCCCATCGAGACTGCATAATGGCAGTCCAGTGTCCCTGTGGCCCTGTCTTCCTAGGATGTCTTTCTGTTCCTCTCATTGTTTGAGACCCAGAACACTTCCCACCTTGATACTTTCCTTGACTCCCACAGAAATAATCATTTAATTCCTCCGCCATAATTTCAACACTACTTGGCATATTTGTTTATATCGAGAATAGTAATTATGATCCTTCTGTTTCTACTCTTTTCTTTGTTGGGTTATATCTCTTTCAGCTTTGTCTGTGTACTTAGTGAGAAACCTAGAAACCTGGCAGGCATTCAGTAATTGATCATAAGAGCTTCTTTGTTTTTTGGTCATTCTCTCTCTCTCTCCCCCTCTCCCTCTCTCTTTCTCTCTCCCTCTCTCTTTGTGACTTAGATATTTGTTCCTCAAGAACTTCACTATCTTTGTGTCATTTAGTAAAACCTAGAATACAGAATGTTATGTGTCTTAGTTTAATCTAGACATCCTGGCTTCTCTTTTAGCTCTTGGAAACAGATTAACTGTGTGTAGAAACTGCAGTGGGTTCTTTGGAAAGTCAATTGTGTGGGATGGTATTTTACTGGGGCAAACATGTGAAGGAGTGTTTTCCTGAAGCAGACACAGGTGAAAGGATGTTCTGCTAAAGCAGACACGTGAAAGGATACATGATGAAGGATTCTTAGATAAGAACACCCATGTATTGGTCTGCCTTAGATTTCATAGTTGAGCTCCATTTGTCATGACTCCATAAAGAGAAACATATCTAAAAAGCCTTCTGGTGTTATGCTGGAGCAGAGTGAGGTCAGCTGATACAGACTCACATGGAGTTTTGCTAAGACAGAAAGTGGTGAGGAGGATACTTGAGGCTTAGAAGGAATATAAATAGGAGTCAGTGGGTTGTGAGAGGGCCTTGGGTTTCTGGTAAAACTAACTCTGGCCAACTTCTTGGTCTTGCTTCTTTGCTTCCTTGATGTTAAGTGAGGCAAGGCAAAGAACTCTTGGTGTCCCAGGGGGCCCTAATCCCTCTCACTGACTCATGCCAATTTGGCTGAGGCCAGGCTGTTCCTGTTAGGCTGTGCCACCACTGCTGCTAACTGGATTGCTAGTATATCCTTAAAGTGTCAACAACTGGACTAAGCTGCCACTGCTGACCTGTGAACTGAACTGATAATTTTCTGACAATACAGATGGGATTTATTCCAAAGAAGCATTTCTAAGTGGGACTACTTCCCCCATATCCTTTCTTTTTCCCTATCTCTAGTGAGTGGTAGACTAGAAAGGAGGTTAATGAATTTAAGAAACATCATTAAAAGTAGGTTTTGAAAGAAAATAAAATTACAAGGAACTTTGAAGAAGTTAAGGATACTGTGTGGTGCCTATAGGAAATGATTGGGGAAACTTTCGTGTTGGTAATATATATGTCTCAAATCTAAACTGAAAGAGATTTAAATTTTTAAATTTTTTTAAATTTTATTGAATAGTCTCTGTATTTACATTTCAAATGCTTTTCCCTTCCACCCAATCCCATCTACACACCCCTCTCCATGAAGGTGCTCTCTCTCCAACCACCCTCTCCCACCTCAGCACTTTGGCATTTCCCTACACTGGGAAAACAAGCCTTCACTGGACCAAAGGCCTCTCCTCCCATTGATGACAATGTTATCCTCTGATACATATGCAACTGGAGCCATAGATCTGTCCATGTGTACTCATTAATTGGTGTTTTAGTCCCTGGAACCTTGGGAGGGTTTGGTTGGTTGATAATGTTGTTCTTCCCATGGGGTTGCAAACTCTTTCAACTCCTTCAGTCCTTTCTCTACCTCCTTCATTGGGAACCCCTGTGTTAAGTACAATGGTTATCTGCAAGCATCCTTCTCTGTATCAGTATGACTATCAGAGCCTCTGAGGAGGCATCTATATCAGGCTCCTACCAGTAAGAACTTCTTGGCATCAGCAATAGTGATTGAGTTTGGTGGCTGCTTTTGGAGTGGATACCAAGGTGAGGCAATCTCTGGATGATCTTTTCTTCAATCCTTGCTCCTTTATTTGTTTCTGTGGTTCCTCCTGTGAGTGTTTTGTTCTCCCTTCTAAGAAGGACTGAGGCATCCACATACTTGCCTTCCTTCGTTTTGAGCATCATAAGGTCTGTGAATTGTTTCTTGGGTATTCTGAGCTTTTTGGGCTAGTATCCATTTATCAGTGAGTGCAAACCATGTGGGTTCTTTTCTGACTGGGTTACCTCACTCAGGATGATAGCTTCTAGTTTAATCAATTTGCCTAAGAATTTCAAGAAGTTATTGTTCTTAATAGCTGTGTGTAGTATTCTGTTGTGTAAACGTACCATTACTCTGTTGAAGGACGTGTGAGTTGTTTCCAGGTTCTGGCTATTATAAATAAGGCTGCTATGAACATAATGGAGCATGTATCCTTGTTATATGTTGGAGTGTCTTTTGGGTATATGCTCAGGAGAAGTATAGCTGGGTCCTCAAGTAATACTATGTCCCATTTTCTGAAGAACTGCCAGATTGATTTCCAGAGTGGTTGTACCAGCTTGCAATTTCACCTACAACGGAGGAGTGTTCCTCTTTCTCCACATCCTAGCCAGCATCTGCTCTCACCTGAGTTTTTGATCTTAGTCATTCAGACTGGTGTGAGGTAGAATCTCAGTGTTGTTTTGATTTGCATTTCCCTGATGACTAAAGATAAACAATTCTTTAGGTGCTTCTTAGCCAATCATGATTCCTTCTTTGTTTAGCTTTGTACCCCATTTATTAATAGAATTATTTGATTTTCTGGGGTCTAACTTCTTAAGTTCTTTGTATATATTGGGTTTTAGCCCTATCTCTTATGTAGGATTGATAAATATCTTTTCCTAATCTGTTGTTTGCCCTTTTGTTCTATTGACAGTGACTTTTGCCTAACAGAAGCTTTGCAATTTTATGAGGTCCCATTTGTCAACTATTAATTTTAGAGCATAAGCCATTGATGTTCTGTTCAGGAAAGTTACCCCATGTGCCTATGTGTTCAAGGATCTTCTATTAGTTTCCATGTACCTGTTTTATATAAAGGTCTTTGATCCACTTGGTCTTGAGACTTGTATAATGAGATAAGTATGGATTGGCTTGCATTCTTCTGCATGTTGACAGTCAGTTGATCCAGCACTGTTTGTTGAATATGCTGTCCTTTTTCCGTTGAATATTTTTAACTCTGTTGTTCAAGATCAATTGACCATAGATGTGTGGGTTCATTTCTGAGTCTTCAAATCTATTCCATTGATCTACCTGCCTGTTTCTCTATCAGTACCATGCAGTTTTTAATCATGATTAATCTGTAATACAGCTTGAAGTCAGAGATGATGATTCCCCTAGAAGTTCTTTTTTTTTTTTTTTTTTTTGAGAATAGTTTTTGCTATCCCCCGTTTTTTGTTATTCCAAACGAATTTGCAAATTTCTCTTTCTAACTCTATGAAAAATTGAGTAGGAATTTTGGTGGGGATTATATAGAATCTGTAGATTGCTTTTTGAAAGATGGTCACTATTACTATATTAATTGTGCCAATCCATGAACATAGTAGATCTTTCCATTTTCTCAGATCTTTTTCGATTTCTTTCTTCAGGGACTTGAAGTGTTTGTCATACAAATCTTTTATGTGCTTGGGTAAAGTCATACCAAGGTTTTTTATATTATTTATGCCTATTGTGAAGGGTGCAGATTTCATAATCTCTCAGCCTTTGAGGTTTTTTTTTGTTGTTGTTGTTTGTTTGTTTGTTTGTTTTTATTGAGTAGAGGAAAGACTACTGATTTGTTTGAGTTAATTTTATATCCAGTCACTTTGGTGAAGTTGTGTATCAGCTGTAGGAGGTCTCTGGTGGAATTTTTGGGGTCACTTAGTATTCTATCATATCATCTGCAAATGTAATTTTTGACTTAGTTCTTTCCAATTTGTATCCCTTTGATTTCCTTTTGGTGTCTACTTGCTCTTGGAAGGACTTTCAGTACTATAAGGAATAGGTAGGGGGAGAGTGGGCAGCCTTGTCTAGGCCCTGATTTTAGTGGGATTGCTTCAAGTTTCTCACCATTTAGTTTGATTTTGGCTACTGGTTCGCTGTATATTGCTTTTACTATGTTTAGGTATGGGCCTTGACTTCCTGATCTTTCTAGGGCCTTTACCATGAAGGGCTGTTGAATTTTGTCAAATTCTTTCTTAGTATCTAATGAGATGATCATATGTTTTTTTCTTTGAATTTGTTTATATAGTGAATTATGTTGATAGATTTCTGTATATTGAACCATCCCTGTATCTCTGAGATGAAACATACTTGATCATAGTGAATAATTATTTTGATATGTTCTTGAATTTGGTTTGCAAGAATTTTATTGAGTATTCTTGCATCAATGTTCATGAGAGAAATTTGAAGTTCTCTTTTTTTGTAGGGTCTTTGTGTGGTTTGGGTATGAGTGTAATAGTGGTTTCAAAGAATGACTTGGATAGTGTTCCTTATCTTTTTATTTTGTAGATTAGTTTGTAAAGCTTTAGTATTAGGTTTTCTATGAAGGTCTGACAGAATACTGTACTAAACCCATATAGCCCCTGGGCTTTTTTTGGTTGGAAGACTTTTGGTGATTGCTTCTCTTTCTTTATGCATTATGAGACTGTTTAGATGCTTTATCTGATTCTTATTTAACTTTTTAACCTGGTATCTGCCTAGAAAATTGTCTGTTTCCTCAAGATATTTCAGATTTGTTGAGTACAGGCTTTTGTAGTAGGATCTGAGGATTTCTTTAATTTTCTCAGTTTTGGTTGTTATGTTTTCCTTTTTAATTCTGATTTTATAAATTTGGGTACTGTCTCTGTGACCTCTGGTTAGTCTGGCTTAGGGTTTATCAATCTTGTGGATTTTTCTTTAAACAAACAAAAAAAAAGCTCTTGGTTTTGTTCATTCTTTGTATAGTTTTTTTTTTGTTGTTGTTGTTTCTACTTGGTTGACTTCAGCTTTGAGTTTGATTCTTTCCTGCCATCTATTCCTCTTGGGTGTATCTTCTTTTTGTTCTAGAGCTTTCAGGTGTGCTGTCAAGCTGAGAGTGTATGCTCTCTCCAGTTTCTTTTTGGAGGCACTCAGAGCTATGAGTTTTCCTCTTAGTAATGCTTTCGTTGTGTTCCATAGGTTTGGGTATTTTTTTTTGTCTTCATTTTCATTAAATTCTAAAAAGTCTTCTTTTTTTTCCTTCCTTTCTTTCTTTCTTTTTTTTATTTCTAAAATAGTCTTTATTAGTTTATTTAAGGTGTCTTTCTCACACATACACACTTAAAAATTAGACAGTGAACCTGCATTGCTTATTTCTAAAATAGTCTTTATTAGTTTATTCAAAATCAGATATACTTTTGTCTATAAACTCTACAGTATGTTTAACCCCCAAACACAGACAAAGAACAAACAGCAAAACTGTTGAGAATCTTCCCCTTGGAAAAAGTTATTATTCTCTTTACAAAAAGAACAAAGCTGTTCTAAGGAATGATTAAATATGGCCATTTTGTAAGTAAAAGCCAATGTCCAAAACTGATCTTAGCATCACAGTAACACATGCATGTCATCCCAGCACAAAAAAAAAAAAAAAAAAAAAAAAAAAAAAAAAGGCTGTGGTACGAAGGGCCAGCCTTGGCTACAGTGCAAGGCCCTACAGCAAGGAAGACAGAATGAAACAGAACCAAGAGAGTGTCCTCCAAAGAGCCCAAGCAATGTGAAGCCCTAACTTATACTTAGGGGCAAAAAAAACGACAATAAAAAATGACTGAAACTGAATGATTCTAAGGGTTCAGATGAAAATGGAGTCTATCTTTAGCCCTACAAAACATTTCCACACTTTAGAAAACATGAATAATTCCTCCTTTTAATTTAAAAATGTAGTTAAAAGCTTTGACACTGCTCAGCTGACATTCAGATCTAATGATTTGCTCATTAGGCTTCTGATGCTTGGGTCAAAGAAAAACCCTAAAGGAAAGCACATTTAATTGCAAGTTGGAAATGGCATCTTATCAAGAAAAAGCAAGTGAGTATAGAGATATCCACCTAAACAAAAATGCTGTACTGGAAAACTCAAACCAGCTCCTATGCTTCCAAGTATTTCAAGCTGCTAAAGATTCAGGAGCAACAGAACCTTGGAGCCTGAGAGCCTGATAAAGGCTTAGTTATTAGTGAGATATGCTGGACCCACAAACACCCATTCTGACTTCTCAAGTACCCAGAAACCTTGTTTCTATTCCACACGTCCCAGCTTCTCCATTTTTTCATCATTTTTTTTTGAGGGACAGTTTTACAAGTCCCATTCCTCGCATCTACCCAGTTTAACAGCACAGAAATACTGCTGTGATGATTTAAATAAGGGCCACCACAGCTCATACACTTAAAATGCTTATTTACCAGGGTGTCACTATTTGATAAGAATTAGGAGGGGTGGCCTTGTTGGAAGGTGTCACTGGTGATGAGCACTGAGGTTTCAAAAGCCTTGCCAGGTGAAGTCTCTCTGCTTGTGGGTAAAAGATCTCAGATACTGATGCATCTGCCTGAAGGCCACAATGCTCCCCAAAATGATGGTAACAGGCTAACCCCCTGAAACTAGAGCAAGCCCTCAATACAATCTTCCTTTGTAAGGGTTGCCTTGGTTAGTGTCTCTTCACAGCACCGGAACAGTGACTGAGACATACGTGCAGCCATGTATGTACCATATACTCGTGTTTTATGTGTAAAAGAGGAATGACTGTCTTCAGGTACACATCTTTACCGAGAATGCATAGATCAAGAGCTGAGAGGCTGATGGCAAAATAAATGTGTGTTCATCTCTAGTTGGAAGAAAAAGATCTGTATTTTATCACTTAGCCACCTACTGTGTTGCTTGGAGATCAATTCTCTGCCTCCCAGGTGCTGCTTCCTGCTAAGGGCTGGGCCTGTTTTCACAGCACTGTGAGGCCATGGTCTAAAGAAATGCTAATAATCAAGGGGAAAGAGGACGCTGTATGGGCTTTAAATACCCACCACACACTAAACACCTGTATCCTTAAATGGACAAGAAAAATAAAGTCTATGTATTGAGAACTGGAGTTTTATTGTATTTCCTAAAGGTAGTCTAAACAGCATTTGACTGTTTTGTTAGTAACACCGAACAGGATCCTTTCTGACCATTCCAATGTTGCGAGGTATTTACAATAAACAGCCTTTAATGTTAAGTGTTACCATAACTTTGTCTGGGACTCCTTGCTCATCATGGGTAAGTTTCCATTATCAGGTTCCTCCATCGCACATGTCTCCAGAACAGCAATGGCAATCAACACTCTTAAGACCAGTGGTGATGTCTACAATTCCATTTGTGACTGATCCAAATTTCACTTGCAGAAAGCTTCATGTCTTTGCTGGTCAGTATTTGGGCGTTTGATCACGTTTGTAAAATATCATATGGGTGGCAGGGGTACAACAGACCGTGTTTATTCTGGATTATCTCTCCTCGGCCCCACACTTGTTGGATCCGCACGTGGGACAGGCGTAGAAGCAGCCCAGGCAGTCGCAGAGGTCCATGCCGCTGAAAATCAGCAGGGCCTGGCTGTCATACACCTTACTCTTTGCTGGGATAATTTGTCTGTCGGAGCCAGTGCTCATATTTTTGGTGAGCTTCCTTTTCTCCCTTTTACCACTTTCGGGAGCAAATTCAGTTTGCTTTCCTGGGTTTGTAAACTGTAGTGACCTTAGAGCTTTAGCAGTCCTCTCATCTGACTCGGGTTTCCGTCTCTGGTGGTCATCTGAATCAACATCCACACTTCCATTGATGATCTGGGTACATTTTGGGCAAAGCTTCCAACTGGGCATGAGCTGTCCTCCAAACTTTGCTTTCAGAAAAGTGGCATCGTCTAAATCAATCATATGCAGGTTCTTTTTGGCTAGCTTTTTGTGTATGTTAAATGGGTCACAACATGACTTCTGTACCTCCTCACATCTTTCAATATAAATTTTTACGTGATGGAGACAAATCGTGTTATTCCCAGAAAGTGTAATTCCAGTTCTGAGCTGAAGTAGAAGCATGTCATTTGATGACAGGTCTTTCAACGTCTTGAAGCCAGTGTGCCGAGTATAGAAGGTTTTATGGCAGTCATGTGTGGTGTGAAGCTGGACTCCCACTGAACATGGATCCATCATCCTCGAATATACCATGTTCCCCCTCTTTTATTTTATCTAGAAATCTCTTTGATAGGTCAAGAGCCACACAGCCCAGTTCACTAGAGCTGCCAGGGGTCTCCGTTGGGTTCCCCTTCCTTCCTTCCTTCCTTCCTTCCTTCCTTCCTTCCTTCTTCCTTCCTTCCTTCCTTCCTTCCTTCCTTCTTCCTTCCTTCCTTCCCTCCTCCTCCTCCTCCTCCTCCTTCTTCTTCTCCTTCTCCTTCTCCTTCTCCTCCTCCACCTCCATCTCCTCCACCTCCTCCTCCTTCTTCCTCCTCCTCCTCCTCCTCCTTCCTCCTCCTCCTCCTCCTTCTTCCTCCTCCTCCTCCTCCTCCACCTCCTGCTTCTTCTTTTCCTTCTTCTCCTTCTCCTCCTCCTCCTCCTCCTCCTCCTCCTTCTCCTCCTCCTTCTTCCTCCTCCTTCCTCCTCCTTCCTCCTTCCTCCTCCTCCTCCTTCCTCCTCCTCCTCCTTCCTCCTCCTCCTCCTTCCTCCTCCTCCTCCTCCTCCTCCTCCTCCTCCTCCTACTTCTTCTTCTCCCCCCGCCAAGTCCTCGTAAGTTCTTTCAGGTCATTCACAATGAATCCTGCTATTATGGAATTAGTTATTTTTAGAAGAGATATATGTTGGACTTTCATTCTTTGTTTCTGTGCTGGAACTCATGCGTCCGAGGTTGATTGAGTAGGAGTGCAGGCCTATGATTGAGGTCTGGGGAATGCTTACTTCTCTGCACTGCGAGCTCAAAGAACTGTGGAATTGTGGTCCAAGTAATCGGTGTCTGGCGACTCTACCTGTTGTAGGAACTAAGCAATGGTAGAAGTTTGGGCTTAAAATTTAAAGTCTAGAGTCCTCTTACCTGTTAGCACCAGGAGCTGGCAAAAAGGGGCAGAAATTTGGACTGAGTGGACATGTTATAGCTTTGTTCTTGAGGTTTAATTTGGGAAGTTCCAAGAACAGGGTTTTATTCCATCCCTCATTTCTACACACTTCCCTTTGTAGCAATAACATTTATTCCATGATGATCTGTATGCATATTTTTATTCACATTTAAAAATTTTTAACTACCTAAGAAGATCCATTGATATTTTAGCTTCAAATGGAACATAGTCTAATTTATCAGGTCTTCTTCAGTTGTAAAGTTTTGTTTGAGCTTTGCTTTTAAGCATGCCTACTTTACTTGACTTGTTCATCCCACTTAGCATCTTTCCTGTCCCAGATTTTGCACTCTGTATTCTAGGAGATGTTTTCAGACTTGTTAAACTTGCTCATTGCTTGTTCATTCATTCTATTGATACTGCCAGTAGACCAGCAGTTCTGTCTCAGCAGCAGCTTGTCAGAAATGCAGTGTTTGGGCCTCACTTCAGACAGAATCGGAATTTACACTTGACAGACTCACCAAATGACTAATGTAGATATGGAAGTTAAAGATTCTCTGCTCTGTTATAAATTCTAGTCAGCTTCTGCCATTTATTTCTGTTATTTATTGTTTTTTATGCTTTAAAATTTATAAATGCAGTTTTAGTTTTCTTGTTTTTTACATATATTAGGAAATATTTTGCTAGATTATTTCTTATTTATTGTGTTTTTAACTTGTTTTATAGACATGGTTTTTGACATCATCTTAAAGATAAATATTTTAAAATTTTACATGCTTTATAAAACTTCTCATAAAAATGTCTCTGCCTTAGAGGTGTTAAAGTATTGTTAATTTTCTCATTTGCTGTGATACTTTTTCCTCCTATATCCCATTCTTGGCTCTTTTTCTGTATACTTATTCTCAAATTGTAGGAGGTAAATCAAAACTTTGTCTTCCTTACCAAGAAGAGTGGATGAATACTCTCTTTTCCCTCTTATTGATATTGTGATCAGATTTTAGACAAAGTCTAATTTGTTTTTTCCCTTTTTGATATGTGTATGACATCCTACAATCATAAATTTAAGTGCATTACAATTTATGAACTCAATACATCTTTTGCACAATTTTAAATATCTTAATCAGGTTAAACCTTTACTACTTTCACATGCACTCTTAAAAAGGGACCTTTTTGATCCTATTTCTAAGGCCTTTCTCTAAATTCTGTGTTTCCATATATATTAGTTCATTTGTGTAGTTACTTTGTGTTATCTGTGTGAACAAATACTTGACAGAATCAACCTCTATGATTTTTATGGGTTCACATTTTAATGGGAGTTTAGTCCATTACAACAAGGACAGTAAGCAGCATGGTTCAGTCTGAGGCAGTGGGGTGGCATATGGCAGAAACCCTGCAGATAAAGAAGCACCTCTGCATTTCAAAGGGGCGGGGCTCTGCATTTCAAAGGGGCGGAGTTATGTATTTCAAAGGGGCGGAGCTCTGCATTTCAAAGGGGCAGAGCTCTGCATTTCAAAGGCACACTTGTGTCACACTTCTGATAGTTATGTTCCATCCCTCAGAGTTCCAACATTGAGGCACTAACTAGCTAGAGAGACCAAGTGCTCAAAGCACAAGTCAGTGGTAACAAGGCACCAATCATGAATGCCTTCTATACTCATTACCTTGCTAAATTAAAAGCATATGTTAAGTAGAATTCATAGTATAGTAAGATTTGTATAGAAATCCACAATTCTAAGAGAAAATTTCTAATCACATCAGATGTTGCTAACTCTTCCTGATACTGCAGACTGTATTATGAAAGCTATTTTGTATGATTATAGGATAAATACATTATATAGCATATGGCTTAAATACACTTTGAGACTCATTTCTGCTGATGCTGTATAGAAGGAAATTATTATTTTTCTTTGTGTGTGTATGACTGTCTTGCCTGTATGTGTCTGTGTGTAAAATGTGTATGCCTGGTGCCCGTGGAAGTCAGAAGAGGGCATCAGATTCCCTTGAACTGATGTTATGGATGGCATGTATGTCATATTTAGGGTTTCTATTGCTGTGACGAAACACTATGACCAAGGTAACTCTTATAAAGGACAACATTTAATTAAAGTTGTCTTATCGGTTCAGAGGTCTACTTCATTACCATCATGGTGGGAAGCATGGCAGCATCCAGGCAGGCATAGTGCACGGAGAGCTGAGAGTTCTACATCTTGTTCTGAATACAGGAGAAGATTGCTGTCTTCCAGGCATCTAAAAGAAGGGTCTTAATGTCCACTGCCACAGTGACACACTTCCTCCAAGAAGGCCACACCTCCTAATAATGCCACTCCCTGGGCGAAGTCTATTTAATTATTAGTGCTAGGAATCAAACCTGGATCCTCTACAAAATCAACAAGTGGTTTTAACTGGTGAGCTATCTTTCCAACCCCTATTTATTTGTTTATTTATTTATTTATTTATTTATTTATTTGTGTGTGTGTGTGTGTGTGTGTGTGTGCACGGGTGTGCGTGTGTGTGTGTGTGAATGTGAATAAAAATCCATAGGTTTCCATGTCACCCTCTCATTACCACTGAGCAGCTAATAGCACTGCTGGACTCCTTGGTAGAGTCTTAACCTTTTAAACCTAGAAGTCCTTTATGAACCTTCTTGTTGCCTTTACCTTTCAACTTATCTTTAACAAGGAAAATCATGCTAATTAGCAAAGATCCTATATTTTGATCAGTTAGATTACGAGCCACTTCTTTAACGATGGAGCCAAATTTTATATATAGCCTACATATAGTAGATGTTCAGTATATACATACTGATTGGCTTCATGACAAACGTAAGGAGGGCAGTGAATTCAAATCTCAGCAAGGGATCACATTTAAACATTGTTTTCTAAGGAGAACTCGGATCTGTGGCTCTACTGTAGCCGTCCTTTGCTTTGTAATCTCTTGACGGGAAAAATGGTAGTGCAGGCTCTTGTCTTCTGGAACCTTGCCCGTAACTGTGCTGCTCAGGATGAAAAACTCACTCACCTGCTTGCTATCCACTGCTGCCCTACTTTCCTCATGCTTTCAGGAAGCCCAGCTCATCCCTTTGTCTTTTTTTTCTTCACTTGTGTCTCCCAAACCTCAATGAGAAAGATATTTTGGTATTAGGAAAATGGGCTGTTGGATTTTAACGTCAGAAATAGAAGCACATAAATATGTATGAGGTATTAAAACCCTTCTTTGAAGTATTGTTTTCTGTCTAATGCATGCTTCTGTGCTCCCATTTTCCTTCCTCTCTCTCCTGTGATCCCTGGTTGAGCCCCATTCAGACCACCTTACTCTGGATGAACTTGAGTATTCTATGATTATCCACCATTAGCATTTCTATAACATTTTATATTCTAATAACAATTTCTAAAAGTTTTAAACTATATCTTTCAAAGGAGGTTTTTACACAAAATCATTTTGTTTGATTCCCTCAAAAATGTTGAGGAATGTTGAGGCTTTATCCTCCTTTCTGCTAGGATGAGACTGAGGGGCACAGCACTTGAGTGACCACTATATGCGAGGAGCTATTGGAAATTCATATTCAGCAAGAATGTAAGCATGCTGTCACATCTTTAACTACCTTGGCCAGCACATGCTATCTATCAATGTTACAGTGGCTTGATCCTGAGTATTTACAATGTAGAAGCCAATGTATTGGCCACCCAGGTAAATCTTACATAATACTCTTCATAACCCTGGAAAATAGTCATAACTGTTAGCTCCTAACTTCACACAAGGAAAGCATGCCTTAAACAATCTGGATAACTTTGTCAGGAACACACATCATTAAAAACAAATTCTTATTTATTTTATTTGTATATGTACCTGAGTGTCTCTATATATACTGCAGACCATGGAACCCAGAAGAGGGCATTAGATCCCCTGGCAATGGAGTTAGACGCAGCTGTAAGCCCCATGAGGTTAGTGCTGGGAACTGAACCAATGTCTTCTGTAAGGTCAGCAAGTGCTTGTGAGCAGAAAAAAAAAAAAAAAAAAAAAAAAAAATCTCTGCATCCCAACACCATGGCTTTTAAGACAGCCCCATTTCTTTTTATTACTTGAGCCATGATTATAAGCTTTGCTCTGCTCTCTATGACCCTGTAAGTCTGAAGAAGCCTATTGCCAGGCATAGAAGTACCAGTACATGTTTTATGTTTCAAACATAAAGACAGAGAAAGTAAATGGGGTAACATTCAGTGGACATTTACTCTATGCTAACGGGTATTAAAACCCCTGTCACAAGAACTCTGCTGGTCTGTAAAAGGATTCTCACTTGATGGAGAAGAAAATACACGTTAAGAGTAGTAAAGGGGTTTGTATGAGATTGTCAGTGAAGGGATGAAGATTTTAACAGGGGTTTGTCTGACTTCATTACCTCCTGTTTCCCCAGCTGATCTGGAGAGGGCTCAGTGGCAATGTAGTGACACTAATGAGAAAAGGCATGGTTTTCCTAGGGGCCCGAGAAGGACTCAGCGAACAAAGAACAGTATGGTATCTGCTGTTATGCCGTATTAGGAACAGTATCTGGAGTCCCATAAAAAAGTTCTGAAGGAACTCATAAGGGACCTAAAGAGAAGAAAAACTTGACAAGTTGCTGGCTGTACTGCCTAGCTTCTGCTCCATGACAGCAGGCCTTCGCCTGAAATACATAGGAACTGGGCCCGAACCAGCAAACTTTCATTGGTAAACATCATAATGATACACACATTTAGGAAACTGATGTTTTTAATTTGAAGTGCTATGCAGCTTTGCCTTTTATAGTAAGTGCTGGGAACTTGTGGTATACCAGGAAATGATTTACATTTTCGCCTTAGGGCAAAAATATGGAACTTGTAATTATGTCAGAGAAAGGCAAAGTCCACCAACTGGAAAAATTGAAACTATAAAAGTCTCAGTTAGAAAGTGTGTTGATGAAACTGTTGTGTGGCTAAGCACTCACCTGATGTTTCATAGGGCATAAGCAGCTGTTAACGACTTCCAGGTAAAAACTTCTCATCTGAACCTTCAACGTGTTGTTGCCAAGCTGCCCTTAGTGTGGCTGACAAGCATTACCCTGTTTCTTCTAAAGTTTTCCAATCCAAGATGGTGTGTTGCTTAGAAGTCTGTGCTGGCTGAGTTTTTGGCTTATGGGAATTAAGCCACCTATCAGCTCCAGATATACAGAAGCTGGCCAGAGTCCTGAAATTCAGAGGCAGAGGACCTGCCAGACAGGGAAGCTGCCTTACATATGTGATTTTCCTGTCTTTGCAGCCAAGACTCTCTGCACCTGTGCTGAATACCCCCAGTTACCCTCTTTCAGTGCTGACTTTTGCGGGAGGGAGCCCAACAGCAAGAGTCCCAGGTTGGTGGTAAAGGAGCCAACAGATTGGGAAGGTTACAAAGGGGAGGCTGAGTTTTCCTATTTTCTTCGCTCTTCCTCTGCCTGTGCGAGGTAGGCTATCAAGGTGTTTACATCAAGGAATAGACTCTGTCGTCACGAATTTAGGTGTGAACTAGGGTTCTTTCCTTTATTTCCTCCGTGTTTTGACAATGTTGTTTATTCTCTTCCTATCACGTTAGTGATTCTTGACTCACAGGGTTATGAGAATTCAGACAGTGTAAATGAAGTTCTTAGGACTTTAGGACAAGACAGTTTCTATAGTAAACGGTTGCAGTCAGTGGTAGCAGTGAGGTTTGTATCGAAGCAGAGTTTTGTACTAGTTCCTCTGTTCTCAGCACGCCTGCCACTCTATCCCTCTTTTGAATGTTGTTCAGACATTTAACCAACTGAAATTAACTCACCACAGATCCCTATGTGCAACTTACTTGGTGGCAGGAAGGAGTGTGTACCTGAGGGTGAAGCCCCTCCAGACCATTAATACAGTCACCATTATTACCATATGCTGTGGTGTTTTTATAGGCATTAGATCCTTGGCCTTATTTAGTTGGAGCTAATTTTCTTGGAGCACGAAAACTTCCATCTTTTAAAAGTGATACAGCCATTTTCTTTATTTTTTATTGGATAGTTTATTTATTTCCATTTCAAATATTATTCTTTTTCCAGGTTACCCCCTCTCCTTCTTTCTTCCCCCTGCTTCTATGAGGATGCTCCCCCTCTTCACTCCCACCTCAACAGGTAACCCAGTCACAAAAGAACACACATAGATATGCACTCACTGATAAATGAATATTAGCCCGAAAGCTTGGAACACCCAAGACATAATTTACAGACCATATCAAGCTCAAGAAGAAGGAAGACCAAAATGTGGACGCATCAGTTCTTCTTAGGAGGGGGAACAAAATACTCACGGGAGGAAATACAGAGACAAATGTGGAGTGCAGTTAGTTTCTTAAACTGGAATAAGCATAGTTTCTGAGGTGTCCCTAAACACTGGAACTGTAAGGAGTGCGGGCTTAAACCCAGACACCAATTGTAAGAGTCTAAATATCTTCATACATGACTGGCTAATATGCCTACCTCCTGTGAATGAAGAAAATTGGTATGAGAGGGTACCTATTATATCAAGTGACACATACTACTTTGTCAATAAAAGGCTTTTTATTAGTTTGGGAAGATCTCAATATCAGGCTAGTAAAATTAGTTGTCTCCAGGGTGTATTTTTTTGGGATTATACATTCCATAGAATCATTCATAGGTATCTTAGAGGCTACAGAAGAAGGTACGAAGGGATGAAAGAAAAGGAATCAAGGACTCTGTTCTTCCAGAAGAAGCTCTGTTGCGATGTTTTATGGATAAGTGTTCCAGGAGAGGCTTCCTAGAGAGGAAATTGGGTCTGAATCATTTGAAGTTTCTGTTCCTTTAGGAGTCAATCATTTAGTGCTATAGCTGAGAAGCCTTTGCACAAGGGAAGACTTGTAAGCCCATATAAGTTATAAGACATATCGTAAAGGTTCCTGAAGTTTTGTGTCTTAAGTTTCGATTTGGGATCCCACACTGAGTCAATGGCTGTATGTGGTGAGATGTGCGCCATACCAGTTTGCTAGTACTGCCATCAAAAAGCTTTATAGACTAAATGGTTTTGATAGAAAGACATTTTTCTGCCATTTAAAATCTAGATGTCTGGTATCAAGTTGTTGCCATATATAGTTTCTCATGGGAGTGCTGTTCTTGGTGAGAGAATCCTCTTTCCTTCTCCTTTTCCTTTTCCTTTGGACATTACTGTGCCCTAACCTTTTCTTCTCATATGAACACAGGAAAAAGTAAGTGGATATTTATGAATATTATATATATTTTTGTTATAGCTTCAAACAGGAACTAACCCAGTTATGAGTGAATAGATTCATGAACTGTAGTAAATCCATACAATATTCCATTCAATGCGATTTGGTCTAGAACCATAATAAATTTAAATGCATGTTATAACATTATATCATAATTATAAAATAATTACAATGAGCAAAATAAGACTGAAAATATAGAAATGTATAGTATGATTCCAATTATATAACATTAGAAAAATAAAAGCTAATACATAATAACAAAATAAATTAGTGTTTCCATTGTACCATGGATACAAGGAAGTAACTGCGTGAAGTTTCTGAGGCTGTGCATTATCATAGGTCATTATCTTTACTTAATGAACATACATTCATCTTAACTGAAGTAATGAATTCATGGATAAAAAGGCACGTCAAATCTTATCAAGTCACTCATCTTATTATATGACGATTTACCTACCCTGATGAAAGTGATAAAAAGTGGCTGAAACATTCCAACCATGATACAAAGAAACAAAGAATAAAATAAAAAAACAAAGTAAGACTGCAGTGGCCATCTCTCAAGACTCCACATTTCCACTGGCATTGGGATCATTATTTTTCTTGAATACTTCAGAAACTATTCAGTCCAGGTAGTTGGGATACTATGAGACTCCTTAAGGTGTTAAAAACCCTAAGTATAGAACCTGTGCTATCTAAATGCTCAGACAAACTGAGCAAGGTTAACCTTTCCCTCTGGAGTTCAGGGATGTAAATCACATGCACATTCTACTTTGTGTCCCGCTGCCACAGACTGCCTAAGTCCATGGTTAGTTCCCTACTTTGAGTAAGGAACCCAATAAAGCCAGCTTTTGTATCTATGTCTGTTGAAATCTGTATACCTATGTTCTAAATGAATTTGGAACAAGAAAGGCAAAGTTACCAGGAACAGATTTATTGTGGTCCAGATGTGGTTGTTTTGCTGACCCTATATTTTAGTTTTTTAGACTGGTTAGGCTTTGTTAACTGGTGAGAGTTGGGTGTGATAGCCTGGCACAGCCTTCTGCTCCAGACAAGCATTTATTACTTACATCTCCATGGGTTGGGTTGTTTATTTTAGTGCGGAAGCTCTTTTTGAACCAGGATTGCTGAAACAGGATTGTGGGGTTTCTCTGACATAGATCCCACAATTATTTCCAGTGACCCAGTTTAGGTAATTTGGACCTCATTTCATCCACATCAGTAGAAGGAAAAAATAATGTCCTCCATGTTAGAGATCTTAAACAATCTTGCAGCGGGGAGACAGAGTGTGAATGATCGGTGTCTGTGGGACTGGGATGGAGAAATTGGGACAACCCAGTGCTTTTTACTGTGGTAGAGAAAGAGCACAGAAAATTTGTAGACAGGCACAAATATCCTAACCCAACATTCATTTTCAACTGGGGAGCTGAGAGCACTTCAGGGTTCTGTATCACTTGCATTTAAACACCCTGTTTACTCTCTATAACCACACTGCACGCAGTGATGTGACTACCATGGAGACGCTACAATTGGATTCTGGAAATAGGACATGGATAACCTGCTTAACTGCTCTTCTAAGTGCTGCAATCAATTAAAATAATATGGACTGTGGAGAAAATATGCAGACCAGAACAGAGCAGAGTCCCAAACCATGAGATATATAGTGGGCGGGTTGGGTTACCTCAGAGCAGCCTTCTGCCTCTTAGCTCTCTGCTTCGGACGTAGTAATTTCCCTCATTTCATGCTTCTGAGGGCTAAGTCAGGTTAGCTAATGCTACAGTAAGGCAGGCACCCAGGCTGTTATTTGCCTGGGGGAATGGGCAGTGTTGGTTTCTACCTTCCATTTCCCCTTTGCTCTAGCCTCCATGAAGTGAGGAATGTGGTTTGCGCAGCATATTGCAGAATAGTGACATTCGGAGGGCTGCTGGTGGCCGTCTCTGCCAGTTGGTGTTTATCTTTCTGCTTCTAATTATTTATAGTCTTCTCTCTCTCTGAAGCCAGCCTGGACCATGCTCCTGTCTTTTTCTTTGCAGCACACAGCACTTCAGTGAGGGAAGGGAAAGGCTGATCTTCTGAAGTAGTCTTCTTCCCAGCAGGGTGTCTGTAGGCCTGTGTTGGACACAACACAGTGTGGCTGTCATCTGTTGTCATGCCCTATGTGAGGGAAGTCATGGAAGAGGGACATTTTGGTAAGGGGAGAACTCGGGGCCACGTGTATATCCTCTGGCATAAATAAAGACTAGAGTCTTCTTTAAGAAAAACTCAGCGTTTTCCCTGTGTGACTATGCCCTGCAAAGAGCAGTAGTTCCTGCCCTTGGCCAGTGAGCATTTTTCCACAAAGGAAGCTGTGCAGAAAATTCCATAGCATGCTGGGTGCACTTGCTTTCAGTCTGTTTCTTTTGTTCACTTCTGGGCGGTTCTTTCTTCCTGAGAAGACTGAGTTTTCCAGGCCAGATCACCTTCTCATGTTGCAAATCCACCTAACCTCCAGACACCCCCCCCCCTTTTCTTTCTAGGCAGCTGTCACAACAAACTTCTTCTCATCTGCTACTAAGTGTGTCAGACACTGTTGTGTGGGCTGAAAGTTGCCAACTCATTACCCTGGTGTTTTCCAATAGAATCTGATGTTATCCAAAACTCCTCATCTGTTTCAAAGGCTACCATTTCCTGCATCCTCTGGAGGGAAATCAAACGCACTGCATTTAGGAAACAGAGTGATCCCTCACAGATCCAGTAGACCTCCAGGCAATTATGGGGTGATTATTCTGAAGTTATTGCTTCCTCATCTCATTTCCCATAACAATGAGTAGAATGACCAGACTCTGGATTTTTCATCTTCACAGTGAACAACGTCAGGGAAATAAATCACAGATATGTATGTGCTCCACAGTGTCTATGATTCTTTCCTGTCTTCCACCCAAGCCATTTTTCCCCCTGACTCTCCCCAAAGGCAACCAGTCTCTCCCATCTTCTTCTGCAGCCTCTACCTGGGATCGAAGATCCATCTTTATCATCCTGTAAGTTATATTCGCTTTGTCACCTGATAAATGTGCTTGTCTCTGTAAAAATTACCCTCTGGACAGAGAAATTGCTGGTGAAGAAAAATCACTTTCAGCTGGTTTACCAGCTGCTTTCCAGTCCTCTGTCCCCCAACAGCTTCCCTACCCCTAACCCCCAGGCTGGGATGAGTTTTTATTACACCACTGTCTTTGTCTCACACTCCAAATTTGTCCCAGTGCCTCTCCAGTAATTTTTTGTTTCGTTTCATAATTTTTCAGCTACCATTTAAATTTTTTGCTACCAGGCACTTCTATATTCTCCTGTGTCCTCCATTCCTAGAAAGCTTCTGTTATAAATGTTCTGTGTTCTCCATATACCTTTGCTGCCTGTGCACTGATGTAATGCGACACTGGTTTCATTGTACATTGACTGTTTAAGCATTTTGAGTAATTGTTTTAGATCTATTACCGTGAGTCTATTTCGTTTAACACTTTTCTTTTGCAACCTTTGATTAATGTATGACCATTGGGAAAAGGGAATCAGCACATTCATTTCTCCCTGACATCACTGAGAAGTACTTTCTCCTGTGTGTGGCTTGTAGCCACAGATTATTAGTGCTCCCTGATGGAGGGAGAGCATTGTTGAAAAAAAGAAACTGTGTGCTCTCAAGCCAGTGTTTGCCAATGATGCTATGTGGCAGCCATTTCATAGCAGAGAGCAAATGTTAGGATTTACAGAAAAGTGTAATGGAATATCAGATTTTAAAACAGATTGGTGAATTTTTTACAGCGTATAGCTAGATGATATTTTCTTTTAAAGCTCATGAAACTTAACAGCTGTTTAGTGAAGCAGTATTTTCACATATGTCTGTTTGACAGGTTTAAGAGCAAATCTCACAATAAATGACTTGCTGAACAGGCCTTCTTGACTTGGGCTGGTATAAGAACTGGGTGTTCAGGACACTTCATTGGGAGTCTTTCTGCCTCTGTGTTTTTGGGATGGGGAGGTCTGTTTAAAGCAAGAGAAACTAAAAGGCAGACACTAGAATAAATTGCTGCCACCTCTGCCAGAGTTCCTTAGAACTTACTTGTCAGTTCAGGGGGAGCCTAGCTTGGGCAAGCATACTATTTACCCGCAGAAATTCATGAGGGTAGCAGCTCACAGTAACCATGTTCTAATGGGTGGTAATTAAACATATAGACTTCGAGAGCTTTCTAGCTTCTGCATATGCATCTCTGGAATACTTTTGCATTTTGTCTGTCTTAAGGAAGTCCTTACTTTCTCCTCTGCTTCTGGGAGAGGTTGCTGCACCTTGTAAATTTTTTAAAATGTCAATCAGTTTGAAGGCCAATGCTTCACTTGTTTTACTGGCAGAAATAAAGCACTTCTTATTTCTTTTATTTTGGAAGAACCCAGTACTTGGAAAGCACCATGTTATGAAGCTAGGATTCCATTTTCCTTACTCTAATCTTCTTTCTCTAAGATGGTTAGGACCTTAGAAATTCTAGTGCTCAGGGTTACTTACATTTAGTCACCAATGGAATAAAATGGTCTTTTGTTATTTATCTGAGATTCTGCTGACTGGATATGCTTGGGTATGAACACTAGTTGTGTGTATGCATGTTATGTGTACATGCTACAAACAGCAGGTGCTGTTGTCTGGGCAACCACAGTCATGTGATCAGTCTCTTGCTACCAAAGGTCCCATGATTGCCTGCTGTACCTTTAAATTTAATAAACAGATTTCGTAAGCTCAAAATACAAAGTCTGTTGTAAGGTTATCAGCCGACATTTCATTGTTATTTTATCCATATTTCTTCTTTTCAAAAACAAGCAAAGAATTTTCTCATTCATGTATCTCAGACCTATTGTAATGTAAGGCAAAAGAGAATTACATCCAGCCATCTGAATAACAACCGTATTTCTTTGTAAGCACATGCCTGTTGTTTTAAAAGGAAAAAAGAAAAAAAATAGGAGAAATGAGCCCAACTAGTTTTCTATTATAAAAAAGTAAAAGTTCTCAATGCTGAAAATTAGACAGTAGACTATCAGGACTCTCTTTCCCACCGCTCACCCCCAAAGAGTCAGCTGGTTTATTCTGATTGGATGAGAAAAAAAAGGGGAAATAAAGACAGTCAGTCTGGCATCTACACAATTCAGTGCAGTCAGTGAGAAGAGAAGGTTCTACTATTGGATCTTCATATATCATGCCATCCCTCCAGAGATTCTTTCAGTTGGACATCAGTATTCCCATTGTCCAGCTTCCATAATCCTATGAGCCTCTGCTGTACCTTTTAGGACCTATGGAAACAGAAAGGGAATGTCATAAGTGCCATGATCTGTCTCTTTTACCCATCTGTTCAAATGGTTCTCTCTTCCTGCAGTCCCCTTTGTCTACAGGACTCATGTGTTCAGTATGCTTTATTAAGTTCCCTATCACAACTCTTATCAAAAATTAAGGTATAGCTGATTGATACAAGTAAATCTCAGTTTAAGATGGGAGCAGCCCTTTCCTCTCTCATTCTAACAAGTGGACATAATTATGTTTCTTTCCTTTGTGGCTATTTTCAGAAGTACAAATAAGTGTGAGTAATATTTGTAGAATTCTTAAACTTTTTACATGTCAGTCAGATAAGTAGGTTTTACTTTTTTCTTTTGGAACAATTACAGAGCACATAAGCCATTGCCAAACCAGTACAGCAATTCTGTTGTGCCCTTTTATTTCCTCAGGAGAGCATCTCTTTGAGATTATCTCTGCAATTACAGTAACAGGAAATCCAGCAACCTGTCATTGATGTCATTTGTATATTGTATTCAGGCTTCACCAGCTGTTCCTAGGGGCTTTCATTAGTGAGAAATCTATTGTTCTGCTTTTGATTTCTAATTAGAATTGAAGATACACTTTAGAACAAAAGTTTGTGTTGGCTCTTTCATTTTTCTTCTTGTATTGCTCCCTGTCTCTCTTCATATGAAAAATAGGAAACCTATTTTCAATTTGCGTGGTTTTAATGTCTACTGTATCAGTTAACTTTCTCATTGCTATGACCATATACCTGATAACATGTAACTTAATGGACATAAAGTTTATTTGGGTTTATAGTTTGAAGGTTTATTTTGTCATGGTGAGAAAGGTATAGTGATTGGATTTTGAGAAGGCTAGTCACATTATATCTATAGTCAGGAATTGAAGAACTGTGGTGGTTTAGGTGTACTTGGCCCAGCACATGACCTTATTAGGAAGTAAGGCCTTGTTGGAGAAGTGTGCCATTTTTGGGTGGATTTTGAGACTCTTGATCCAAGATGCCTAGAAGACAGTCTTTACCCGGTTCCCTTCAGAACAAGATGTAGCTACTTCTCCAGCACAATGCCTGCCTGCATGCTGTCATGCTTTCTGCCTTGATAATAAGGTACTGAACTCTTTACCCATAAGCCTGCCCCAATTCAAAGTTATCTTTTATAAGTGTTGCCTTGGTTATGGTGTCTCTTTACAGCAATGGAAACACTAATTAAGACAAGAACAGGCGGGAAATGAGGCCTTCCCACAAAACTCAGCCTACTCACAATGGCCCGCCTCTTCTGGCATGGATTTACTTCCCAAATATTCAATAATATGACATTTCAGAAACAGATTCACCAACTGGGAACTTGGAACTAGGTGTTCAAACACAGTAACTGAGGGGAACATTTTACATTTAAATCACAACTTTCTACCACTGGTGCCCAAAGGCTTATGTGCAGTCTTTAATAGTCCCAAGGTTTACAAGTACAGAGTCTTTTGAACTTTATAGAGGCTCTCAACTGTGTGCTTCCATAATATCAAAAGCCCCAAGTAAACAAATACTACATTATGTATCTAAAATGGTACCATGTGAACAATTCCTTTTTAAAAAAGATGAATGACAATATATGGGAAGATCAGACTGAAGAAAGGCTGAAAACCAACAAGCAGACTGCAAACTCGGGTACCTCATGGAACCTTTTTATGGACGCTCCAAAATTGCCACATGTTACCTGGCCTCTGACTTTTCAGACCTCTGGTCCAAGCCTTCACAAATCCTGCATTCTGGCATGCTTCATGCCTATAAAATCAGTGGAAATGGTGTGGATGATGCTGTCAAGTCTGCTGACAGTTTGAGACATAGTCTAGCCTCCCAAGACCATAGTTGGATTTGGCCCTGTACACTATTTCCTGAGAATAGATTTTCAGGTGTTTCAGTAGTATCCTCAGTTTAGGTTCTTTCCTTTCAAATGAATTTGTATTTCACAAGCTGAATCTTTTAATGGATGAGTCTTAGCCTCAAAGGATCATCAAAGAACAGAGGTTTTACATCAATAGTACTCTCTGCTTTAACAATTGAAGCTTTTTTCTCAGTACCCAACTTTTCTAAAAATTTAATCTTTCTTCAACCTCCAAGTACATATTATTTTTATCTTTCTGTTCTACTTGCTCTCTTACAATGTCAGCTTCAATATTACCAGTGAGAAGTAAGCATAATGTGGCCTTGAGAGCTATCCTGTCTTTAGATTTCCTGTACCAAACAAATATGCCCATTACTTTAAAATTCAGATTAACTTCTTAGGACACAGGCAGTATAAAGCCAGATACTTTGCTAGAATATGACACAAATGGCCTCTATCCAAGTTCTCGGGAGTATAGCTCCATTCTGAAAGCTTGTGAATGGAGCCCCACAGTTTTAATATCTGTCACTACTCTTGTTTTCCAAACTCCCATCTTAATGGCTCATTAAGCTCTGTTTACAACACAAGGTACATCACTCATTTTTCCTGCCAACGTGTTTCAAAACCCAACACACTGCATACTCCATTTTATTATAGTAAGTACCCTACTTCTTATACCAATTTCCTATCTTTATTACTTTTTAAAAATTAATCATTTCTTTAGTTTACATCTGAATTGATATCCCACTATTCTTTTTCACATTCTTGATTTTGTTAATTTGGATACTGTTTCGGTGACCTCTAGTTACTCTGGCTAAGGGTTTATCTATCTTGTTGAATTTATCAAAGAACCAGATCCTAGTTTTGTTGATTTTTTTTAAATAGCTCTTATGGTTTCTACTTGGTTGATTTTAGCCCTGAGTTTTATTATTTTCTGGCATCAACTCCTGTTGGGTGCATTTGTTTCTTTTTGTTCTAGAGCTTTCCGTTGTGCTGTTAAGGCGCTAGTGTATGATCTCTCCAATTTCTTTATGTGGTCGCTCATGGCTATGAGTTTTCCTCTTAGCACTGCTTTCACTGGGTCCCATAAATTTGGATATGTTGTACCTCCATTATCATTGAATTCTATAAAGTATTTACTTCCTTTATTTCTTCCATGGTCAAATTATTGAATAGATAGCTGTTTAGCTTTCATTTATATGTAGGCCTTCTGTTGTTTTTGTTGTTACTGAAGACCAGCCTTAGTCCATGGTGGTCCAATAGAATACATGGGGTTAATTCCATTTTCTTGTATCTGTTGAGGTTTGTTTTGTGTCTGAGTATATGGTTGATTTTTGAAAAGGTACCATGAAGTGCTGAGGAGAAATTATATTCTTTAATTATTTATGTTCTTTAACATAAGAATAAAAATTACTTAATTTTTATTTTAAGTTTTAGGGTGAAATGCTCTGTATATTTGTTAAAAACATTTGTTTCATAACTTCTCTTAGTTTCACTGTGTCTCTATTTATATTGTTTCCATGATCTCTCCATTGGTGAGAATGGAGTTTTGAAATCTTTTATTATAGTGTAAGTTTCAATGTGTGCTTTCAGATTTAGTAACATTTCTTTTACCAATGTGGGCTCTTGCATTTGGAGCATTAATGTTCAAAACTGAGAGTTGATCTTGTTGGATTTTTTTCATTTGTTGTATATGTAGTATTCTTTCTTACCTTTTTTTTGATAACTTCGACTGAAAGTCTATTTCATTGGATATTAGAATAGATACTCCAGCTTGTTTCTTGGGACCGTTTATGTGGAAAATATTTTCGCAGACTTTTACTTTGAGATAGTGTCTAACTTGTCACTGAGGTATGTTTCTTGTATGCAGAAAAATGCTGGATTCTGTTTACATATCCAGTACATTAGCCTATATCTTTTTATTGGAGAATTTAGTTCAGTGATGTTGAGAGATGTCAGAGACCCATGTGTGTTGCTTCTTGTCATTTTGGTTGTTAGAGGTAGAGTTATGTTTTTGTGTTTCTCTCCATCTAGGTTTTTGGTGAAAAGATTAATTTCTTGCTTTTTCTGGGATGTGGTTTCCCTTCTTGTGGTTAGACCTTTCCTTCTTCTAATATCCTCTATTATCAGTGGAATGATATTGTCTAAATTTGCTTTTGTCTTAAAATATCTTGTTTTCTCCATGTATAGTATTTGTGAGTTTTGCTTGGTATAGAATCCTGGGCTGGCATTTTTGTTCTCTTAGGGTCTGTATGACATCTGCCAAGGATCTCCTGTCTTTTAGAGTCACTGTTGAGACATCTGGTATAATTCTGATAGGTTTGTCTTTATGTGTTACTTGATGTTTTTCTCTTATTATTTTCAATATTCTTTGTTCTGTGTATTTGGTGTTTTAATTATTATGTGACAGGAGGAATTTCTTTTTGGGTCCAGTCTGTTTGGTGTTCTTCAGGCTTTTTGTATGTTTATGAGCATCTCTTTCTTTGGGTTAGGGAAGTTTTCTTCTCCATTTTGTTGAACATATTACCTAGCCCTTTGAGTTGGGAATCTTCACTCTCTTCTATACCTATTATTCTTAGGATCAGTCTTTTCATTGTGTCCTGGATTTCTTGAATGTTTTGAGAAAGAAGCTTTTTGCTTTTTTGTGTTTTTCTTGACTGTTGTGTTGATGTCTTCTGTGGTATATTCTACTGGTGAGATTCTCTCTTCTATCTCTTGTATTTTGTTGGTGATGCTTGAATTTTTGTTTCCTGTTCTCTGTCCTAGGATTGAAAACCTTTGTGTTTTCTTTAACGTTTCTATTTACATTTTTAAATCCTGGATGATTTTGTTCAATTCTTTCACCTCTTTTATTGTTTTTTCCTGTATTTCTTAAAGGAATTTATATGTTCCACTTTAAGGGCTTCTACTTGTTTACTTGTGTTCTTCTGTGTTTCTTTAAGGGAGTTATTTATGTCCTTTGTAAAATCCTCTATTATCTTCATAGAATGAGGATTTAGATCTGAGTCTTACTTTATAGGCATGTTCAGGTATCCAGAACTTGCTGTGGTGGGAGAACTGGGTTCTGATATTGTCAAGCCAAATTCGTTTCTGTTGCTTCTGTTATGAAGCTTGCCTCTCATTATATCTCTGGTCTTATTTGGTTTCCCTGTCTCTGACTGGAGCCTGTTCTTTCTGGGAGCCTGTGAACCTGTTTTCCTGGATGTGTCAGAACTCCTTGGTAGTTGAACTGCAACTGGGGTGTGTGCTGTGTGGGTTTGGATCCAGAGCAGAGGCTCTGCTGAAAATTGGATATAGTACTACCTGAAGACCCAGCTATTCAACTTCTGGACATATACCCCAGAGACACTTTAATACACAACAAAGATATATGCACCACAATGTTCATAGCAGCTCTATTTATAATAGCCAGAAGCTGGAAAGAACCCAGATGTCCTTCAGAAGATGAATGAATACAAAAATTGTGGTATATTTACACAATGGAATACTACTCAGCCACCAGAAACAATGACTTAACCAAATTCTTAAGAAAATGGCTGCATCTAAAGAATATCATCCTGAGTGAGATAACCCAGTCCCAAAAGAAGAGACATAATATGCAGTCACTGATAGTGGGATGCTAACCCCAGAGGCTTGCACTCCCCCAGAAACAACTCACAGACTGTATGAAGTTCAAGAAATAAAGAGAACAAAACAAAAAAAAATCTTTACACAACAAGAAAACTTTGACTATTTCCATGTTACATTTTGTTTTACATGTACTTTATGCTCATTGTAACTATTAAGTTTTCAATGCATACCATCAAACCTTTAAAAAAATCAAGTACTGACTAAAAATATATATTCATATAGTTTCATGTAAAAATTATCTTAAAATCTGAAAAAAAGTACTGACAAAAATGTATTGTATAATTTTATGCAAAAATGCTTAAAATCTGTACATTTATCTTTGTTTTGTAAAATAAAGTTGTAAAATAAAATAAAAAAAAACTGGAAGGCAGGAGGATCTCTGACTTGGTAAAGTAGCTCTACTCCCCCTTTTCAAAGTTTAACATAATATTTTATTAATTATTTTGGAATTTCACATAATGTACCCTTACTTCCTAATCCTGCCATGTTAACTCCTATACCCTGTGTTCTCCTCCCCCAAAAATGATTTTAAAAAATAATCCAATTTGTCAGTGGAGAATGGCCAAACAATCAGTGGCTAGTCTCCTGAAGAAAAGTAAGTTTTCTCCCAACACAACCACGACAGGAATCATCTATTGTGACGAGCAATACTTCAGCATCCTTATCATAATTTTTATGAGTTCTCTTTGATGGATTTCTGTCTAGGTTTTTATGTTGCCAGAGGAGAAAGAGGGGGTTGTCACAGAAGCTTTCTCTTTCTCAACTGTTCATTCATATATATATCACTCCAGTAGACACTTCCTTATCCTTCACTGATATCAAGAGTGAAAGTCATGGGATTTCATATAGTATACAGCCATTTCATTGATCATGGACACCCTCCTGGTCTGTAATTTCAGAATGGTCTCCAGTGTCAATATGGGACACAGACACCAAGATGGTTCCTGGAGGCAACTAGGCCTATGGACATCAGCATGAGTTCAGACAGTAGCAAAGACCACAGATATCCACCTGGCCTTCAGTAGTAAACTAGGCTACAGACATCAAGATGATCCCCAGCTGCAGTAGGGCTACAGACACAGACATGACTCTCTGTGGCAGCACAGACCACAGTAATGAACATGGCCTCAAATGGCAGCACAGGAGTCTCACTTCGGTGTGGCCCCAGAGGCACAATAGCACACAGATTTTGACATGGTTTCAGGCAGCAGCCCAAACAATGAACAATCGCTTGGCCTTTGGTTGTAATGTGGGCCACCATGGGCATCAGCATGTCCACAGACCCAAATGTTCTACCTCTTGAAAGTTCTACAGTCTTCCAAAATATCACTACTAACTGTGAACTAAGTATTCAAACAAATAAGCCCAATGGGTAAACATTTCACATTTAAACCACAAAATTACTCAAGGCTAGGTATCAAGGAAAGTATGAACATTAGCAAAATGGAAAAACTATAGTAGAAATATCCTTTCAGGTTTTGTCTTCCTATTCTCCTGACCAAAAGCATGGGTGGAACTTATGCTTGAAATGATGCATGCTTAATAAGTGCCTAAGATATAGTAAGCATAGTTTTCTAGGTTATAAAGAAGTTCAATTTCAGTTGGTTGTAGGAGGAGACAGTAAATCAGTTGATTGAGTAATGGTTTTAAAAGATGAACCAGTTAAGAGTTTGATCTAAGGTGATTTAGTTAAGTAGTAGCAAAGAATGTAAATTCTGATTGGTATTAAACATTTTGAAAAACATAATAAAGTATTAGAGCTGAACTGTAGTCCTTATTTTACATGTAACATACAAAGGGACACTTCAAATAAATTGTTCAGGGTTATACATCTAGAGAGAGACAGCCAGGACCAAGTCTCAGGTCTCCTGACTCCCACTGTAGAAGAATCTTCTGAGTGTACCCATGTTTAAAGGAGGAAATCTATATCTTGTTTAAGAAAAGTAATTGTGAAAGTAATGAGTTAGAGCCACATATTTCTATTATAAAGTAAGACTACTTGTTTGATAAGTGTATTAAGTTATTCTATAAATATTTATTGTCAGATGTTGTGGTTTTGATTGTGTATAAAGAAAAAAAGACAGATTCCTTGAGGAGAATATGTTCAATGCATTTTTATAAAAGTGAAATACTATCACTATTAAAGTTTAGCGTGGTAACAGACACAAAACAGTAACATATTGTGTGTGATAATCAGCTATACCTAAGACTTAGAGACTATTAAACTGCACCTTGCATCAGAACAAATTCTTCAGTGAGATATGGTGAATTGCAACTTTGGTAGAGGAAAAACATAAGCAAAATCAGAGATGGATAAAGATTGTTCCTAAATGTACACCATGGCAAATAGCCTGCTAGGGCAGCAACATGGGGACTTATGAACACTAGCAAGTTGTATTCACAGATGTGTGTTGCTTTATCAAAATCCTTCTGTCTAGGTTGCTTTTAAAGAAAAGATTTGTTTTCATAATTCTGCGAGCCAGAAGTCCAAGATCTCAATGCTAACATGGAGTATCTTGTGTGGGTAACTGCTTTCAAGGCTGTATTTAAATACCATATATTCCAGGATAGATGAGTATGGTGTCCTCACATGATGGAATAGACAGACAAACAAGAGAGCATTTAATAAAGGTACTAAATAGCATTTGTGGCAGCAGAATCCCTGAGTCTTAATCATCTTCCCAAACAACACCTCTTAATAATTGCATTGAGGATGGAATTTCAACATAAATTTTGGAGAGGATGCCACTATTCAAATCATAGCAGAAATTATAACTGTGATACCAAATAACAAATGGTATAAAACACAATTTAGATGTGAGAGTGAGTCAACTGTATTTTATGTAAATCTTGTGGCAAAATATAAGTTCAGCTAGAAAACATACTAGATGTAAGATGGTGAGATTGTCTGGGGCATGGTTCCAATATAAGATAACATTTCTGAGCTGGTGGAGTAAGGGTGAGGGTAGAAAGTGTGGTTAGTCACGAAGAAAGACAGATGGGAAACGTAGTACTAACTATTCACCTCTTCTGCCTGAGAGAGAAACCAGTGTTTTTTCTAGTAGTGAATAGCTTTGGGAATAGACCAAGGTTGGGAATGGAGGAGGTTTAGAATCAAAGAATCTCTCTGGTGCTGGATGTTTAGACTTTTGTGAGCACCAGGGAAGCTATGTAGACCATGTGTGAGAAAATGGGCTGTGGAACTGTGTTCACAGTCTACAAGAGCATAAAACTAGAGTGACAGCGGCTAAAGTATATAGAGCATCTTCTCTCAAGTAACAGGAATGGTGCTATTCTGCTGTTAAGTGGTGAAGGATGAGGACTTTGAACTTGTTCCTGTGATTTAAAAATAGAGATGTAGCATCTCTGCCTCCATGCTGATGAGGTGCTTTTATTTAGGTCTCTGTGGAACTGAGTCATAAGACTTTCTCTGGTTAGAAGAGAAAGTGAGGAAGGGGGAGGAAGAGAACCAATTTAGTTAATTCATTAGTTCCCCACATTGTGAGACACAACAATTCCGAAAAAGTGATTGTTTTAGATTTCTAAAGTGAACATCACAGATGTCCCATATATATTTTTAAATAATTAATTGTTCTCATGGCTCTAGAATAAAGGAGAGGTTAAAGAAATGTGGTTTGTAATGATGTATTTTTAAAATGAGCTCTACAGTAGAAAAAAATAAATGAAATAGGTTCCCATGATAGAATGTGGCAGTGATAAGAGACAGGCAGGCCAGGGATGTGTTTTAATGTTACGCATTGTGTGGGTGCTGGTGTTTCAGCAGCTCTCCGTAAAGTTTTGAACAGAACAGCATAATAATTATTTCTTGGAGAGGGTCAATTACCTTATATCGCTACAAAAATGATTTTGTATTCCTCTGTCTAACAGTTATGTTCAAGGCTCAGGGAACAGGAGTTTAATATTAAATATAAGAAAAAACCCTGCTGTCTGTGTAACACATTCCTTTAATCTAATCTTTTGGAAATCTAATACAATAGGTTTGTTGTGGGTTCAAGACTAGCTTCTGCTCCATAGTGTGTTCTTGACCAGCTAAGGCTCTGTAGCAAGATCTTGCCTCAAAATCAAACAACATATAACAGAACAATGACAAAAGCCGCTAAAAATACTCCATAAGTATAGCAGAGTCTTTCCTACACAGATTGCCATCCTTGTATGTATAAGATACAAAGATGGCCATCTTTCTAGAGAGCAACTAGCTTTAGTAGCTAACCTAGACTCTTTATACTCAGCCTACCTGGGGTTCAGTTAGTAAAAAAAGAAAGAACATTGAGTATGCCATTCAGTGTTCATTGTTGGTAGTGGGAGCTTGAGTTATGCTTGCGTTAAAAAAGAAAAAAATCTTTCCCCAGATTGTAATGCAATATTATGTCTTAGAATAAGGTCTTAATTTAAATAAATAAGTAACCTGGGAGCAAGGTGTAGGAATTGGAAGGCCAATCTTTGAATCTAATGCAGACAAACTTCTTCTGTAAGTTAGCTAAAGGTAACCCAGCCTAAATTCACACAGGTTTCCGGGAGTTGTTAAGTGAACCTCTGTGGACCAGTATCTATGCTAGAATTTAACTTTTTATTTATGACAATGAATCCTGCCCATCAACCTAAGATTAAGGGGAAATATTTAAGTTTTTTTTTAATATTTAAGTTTTTATGTAACTGTTATATTCAGGTTTGAGAAACAAGGTTACTAATACAAAAAAAAAAAAAAAAAAAAAAAAAAAAAGAATAAAAACAGATGGCTCAAAATCTCACTATCAGCATTCAGCCCAGACCTTTGCCTTTTCTATTCTTTTAATCTAATCATTCTGTAATTTTTTAACAAGGCATGAGACATTTTTTAAAATTTTATTTAATCATTTTTTTTAATGCTCCAGATTTTATTCCCCTCCCAGTCCACCCTCTGATTGTTTTCCATACTATACATCCTCCCTGTTTCCCTATGTACTGGCTGGTTTTGTGTCAACTTGACACAAGCTGGAGTTATCACAGAGAAAGGAGCCTCAGTTGAGGAAATGCCTCCATAAAATCCAGCTGTGAGGCATTTTCTCAACTAGTGATCAAGGGGGGAGGGCCCAGCCCATTGTGGGTGGAGCCATCCCTGGCCCAGCCCATTGTGGGTGGAGCCATCCCTGGCCCAGCCCATTGTGGGTGGAGCCACCCCTGGGCTGGTAGACCTGGGTTCTATGAGAAAGCAGGCTGAGCAAGCCAGGGGAAGCAAGCCAGTAAGTGACATCCCTCCATGGCCTCTGCATCAGCTCCTGCTTCCTGACCTGCTTGGGTTCCACTACTGACTTCCTCTGGTGATAAACAGCGATATGGAAATGTAAGGTGAATAAGCCCTTTCCTCCCCAACTTGCTTCTTGGTCATGATGTTTGTGAAGGAATAGAAACCCTGACTAACATACTCTATTTCCATGAGGATGTCCCTACCTCCCCACCAGCACCCCACCAGGCCTCTAAAATCTCTGGGGCCTCCAATCTCTTGAGGGTTAGCTGTATCTTCTCTTATATTTCTTTAGAGGTTATGAGACTGTTTAGATGGTTTATCTGATTCTGATTTAACTTTCATTGTGTCCCATAAGTTTGGGTATTTTCTCCCTTCCTTTTCAATACATTCTAAAAAGACTTTTATTTCTTTATTTCTTTATTTATTCCTTGACCAAATTGTCATTGTTTAGCTTCCATGTGTATGTGGGCTTTCTGTAGTTTTTTTTTTTGGTATTGAATTTCAGCCTTAGTCCAGGGTAATCTGATAGGATGCATGCTATTTCAATCTTCTTGTACCTGCTAAAGATTGTTTTGTGACTGATTATATGGTCACTGGGAGGTGCTGAGAAAATAGTATATTCTATTGTTTTAGGATGAAACATTCTATACATATCTATTACATCCTGGTCCATCACTTTTGTTAGTTTCATTGTGTCTCTGTTCAGTTTCTGTTTTCATGATCTGTCCATTGATGAGAGTGGGGTGTTGAAGTCTCCCACTATTATTGTATGTGGCACATATACTTTGAACTTCAGTACTGGTTCTTTTATGAATGTGGGTACCCTTGCATTTGGAGCATAGATGTTCATAACTGAGGGTTCATCTTGATAGATTTTTCCTTTGGTAAGTATGAAGTGTTCTTCTTTATCTTTTTTTTTTTTTTTTGATAACTTTTTGTTGAAAGTCAGTTTTATTTGATATTAGAATAGTTACCCCAGCTTGTTTCTTGGACCATATGCTTGGAAATTTTTATTTCCATTCTTTTACTATGAAGTAGTGTTTGTCTTTGTCATTGAGATGAGTT
This sequence comes from Micromys minutus, assembly GCF_963924665.1. Classification (NCBI taxonomy): domain Eukaryota; kingdom Metazoa; phylum Chordata; class Mammalia; order Rodentia; family Muridae; genus Micromys; species Micromys minutus. The sequence continues at coordinate 534,736 of NC_137968.1, forward strand.
TCCTGTATGCAGAAAAATGATGGGTTCAGCTTAGATATGCGTTCTGTTAGTTTTTGTCTTGTTATTGAGCAATTGTTATGACCATTTATGTTAAAAGATATTAAGAAATAGTGATTGCTGTTTTCTATTATTTTTGCTGTTAGAGGTGGAATTATGTTTGTGTGGCTGTCTTCTTTTGGGTTTGTTAGAAGATGATTATTCTCTTGCCTTTTCTAGGTTGTGGTTTTCCTCCTTGTGTTGTATTTTTCTAGCTATTATCCTGGATTTGTGGAAATATATTGTGTAAACTTGGTTTTGTCATGAAATACCTTGATTTCTTTATGTTAATTGAAAATTTTGCTGGGTATTGTAGCCTGGTCTGACATTTGTGTTTTCTTAGGGTCTGTATGACATCTGTCCAGGATCTTCCATCTTTCATAGTCTCTGTTGAAAACTCTGGTGTAATTCTGATGGGTCTGCCTGTATAAGTTATTTGACCTTTAACCCTTACTGCTTTTAATATTATTTGTTTTGTGTATTTTGTGTTTTGACTGTTATTTGATGGGAGTAGTTTCTTTTCTGGTCCAATTTATTTGGAGTTCTTGTAGGCTTCTTGTATGTTCATGGACATCTCTTTCTTTAGGTTAGGAAAGTTTTTTTCTATAATTTTGTTGAAGATATTTACTCAAAAAGCTAGACACCAGATAATCAAACAACCCTATTAAAAAATGGGGTACAGAGCTAAACAAAACGTTCTCAATTGAGGAATATGGAATGGCTGAGAAACATCTAAGGAAGTGCTCGACATCCTTAGCCATCAGGGAAATGCAAATCAAAACAATCCTGAGATTCCACCTCACACCAGTCAGATTGGCCAAGATCCAAAACTCAGATGATAGCAGATGCTGGCGCGGTTGTGGAGAAAGAGGAATACTTCTCTCTTCTCCACTGTTGGTGGGGTTGTAAACTGATACAACCACTCTGGAAATCAGTCTGGCGATTCCTCAGAAAATTGGATATAGTACTACCTGAAGACCCAGCTATTCTACTTCTGGGAATATACCCCAGAGACACTTCAATATACAACAAAGATACATGCACCACAATGTTCATAGCAGCTCTATTTATAATAGCCAGAAGCTGGAAAGAACCCAGATGTCCTTCAGTAGATGAATGGATACAAAAATTTTGGTACATTTACACAATGGAGTACTACTCAGCTTTCAGAAACAATGATTTAACCAAATTCTTAAGAAAATGGTTGCATCTAGAGAAGATCATCCTGAGTGAGATAACCCAGTCACAAAAGAACAGACATAATATGCAGTCACTGATGGTGGGATGCTAACCCCAGAGGCTCGTACTGCCCCAGAAACAACTCACAGACTGTGTGTGAAGTTCAAGAAAAAGAACAAAACAAAACAAAACAAAAAGTCATGCTCAATCCTTACACACCAAGAAAACGTTGACTAATTCTGTGTTACAACCTGTTTTACATGTACTTTTTGCTCATTGTAACTAGTAAGACCTTAATGCAGAGTATCAAACCTTAAAAAAAAAAGGAAAAAAAAAAAAAAAAGCCAAGCACTGAAGCACTGACACAATTGTATTTGTATTCATTTATGCAAAAATGTTTAAAATTTTTTCCTTTTTCTTTTATCTTTGTTTTTTAAAATAAAGTTAAAAAATGAAAAAATAAAATGGTTGCATCTAGAGAATATCATCCTGAATGAGATAACCCAGTCACAAAAGAACAGACATAATATGCAGTCACTGATAGTGGGATGTTAACCCCAGAGGCTCGGACTGCTCCAGAAACAACTCACAGACTGTTTGAAGCTCAAGCAAAAAAGAAAAGAAAACACAACCAACCAACAAACAAACAAACAAAAAAACCCATTATGCTCAATCCTTAAACACCAAGAAAACTTTGACTAATTCCTTGTTACATCCTGTTTTACATGTACTTTTTGCTCATTGTAACTAGTAAGACCTTAATGCAGAGTATCAAACCTTAAAAAAAAAGAAAAAAAAAAAAAAGCCAAGCACTGACAAAAATGTATTTGTATACATTTATGCAAAAATGTTTAAATTTTTTTCTTTTATCTTTGTTTTTTAAAATAAAGTTAAAAAAAGAAGAAGAAGATATTTACTGGACCTTGAAGTTGGGAATCTTTGCTTTCTTCTATACCTATTATCCTTAGGTTTGGTCTTCTCATTATGTCCTGGATTTCCTGGATGTTTTGGGCTAGAAACTTTTTGCTTTTTGCATTTTCTTTGATGGTTGTGTCAATGATTTCTATAGTATCTTCTGCCCCTGAGATTCTTTCTTTATCTCTTGTATTCTGTTAGTGATCCTTGCTTCTATGACTCCTGATTTCTTTCCTAGGTTTTCTGTGTCCAGGGTTGTATTTGTGTGTGTGTGTGTGTGTGTGTGTGTGTGTGTGTGTGTGTGTGTTTGTGTGATTTCTCTATTGTTTCTATTTCTAATTTTAGAACCTGGATTTTTTTTTTTTTTTTTTGTTCAATCTCTTCACTTGTTTGGTTGTTGTTTCCTGTAGCTCTTTAAGGGCATTTACCTTTACCTGTGTTCTTCACCATTTCTAAAGGGACTTATTTATGTCCTTCATAAAGTTTTCTATCACAATCATGAGGTATTATTTTAAATTCAGATCTTGCTTTTCCAGTATATTGGGATATCCACTATTTGCTGGGGTAGAAGAACTAAGTTCTGATGTTGCCAGGCTGTCTTAGTTTCTGTTGCTTAGGATCTTGTCCTTGCCTCTTAATATCTGTGATATTAGTTGGTCTTGCTGTGGATTAGTGGGATTCTCCAATCTGTAGTTTACTGATTTGTCTTATTGACTATGTCCTTTGCCTTACAGAAGCTTCCTAGTTTCATGAGGATTTATTATTTATCAATTCTTGATGTTAGAGCATAAGCCATTGGAGTTCTGTTTAGATAATTTCCCCCTAACCCAATGAATTTAAAGATCTTTTTTCTTCTATTAGACTCAGTGTATCTGGTTTTATGTTTTGGTCCTTGATCCACTTGCACTTGTGCTTTGTGCAAGGTGACAAATATGGGTCTATTTTCATATTTCTACATATAGACAGCCAGTTAGCCCAGCACCATTTATTAAAGATTATTTCTTTTTCCATTGTATATTTTTGGCTTCTTTGTTAAAGATCAAGCTTGTATTAGTGTGTGGCTTTATTTCTGCATCTTTCAATTCTATTCCATTGATCAACGTATCTGTCTCTGAACCAATACCATGAAGTTTTTATAACTATTGCTCTGTAGTATAGCTTGAGGCTAGGGATGATAATGCCTCCAGCATTTATTTTATTGTTAAGAATTGTTTGTGCTATTCTAGTTTTTTTTACTTTTCCAGATGAATTTGAGAATTGCTCTTTCCATGTCTTTGAAGAAATTGGTTTAGGTTTTGATGGGGATTTAGTTGAATCTGTAGTTTGCCTTTGGTAGGATGGCCACTTTTGCTATGTTAATTTTGCCAATCTATGAACATGGGAGATATCTCAATTTTCTGAGATCTTATTCAATATCTTTCTAAAGAGAGTTGAAGTTATTGCCATACAGATCTTCTACTTTTTTGGTTAGAATTACCTCAAGATCATTTATATTAATTATGGCTATTGTGAAGGGAGTTGTTTCCCTAGTTTTTCTCAGCTTTTTTTCATTTGTGTTAAGGACAGCTACTAGTTTATTTGAGTTAATTTTATTTCTGGCCACTTTGCTGAAGTTGTTTATCAGCTGGAAAATTTCTCTGGTAGAATTTTTGGGTCGCTTATGTATACTATCATATCAAGTGCAAATAGTGATACCTTTATTCCTTCTTTGCCAATTTGTATATACTTGATCTCTTTTTGTTGTCTTACTGTTCTACCCAGCACTTGGAGTACTATATTGAATACATATGGGGAGAGTGGGCATCCTTCCTTGTCTTGTTCCTTGTTTTAGTGTGATTGCTTCAAGTATCTTTCCATTTAATTTGATATTGGTTGTTGGTTTGCATCAAATTGCTTTTATTATGATTAGGTATGTGCCTTGAATTCCTGACCTCTATAATACTTTTAACATGAATGGGTGTTGTATTTTGTCAAATGCTTTTTCTGCATCTAAGGAAGTCATCACATAATATTCTTTTTTAGTTTGTTTATATAGTGTATTACATTAATGGAGTTTTGTTTATCAACCAACCTTTCATCCTTGGCATAAAGACTACTTGTTCATAGACTGAGACAATTTCAAAAAAATAAAATTTCTGGAATAAATATTTAAAAGTAGAAACAAAAGATTATGCTTTGTTTCCTCAAAGTATAAATCTGTTATTAGAATGTAATTCATAGTACCAGTAATGTATTATTTTATTTAAGTAGGAAAAAATAAAATGTCTTCCTAATGTTTTTCTCTGCTTTAATGAAAGACTGTAGCTACGACTTATGCAGGAAATATGTGCAAAACAAAAAACCTATCTTTCTAAAATAGTGTTCCAAAGTTGCCCAAGACTATGTTTATATAATACATACATACATACATACATATATGCATATATGCATGTATGTATGTTTAAAATTTCTGAAATCAAAGATGATACAGAATGTGTTGGAAAATTCTTGTTTAACATTTGAAGGATATGCTATTTTTATAGTGTGAATTCCAGAAAAATAACAATGATTCAATCCTCTTTGTATATAAATGAAGAACATTTAAAAATGTTGTGCAGCTTAAATTTAGACATTTTAAAGAAGCTCTATAATTTCATGAAAGAATTCTTGATAATTTTTTACTCAATTAGTTTATTGGTATTTGGGGCATTTTAAATGAAAAAATGTTGAGGGTTTGAGCGAATGAATTCTTGTGCATTTCTACTTGTACCGCAGTTTTATTTCTTCCTTCTTAAAAATGTATAGAATAGCCTATAGGTAATAAGTAATGTGTCTTTTGAGATTTTTGAGATATTTTCCATGTTTCCCCTATCTTGATATAGTCCTGTGTGGAGTCTCTGCTCCCAGGGGTTAGGTGCACTGAGGAGATCTTTTCCTGACCTCATGGTGGTGAATGAAGATGCACATTCATTGCCCCTCCTGTCTCAGCCCCCCAGAGCCCTTGGCTATATCCATTTGGAACTTTGTATGGCCAGTGTTTTTTCAGGAGATGCTGTTGCTTTGGGGTCTTCAGTATTTTTTTGTCTAAGTTATTCATTGTTTATCATGTTCTTTGCTTTATCTGGCTACCCTCCCTTTGCACAGTTGTTTCCCATTGAGTGCCAGTTTCATCTTATCCATGTGTCCATCAGCAAAACCCTGCTTTCTTCCATGTTCCAGCTTAAGCTTTGCACCAATACTTGAACTTCTACTGTTTGTTTGGACCTTGCAACTCCTTCAGTTACAGGACTTCTTATTATTGCTAGCTCTTTACTTCTGTTATAGTTAGTGTCCAGTTTATAGTGGGTGAGAAAACTTTTGTCAAATGAATTTATAAGAGGAGTTAGGACCTAAAAGCAACTTAAGAGAAAGCATTAGTTTTAGATAGTTTGAGGTTAAAGTCCATCATGGTGGAATCATGAAAGTGCCAGGAGCCCGAAGACAGTGGTTGCTATAGCAACCAGGAACAGAGGCTGATGCATGTGTGGTTCTGCTCAGCTCTCTCCTCCTTCACAGCCCCAGATCCATAGCCAGGGAATTAGTGAACCCTGTCTTTAAAAATATAGTCTAGAAAGTACAGTTCTGGATCATTTATCCCACTGCATTTGAGCTTTGGGAGACAGATTTATATATAAACAGCTGTTAACATTAGTTATGATGGAAACACAGATGATGTGAACAGTTCAGAGGTTTTGTTGAGCAGGTCTTCATGTGAGGTTATTTTTTCAAACATTCTCATTAAAATGTGAGTGTAGGTATTTTATAGGAGAATGGGCATAGGGTAGGGAGAAGAGATTTGCAATGGAATAAAATGAATGTAAGTATCAACCCTAAGTTATGAAAGCACTGGAAATTTGAAGAACAGTATAAAACCAAATGCAGCTATAGCATTGTTGACTAAAACAAGGTGAGATAAATTTAATTTTTCTAAATGCTATATCAAGGAGTAAAAATGAATAAGTGAAGTCCATCGTATTTTAAGTCATCCAGTACATCTGAAGTACTTTTGTCTTCACATTTACAGCTTCAAAGTAAAAATAGTAGTACATTCTGCACCTATATCGAAAGTGTCTCAGGTTTGACTAGCTACATTTCATACAGTGTATGTCTATAAGATTAACAATATACATATACGGGGCAAAGAGAGGGAAGAGGAGGGAAGGAAGGATAACAAGACAGACAGACTCAGAGAGAGATAAAGGGGTAAGGAATGACATGTTTAAAGAGATTGCTGATGCCATTTTAAAAAGATATTGTTTGTCAGTTGAGTTTGAAATGTATCTGCATATCAGTTTGTGTTTTTCTTATATGTGGTATAGGAGTAATTTGTAGAGTTTTGAATGTTTTTCAGACTAATATTTTTGTAAAATAATGTAACAATTTATTAGATAAATGAAAGGAAATAAAATACTTTTTAAAATTAGATTTGAACTTTTTTGTCTTTGTTTGGTTTTTCCACACAATACCACAGACTATGTAATTACTAATAACCAGAAATGTGTAGGCTTACTGATTGGGAGGCTGGAAAACCTGATAGAGTTTCTATTATTCTGTCATAAAATTATCCTAGCATATCATATTCCAGAAGGACAGGAGAGGTGGTTAGAAGAGAGACTAGAAGAGGTTATGATGAGCCTACTCCAGTGCTAACAACAATGGTTTATTCCGAAGGGTGGAACCTTCAAGGCTCACTTCCCAATAACTCTCATGATGGCAATTAAGTGTTGATGAGTCTTTTGGAAGGGGTAGTAGAGCCACAATGTCTATACAATTTAAATAGTGTATGACTTGATGTTATCCAGGCTTTCTGCCATGACATTAATTCTGTTTGGGCTCTTTGGTGCGGCAGCCACTACTCACATAGGCCTACTGAGTACTTGAAACATGTACAGAATGAAGAATTAAATTTTAAAATCTGCTTAATCTAAATTAAGTTAAAATAAATCCATGGGACTATTGGGTCCTAAAATGAGCAGCTCTGCAGATACTTGCTTATCTCTGTATTATCTACTATGGACTTGAACTCTCTGCAGTACTAGATGAGTAGCACTGTTTAGCATAGAGCTTAGACGTCTCTCTATGCTAGCGCTCCAGATGTTTATTTATCAAACAATGGTCATAAGAGGCTGCCTCCTGAAGCTGAGTTACTGTGAGGATAAAATGTAATAACAAAAGCAGTGTATGTAGGGCAGTGTCGGATATGTAACAGTCATGAAATAAATGCATTGCACTGTTTTTATTACTGATCTGTAGGTAACGTATTTCATATAGTTAACGAATAACAAATCCATGTATTTGTTTCGGCTTTTGTTTTATTTCTCTGCTTCTAAAAGAATATAACCATTCCTGGAACATACCTGGTATTTAGTAAATATTGTTGAAAAGAATCAAGTATCTTTAGTGGTGATAAAATTAGTGAAAAAAGTAACATGTGAGAAGGCCTCAAAGGTCAAGTTTTCCAAGCAAATAAGGAAGAGCCCATTTGGGCAGAGGGAAAGTTCCATTAAGGGGAACATTCAGCAAGCATTGCTTTGACCAATACTTGTTCTTTCTCCCTCTCTGTCCTCTTTTTGTAGCCTCTCCCCCGTGTGTGTGTGTGTGTGTGTGTGTGTGTGTGTGTGTGTGTGTGTGTTTAATAACAAGAGCCCTAGATAACAAGTGACTGTGAGCCCTAGATAACAAGTGACTGTGCATTCGCGATGTACCATGTAAATAAGGCCAAGCATTGTTCTTTGGCCTGTCTGTTCGTAGGGATTCTATTGCTTGAATATGATGGGGGATATCAGATGATGGCTGAAAAAGGAAGAGGAAAAGAAAAGCAGGTTATGGGCATATGCCTATGAAATTCTTTTTCCCTAAAACATGCTTCTTATTTATTTTTCTCAGGAAGAAAAGAAGCGAGGAGCAATGAGGTTTGTTTTCTTCCTATTCATTGCTGCTGTTCAACTTTTATCCTTGGGCTCTGGAAAATCTATATACAAGAATGGTATTTCTCAGCGAACATTTCAAGAAATAAAAGAAGAAATAGCCAACTATGAAGATGTTGCTGAAGCAATTATCAACCTTGCTGTTTATGGTAAATACCAGAACCGGTCCTATGAGCGTTTGGGACTTCTAGTTGATACGGTTGGACCCAGACTGAGTGGCTCTAAAAACCTAGAGAAAGCTATCCAAATCATGTACCAAAACCTTCAGCAAGATGGACTGGAAAATGTCCACCTGGAGCAGGTCAAAATACCTCACTGGGAGAGGGGAGAAGAAACTGCAGTGGTGATAGTACCTCGAATTCACAAGATGGCCATTTTAGGTCTTGGCAGCAGTGTTGGGACTCCCCCAGGAGGTACTGTATATATATATATATATTTTTTTTTTTTTAAATTGAACAACTTTATTTAAAAAACAAAGATAAATGTACAGATTTTAAGCATTTTTGTATAAAAGTATACAAATACATTTTTGTCAGTATTTGATTTATTTTAAAGGTTTGATAGTGTGCATTAAAATCTTACTAGTAACAATGAACATAAAGTACATGTAAATCAAGATGTACCTGAAAATAGTCAAAGTATTCTTGGTGTGTAAAAATTAAGCGTAATGGTTTTTCATTTTCTTTTCTTTTCTTTTTTTCTTTTTTCTTTTTTTTTCCCTTTGTTTTTTCGTGAACTTCATATAGTCTGCCAGTTGTTTCTGGGGTGTTCAGAGCTTTCTGGGGTTAGTATCCAATTATCAATGACTGCGTATTATGTCTGTTCTTTTGTAACTAGATTATCTCACTCAGGATGATATTCTCTAGATGTATCCATTTTCTTAAGAATTTCATAAGGTCATTGTTTCTGATAGCTGAGTAGTACTCCATTGTATAAATATACCACAAGTTTTGTATCCATTCATCTGCTGAAGGACATCTGGGTTATTTCCAGATTCTGGATATTGTAAATAGGGCTGCTATGAACATTGTGGTGCATGTGTCTTTGTTGTATGTTGGAGCTTCTCTGGGGTATATGCCCAGAAGTGGAATAACTGGGTCTTGAATATGGGTGCTCTTGTATTTGGAGCATATATGTTAAGAATTGAGAGTTACTCCTGACAAATTTTCTCTGTAATGAGTAAAAAGTGTCCTTCCTTATCTTTTTTGCTAACTTTTGGTTGAAAATCTACTTTATTTGCTATTAGAATGGCCACTCCAGCTTACTTTTCAGGGCCGTTAGCTCAGAAGGTTTTTTCTCAACCTTTTACTCTGAGATAGTGTCTGTCTTTGTCTCTGAGATGAGATTGCTGTATGCAGCAAAATGCTGGATTTTGTTTATGTATCCAGTCTGATAGCCTATGTCTTTTTATTGAGGAGTTGAGTCCGTTTATGTTAATAGATATCAAGGAATAGTGGTTGCTGTTTCCTGCTGTTATTGCTTTTGTAGGTTGAGTTGTGTCTGCGTCTCTTTCTTCTTTTGGTTTTCTTGCTTAGGAGTTTTCTTGTTTTTACTAGGATGTATTTCCCCTCATTTTATTGGGTTTTCCACCTATAATTTGTTGTAGTGTGGGTTTGTGGTCAGATATTGTGTAAATTTAGATTTGTCTTGAAATATCTTCATCTCTCCATCTATGGTGATTGATAGTTTTGCTGGGTATAGCAGCTTGGGCTGGCACTTGTGCTCTCTTAGGGTGTGCATGATGTCTGTCCAGGCTCTTCTAGCTTTAATAGTCTCTGTTGAGAAATCGGGTATGATTGTAATTGGTCTGTCTTTGTATGTTACATGACCTTTTTCCCTTACTGCTTTTAGTATTCTTTCTTTACTTTTGGCACTTGGCATTTTGACGATTATGTGTTGAGAGGAGTTTCTTTTCTGGTCCAATCTATTTGAAGTTCTGTAGGCTTCTTTTATGCTCATGGTCATCTCATTCTTAAGGGTAGGGAAGTTTTCTTCTACGATTTTATTGAAGATATTTACTGTGCCTCTTAGTTTATATTCTTCGCCCTCTTCTATTCCTATTATCCTTAGGTTTGGTCTTCTCATTGTGTTCTGAATCTCCTGTACATTTTGGGTTAGGAGCTTTTTGGCTTTTGCATCTTCTCTGACTGTTTTTTCTATGTTTTCAATGTTGCCTTTGGCCCTGGAGATTCTCTCTTCCATCTCTTGTAGTCCATTGGAGACCCTTGCATCTGTGACTCCTCATTTATTTTTAGGTGTTGTACCTTCAGGGTAGTCTCTTTTAGTGTTTCTTTATTGTTTCCATTTCCATTTTCAATCCCTTCTTCAATTCCTTCATCTTTTGGTTCTGTTTTTCTCCAATTCTTTGATTTCTTTGAGTGTTTTTTTTGTTTCCTCTTTAAAAGCTTCTATTTCTTTATGCTTTTCCTCCCATTCTTGTTTAAGGATCTCTATCACCATCTTGAGGTCTGATTTAGGGTCTGAGTCTTCTTTTTCTGGAGTATTTGACATTCTGCTGTTTGCTGTGATGGGAGAGCTGGGTTCTGGTGTGGCCAGGTTGTCTTGGTTTCCCTGGGGTGCATTCTTTCGCTTTCCTCTTGCCATCTTGTTGTCTGTGATTATACGTGGTCATGTTGTCAGTGATTGATTCTTGTCTCTCTCGTGTACCTGGCCCGTGTTCCTGGATCTCTGCTGTTTCTTGTGGCAGATGACCTGAGCATGTTTATTCTGCAGGCAAAGTCCCTCCAGGTGGAAACCGAGTCCCTATGTCAGAGTTTCTGCTCCCCTGAACCAATGGGGGCGAGGCGCTTTCTGGGTGCTCGACACAGACCTCTCTGAGCCTTGGCTACGTGCAGTGCAGTCTCATCAGGCCTATGTCCCTGGATCTCCCCTGTTTGTTTTTTATTTCGCTGTACTTTTCAATTTAATCCTTTTTCTCTCTTTTCTCTCTCTAAGTTGTTTTTAATATGTGGATTTCATATAACCTAGTCTAGTTTTGAATTTGCTCTGTATGAAGTGGTGACTTTGAACTTGTGTTCTTCTTATTTAACCTACTGAGTGCTGGGGTTGGCAGGTATGTGTCCCTGACCCCTGTTTTCTGTGATTCTATAGTTTTAAACTTGCAAAACAAGTGCTCTTATGTCATGCCTGTAGTCCAGCCTCCTGTAATCTTTATATAATTGATGTCTGCTTTCTTCTTTCTTTTCTTTTTCTGTTTCTTCCATTTCTTTTCCAAAAGAAATTACGCTGAATAACTTTCAACAACATGGTATCAGCACCCTGGATCCAGTTTTTTTCCACAATATAGTGCCTGGTTATTGAATATATAGCCAGTAAAACTTGAAAGTATTCGTAGATTAATTTCCTATGGCAGAGAAAATATCTTGCATTCTTTTGACTTTCTCCTATGCCAGAATACGTTGAAAATGTTGTCAGTTTATTTAAAAAGCATTATTAGAAATCATGCATTATAATACTTACCAACTAGAAATGTACAGTGTAATTATTTTTAGTAAATTCAAAAATTGTTCAGCATAAGTATAGAACAATTAAATTATGGAACACAATCTGGCTATTGAATATTTCATTGCTCTCTTCCCCCAGACCACATAATACAGCTGCATTTACCCCTCTAGCTACACCCCTCAAGATTCAGGAAGCCACTAACTTGCTTTCAGTCTTTGTGTATTTTCCCATTCCTGAGATGGGGCTGGGATAGAGCATACAGTCTGTGGTCCTTGGTGACCGACATATTTTATTGGGTATTATGCTTCTATGTCATTTGTGCTGTAGCGCATGTACAGTCTCCATTTTGTTGGGAAAAGGTATTTGATTTTAGCTGTCTTTATCAGTCAGTGTCATCTTTTGACTGTTTTCACTTTTCTCTATCATGAATACCACCATTATATATAGTTATGCACGTTTGTGGGGGATGTTTTGCCATTCATTTTGTTTGTATACAAAGGAAAAAGGAATATGGGTCATTTAGTAGCTCTAGATTTAGTTTACTGAGGTACTTCAAAACTATTCTTTGCAATTTGAACCTTTTTGTATTCTCACTAATAATGTATAATTGCCCCCATACAAATGCAATAACATTCCATGCATTTTATCATTGCCTTTTATTTGTGTGTGTGTGTGTGTGAGAGAGAGAGAGAGAGAGAGAGAGAGAGTGTGTATGCAAGTGCCTCATGTGCATATATGTGTATGTAAGCATGTTTGTATGTGTGTACATATAGAGGTACAATGCTGAAGTTAGTTCTCTCCTCTACCATGTTGGTAATGAGGATCAAACTCAGGTTTCTAACTTGGTGATAAGTGCTAGCCATCTGACTGGCTCTCCCTCTTTCTCTTCCTTCATGCTCTCTCTCTCTCTCCCTCTCTCCCTCCCTCTCTCTCTCTCTCTCTCTCTCTCTCTCTCTCTCTCTCTCTCTCTTTCTGTGTGTGTGTGTGTATCCTATATCATACATTTATTATAATAAAATACACTTATACTTACAATGTAAATACTTTGATATTTTAATAGATATATTTAAATCATTCTTTATTTATTAATGTATTCTAAACTGCACAAAGACCCCCCAACAAAAAAAGAACATTAGACTAATTTCTCTTAGGAATATTGATACAGAAATACTCAATAAAATTCTAGCAAACCGAACCCAAGATCACATTAAACTCATAATTCATCATGATCAAATATATTTTATTCCAGTGATGCAGGGATGGTTCAATATAAGAAAATCCATCAATGTAATCTACTATAAAACTAAACTCAATGTAAAAAAAAAAAAAAAAAAAAAAACATGATCATCTCATTATATGCTGAATAAGCCTTTAAGAAAATACCACATCCCTACAAGTTAAAAGTCTTGCAAAGATCAGAAATTCAAAGCACATACCTAAACTTTAAAAAAGAAATATGCAGCAAATCAATAGCCAACATCAAACTAAATGGAGAAAAATTTGAAACAATCTCAGTCAAATCAGGCACTAGACAAGGCTCCTCACTCTCTCCCAATGTACTCAATATAGTACTCAAAGTTCTAGCCAGAGAAATTAGGTAAATGAGATACAAGTTGTTGAGAAAGAGGTCAAGATATCACTATTTGAAGATACTATGATAGTATTCTTAAGCAACCTCAAAAATTTCACCAGAAAACTCTACAGCTGATAAACAACTTCAGCAGAGTGGCTGGATATAAAATTCCTGAAAAAAAAATTAGTAGCCTTCCTCTACTCTAAGAATAAATAGGCTGAGAAAAAAATTAGTGAAATGACAGCCCTCACAATAGTCACAAATAATGTAAAACATCTTGGTGTGATTCTAACCAAGCAAGTAAACGATCTGTATAGCAAGAACTCCAATCCACCTACCTGATGAAAGAAATTGGAAGATGGAAAGATTTCCTATGTTCATGTATCAGTAGGATTAACACAATAAAAATGGGCATCTTACCAAAAGCAATGTATAGATTCAATGCAATCCCCATCAAAATTCCATGTCAATTCTGCACAGAGATAGAAAGAGGAGCTGTCAAATTCATTTGGAAAAACAAAACAAAAACAAAAAAAAATTCATGAATAGTTAAAACTATTCTCAACAGTAAAGGAACTGTTGCAGTAAATATTAAAAAGGCATGGTACCAGTTCCTGTGTGTTACTGCTCTGTCTGCCCCACCCTGGCTCCCTGTGACCTGGGCATTCCTCAAGCCACTCCAGTCTAGCACCCTCCACACCCCTTTCACTCACAATTTCCTTGGCAGGTTGCCACCACACCAGTTTTACTCATCCCAATTCCCTGGCAGGTTTGGTGTGTCCCACTATTACACCCTCTCTTGAATTCTATTAACTCACCACATGAAAAAACACACCACACAATAGCCTCCAATTATTGATAAGATATAATTTTCTCATCTAGACAGAACAAAATCCTGTACATCCCATCCTTAAAAGTATTCATATCAACCTATATTTATGTGCAGAGAAGAAAACATTTGCTGTCATGTTGTGCCCAGCTGTTTCTCATTGCTCTCTCTCCTTCTCATCTTTCCAAAATTTTGTTTCTGCTCATCCTTCTTTCTCATTCAATGACAGGCCTCACTTTACCCTGTACCTGCCTTCCTGCATAAAGACATCATCTTCAAGGAACTCAGTAGGAAATCACCATCCCTGACCTCAAGATGTACAACACAGCAATAGTGATAAAAACTGGCAAGTAGATCAATGGAATAGAATTGAAGACACAGACATAAACCCACACACTTACTTATGGTCACTTCATCTTTAACAGAGGAGCTAAAACTATCCAATTGAAAAAAGTCAGCATTTGCAAAAAAAAAAAAAAAAAAAAAAAAAAAAAAAAAAATGGTGCAGGTTCAACTGGTGGTTAACATGGAGAAAAATACAAATTAACCCACTCTTATCTCCCTGTACTAAGCTCAAGTCCAAGTGGATCAAAGACCTCTACATAAAATCAGATACAATTAACCTAATAGAAGAGAAAGTGGAGAAGAAACTCAAAAACATTGGCACAGGGGAAAATTTTCTGAACAGAAAAAACACTGATAGCTCACGCTCTAAGATCAACAATTGACAAATGGGACCTTATAAAATTGAAAAACTTCTGTAAGGCAAAGGACACTGTCATTAGGACAAATAGCAATCTATAGATTGGGAAAAGGTCTTTACCAACACCCCATCAGATAAAGGGCTAATATCCAAAATATACAAAGAACTCAAAAAGGTAGATTCTAGAAAACCAAATAACCTATTAAAAATGGGGTGCAAAGCTAAAAGAAAATTCTCAACTGAGAATCTTGAATAGCTGAGAAGCAACTAAAAAAAATGTTCAAACTCTTTAGTCATCAGGAAAATGCAAATCAAAATGACTCTGAGATTCTACTTTACATCAACCAGAATGTCTAAGATCAAAAACCCGGGTGACAGCACATTCTGGTAAGAATGTGGAAAAGAGGAACACTTCTTCATTGCTGGTGCAATTGCAAGCTGGTAGAACCACTTTTGAAAACAATCTAGTGGTTCCTCAGAAAACTGGAAGTAGTTCTGCCTGAAAACCTAGCTATACCACTACTGGGCATACATCCAGAATATGCTCCAACATAATAAAAGGATATCTACTCCACTATGTTAGTAGCAGCCTTATTTGTAATAGCCAGAAACTGGAAACAACCCAGATGTCCCTCAACAGAAGAATGGAT
Organism: Micromys minutus; assembly: GCF_963924665.1. NCBI lineage: Eukaryota > Metazoa > Chordata > Mammalia > Rodentia > Muridae > Micromys > Micromys minutus. The sequence continues at coordinate 550,031 of NC_137968.1, forward strand.
ACAGAAAACGTGGTATGTTTACATAATGGAGTATTACTCAGCTAATAAAATCAGTGACTTAATGGAATTCACAGAGAGAAGTAACCTGGTCACAAATGAACACATATAGTGTGTACTCGCTTATAAGTGGTTATTAGCCCAAAAGCTAACAGTCCTTGACTCCAGGTCCACATCTTGAAAAGCCCCTTCAGAATAATTAAAGAGACTTTTTAATTAATTTAATAGACATTTAAAAATATTTATCACAGTATTGTTTATGAACATGAGAAATCATTATCACAGGAGAATAATACATAAACCAGATCAGACTTAGAAAAGGAAATACTAGAAAACAGTAAACATGGAAAGCTAAATGAGTTCAGAGGTTATAGGTATAGGTGTCCTAGCATTTATATTAAGATGAAAGTATGCAAATAAGACTATATTTATCCATTTGTATATGTGGTAAAAGTCTAAATATGTATAATTTGAACACCTCATTTAGACAAAACAAACATCAGGAAAAGGAAGAGACATGGTAAGATGTAATAGATTTGTGTGCTACTGTTGCATATTTTTAAAATAGGGAAATGATGGTAAAACACAGAATTTCAGAGATCTGAGGTATCTTCTGTGTTATTTCTTTTATGATTGACACATCATGATTCTATAAAATGGGAAAGCATGAAAAGGAATCTTAGTGTGCAACTGAGATAAAGAGAAGTTTTTGCAGTAAGGGAGAGGTAGTCTTTACCACCCTACTAGTCTATGAGGTTCTATAGCTTTAGCTAGAGAAAACAAGTATCAGTCACCCACGAATCTTCTCTAGACAACATGCCCTATAGAAGCATATGGACATTCTTTTCCATCTGTACATTGGATGGTCTTCCTTCTTTCTACTGAACTTTGTGTATCTTGGAAGCCATTCATCTTGTAGTTTCTGATGCTGCCTTCTCATAAAGCTCTTTCTTCATGAAGGGAAATATAACCATTGTGTCCCACAGGCTCTATCTGGAATGCATTACTCTAGAATGTGCAGGATAAAATTTTAGATAGTACTCTTTGAGTGTCAGTTATGCTCAGACCCAGATATATCGTGATAGGTGAAGGACTCATGACTCTCAATGAACTGCACACTTACATTGGCCCTGGCCAAAGCTGGGACTTGGTGCTGTTGCTGTTCTTTCAAGGTACTGTACTAAATCATCTGCATTCAGGCACTGTTAATTAGTCTTCATTTATATTCTATTTGGTTTCGCCAAAGTTGGTGTCAATTTGTTGGTCATTTCAGGAAGGTTGGAAAGATAATGACCAAGTCATATCTTGTGGGACAAAATGGTAGAAAGCTTTCTTTAGGGTTTCTAAAGTATTTTTGAACCAAAGAAAGAAAATTAAAGTCCACAGCACAGTGAGGTAGGGGCCGGTGTCTGAGCTGTAGTTGGCCAGTGTGGCATGGCTCACAGGAGAGATTTCCATGGGACCACAAGGATCCCAGATGCATAGAGCATGGAAAAGTTCTTGATGCCTGTCAACCTAAAGCCCTCTTTTTCAAATATGGAGGCTTCGGCTTATGTAATAGTGGTTTACATTCTGTCCCTCCCTAGAGAGAAACAACTGGAGATTTTTCTATAAGAATTTCAAGGACTGAATTAAGACAAAATTCCTCTGATTCAAGTATCAGACCTTTGAAGGAAAGTCATTCTGATATCAACCTAGGGATATACGTACATACCTGCTTATTCATGCATGGTACTCACAAAGCATGATTGGGGCCAGGGCACAAATATTTATGTAGAAGTCCTCTGGTTTAATTTCCTCTTAAGCTGTTTCTCACCTTCACATGCAGTAATATCCAGACTCTCATCAGAGTGTGGACTATCATTAGCCTGGTGGAGTTCACATCTCTGAAAGGTGGTGCCCAGCGCTGGCCTATGGTATTAGGATAACATTATGGAACTGTTGTAAGATCAAGTGAGTAAATATGTTTTACATACTAAGCAAGCCTGTAAATTTGTACTATTAATGCAAGGTACAGTCAGTAGGTAGGACATTTCAAACATGTGTTGAAGTGTTTGATTATAATTATTTCATGAGAATCAAGAATTACTGTTCCAACATACTGAACTTATTGTCATATCAAATGCTGAAGCAATTGCTAACATGTCTGTGAAATACTTGAAAACATGTACTTCTTTATTTTTGATCATCTGTAGTATTAATGGAACACAGTATGTAAGTTCACACCAAACATGACCTACCATACTTACCATAGCATTAAGGATGCTAAAATTCAAAATAATGAAATTGCACCTCATTTTATAATCTATCATAATTAGTAATATTACAATATTAAGTTAATAAAACTACCTTAGAAAAAGAGCTGATAGATGTCTATTGAAATCTCTAGCGGAAACTTTTTAAGACTAAAAATTTCAGAACATTTGCAATTTGTTTTACAAAGTCTTAACATCTGATCTACAGAGGCTGAGGAAAGCTCAATAAAGGTTCCCCTGAGTTAGGGTTCTACAGTGTCTACCTGAAAGGCTGTACTCACGGTCCTAGCACTGGGGAAGTAGAGAGAGAAAGGCTTCTGGGACTCACTGGCTGGCAAGTCTAACAGAATCAAGTAGCTCTGTCTATGTTGGTTAAGAGCATCTTTCCCTCACTTTAGGAAGATGGGAACAGTTGGGGAAGATGCTTAACCTGACCTCTGGCTCCCAAACTCTTGTGTACATACATTCACACACACACACACACACACACACACACACACACACACACACACACACACCTGAATTATCTCATTATCTGCTGGAGATTTCTTTTCTAGCATTTTGGGTCTGACTTACCTCACTCACAATGACATTTTCTAGTCCCATCCATTTGCCTGTGAAATGCATGATGTCCTTGTTTTTAATGGTTGAATAATATTCCATTGTGTAAATGAACCACATAAGTTTTAGCCATTCTTCAGTTGAGAGACATTAAGGTTGTTTCTAGTTTCTTGGTATTATGAATAAAGATGCTATGAACATAGTTGAGCAAGTGTCCATGTTGGATGGTGGATCATCTTTTAGGTATATGCCCAGGAGTAGTATATCTGGGTCTTTAGGCAGGACTAGTTCCAATTTTTGGAGAAACCACAAAATTAATTTTCAGAGTGGTTGTACATGTTTGTATTCCCACCAGTAGTGGAGGAGTGTTCCTCTTGCTCCATAACCTCACCAGCATATGCTGTCCCTTGAGTTTTTGATCTTAGTCATTCTGATAGGTGTTAGGTGTAATCTTCGAGTGGTTTTGAATTGCATTTTCCTGATGACTAAGGACCTTGAACATCTTTTTAGGTGCTTTTTAGCCATTTGAGATTGCTCTGTTGAGAATTCTCTGTTTAGCTCTGTGCTCCATTTTTTAATTGAGACTAAATTTAATTGGGTAAAATCTCTAAGAACTTCTTAGAAATTAGCCTGTTTCCTAGTTGTTTGTTACCCATACTAGATTGTAACACTTCAGAAATGATGTTCAGCCATACATCTTTAACTGCCTTTGATTTTCTGTGAATTTCTAAAGAGATTAAAAGCATCTTGAGAAATGATATTTCATAAAGAGAATATTATTAATTTATAGAACTTTTAATGTTGTTTCATACAGAATAAAGGTCATTATTTTGACTGTGAGTATGTCTTGAAAATGGGAATATTAATAAAATTGGGAAGTGGATTCTTGCTCTTATATTGTTTTGAGTAGCTTAAGTGTAAACACAAAATTGGATAAAGACAGTAGAATTAGGGGTATAATGAAGCACCAAGTATACCTTTTAGGATAATAAGTTCATGGAAGCAGAACAGAGTCATCACAGCCCTTTGAAAGATTCTTTTGGTTCATGATACAGGACTGTGATAGGGATGCTGTTGCTATCTGGACAGCTAAGAGAAAAATGAGAAGTTGATGTTGGAAGTGCTGAGCCATGCAAAACTCTCTTTCCTCAAGCTTATCTGGCATTCAGATTCCTGACAATAAGCTAAGTCCACTCTATAGGATAAAGTGCATATGTTTGGTTGCCTGGACCTTATACAGAGTGAGGGCCTTCACTCACTGGGTTTGGTCCTATGAGGTTAAGCCAGAAGGATATGGGTCCTAAATAATCTGGGATTACCTTTTGTGAATTTCCTTCTCAGTTGCCCCAGAATTCCAGCAACAATATGAAAGTCCCACCATGCAATCCCACCAACAGTGGATGAGTGTTCTTTCTCCACATCTTCGCCAGCATCTGTTGTAACCTGGGCTATTGATCTTAGCCATTCTAACTGGTGTGAGGTGGAATATCAGGATTGTTTTAATTTGCATTTCCCTGATGACTAGGGATGTTGAACATATCTTTAAGTGCTTCTCAGCCATTCCTCAGTTTGGTACTTGGTATCTGTCTAGAAAATCATCCATGTCACCTACACTTTCCAGTTTTGTTGAGTATAGGCTTTTGTAGTAGGATATGATTATTTTTTAAAATTTTCCAGTTTCTGTTGTTATGTCTTCATTTTCTTTTCTGATTTTGTTAATTTGGATACTGTCTCTGTGCCCTCTGGTTAGTCTGGCAGGTCATTTATTTATCTTGTTGATTTTCTCAAATAACCTGCTCCTGGTTTTATTAATTTTTGTATAGATGTTTTTTGTTTGTTTGTTTCTACTTGGTTGCTTTCAGCCCTCAGTTTGATTATTTCCTGTCTAGTGTATTTGCTTCTTTTTGTTCTAGACCTTTCAGGTGTGTTAAGCTGCCAGTGTATGCTCTCTCCAATTCCTTTATGGAAGCACTCAGAACTATGAATTTTCTTCTTAGCACTTCTTTTATTGTGTCCTGTAAGTTTCAGTATGAAGTATTTAATTTCTTCCTTCATCCCTCTCTCCCTCCCTCTCTCCCTCCCTCCCTCTCCCCACCTCTCTTTCTTTCTTCCCTAACCAAGTTATCATTGAGTGGATAGTTTTTTAGGTTTCATGTGTATATGGGCTTTCTGTTTTGTTGTTGTTGTTGCTGCTGTTGTTGAAAACCAGCCTTAGTTTGTGGTACTCTGCTAGGATACATGGGAAATAATTTTTGTAGGGGAATTGAGTCCATTGAATTGAGAGGTATTAGGTACCAATGATTGTTGCTTTCTGTTATTTTGTTGTTAGAGGTATTATTATGCTTGTGTGGTCCTCTTCTTTGGGGTTTCTTGCTTTTCCTTGGATGTGGTTTCTCTCCTGTGTTGGAGATTTCCTTCTATTATTCTCTGTAGGGCTGGATTTGTGTGAAGATATTGTTTAAATTTGTTTTTTTTTTTCATGGAATATCTTGGTTTCTCTCTCTATGGTAATTGAGAGTTTTGCTGGATATAGTAACCTGGGTTGGCATTTGTGTTCTCTTAGCATCTGTATGACATTTGCCCAAGCTCTTCTGGCTTTTAATATCTCTGTTGAGAAATCTAGTATAATTCTGTTAGGGCTCCCTTTTTTATGTTACTTGACCCTTTTCTCTTACTGTGATCAATATTCTTTCTTTGTTCTGTGCATTTGGTGTTTTATTATGTGACAGGAGGAATTTCTTTTCTGGTCCCATCTGTTTGGTGTTCTTTATGCTTCTTGTATGTTCATGGGTATCTCTCTCTTTATTTTAGGGAAGTTTTCTTTTATAAGTTTTTGAAGATGTTAGCTGGCCCTTTGAGTTGAGTATATTCATTCTCTTCTATACCTATTATTGTTAAATCAGATCTTTTCGTTGTGTCCTGGATTTCTTGAATGTTTTGAGTTACAAACTTTATGCTTTTTGTATTTCCTTTGACTGTTGTATTTCTTTTATGATATCTTTTATACCCGAGATTCTCTCTTTTATCTATTTATTCTGTTGGTGATGCTTCCATTTGTGACTCTTGATCTCTTTCCTATGTTTTCTATCTCTAGGGTTGTCTCCCTTTGTGTTTTCTTTAATGTTTCTATTTATATTTTTAGATCCTGGACAGTTTTGTTCAATTTTTTTTTATCAGTTTGACTGTGTTTTTTTAATATTTCTTTTCAGAGATTCATTTGTTTCTTCTTTGAAGGCTTCTACTTGTTTACCTGTGTTCTCCTATATTTTTTTAATTGAGTTATTTATGTCCTTCCTAAATTCCTCTATTATATTTAGGAGATGAGATTTTAGATCTGGATCTTGCTTTTTAGGTATGTTGGGATTCTCAAGGCCTTGGTGTAGTGGTAGAACAGGGTTCTAATGTTGTTAAGTACCACTGGTTTTTGTTGCTTATGTTCTTGATCTTGCTTCTCACTATCTGGTTATCTCTAGTGCTAACTGCCCTTTCTGTTTCTCACTGGAGCCTGTCTCTCTTGTGATCCTGGCTGTGTCAGAATTCTTTGGATTGCAGCTGATTCTGTGATCCTGTGATCCTGTGAACCTGTGATCCTGTGATTCTGTGATTCGGTGATTCTGTGATCCTGAGATCCTGGGTGTTCCAGAGCTCCTGAGAGTCAAGCTGCCTCTGGGATCCTGAAATCCTGGTGTGACCAAGCTCCTGAGTTCCTGTTGTGTCAGAGCTCTTGGTAGTCAAGCTTTCTCTGGGTGTTGCTGAACTCTGTGCAAAGCCAGAACCCTGAGTCTGCACCATGACATGTGAAAGTTGGAAGGAACCTGAGCTTCTGGCTGGATGGGAATTCTTGTTTTCCTGGTTCTTGGGGAGGGGGCTGTCCCAGTTTTCCTGGGTATTTGGATGGATGCTGTGGCTTCAACTGTGATCTTGAGTGTGTCAGAGCTTCAGTGATTCTGGATGTGGGTGATCTCTGGGAGTTAAGCTTCCCATGTGATTCTGTGGTCCTGGGCATGTCAGAGCACTTGGGAGTCTGAATCCCTCTGGGTGTTGTAGGAGGTCGTGCAGAGCCAGTGCCCCAGGTCTGCTCTCGGTACAGGTTTAAAGCAAAATGATAGTATGACATTTCTTTATGTGATGTTGTATTTGACTAAAATATCTGCATATATTCTTTGAGTATATGTTATTAAATTCTGAATGAAAAAAACAGGCAGGCAGATAGAAAATTAATGAAGATATCGGGATTAGCCACTCTCATCAAGGATTTAGTATAATGCTGAGACCAGAGGTATTACCACATAAACCAGGGCCTGAATAATCTACAGTCATTCTGGCATCTAAAGGAGAGAATGAGGAGAATGGATAGGAGCATATCTCCCTGATATTAAAACTTCTAATAGCCCTTCCTCGCATATCAAGTACCTGAGAATATGTACCATTCCATTCTAAAAAAAAAAAAAAAAAAAAAAAAAAAAAAAAAAAAAAACTCTCTGGCATACTGCAAGGGCATTAGGCAGTACACAGTCTATAAACTGGCTTTATATTTTCACATGTGGACAGGATAAGTCCTTTCAGAAATTGTTCCTACCTTCTTTCGATTCTTAATTCTTCAGCATTAGAACATACTCTTTTTGTGCTATGTGCGATTTAATTATTTTATGTCTCTGTTCTAATTTGTGTTACTTCAGGCTAAGAAATGTGTTATACTCATTTTTAAATTCCCCTTAGGACTTACCCAAGTATTGAGGACTTCTTGAATTAATAACACAATTTTAAAATTTATTCTCTCCATTTACCTAAGGCAAGGCTGATACTAGAAAACCCAATTTCAGTTAAGTTAGGATTTAATTTTTTAATGAATAGAAAAATCAATCAATTAGTTTCCTTAAGGTCTGTTTTTTCTTCTGTCAGTGGAATGCAAGACTACCGGGCTCTTTATCATCTGTGCTTATGAGTTCTGTGGAGGGCAACCAAGTGCATCTCTGTTTCTGATTATTTTAAAAACAATATGTTTTCCACAAGATGGGTCAGAAACTGGGAAGCCACAGGCTTTTGGCACAAAATGGATGTTTCAGGAGTGAAGTGCTGTCAGAGTTAGAAACATTAAAGGAAGTAATCTTTTGGCCTTGGAGATGCTAGTTACAAGTACCAAAGATGAATATATTGAACTGACTCCAGATGCTTTCTTTGGTGGTTTGAACAGGAATGACAACCATCCATGTAGTTGAATGCTTGGCCCATAAGAAGTGGCACTATTATGAAGTGTAGCCTTATTGGAGTATGTGTGGCATTGTTAGAAAAATGTCCCTTTAGGGGGTGGGACTATGAGGTCTTACATGCTCAAGCTATGTCCAGTGTGGAATGCAGTCTTCTGCTGCTGCCTGTGGATGAAGATGTAGAACTCTCAGCTGCTTCTCCAGTAGAATGTCTGGCTGCATGCTGCCATGTTTCTCACTATGATGATGTTGGACTAAATTTCTGAAAGTGTAAAAGCCACCTGCAATGAAATGTTCATTTGTTTGCTTTTATATAAGAATTGCCATGGCAGTAGGAGGGAGGGAAACAAGTGGGAGAGGGGAGGAGAAGGTGAATGGGGAAGCTGGATTAGGTGTGGAAAGACATAGGAAAGAGGCACGAAGAGCTGGGAGAATGGAAATCTACCCAGGATGGGTGGAGGGGAGAATCTCTAGGAAGTCCCAGAGACCTGGATGTCTGTAGATAGGCAGAACCCCTAGAGGCGTAATAAGGACATCCGCAAAACTTTTGGCCCAAAACTTACCTTGTCTAAAAGAAAGGCAGGAATAGTGCAGAGACCAAAGGAATGACTAATCAATAACCAGCTCAAGTCAAAAGCCATCCCATAGGCATACACTGTTGTGCTTGCAGACAAAAGCCTAGCACAGCTGTCCTCTGAGATATTCTACCCAGCAGTGGACTGAAACAGATGCAGACACCCATAGCCAAACATTAGATGGAGTTAGGGGTCCCTTAAGGGAAAGTTGAGGGGAAGAATTTAAGGCAATGGAAACTCCATAGGAAGACCAACGGAGTCAACTAACTTAGATCTCTGTGAGCTTTCAGAGTCTGCACCACCAGCAAAAGACTTACACAGGCTGGACTGAGGCCCCAGGCACATATGTAGCAGACAGGCAGCTTAGTCTTCATGGCTGCCTTTTCTAGCCTCAATAGGAGAGGATGCACCTAATCAGGTTGAGACTTGATAAGCAAGGGTAAAGAGATACCCAGGGGTCCCACCCTCTCAGATGAAAAGGGACAGAGCCTGGGGAGGGATGTGCAAAGGAGCGGCCAAGAGGGGAAGCAGTGTTTGGGATGTAAATAAATAAATACATTTTTAAAAGGTTGCCATTGTCACGGTGTCTCTTCACAGAAATAAAACCCTAACTAATACATTTGCATTTCTACAAATAAGACCTTTACATGTATATTATTTCAACAAATTGTTTTTGAGCCTTTTTTTTTTCATTAACTAGACTTTTACTGAATATGAAGTCAGGGTACAGGTGTCACAGAAGGGAGTGGTGATCCATGCTGCAACCAAGGGCCAAGTTGCTGACTGTAGTCCATGTCACCCACAAAGCCCACGTTGATGTCTATGTTCCAAAAGCCATGTGGATGTTTGTGGTTAGTGCTGCCACTGAAAACCATGTAGCAGTGTATGATCTGAGCTACCTGCTATTATGAGCAAGGAAGCTTCTTTTACAGTGGTATTAATGACAGCAGACTCAAACTTGAGAATGATAAACATTGAAGACTTATTTTCCTAACCTCACCCCCACAAAGAAAGTACAGACAGGCAGCTATGGAAGAGGGCCCTTCAACACTGTGATAAAGATGCTGAGGTGAAGTTTTTCACAGTTGATGGATTCTGGTGGGGAAGGAGAAGCAGCAATAGAACTCATTTATCTTTAAGGGGCTGGTCACTGGGAGTTTAAACAGGTACCAATGAATATATGGATAATACACACACACACATACACACACACACACACACACACACACACACACACACACAAATCCAGGTCCTGGCATCAGGGCCTCACAGTTCTTCTTATATACCTTGCATGAAATACAAAGTCAAGGCATAAGGAAAACAATGAACATTTAAAAATGATATTTCAGGCAGTTGATTATACCCATATACCTTGACCTTAAAAATAATGTGCCAGGGCTAAAATGCAGAGGAACGTCAGGACCAGAGTGAGGTAAATGAATAAATACATGTCAGGGGTTGATGCACAAATGAGCAGTGATTTTCTCTTCTTTGTCTTGAGGGTATTAAAAATGGGAAATGGGGAGAGAAAGGGAGACTGAAGATCTTTCAGAAGTTTGGTCAGCTAGAAAAGGTAGAGAATAGGAAGGTAGGAGGAGAATGCTTCACTCGTGATTGTCTAATTTGTATGTCAGTTTCACACGTGTTCTCCCTTCATGCTGACAATGTTTATATAATTCTATTGTATAAAGACATGAAATGAAGCTTGGTGAATTGAAGTGACTCACAGAAAGACAAATCCTTCAGAAATATGAGTGATTAAGCTCAGACAGTATAACAGAACACAGTCAAGGGGGTGACTAAGAAAGAGGGAACGGCTGTGCCACTGGCATTCACAAACTAAGCATGCAGACAGTGAATTCTTTTTTTTAAATTTTATTAGATACTCTCTGTATGTACATTTGAAATGCTATCCCCTTCCCACACCGTGCTCCCATCCCTCCTCCCCCTCCACTTGCATCCACAAAGTTGCACTTCCTCCTAATCACACTCTACACCTCAGTGCCTTGGCATTCCTTTACATTGGAAAAATGTGCTCTCACTGTACCAAAGTCATCGTCTCACATTAATGCCAGATAATGTTAACATCTGTTGCATATGCAATTGGAGCCATAGGTCTTAATTTGTGCTCATTGGTTGGTATTTTAGTCCATGGGAGCTTTGGAGGGTTTGGTTGATTGATACTGTTGTTCTTTCCATGAGGTTGCAACCCCTTTCAGCTCCTTCAGTCCTTTCTTTAGCACCTTCATTGGAATCCTCATGTTCTGTCCAATGGTAAGCTGAAAGCATGCTCAACTGTATCTATATGACTCTGGCAGAGCCCCTGAGGAGGCATCCCTATCTGGTTCCTGCCAAAAAGTACTTCTTGGCATCACCAATATTGCTTGGGTTTGGTGGCTGCATATGGTGTGGATCCCAAGGTGAAGCAGCCTCTGAATGATCAACCCTGCTCTTCTATTTGACCTTGTATTTCCTCCCATGAGTGTTTTGTTCTCCTTTATAAGAAGGACTGGGACATCTCTATTTTGGCCTTCCTTCTTTTTTGAGCTTCATGAGGTCTATGAATTGTTTCTTGGATATTCAGAGCTTTCTGGGACTAGCATCTTGTTATCAGTGAGTGCATACCATGTGTGTTCATTTGTGACTGGGTTACCTCACTCAGGATAATAGTTTTTAGTTCCATCCATTGCTTAGGATGATTTCATAAAAATCATTGTTTCTGATACCTGAGTAGTACTTCATTGTGTAAATGTACCACAATTTCTGTATCCATTCCTCTGTTGAAGGACATCTGGGTTCTTTTCAGCTTCTGTCTATTATAAATAAGGCTGCCATGAACATGGTGGAGCATGTGTCCATGTTATATGTTGGAGCATCTTTAGGATATATGCCCAGGAGTGAAATAGCTGGGTCTTCAGGTACTCCAATTTTCTGAGAAACCACCAGACTGATTTCTAGAGTAGTCATACCAGTTTATAATCCTAGCAACAGTGGAGGAGTATTCCTCTTTCTCCACATACTCGCCAGCATCTGCTCACCTCACACTAGTCAAAATGTTAAGATCAAAACCTCAGATGACAGCATGTAGTAAGAAAGGATGAATAGGAAGAAGCAACATTTAAAAAAAAGACAGAGACCCTACCATGCAGGTAACACACAAAGGCTTTGGTAGCATGCACAGAGCATGTGTGGGTCTGATCAGATGGGATCTCAGCTCTGAGATGGGATATGACTATAAGGTACCATACTCAGAATATATGAACCACTCATAAGGGAAAGCCCCATACTCAACAGAAGATGAATTTAGTGGCATTATTGGAGGATCTTTGTCTCATATGCTTTGTTAGAACTTTTTGTTTATAATGTTTTATTTTGTTCAAATGAAATTTCTGGGTATGCCAGATTCTTCCCACACACTCTCCCATCAAAATTCCCACCTTTTTCTTTCTTTCTTTCTTTCTTTCTTTTGTTACAAAACAGAAATTGAAAGTGCTAATAACATAAAATAATATAAAACAAAACCAAACTGGAATAAGGCAAAACAAACAAATAGAATAAAAGAGCCCAAGAAAACACTCAAGAAGCACATGTAGATAGAAATACATGCGCGCGCGCACACACACACACACACACACACACACACTTTGGCATAAACACATTGGCACACTCAGAAATTCCATTTGGTTTCCTTTCCTCTGCTCACAGACCTCAGCCTTAACATTTCTCTGGAAAAGTCTTCCTCATCTCCTAACCTGAAGGTAACTTCTTTTTCCCTCATTTTTTAGTTATCCAGAAAAAACAAAATAAGAGACATTTAAACACCCAAAGCTGATTTGTTTTTTTTTTTTCTTTCTTTGTCATGTAAAATTTTAGATATCTTTTTTGAATGATTTTAGGAATCCAAAATCTATCTCGTTGTCCAAAATGGCTTCTTTCTTCTTTCTCACTTAGCGACTAGGAAAGAACAAAGACATATCACTGCCTCAAGTGCCTTAATACCATGTAGCAACAGAGTTGGGAGTTAGGTCCTTCACATACCTTTAAAAATAGTCAGTGGTTGAATTCTCAGCAAGACTTAAAGGCTTTCTTAAAAGTGGAAACAGAAAATTGTTGTGGAGGACACTAAAGAATTCTGTCTTTGTGACTTAGAGAATGAACAGACTCTTGTCTATCACTGCAGAACCCGGCATATTCTTTGTTATGACCCACAAAACTACTTTTATAGGAAATGTGTGCCTAGGTGGCTAACCTGTTTTCTTACACTGCTGCTGAACTTCTTTTGTGCCTGATTATGCTTTATTTCCCAGGTAGTTCACACCTAAGCTTATTACCCTGACAGCTGCACAAATCTTATGACATATTTTCCCCATAACGGTGGCCACACCATTATTTAGTTTTACTACACCCTTTGTGAATCATTTACTTTTGGTTTATTTTGTGTCTCTTTCTTAATTTATTTTTATTTTAAGCCTAAAACAAGTAGGCAAGATACACGTATAAATGAGTAAAATATCTTGCATTTGATGAAAGTAATAAGTGAATATATCATAGGACTGCCTAGAGAATCATATGACTTAGTATAAATAAAGCATTTAGGACTGAATCTCCTGAATTGTCAAAACTATCAAAAGGTTAGTTTTTTATTATTTTAGTGAAGTATTTATTGAAATTATTGAAGAGACGACCTATTAAACAATACTCTCAAACTATGCAAAATGAAGAGTAAATTATGAAAATGTCTTAATTAAGGACTACGCAGAAACAGTCATTCTAATTCTACATATTGTAATCTGTAATGAAGCTAATAAATACATTTCTCTGTGTAAAATAATATCTCAACACACATTGGCCATACGGCTTATAAACCATTGGCTATGGCTACAAGTTAGGCTTCTTGTGTAGATGACTGAACAAAGGAACATTTGATCACCAGAATTCTTATGCCTTCTTCTGATTTTACTGATAGAGATAAAGAATCTCCATCTGAGTTTGAGCTATAAAACTACAAGTAATCTGACAGTGAGCTAGATTAATGTCAGTTTCTATATCTTTCTACCCACTGATAGGGCAACAGTGATAAACACTAAGGCATACATGGTACCTGGCTAGAGTATACCTATACTAATTATATCTATTATTATCAAACTTCATGAAAAATCTTTAAAGTAAGCTACTACAGGTTACTTCTTAGACTTGTATTGAGGTTATAAAGTCACGAGACTTTCCCATCCTAAATATTTGGAAAGTCTATCCAACAATCTATAATAAATTTGGCAATGCTTTGGTTTTTGCTTTTCTATCATACAATTTTATAAGAATGGTGGTTTTAAATATGATTTTGTGATAAAATCAGGCCATACAGGTTCTTGGCAACTCTGCAAGTGGAGAGCCCTAGCACCCTTAGTTTCCACTGCCATGAAGTCTATGTGTGTGTTCCTGGTAATGCTTAATAAGTTAGTAATGTTGTTGAGTTGAGGCCTAGTTTTCATTAATGGTTACTTCATCAGAAACATCCTATTTTCCTTGTTGAATTCAGCTGTTAAGGAAGATTGTCTGAGAAGCTCTTTATCCTACCAGACAGGATTATGAGCAATATGGTCAATTCAATTAACAAAAAATACTGAATTCAGAATATGCGGAAAGTGTTGTGATAATGTAGAGACGCCCCCTCTGTGGCTTTTGCTCTCTGCTACTCAGGAGTCTCCTTATATCTGGAAACTGCAGCTTTTGCCTACTGCCAACCATTAATTTGGGTGGAAATGGCTCTTAACCTAAGTCCAGGTACAGATGTGCTTTGCTTGGCTTAAGGTGGTCAGCAGAAGAAGCTTCTTTTAGCCTTGCTGTGGAAGCTGCCAGAAAGATCTGACTCTCTCTATGTAGTGTTGAAAGAATGGGAGACTCTGGAAGAACCTGAGCTCCACACAGACACTGAACATGAAGGTGTCACTAGAAGGTTAACACCTGGTGTGCAAATGCCTGAACCCAGTCCAACCACTGGCCACATATCCAGACATTACTAAGGACCCGAAGTATCTTTCCTATAATTTGCAAATATGTTAATAGATAATATGTGATAGCTACAACTCAGGCATAACCAGCACTCTGGAGTATTTATTAATTTCTGTAATAAACTTGACCTAGAACTATTTTTAAAAATATTGTAAAAAACAAGTTGATTCGTAATAAGTATTTATTGGAATCATCCTGACCTGGATTTAAACCCAAATACCACTGCTTCCCATTGAAAGAGCATTGAACTTTTGCCCACTCGTTTTCGTGCCTATAAAATAGTCTGGACGTCCTTCCTCCTTCTTGTTGTCTCCTTCCTTTGCAGTGCCCTGTCTCATTTACAAGGTATGGATAGTGCTCTTGCAACGTCTGTGGTACTAACTTTTAATTATAGTGAGATTAAGAACAGTTGGTGAATTTGAATTTTTGTGCCTCGGGTCAAAAAGGATTTTACAAAATAACATCCAGGAAATTGTTACATCTGGTGCTTATGACATCTCTACAATGCTGAATTCCCTTTATGTGCGAAGCTGCATTAATATGAATCAGAATGTTGAATAGGTTTCCTATGACTTGAGACAGAGATTCTGTTTTGGTGCAGACTGTTTTTATATGTTTTACTTCTCTGAGGAAAGCCCAGTGCACTCAAATGCTTAAAATGTAGTTAAATAAAAAGCCCATTTGGAATGCTGAGGTGTCATAGCTACTTTGTTTCTCTGACATAGCAGTATAAAAACAGTATTTTCTACTAACACAAGTGCAGTAGTACCTGTCACTTTTGCCCTGGGTTTGTGAAGATTAAATTCGGAGGAAAGATGCATTTGGAGATGAAGTATTAAAACTGCTTAGTGTACAAAATTGCTTAGTAGTATGATACAGCTGCTTATTTCTGTTAGAATGACATCTGGACGCCTATCTATTGGAAGTCACTCTGAGGAACGATCTTCAGAGACTATCTGCTCTTTAAAATTCTTTGTCATATGAGAGTATGTGTTCTAAATCACTGATTCTTGCTAAATTCTGGTTATATTTTTGTTTTCTATTTGGTGCTAAGGATTTGATCACTCTCTTTCCTAGTCGCACACATTCAATCTCTACCTTGTAACAGAAAATTCTGCCATAGATTGTCAAACATGTCAACAGAAATTTCAAGTTTAGGATCTCCTCGTTTGTGAGTTCTTAGTAACATTAGAATAAGCGCCACCCTCTCATCAGACCACCAAGACTCATTGCCCACCCCACTCTGTAGCTGCAAATATGTTTCTGATGTCAGTTGATGGTGCCTTTGTTTCTGCTTCAGATATTGTTTCTCTGGCAGAAACTTAACTGAATGAGCAGCTTCTATGTGGGGCCTGTCATTCTTGTTGCTGAGGACATTAAGTTCCTAAGAGATGTAGCTAAATCTTGTAACAGTTTTTAAAGATCTCACTTAGCTGTGGCCATAAGCTATGCCAATTCATAGATAGTCCACTGCCCAGAGCAAGTTGGTTGGCAATGACAGAATCAATGTTTGCAACAAAAGACTGAAATGTATAGGTAGTTGTTGGGATGTGTTCTGATCTTACCAGATGGCATAAGGGACAAGAAGTAATAGAATACTTTCGCAGATCTGTTTCTGGTAATGGACAGAATCTTATGACCTGCTCTGAAGCTTCTCTAGAAAGTCCTTCCCCCACTTTTCCTACAGTTCTCATCACTGCCTCTGTGCCTCTTAGGGTCAAGTAAATCCAAGAAATCTGCTCAGCATTTTTGCAACCTAATGTGGAGCCTCTTCCATATGCAACCTCATTATTGGTTTAGTGACAACTAGAGCTGTGATGGTGTATATAACACAGTTCTTATCTGAGTAGGCTCAGTGTTTTTAAAGTAATAGTCATTATTTCAAAAATTATTTCATTGCTTTTCTGCCTGCTTCCCCCAGCCCCGAGCACCACTGTCACCATGATCATCTACCAGCACCTTATCACCCAGGATGAGCTATTCTCTGACATCTACATGATCCAGGAGATTTCGGGCAGGTTGTACCTGGAGGTGGAGGGCAAAATGATCAGTAGAACAGAAGATGCCACCGATGACTCACTCATTGGTGGAAATGCTTCTGCAGAAGGTCCAGAGGGAGAAGGTTCTGAAAGCACTGTAGTTGTGGGTGTTGACATGATTGAATCATCACTTTTAAGAAACCAGCTTCACAAAAAAGGCCTACAAAAAGTACCTCAAAGGCTACATAGAATCACTCAAAGGCAAACTTGAAGAACAGAAGCCATAAAGAGTCGAGCCTTTTATGACTGGAGCTGCAGAGCATATTAAGCACATCCTTGCCAATTTAAAATAACTACCATTATTTTAGTGGTGAAAACATGAATCCCAATGGTATGGTTCCTCTCCTGGATACCGTGGAGATGCTGTGACTCCATTTGTGACTTTCCTTAAGGATGACTTAGAGATGAAAAATGTTAACAAAGTAGGTCTATCTCCTGTCACCACAGCTAGCTGCTACTTACCATCCATACAACAAATGGTACTGATCTCATCTTAAGTTTTTATTTTGAGCATGATTTGTTTGAAAAGAAGGCATTGTTTTAGAAAGAAAAACATGTTGGTGGGAGCGGGGAGGAGGTACAGGAGTGGAGGGAACAAGAAAAGGGGATAACATTTGAATTATAAATACATAAACTATCCAATAAAACCATGCCATGACCAAAGAAACTATAGAAAAATTTTTAAAAAGGAAAAGAAAAAGATAAACAAACAAAAAAAAACATGTCATGTAGGTTGTCTAAAAATAAATTATTTTATTGATTTGATGTGAAATTTTAAGTGAATTAGAAGTTGGCCATATTTAGTAAATTCACTGTTATCATTTTAAGGTGCTTTATAACAAATGGAGATTTTGTCCCCTCATTTCATGCTCATGAGAAGCTTGGCGAGACTAGGGTTACTATGCTTTCCATCTTGTAGACTAGGGAAAGGTGAACTAATTTAGAATCAGAAAGCTAATGATCTCTGCAATCAAATTTCCAACTACAGTTGTAATAATCACTGCTTCTGATGAAGTAATACCTCATACAGATCTTGAGGAAAGAATACTGTAATATAAGAAGTATAATACTGAGGAATTATGAAGTGTAGGTATTATTTCTCCTAAAAGAGTGTTTCTCAACATGTAGGTTATGACCCCATTGGAGACTGCATATCAGATATCCATTTACATTGAAATTATAACAGTGGCAAAATTACAGTTACGAAGTAGCAAGGAAAAATTTTTTTCATTAAGTTATTTATTTGTTTTACATCCTGATCGCAGGCCCTCCCTCCTCTTTCTGGTCCCACCTTCACATATCCCTCCCACTATAACCTCATTTCTTTATCCTCAGAGAGGGGAAGACCCTCTTAGGTACCACCCCACCCTAGGACATCAAGTCACAGCAGAACTAAACTCATTCTCTCTCACTGAGGCCTGACCAAATACTCCCTCCAGCTAGGGAAAACATATCCAAAGCCAGGCAACAGAGCCAGGGACAGTCCCTGCCCCACTTATTAGGGGGCCCACATGAATAGCAAGCTGCACATCTGCTAAAAATGTGGGGGAGGGCGTGGTTTAGCCTCTGCATTCTCTTTGGTTGGTGGTTCAGTGTCTGTGAGCTCCCATAGGTTCAGGTTAGTTGACTCTGTAAGTCTTCTTGTAGTATTCTTGACTCCTTGGGCTTGCTCAATCCTGCTCCCAACGCTTCCATAAGCCTCTTTGAGCTATGCTTGATGTTTCGCTGTGGGTCTCTGCATATGTTTTCATCTGCTACTGGATGAAGCTTCTCAGGAGAGAGTCATGCTAGGCTTCTATCTGCAAGCACAGCAGAGTATCATTAATAGTGACAGGGTTGGCTCTCTCCCATGGTATATGTATCAAGTTGGATCAGCCATTGATTAGCCAATGCCTCAGTCTCTGCTCTGTTTTTATCCATGTACATCTTGTAGGCAGGACAAATTTTAGATCAAAGATTTTGTGGGTGGGTTGATGACTCTTTCCCTCCACTGGACGTCCTGCCTGACTACAGGAGGTGGTCACTTCAGTCTCCATATCACTTGCTGGTAAGAATCTTAGCTGGATAAACCCCATACACTCTTGTGAGCTTCCCAAGAGATGCCCCCTACTGATTTTTGTTCTCTTTCCCAGCACTCTTTCCATACCTGATCCCTTCGACCATTCCCTTCCTCTCTCCATCTCCCACCCACTTTCCTCTCTTCATCTACTTCTGATGTCTATTTTATTTCCCCTGAATGAGATTCCTGAGTCTGCCCTTGAGCCCTCCTTATTACTTAGTTTCTTTGAGTCTGTGAATTATAGCATGAATGTCCTATACGTTATAGCTAATGTCCATTTATAAGGGAGTTCATACTATTTGTGTCTTTCCATGTCTGAGTTACGTCATGTGGGATGATGTTCTCAAGTTTCATCATTTGTCTGCAAATTTTATTATGTCTTTGTTGTTAATAGCTCAATAGTATTTCATTATGTATATATACAAGATTTTCTTTATCCATTTTTTAGTTGAGGTATATCTAGGTTGTTTCCAGTTTCTGGCTATTATGAATAAAGCTACTAAAAACATAGCTGATCAATTGTCTGTGTGGTATGGTGGGACATCTTTTCTGTATATTCACAGGAGTGTATATGTGTCTTGGGATAGAACTTTTCCCAGTTTTCTGAAAAAATGACAAATTTATTTCCAAAGTGGATATACAACTTCACATTCCTACCAGTAATGGAGGAATGTTCCCTTTTTTCACTTTTTTTTTTTTTTTTTTTTTTTTTTTTGCCAGCATGTACTATCATTTAAGTTTTGGTCTTAACCATTTTGACTGGAATAAGACGGAATCTCAGAGTTGTTTTAATTTGCATTTCCTTGATGAACAAGGATCAAACTTTATGGTTGGGGTTCATCACAACATGAGGAACTGTATGAAAGGGTTGTATCATTAGGAAGGTTGAAAACCAATGTCCTAAAATATTTTTAAAAAATTTTAAACAGTTTCATTTTTTGATTGTTTGATTACTAAATTTTATTCGCTACAGTTTTCCCAAGGAAAGGGTTATCGCATAGATGGTACAGTGCAGTCTATACAAATATCATCAGCACTGGTGTCCAGCTTAGTTAATAACGTTCCTCTGGGATATTGTTTAAAATGGTAAAATAGACTGAATGTTGCTGCCATTTCCTGGTCTAAGCTATAGATGTCTCTTTCTCTCAAAATATGATAGAATACCTTAACCCACTATGTGTATCTTGCCTTCCCTTCTTTAAGCCTTTCATCATGCAAAGCCTAGAGTTACCTTGAAAGTGCGTGATTTTCTGAATTCCTTCTTTCTACCCAGACTTTTTAATAGACCTACAAGAATCCCATGAAATATCACTTACCCCTACCAATTTCTCTCATGCATTCTCCTCTATATATGCTTCCTGCTTTCCTCTTCATCCTCACCTCTCCTCTAAACTTCTCTGCCAACATCCTCAGTAACTAGTACTCATTTGAAGGTTGCATCTTTTTAGACTAGCTGGCTATGACCATGATCCCTAACACCTAGCAGCTTAGACTACGTGGTCACAATTCATATCTGCATCGCAGACATCAGTATGCTAGCTGGTTGTGGATTTTTTTTCTTTAAGTACAACTTGGAATTGCTCATTTTAAATGACGAGAAAGAAAAGTTTTTGCTGAAAACTCTTACTCAACCACACTAGTCTCTTTTACACAGAGATGCCAGCCGGTGGCCTGAGAAAAAGTGACCGCATCAATCACATTTCCAAGAAACCAAGTTGGAAAAGATAATACGTTATGTTTTAGGAGATAAATATTCACTGTCATAATTGCTAAAAAGAATCCTGATTTTCCAAAAATTGATTACTTCTTCAGTTTCCACAATGACCATGGAGCAGGTTAGATTTGAAAATCCTCAGGTTTTGAAGAACTGCTCTATGCTCTCCTCAGATCCGCATGTTGCTGTGGTGGTACCTGTAAAACCTGTGCGTTTTTATGAATGTCAGGTTGAATCATTGTTCATACAGTAGACACACTCCATTGAACACAACTTTTTCTGCAAACTGTACATGCTAGCAGCTTCTCCTGTGGTCTTTCTGTGTCAAGACAACATGCAGGCCACAGTAATCTCTCTGCAGATGGTGATCATTTACCTTGCAGCTGGGTCCATCCTCTTTTGCAAGGCTGATGGCCCAGATTTAATTTGGATCAGATCTCATTATAGTGCTTGGAGTATTGACTACTGAATGGGTCAGAAAACCTCTCGTCCCATTCAGAGTTGTTCTTTACCCTTTGCTCTTCCACCCTCCTTTCAAATAGTTAAGTCTTTCTCAAAAGTGACTTTGAAGAGACTCTTTGCTTTCTCTTCCTGGAGGATGAGAATGGGGGAGGGGTCTATAAATGCCATGGTTATTATTATTTATAGCTGCAAGTGAATGTACACTTTACACATAACTATGCAAAATGCATGTGGTTTTACACATTTTTAACTCTTTTATGCTTTATGTGAGCCTGTCCTTTCAGCCATTTTCAGGCAATTAGAACAGATTCAAGCCCTCTTAGTTTCTTATAGGAAATTTTATAAAGCCCCACTGTTAGATTTGTGTTGATTTTGAGAAGTTTTAATTTATGTTATTATTTATCTGGTACTTAGTATTCTTCTAAACTTATTGTTAACTTTCTTTTCTAAATTCTATAGTCCTAAGTTTATAATGTTTCTTTTGTTCCTACTTTCCAGCATGAAAGTTAGACCTTTGAAGAAGGACTATAACTTGTTGATTCGAATCATCAAGACTTGTTCTTCCTGGAAAAGTAGGATGTAAAATCATACAGGTTGTAGACAAAAGGGCCCCAAAGGATTGTTCTAGTGCCCTGTTATTTGCCTTGCTATAAAATTTTAGGTTTCTTCTCCCTTTAGGCCAAACATTGACTTTTGAAAAACAAGTATTCCTGTTTTCATGACGCTGATCTCAGGAAAGGCCAACCAGTCTGAGAAGTCTTTCCCTAGAGCATTGGTCTCAACATCTTCAAACAACCCTTTTACAAGGGTCTGCTGAGACCACCAGAATTATGTAAGATGTTCTTATCTAATTCATAACAGTAGACAGTTACAGGTCTGAAGTAGAAAGGAAGAACATTTAGGAACTGTGTTGAGAAATTGTAGTGTTAGGAAGCCGTAGGATCAGTGCCATAGAGTAAAGAATCCTCTGCCTGCCATATTGCCAATCTGGGCTTTAATATATGTTAATAGCTCCTGATTTATGAGCAATAGCCTGGAAAATAACTAATGATAAGTCTGGCAGAACTCATAAAGATGTTTTATTCCCTTTTACATTTCCCTTAAAAATAGAAAAAAAACTAAGCTTTTATTTTCATATATTTTACATTTATTATAGGACATAGTAATGCTGTTAACAGGAAGTGCATGACCCTATAATGCAAATGACCAATATTCAAATTTTAGCTCCAATAACAACTTGTCATATAAGTGTGACTCTCTACACTCCAGTGTCCATAAAACACTCTGGAGGGTTGTTAGCATTAGTGTAACCAACACACTCAAATACAGACAGTAGTATTAGCACTTACTCTGCTTTTTAGACATAAGAAAGGTCCTTGGAAATATTCATATGTAGGCCCTTATATTTTTGTTTCAGTTATTCAGCATTTTTACACACACACACACACACACACACACACACACACACACACACAAAGAGAGACAGAGACAGAGACAGAGACAGAGAGACAGAGAGAGACAGAGAGACAGAGTAGTCCCATTTTGCATTTATAAAAGATGAAAAGGCAAAACTTTTATTTAACATGTACCTTATATTATTGTGTTGGATGCAACTATATTCTGTTAGGGCTGTGAATAAGAACCAGAGCTGCTGTTCACAGGGCAGCATAGGTCATCTCCTTGATAGAGCTGTCAAATCATGGATGGGAGAAGCTCTCTTGAAGGCCTTTTATTTCACTCAAGTTGAGCTAACTTCTTCCCATGATGCCTGGTGTTGTGTGCACATCCTGCCTTCCCAAATGCAGCTGCTGAGTACTGTCACCTGGTTTGTGACCTCTGGAGGAGGTCATCATCATGACTCACATTTGTTATTGGACTGTCAGTAACAAGTCCCTTGGGGCCAGTGGTGATGCTTTTGGCTATGGCTTGTCCTTTAATGACTTGAGCTATAGTGTCATAGTTCTACCCCCCATGTGGTTGTTTAAATGTAAACATGCATCAATTATCATTAAAATGACATTAGAAATTTAGTGTCTCTGTCACATTAGGTATGTTTTGAGGGCTCAGTGGTCACATATGGCTGGAGCTAAGGTGTCAGCTCTGGGGTAGAAGTCTCTGTCACTGCAGCAAGTTATTTTGCAAGTTTCCGTCTCTGACATTTTTGTAGCACTTTTTTTCAGTTTTAGGTCTTTCTTGTCCTTCTGATATGTTTCAATGCCAGATGCAGATTGCTGTGCAAAGGAAGGATATTTAAGCAAATGTTCCTTATGTTCTAGAATCTCAGTTCCCACACCTGAAATTATTCAGACTGCATGATGAGTGTCTTTGAGCTCATGATTTGCAGAAGTGTCCTGGGGGAGTGATATAAGAACCAGATTCCTGAGTGACTATAAAAGTACTATCAAATTTTATAGTTCAAATTGCACAGGCAGGATAAGCTCTAGACATAGAGTGTGTGTGTGTGTGTGTGTGTGTGTGTGTGTGTGTGTGTGTTGGATGTATGTTTGTGTGTAAGTATGTATGTGAATGTGTATTACATATGTATGTAAATATATATATGTGTGTGTATATATGGGTATATATGTGTCTGTGCATACATGTGTGTTTGTATGTTTATGTGCATGTATATATGTGTGTATATGTGCATATGTGTATGTTATGTATATGTATATATGCACATGGGTTTGCCTGAATTTTTGAAGACAGAACTCTTTTTCTTTAATCAGAAAGTTATGGTAAAGTGAGAAAGGTATGTGGAAGTGAGCACATCTAACCAGAGCAAATAGATTCTAGGGCATTTATACATGTTCTAAGTTTTTTTATTTCTTTGAAGAATGATAGTGTGATTTTTGGTGATGAGTTATTTTAAGTTGTGATGCACAGGAAGTTTCCACATCCTTTTGGAGTGTTTTTTATCCAAAGTAGAAACAGAAACAAGCTGACGTTCATTGTTCTCAGGAGAAGGCATGTTGTTTGTTAAAAGTTGGGTTTATGAAAGACATTGTCTTTTAAGCGTGTTCTTCCTGGGCTGCTGCCCTCTGCTGAAATTGAGTGTTTAGTGGCATACCAAAATAGCTTTATGAAGGGATAAAGATGTTTGTCATTAATGCTAAGATTTCGGAAATGCAATTCTAAAAATAATAGTGTCCTCTGATGAAATCCATGATTTCTTAGGATAGGGAGGAAAGGTATCTTTCCAAGCAGTTTGTTACTTCGTGCCACTGGTAGAGTGAGCTGGAAACCGTTGAGTTATAGGCTACATTATTGTGAATGAGTTGTTGCCCTTTTGGGCAGATGACTAATTTGGCAGCCTTGCTCCCATGCTAACTAGCTCTGAAATGCCAGTCTTCTCTACTCAATCTGCCAGATGTAGCCAACGGAATATGTGTGACCTATTGTATGCCAATTCCCCCTGGCTGTTGGAAAACCGTAAGTTAATTTGTTCAACTTTTACTTCTAGGTATCACAGCAGAAGTGCTCGTGGTGGCCTCTTTTGATGAACTTCGAAGAAGAGCATCAGAGGCAAGAGGGAAGATCGTTGTTTATAACCAGCCTTATACCGGCTACAGTACAACTGTGCAGTACCGGGTGCAGGGAGCTGTAGAAGCTGCCAAGGTGGGGGCTGTGGCATCCCTCATCCGGTCAGTAGCTTCCTTTTCCATCTACAGGTGAGTTGTGACGTTTCTTTGAAATACCTTCAAAAACTAGTTTTCTGCAAACAAGGACATTATGAAATAAAAGCAAACCATCCAACTGAAAATACTGATAGCTCATGGAATCTTCTCCCCATCCCACATTTGGCAGTTTCATTGTAATATTTTCTTTGGCCTTTTAAAGATTCCAAGCATCACTTATGAATTCCTCAGAAATGTTTTCCACATTCAGAATGATCCCATGACATTCTTTCTATAATTAACACACTGTGTATTTCATTGGAGGGAGAGCTGAGTTAATGTCTGTGCTTCTTCCAAAATTTCTAATGACTAGAGGAGGCCAGGCTGTTTTCTATGTTGCTACAGAAGTCAAGTAAAAACATAGTGAGTGACCTGATGAGAGTGTTTCTCCTGTCACAGGAGACCTGTGTGGACCACTGTGTGAACCGCTTGTGTTTCTTTACTGTCTCTGGCCCAGTGACTCTCCTGTACAGACAAGTGAATGATTCCAAGTACATGAAATGCTTCTTAAACCTACAGGAAGTAAACTTAAGGAAAAATACTTGTTTAACTGTAGATTTTAGTATGAATAAATGTTTGGTTGGCGTGATCTGAGGACAACAGAAGGCTTGTCTTTTATGGAGCCCTGTTGAGGGAATGGTGACCTATTTGTTTACTTTGGATTACTTTAAAATATTTTATGTGTATAGTGTTTGCCTGTATATGTGTATTTTTAGAACTAAAATTAGATATGGTTGTGACCTTCCTTGTGGGTACCTGGTCATTTACAAGAGCAATAGATGCTTTTAACCCCTGAACCCCTACTTTTAATTTTTAAGAGGTATATTTCTGCCTGCCAATCTCATGGCTTTGCTATATGCCCAATCTGCCCTTGAACTATTGAAGTCAGGCCAAGGTGCATCATTACATCTTAGCCCTAGAAAGAAATACAGTACTGTTGTAGATAAAAGTTCCAAAATCTTACCTGCATCTATTTGGCCTAGTTTGATAGCCATATACAACATAATCATGTACTGATATAAATAAATAAAATACTAGGAGAAGTATTTTTAAAAAAGCACCACTTAAAGCAGCCTGATCTGAAATGCTAAAAAATGTGGAAGCAACTGAAAATAATTTATTTAGGTTCCACAATTGGATTTCGTTTCTATTATGAAGGAAAACTGTACTCTTCAAAACTGCTATATGAAGCTGTGAAGTCAAAGCTGGTTGACCTTCATCACCTGGGATTTGTAGTCAGAAAACAGTTGTACAGAAGTACAAAATTAAAGATGGAGACTTTTTATTCTTCAGGAGTAAGATGTGCCCCTGGGGAACAGGATAGTACAGGTTAAAAACATGCCCTCCAGGAGTTTTGTGAACGAAGTTCTAGGCACACCAGTATCACAGAGCTAAGAATAATGCTCTTTGTAATGTCTTTAATGGATTCAATACTGTCGAAATAATGATTGGGTCATATCCTTTTGGATGCTTAGTCTTCCCAGGAGAGAAATTCAAATGGAGCTAGCTCACTTCCCAGAACACCTCAGCTACTCCTTGGAATAACACACTCAGCAATCTGTGGTCATTCACCATGATTTCACCTGTCATGAGGCATGAATTATGGAATGTGTCTGTTGCTGTATGAAATGTAGCCTAGCCAGGAATCTTTATTAAAGAATGGCAACTCAGAAGACTATCATATTCCCAGATGACTTCATGCTCACCAGGGATCATTGACATAGTTTTTATTTGTTTGATTTTTGTTTTTTACTTTTCTCTCATCATAATAAAGACATCTGGAAACCTAGGCTACAGCCCTGAGTGAGAATTGTCCAACATGGGCCTTCAGGATATTAACCTTTAAAGCTTGGAGTCAGCAAATTTATTGTGCAAAAGCATCTTTTCTTTATGTGTCTAAATCTGGACTAAATATAGATTTTCATGAGCTTTTATAGTCAACATCCCACCGACCTCTTAATGCTAGAACCCATCTTGGCAATGTATATGAATGCAAAACTAATGCTGCCCGCAATGTATATGAATGCAAAACTAATGCTGCCCATGCCATACTATGTTTTTGAATACTTTCACACATGCCATGGCATCAACCTGAAGGGCCATACAGATAGGGTACCATTTTCTTCATTTATCCATAGAAAAGAAGTCTTTCAGAGAGCTGAATACTTAATATATTCAGAGCGCTAGCATATTTACTTCTTTAACTCTCAAAAGTAAAAATCAAGATAAAGTAAAATCCCTTTGTTCCCTCATAGTTTGTTTCAAAAACACAGTTTCTGTTCAGCATATTTTATATTTTATCTGTAATTCCTCACCCTTGATTCACTACAAAGTATTTATTTATTTATTTATTTATTTATTTATTTATTTATTGAGTACTAGAAAGGAACTCATTAAAGTCATAAAGAGAGCCCAATTTCTCCAATTTTCTGGACGTTTAGGACTTTTTTTAAAAAAAAATCACACCTCTCCCTATGTTCAATTCTTCCTCTTGTCCCTCCCTCTTCCTGTTACCTCTCTCTTGCTATATCCCAAATGTCCCTTCCTCTCCTTATGTCCCCCTTTCCCTCATGTCCCTCCCTCTCTCTGTCCCTCCTTCTTCTTATGTCCTTTCCTCTCCCTGTCCCTTCCTCTCCTTGTGTCCCTCCTTCTCCCCATGTCCTCATCCCCTTAATGTCCCTCCATTTCCTATGCTCCTCTCTTCCTGCTAGCCCTTCCTCTCCCTTTGTCCTTCCTTCTTCCTCTCTTTTTCTCCCTATTCCTTTGGCCTCGGTCTAAAAATGTTCTACCTAAGCATTTTCTATCAGCTCTGTAAATATTGTGCCATGAGCTCAGGGTTCATGGTGGTTATTCTTTAGGTCTGTCCCGCCCATCACTCAGACCTTACTTGTACTTTTCTCTTTTCCAGTAGTTGACAAGTCTTCTGCCCTGCATCAAGCATTCCAGGAGATGCCAGTGGAACAGCCTCATTCCCCAGCATCTCTTTAGAACTGTGCATATTTATTTTCCTTATATTGCTGATTTTCATTGTTCCCTCCATTCAGGCCTCACTGTCATGTCCTTCCCTGTCTCTTAGACCTTTGTTCTGGAGTTCATTTTCTGATTCTCAGTCGTAGTCAGGTGATCTACCTTTTTTTTTTTTTTTTTTTTTTTTTTTTGGTAAATCATCCTATATACCCTCCAGATCTAATGTGCCAGAGGCAGTTTTGGCATGTGTTTTGATAGCATAGATTACTGCTAAGAAGCAGCTTTACATCTCAGTCACTTAATCGAATAGAAGTCGTCGTATTGCTCACAAAGCCTTTAACAGGAGGCAGCTACTTCTTTCCATCTTGTAGCTCTACACCTTTAAGACCTTCTGCATGGAGCTGGACAAGAAGCTGATAGAAAGCTGATGGCCCAGAGGAAGGTTTTCCCAGGGTTATTCTTACCTAGGGCCAGAAATATCATAGCCCCTTCACTCACATTCTATGGCTAGTGTGCCAATACATGGAGGCTGAAAAACCCAGTTCATCTTTATTTCCAAGAATAAATAAATTTGGTAACAAAAACAAAAAACAAAATACCTTTTCCATTTGCCCAATTGTCTACCTATTTATATATGTAAATATTCTGCTCCAAGTTTCAGAAAAAAAATTGATTATATACAAATACACACACACACACACACACACACACACACACACACAAAGAAGGGGGGCATGGGGGGAGGGGTGGAATGTATAGTGTCTTAGTCAGGGTTTCTCTTCCTGCACAAACATCATGACCATGAAGAAAGTTGGGGAGAAAAGGGTTTATTCAGCTTACACTTCCACATTGCTGTTCATCACCAAATGAAATCAGAACTGAAACTCAAGCAGGTCAGGAAGCAGGAGCTGATGCAGAGGCCATGAAGGGATGTCACTTACTGGCTTGCTTCCCCTGGCTTGCTCAGCCTGCTTCCTTATAGAACCCAGGTCTACCAGCCCAGGGATGGCCCCACCCACAATGGGCTGGGCCAGGGATGGGTCCACCCACAATGGGCTGGGCCAGGGATGGCTCCACCCACAGTGGGCTGGGCCCTCCCCCCTTGATCGCTAGTTGAGAAAATGCCTTACAGCTGGATCTCATGGAGGCATTTCCTCAACTGAGGCTCCTTTCTCTGTGATAACTCCAGCTTGTGTCGAGTTGACACAAAACCAGCCAGGACATATAAAATCCATCTGTAACGTTCAGCATAACATTTAACATATAGCAGGATTCTGGAAATGTCCGTTTAAGAAGTGAACTGTGCTGAGACTGTAGAGTAAATCATAACAGTGATAACAAACCAGCTGACCCAGTTCCTACTGTTCACTGATCATGCTACGTAACTTCTTCATCTTAAGATTAGAATACCTTGGTCCCTTTGGAGCACTCTCTTTTGTATTTGAAGGAAACTATGTACATGTGCAAAGTACAAATATATTTTGTGAAAAATATACATGAACAATGATATTTTGAGTTGGTGACTAGAAAAAAAAGTTCTTTTCTCTCTGGCGAAGCTTTAACCTGAAGCTCTGGGAAAGAGAGTGGCATTAGGAATTCAGCAGAAGCTGGCCATGCCAGAGAAAAGGATATGCATTGTAATTTATTCTTGTTTGCCTTCATAAGGAAGGAGTCCTCACAGGACCATTTGGCCACTCTGAATAGTATTTAATGTAACTCCTCATACCAAGACACATTTTGGAAGAACATGTGATTATGTGATACCCTCAGCAGACAGCCCATTGCTTTCTGACAGCATCACCTCTGGGCTCTTTTGTTATTTTGTTGAACTACCATGATTAGAACTTCTGTGTTCAAACTTACATCCAAAGAAGACCTTTCATTATATTGATGCTTTTGTAATAATTAATCTGACCTTTCATTCACCTTTGAGATCATGAGATCATTTCTGTTTTTCTGAATGTTAAATATCTCTTATTTTTGTAATAAAAATATTTAAATTATAATTATAATTACTTACAGAAGTTCTATAGAATAAAACAGCATTATGGAGCCATTTGTCTTAGATTACTTCTGAAGTTTACCATATGTTAATTAAACAATTACTAAGAACTTTCCAGAAATGTCACAGGCACAAACTGTGAATAGAATGAGTTAGACATCTCCCTTTCTGTCTCTCTGTCCTCCCCCACCCAATCTGTGTGTGTGTGTGTGTGTGTGTTTATGCATGCACATGTATGAAGATGCTCAAGAATATGAGTTCACATGTGTCTGGATGTTAGAACATCCAGTGTTGTACCGTTTTGACGGCCAATCTGAGTCTTTCCTTGGCCTGGCCCTTTTCAAATTTATTGCTATGAAGCTTCAGGAACCCATTTGTCTTTCCCTCCCAGCCTTGGGATCATAAACATGTGTCTTCATGTCTGCTGCTGCTGCTGCTGCTGTTGTTGTTATTGTTGTTTTGTTTCAATGTAAACTGTGGAGATCAGACAAACAAGCATTTACCTTCCAAGCCCTACTCCCTATTATACTTTGTTCCTTCAGAAATATTCTATCTAGGCTTCAAATAGACTCAGACGTTTAGTCAAATGGATTTTATATGTAGTGTAAAATGCACAGTTAGATGAAAGTCTGGAGGAAGACAATGACTACAAACTAAATTTTATGGTGCTACTTTCTTAAGCTGATGTAACATTTTAAGTTGTCTTAATTAATAGAAGTAAAAACTAGTATTTGTATTTTAGAAGTTCAGAGTGGATAAAGGCCATACCAAGTTACATAGCTTATAAAGAATTGGATTCAAACTAATTTCTTCTTAAACTGAACTCTGTGATAATTGTTTAATAGAGGAGTTAACAGGAATTGGCCCCACTTCACTGAATGTGCGTCCTTGGGATATAATTTACAAGGAGGTATAAAGGCATTCTTTGTAAGAACAAAAATGGGGTGCATGTTGTATTGGGATTATATGCAGGTAGACTAGTTTAGCTGGAGCCAAGTCTACTTGTGGATCAGCAATATAATTATGGAGTGAGCAGAAGAAAGAAAAATTGAAGAATCCAGAGTGTCATATTAGAGAGTTTTCAGTGTATTGCAGAGGACGTGAATGTGTTGCCATTTTTCTGGGATGGTATCAGCAACTACATCCTTGCTGAAATATAAACATCTAGGCTCCACCTGAGATCCAATAAACTGAAAAGCCTAGGTTTGGAGTCCAGGAAATGGATTGACAAGCCCTCCAGATAACTACAGCTTGAGAAATATCAGCATGCATGTGTGCATTGCCACCTTAGAGAAAGAGATTTAGGGTGTCCTAACAGTTCAGAGTAAAGGGGGTCATAAATGATGGGACAGGGTAACAAGATAATATGAACAATTCGAATCCAAACTAGAAATACTATGACATCAGTCTATACTCAGTTCAGTTAAGAATTTTATTAAGGACCCTGTGTCAGAGCTCTCTGTACCCAGACCCTGCTGGGAGAGAGCTAGTCCTCTACTAGTGGGGACACACAGGATTATCAGAGGGTCAAGCCACTGTCAGAATTAACAAGACCAGCTAACACCAGAGATAAGCAGTTGGTGAGAAGCAAGTCCAAGAACCTAAAAACAAAAACCAAGGCCACTTGGCATCTTCAGAACCCAATTCTCTCACCACAGATAGTCCTGGAGAAGCCCTTTGTCCTGCCAAGACTTAATGGCCCGGTGTAGGGGAATGTAAGGGCAGGAAGTTGGAAGGGGATGGGTTTGTGGGGGAGCATCCTCATAGCAACAGTGGTGGAGGGGTAATGGGATAGGGGATTTATTGAGGGAAAACCAGGAAAGGGGATAACACTTGAAATGTAAATAAAATATATCCAATAAAAAAGGAGAATTTTTTGAAAGGGAATAAACATTTATTTTGGCTTATGTCTTTAGACTTTAGTTTCTGGGGTATAGTAAGATAGAATGTCATGATGCCAAGAATGCATGTCAAACATTCACCTCCTGGGAATCAGATGGAGGAACCATAGTGCCAATGATAGTGTTTATCTTGCTTTCTCTTCTATTCCAGTCAAGCCCTCAGCCCATGGGTCACTGTCACCCACATTTATGTTGTGTTCTATTACCAAGTTGGTTGCTTGGAAACACTCTTGCAGACACACCCAGGGCTTATCTTTACTAATCTTCCAGATGTCATTCTGTTCCACTGAGCATGTAACACTAAGTTAAATTTACATAAAAAGCCACACTTTAAGTAATTATTAATGCAACAAATAATTAATGAGAACTTTTTTAAAAAAATTATGTATTATATAACAACTGGATTTGTGGATTCTAAAGTAAAGCCAGATCTGGTGACGTATCTACCATGCTCTCTAGAAAAACTTTAGCCAAACAAGTTAGCCTTACCCAAGTCTTTTCTGATAAGGGAGTTGTCCACGGTGCCCAAGGTCAGTGTCACCCCCATCTTTTTTTTTTTTTTTTTTTGTATTTCTCTCATTGATCTTCCTGGCCAGTGGCTATAGGTAGTTGAGTTTACATACAGTCTTTGTTCTAAGGATGTCTGCCTGGGAGAGTTTCCCCCCTAGACTTTAGGGGGAAACATAACCATTTTGACTTTTTAGACATTTTGATCCGGCGATAACAGTAAAATAGTCCCCTTAATCTGATCGTTACATTCGGTAAGAAAAGCATTGCAGCAGCTCAGCTTTCTGTCTTGTCCCTGTTTTGGATCACTCGGAGCAATTTAACATTCAAAGCTGGCTTCCTTGCAATGCAGTGCACCTTGGGATTTCTGCTTTCTTTGCAAGTTATCTTAGCAATGTAAAGTGATCTTTAGGTGAGCCCAAGTAACATTCAATTCAGGATGTGGCTCTATTGAAGCAAACTTGTACTTTTACCTCAAATATTTTTTTCTATTGATCTTCTCCATTACCCTAGACATTAGAAAGACTGTAAGTTTTAATCAGCCTAGGATGCAAACGGCTCTCCATTACATTGCTGTGGTAACTTCATGATCACACTGGGTAAGAACTGCCTGAGGTGGGATGAGATACTGAGAAACTTGGCTTCATAAATATGACCTACTAATGTTTGCGTCACATGGCCTTTGTGTACAATAGCGATTCTCAGCCACTGCATATCAGGTATTTGTGTTATGACTTATAAATGGCAAAATTACAGTTATGAAGTAGCAACAAAATAATTTTATTTTGGGGGGGGGGGTCACCACAACAAGAACAGGACTAAAGGCTTGCAGCCGTAGGAAGGCTGAGAGGCGCTGGTGTTCTGTATTGATACCTCTAATGAAGAAAAACAGAAGAGGAACAGAAGCAATTAG
Source organism: Micromys minutus (assembly GCF_963924665.1). Lineage (NCBI taxonomy): Eukaryota > Metazoa > Chordata > Mammalia > Rodentia > Muridae > Micromys > Micromys minutus. Next base: position 582,873 of record NC_137968.1, read on the forward strand.
GTTAACTTGACTGAGAGTTGATGAAACACTGAGCTGTGGAGAGAACCAAGTGAAGCCAGGTGATGATTATGAAGTGTCAGAGAGACGGAGAATGCTATACCATCTGGCAAGAAAGATGTGAAAGGGTATATGCATCAATCTCTATAATGATACTTAATTAATACAGAGTCGATAAATGACATAACTGAAGCACTGGTTGGGCTACATCACAGAGTTAAACAGTTTCAGAGAGGGGGTTGATTAAAGTGATTACAATTTATAAAACATTCTTCATCTTTAAAAAGCATCTTGATGAGATTTCACATGAACATTTTTGCAATCAGGAGGCCAGCTTAAAACATTCTGTGCAGAGGTGAAACATCCTAAGGGGTCTATTTTGAAAGGCAACTATCCTCAGGGAGCAAAAATAATGCATACTACTCCATTTTTATGAAACAAAATTATGCTGCAATAATTCACATTTAGATAGTCTTGGGGTTTTGATGTGCTGGTGTGACCTTAGGATAATTAGCTTCTAAGCTTGATTTAAGGACCATTTATAAATATGGTTGCTATGAAGTGGGCTGGGCATATGTGCCTGCTGGTGCAATACAAGGAAAAGCCACTCTGAACACAGTGCAACTGGGAGACCCTTGATTATAGGCTCTTTTCCTCCTTCACTTTGTTTTTGTTAAATGCACTCTGAGACCCATAACAGATGCTCGGTAATCAACTCCAGTGCCAATTCTCATCACTTATGCAGGTGGAGGCCACTGTGTTCCCACAGGGGAAACCAGAGAAGACCCACACAGCACGTTACAGCTTTTCCTTCTCACCCTCTTCTTTCTCATACTCTGTGACTTTGGGAAAGTAATTCTTGTCTTTTTTTGTCATCCCTAAATGGTCTTTAATCTTCCCACTCAGGTTACTGCTTCATGTGGTATGACAGGCATCTTACCCATTTCATTTTAGAGAGTCAGGGACGGTACTATGAATCTTGGGTTATTCTTTTGTCAGAGAGCCTGGAAGTGTGTTTCATCATTTACCAGATGTTCACCCATGGCAACTGTTGAACCTACATGTGCCTCAGTTTCATCTACAAAATGGCACAGTTTTGTGAAAGCCAAATAGGATAATGGTATTGTCTGGCACATAGTAAGTTTTATTTTATTTTGTATGTATGTTTGCTTGTGTGCTGGGGTAGGGATGCCCATGTATGTGCAGGGGTATAGAAGCCAGAGCATAGCATCAACTGTTGGTTCTCACAGACTGTTTAATACATGTTTAGAGACAGGGTCTCTCACCTGCCTAGGATTTTCCAAATAGGATAAGCTAAGCATGCTGATGTTTGAACATGAGGTATTTCTGCTTCCCATACTTGGATTATCATGGGCAGGGAATCTAATTCTGATCCTCATATGAATGGTTTACAGACTGAGCTATTATTTAATAGTTAATGTTAAATACATAAGGATAGCATTGTCTGATAGTTTTGTTCACTATTAAGTGACTATAGTTAGTGAATGAAAGAAGAAAAAATGAATGTACTCTACAAAGGAGAGGAATATAAAATTAGGGTGGCAAGGAAGAGAGAAGGAAAAACTCAACTTATTTAATATCATCGTGGGTTACAATTGCAGCTACATAGCTGGGAGACAAACATCTTCATAGCTTATATGTTTATTCATCTGTTTCCCTTTCAGATTGTCAGTTTGTTTGCTATAGTGGCTTGAATATGCTTGGCCCAGGGAGTAGAACTATTAGGAGGTGTGGCCTTTTTGGAGTAGCTTGCCATTGTAGGTATGGGCTTTAAAAGCCTTGTTGTAGCTCCCTGGAGGCCAGTCTTCTAGCTGTCTTAGGAAAAAGAGGTAGAACTTTCAGCTCCTCCAACATCATGTCTTCTTGGACTATGTCATATTCCTATCTTGATGATAATGGACTGAACCTCTGAACCTGTAAGCCAGCTCCAATTAACTGTTGTCCTTATAAGAGTTGTTTTGGTCATGGTATCTGTTCACAACAATAAAATCCTCAGACAGAAGTTGGTGTCAGGAGTGGGGTATTGATGTTATAGGTCTCTCCATGCTTTTTGGGGGGAAGAATGTAGATTTGGTACTTTGAATTTGAAATGTAGTGGAATCCTTTAAATGGCACTTAATGAAATATCCTAATAGGAATATGGAAGACCTTGTTTCTGAGTGTGATTTGAATTGTACAGACCTTGCACAAGAAGTTTCAGTGGAGAAGAATTTCAGTATGTGGCCTAGAGACTGTTTTTGTGGTATTTTGGTAAAGAATGGGGTTGCTTTTTGCCATTGTCTTAAGAGTCTGCCTGAGGCTAAGGTAAAGAGATTTAGTTTGATTGCTTTGAAAAAAAGTCTCAAAATAGCCTCCTATAAATTCTGTTTTATGGTTACTAAAGTTCAGTGTTATGGATAGCATTTTAATGAAAAGGAACAAGATGAAAAAATACAAAATATATGTTTCAAGTATTAAAAAGGCACCAGAAAGTAGACATTCACTAAGGGTCTTAACGGGTGGCATACAATAGCACTGGAATAGATAAAAAGTCAGGCACCTTATCCAGTTTGCTAACATGTAAATTCAAGGTTTCACCATTTCACATTCACAATAAATGAATAATATAGACCAGGTGATGAACATTTTGGATTGCTACTCATCCAAAATAAAATCTTTAGAATCTGAGATCAGACTATATTTCAATAAAGCATTGCAACTGCATATCGCTGGGGTGCTTATGAGCTCTGCTATAATTAACCATTCACTCCTATTGTGCTTTCACATGTAAAAAAAATACATGTTCACCTCTTACTTTCCAGCTTTCTTACTATCAAAAGTGCCAGATTAAGAATCACATCATTGTCACTTGTTTTTATGAGTCTCTAATGGTAAAACAAAATTAATGCATTTTAAATTCAACCTTCAGGATTATGAGAATATTTGCCTATTCAGTGTTCATTGGTAAATGTCTGGTATAGAACAGGAACAAAAGTAATCTTAACTTCAAATCAGTTACATATATTTCAGCATGCTCACTGACTCTTTCTTTCCCCATTCCTCTCCCTGTCCCCTCTGTCCCTCCTTTTCTCTCTTTTTCTTTCATTAAAGTCTTCCGTATCCATTTTCACTTCCTTAGGTACCCAGAGAAATCTCTACAGAGATTTGAATACTGACAGAAATAACAGTGCTTGCTCTGGATATGGGCAAGTGAAAAATTACAGTAATGTTGGATTTTTCCTAAGACTCATATGCTCTTAGATAACCATGACATGATGGTTCGTATTAGCAGGAATTTCACAGAATGTAGAGTCATCTGGGAGATGGTTCTCTAGTCATGCCTATGGTGAATTATGTTGATCCTGTTAATTGAAGTGTTACAACCCACTGTCTGTGGGTAGTGTCATTCTCTGGATAGTATTCTAGCCTATAAATGGAGAACATAAAAGGCAAAACATGCATTCATAGTCTTCTCCTTCTTGATTGTTGTTGCGATGTGACCACCTATTCCAAGTTCCTGATGTCTTGGTTTTCCTGTCATGGTGCACTGTATCCTTGAACTGAGACAATAAACTTTATATCTCTTAGGTACTTTTGACAAAGAGCTTTATAACAGCTACAAGGAAGGTAACTAAGACAAATAATAACCAATATATACATATATGTTATCTAATGTCTATATAACTATATAAGTTATTCAATTTTTTAACATATATGCTATATATAGACATATGTTATTTAAATATCTCTCTCTCTCTCTCTCTCTCTATATATATATATATATATATATATGTATATATATATATTCTTTTACTTAAGAAACAAAATATTGCCAGAAAGAGAGGAGAGGGAGAGAGAGAGAGAGAGAGAGAGAGAGAGAGAGAATGAGAGAGAGAGAGAGAGAGAGAGAGAGAATGAAAGCAAGACCCTTTGTAATATGTCTATTTCTGAATCCTAACATTCTAACACCCATTGATGATCCTTGCCTGATTCATTAACCATTATTGTTAATTGCAAGTGTCTTTCTAATTCAGTTATTATTTCTGTTTTAGTGTTTGTTAGCTGGCATGCTTTTCTGACTTCTTATCCTCTTTTACTTCTTAGGATTTCTGAGCATACCTACTAACACTTTTATCAGCTTGTGTGATTGTCATGGCTTGCTTTATTCTCAACTTTCTCCAAACTAAATCACCTGGGGAGAATCTCAGGAAAACAGTACATGGATTGGCCTGTGGCCATTTCTGTGGTGATTGTTTTAAGTGAATTGTTATGCTACTATTCACTAGGCAAGGAGTCCTGAACCATATAAGGGTAAAGAAGTCAAGATGAACAGAAGAAAGCAAGCAATGAGCTAGTTTGTGTTCTTTTCTCTCTGTTCTTCTCTATGGTTATAATTTTGACTACCTGTTTGAACTTTTTACTAATAGTAAGAGCTTTGGGCTAATAATACCTGATGTTATTTTAATTTATTGTTATTAATGCTCATGCTATGATAGTGAAGGCTCTTCTGCTGCATACAGAGTTGCCAGTAATTTTTAACACAAGCAAGAAACAATTTCAACTCTGGCAGTAGCTTCTGTTTTCCCTGACCAATTTCTTGTTCTTGTTTTTTCTTCTCCTTTACTTAAATTTGTTAGTGAATTTTCAGGAAAAGTAAAGACCTCCGAGTAGGTTTTCAGAGGCTCCCATGAGGTATCTCTGGGTGAGCTTGCCTCTTATCCATGATATAGTGCGGAGCAATGTAAGTTCTCCACTGCCTCCTACCTCTCTACCACTTCAGTGGCCATAAAGAGGAAGTTGGCATTGGACAGCAAATCAAAAGTTCTATCAAAAGTTCCAAGGATGCCGGTGTCTACATGGGCTGTTGCTCAGTAAACATTTGATATCTTGGTGAACTTAATTTTTAGTATATTCCAACATTAGTTATCCACTTATTGATTCAGTAAGCATTTATTAAATGTTTTATGTTGCTAAGGCTTGGAGAGGCCCTAAGTTTTATAGAGGTAGATACTTTAGATAGTATGGGAGCCCCTCTATCCAGAAGAATGCTGCATTTCAGATATAGCTTTGGATATAAATCAAGTCTTCTTTAGAATAAGAACTTTTAAAGCCATTTTTAAAAGTGACTAAATAATATAAAAATCTCAGTATCTGAGATTTTTGTAACCCAATGTGATTGAGAGAATGAGGGAAGGGACATCAGAATGAATTTTAAAAGTTCTTTTCTATGAGGTTCATCAGCTGCCAATGTTGTCTCTGTGTGCCACTAGAGATGTGAGTTGGTAACACGTTCCCCCCTCACACTTCCCTGTCACTTCCAGCTTATTTCCAGGCCATCTCCAGACGTTACTGCATGGCATTTCAGAAGAAGCTTTCCCCCATTTTTATGCCTTTTGAGTGTTTTAGAAAACAGCCCGTCCACCACTTCATCTTTCAGATCTAGAGCTCAGGTCTGAAGGTTGCTAAGCTTGTGAAGGTCAGACCAAGGATAAGTGCTTTACTACCTAATGACATTTTTCTTTCCTAGAAAGTGTCATGGTTAATTCTCTGCCAGATAATACTCATTCTCCCAGAATTCCATGTCAATTTATTTGGATATGTGTTGATTTAATCTCTCTACCCTCTCCTCAAAAAATATTATAATAGCCAGTGTGCATTCTAAAATGCTTCATAACAATTGTGTTGTGGTCATTTTGATAGGACTTTAGCAAAATGAACTGTAGACTGAACTATCATAAGAAATGAAAACTCGGGGTATACAAAGGTAAGATTTCAGGAGACTTTGTGGTTTCCTTTTCGGAGAATTGAAAGAACCTGTATGTTAGCCACCTGGCCCTCTCCAGTCACTTAGGTTTCCCAGGAGACAAGGCTGGAAAAATGTCATTTCTTCCTGTTAAAGAAAGAAGCTGTGAGGTAGGTCTTCATTGTTTAGACTCCTCAAGTTGCTTAGCACTATCTGTATTTCTAACACCATTGAACATTGAAGAGCCTGCTTATCGACCAATTCTTCAAAGGGTATTCTGATGCTCATAAATACCCTGTAGAGTTACTACTACATTACACCATGTTACCTTCAATTAGAATTATTCACTGCAAAAATTCAAGATTATGGTTACATGGCTAAATATTATCCTATGCTAATCTGGATTTTTCTGCTCTAAATTTGAGAAATATTTTAATTCAAAGAAGGGGAGAGAAAAGAACTAACATTTATGCCAGCTTTTAAATGTTGGGTGCTTTGTGGATATCATCCTAACTGAACATTTACATGGTCCTTTGGAATCAGAGAGCTTTGCATTCATTCGTGTTTGAGCAACCAGATCAAAATCATGTTCTCAGACATTTGGAGAAAAAGTTGTTTAATGACCCATTTTTTAACTAATTGGTTTTATCCAACTTGGCTTCAAATGAAAAAAAAAAAGCAAACAAACCCCTTATACAGAGAAGGTTCTTTGTACAGTCAGTTGCAATAATGGTTACAATAGAGGTCACAATATGACTCAAATTGAGAAGACCAAATTGGAATGTCTTATGATGCTATTTCTGTGGCTTTCTTAGAACAATATAGAGTGAATAGTTCATAATCAAAAGGCATTTTCCCCTTAAAGTTCTGGGATTCTTCATGTTTAAGATCAAGGAGCCAGCAGGATTAGTGTATGTTAAGATGAAGTATATAGTTGGTAGATCTATCTGAGAGGAGAAATGCTGTATCTTCACGTGGATATAAATGGGTATCTAGTAGGATGTTTCCTGGAGCCTCTTTTACATATATGTAACTCCACTCATTCAGACTTGGTCACCTTTTAATAAACATTGACCATTAAGTTTTAATACCTACATTTTGGAGGCTAAAGGGTTAAGTCATAGCAAAAAGAAACCAAACCTTCCAACATGTCCAATAAATGTGCATTAATAACACAGGATCAGTCTTAAGAAGCTTCTAGTTATGACTTAGATGCTTTTTCTTTGGAAGGTGGACTTTAAAGAAAACGTTGGCTTGTTTTTCTGTTGGTTGTCTGTGGCCTCCCCCTCCTTTTGTCTCCCCTTCTTCATTCAGCTTCCTGTGGTGAATAGCAGATCACAAATAATATTTGCTGTCATTTTCCATCTATAATACAGAGGCACAGGCAACATCTTCCTAGTAATTGTTTTTGTGGCATTTCCCCTCCCAAACATCTTTGGTTTGCTATCCTCACTGCTCTTTGGCCATGTTGGCAGTTCCCCAAGATCCAAGGAGAAATAAACAGATCTGTAAGCCCTAGAATCAAGATGTAGTTAATGAAATCACTCCTCCACTTGCCCTGTTACTGAGTCTCATTCCAGCTGGGATGAAGAAAGCACATTGGTCATGTTGTCAGAAGCAGATTGGATTTCTGCTGCTATTTCCTTTCTTCTTAACTAAAAACAAATGGAATACCACATTAAATGGAATCACAAATAAAAATACACATGAGGAGAAGAAGGTGATGGTATTTGTGGCATTTTCACATTTTATAAATTTAGTCATATTTGCCAAGGGAAACATCATGCAAAGTGGCACATTTCCCTTTGTATTTGTGACATTAGATTTGCTCTGAGCCTCTGAACTAATGTTCTCCCTCTGAGTATATCCCATCTTCTTGCCTTCTTCTTTGATTCTGTCTTAATTTCTGTCTCCTCTCCCCCAAGTCAGAGCTCTCAGAAAGACTTTACTCTCCATATAGACAGTCATCATATAGATAGTATAAGCTTATTTAACGTCGATTGTCTGGAGGAAGCTAAATTTGTTCAGTAGAAGAGCAATTTGGATGACAAGTGCCAGAACACACCAGATGGCACTACTGGAGAAATGCTGTTCAGACTTCCAGCCATGTTTCAGGTGGCCCTCTCTGTCCCCTGTTCTTGTTTGCCCATTGGGCCGGTATGAGGGATACAAATGAAAGTCTTAGAACTTGTCATAAAAAAATGAGAGTGACTCATTATAAGACATATTAACAGTTCCTTAAATGAATAACCACTACTAAATTCTTCCTTGGAATTTATTACTGTGGACGTTTCCCAGATTTATTTGGGGATTATGATACTCACTCTTTTAACAAACAGTTTAACAAACTCATTTAATAAACATGCTACTTAAACTACAAATTTTGGTATTTTGTCAGTTTCCAATGTTAGGTAAGGTTTGGTAGTCCTTGAGAAGATATGTCCAAAAGTGTTTTTAAACATCTATCCCCAATTGTTACATAGTCTGAAGTACTTAGGTCTCACTTGCCATAACTTCCATAGGAAGGTATTTAATGGAAGATGAGCTTTTCCTTGTCTAGGTAAAACTTTCTAAAATTCAAGGCCATGCTGTAATCTATGAATCGTTATGTTCTTTAAATGCCCTGGGGAAAAAAAGATCAACCCTGAGAGAGATCAACATTTACAGACACAGATGGAATTTCTCCTCTGAACACTGGTAATTCATGTGACATTTACTCTGTGTGTGTGTGTTTGTAGTAAAATTTGTCTCTTCAACCTTGCACTGGGCTCCTACAGACCTTCTGAAAGAGCAACACCAGATGATGCTTTAGGTATCCAAACACAGCAGATGTTTATAATGCTTGGCATCCAGGCTTTTGATTTGAGGCCAGTATTTAGTTCATATTAGAAGCTTAACTTTTTTACCCTGTATGTTTTGTCTGTGTATTTACATATTTTTAAAGGCTCATGGAAAGGGTTTATTGTGGGTAAAGAAATAAAGCACCAATAGTGTAGAGTGTAAAGCCTCATTATTTAATTGTTTATTAAGTCATATATGTATTTACTATTAGGAATCCCATACCAATAACCAAACTAACAATGGTGATTTTACATCTTATATAGGGGTAGAAGACTCATTGACAGCCTAAAATAGAACTCAGAGGAAATGGTCACTACTGTTCTCTCTCTCTGTTCAGTCTCTCTCTCTCTCTCTCTCTCTCTCTCTCTCTCTCTCTCTCTCTCTCTCTCTCTGTCTCTCTCTGTCTCTCTCTGTCTCTCTGTCTCTCTGTCTCTCTGTCTCTGTCTCTCTCTCTCAACTTTGGGGATATTCGGAGGAGCAAGAAGAAAAGTATGTTGCCACAAAGATGGATCTTCATCTCCTATACTGGAGGACATCCATAAAGATGGCATAGAGCCACCCAGAAAAGTTGGACTGTGTCTACCTTTTAGGAAATAGACAAGTCCCAAGATCTGTGTGAGTCAGCAAGTTAGAGATGAACTCGATGAACCTTGTTAGGGTCCCAAGTTCTAGGAGACAAAGTATTTGATAGAATGATGTAGCCTAAGGGCTGACAGGCTATAGATCTAAAAGATACCACATTTGGGTTATGTGTAAAGGCAAGAATAGAATGACATCTTCCCTTGAAGGCAGTCACATGGGAAAAATTCCTCCTTACCTGGTGAGAAAGTCTAACCTTTTCTGTTCTGTTCAAGTTTTCAATTGTTGGGATGAGGCCCACCTGCACTAGGACTGTGCTCTGCTTAGTCTATCAATATAAATATTAACTCAACCCAAAGGCACTTTCAAAGAATCAAACTACTATACTGTAGTACTATGTGACCCAGTCAAATTGCCTTATGAAGTGCATTATCATAGTTTCTTTTAGTCATAGACAGGTATCTTCCCAGCTCAGAATAATAGGCAACAGTCAAACAGGCAGGAAACAGAAGATTAATGGAACCGTGCTATAGATTCAAGACGATAGGAGAATTCTTGGCTCTTAGAGGTAGATTGATTAGATTCTAGAATATGGTAACCATACATTCAAACCCTTACTCATGAAAACATTCCCAGGAAATACAGGAAGATGCACTTTTTCCTGGTATACCATCTGCACTTATTTTTATTTGAGTGATATTAGCTTCAAGGGAACATGGCCAAGCCTGTTCATTCTCATACAGGTCAGCAATGAACAGATTTGTGGAAACCGGTTTGGCTAGACTAGAATCTCTGCCTCCCTGGCTACTTGTTTATAGTACTGGTTAGCCCACACTACACACTGTCTTGATGTAAATTTAGAAGTAGGTAGTGCCTCAAGTTCACTAGGGAAAAATCAAATTTGTAAGAGGATAACTCAAGGTCATTGAGCAGAGAGTGTCAGAAAGCAGTAACTAGAGGGATTAGAGGTATATCTACATGTTCATTTAATAAAGAAGAAGGAGAAGGAGGAGAAGAAGAAAGAGAAGAGAAAGAAACAAACAACACCAAAACCAAATAAAAGTTCACACATCCTTTGTTACACTGAAAGAACACATTTAGACCTCTTTTTATGAAGTAATTTCTTCCACAGCATCTGCTTTGAGCAGAGCATTTTGATAAGAGCTTTGTGTGCCCTTAAGCAGCCTTATCCTCAAAGATAAACTATGTGGAAGAGATTTCATAGGGTTATTAGTCAGTTATCAAAATGAGAAATGAAATCCTTCCCTAACTAGAGTTATTGTGAAATGCATAGCCCTGTCTAGTCACCCCCACGTGGCTCTTATATGTGTTTTAACCAGAAAAGACATTTTGGGTGACAAGAAGTCAATACCTATTTATTGTGCATGTTCTATGTCTTGTTGTTTTCACTATGAGCTGTTCTTAAAGGATTGCTTCCTTGTTACTCTCTTGTCCCGATGTTGACCTATTTAGGAGATATGGAAGGAGGCTGATCAGAAAGCTGACTCCAGATACAGAGTCTTATAATGTGAAAACATGAGTTTAGCAAAGGCTATGCAGGGTGTAGATGTACAAGTTATTATTTCAAATTGATCGTCTCCATGCATGGTGACTGAGAGGTACCTTCACTTTGGTTTAGCAGAGTAAAATCATGTGTGATGAGTATCTTCCACACAAACACACTCTGCTAGGCGTAAGGCAGAAATACCCGGTTCTATATCATGTCTGTCACTAGGACACCCAGTATTGAGGCAGAAAAGTTATATACTTAAATACCTCAAGGGAAAGTGATTAATAAAATAGATGTTTGTAGGGAGAAAGGGAAGGGGGATCATATTCTTGGGATTACCAGGATTCATTTGAAATCGTTCTGCAGGTTTTCTTATGCCTCCATCTCTTAAGCTTTCTTCTTTGCTATCGGACATAAAGATTGGGTGCGGAGGTCACTAATCTTCTGGCTGATACTATGATCTTAGTGTTTTCTGGGATGCAGGGAGATATGTGTACAGCCATAATTCCAAGTGCCTCAAACTGTTTGACTAAGAGAAGAAGGAAGAGCAAAGTGTAGATGCTTCATAGAAAGGGGATCAAAATACAGGAAGAAATATGGAGACAAAGTGTGGAACAGAGACTGAAGGAAAGGCCATCCAGAGACTTCCCCACCTGGGACCAATCCCATATACAGCCACCAAATCCAGACAATATTGCAGATGCAAAGAAGTGCATGCTGACAGGAGCCTGATATAACTGTCTCCTGAAGGCTCTTCCAGAGCCTGACAAATACAGAGGCAGATGCTCTCAGCCAACCATTGGACTAAAAACTGGGTCCCAAATGGAGAAGTTAGAGAAAGGAATGAAGGAGCCAAAGGGGTTTGTATCCTCATAAGAAGAGCAATAATATCAACCAACCAGACCTCCCAGAGCCCCTAGGGACTAAACCAGTAACCAAAGAGTTCATGGCTCCAGCCACATATGTAGCAGAAGATGGCCTTGTCCGGCATCAATGGGAGAAACCCCTGGTCCAGTGAAGTCTCAGTGGCCCTGTGTAGGAGAATGGCAGGGCAGAGAGGTGGAAGAAAGTGGGGTGGGTGAATGACGGAACACCCTCAAAGAAGCAGGTGTAGGGGAATGGAATAGGGATGTTCTGGAGGGGTAGCTGGGAAAGGGGATAACATTTGTAAATATAAAAATATCCAATAAAAGAAAAAATAAAGTAATATTTTGATCTTCAAAAAAGAAAATATTACTAATTTGGATAATACAGATGAATGTTTCTCTTGATTATCCCCAATACTTCAGTAGTAGTATCCTTACATATAAGCAATGCTATGGGTATGTTATACATTCTTCCAGATCTTCCTGCCCTGTATGCTGATGTGTGTGTGTGTGTGTGTGTGTGTGTGTGTGTGTGTGTGTGTGTGTGTGCGTGTGTGTGTGTGTTAGTATAAGTACTTTCTGAGAATTTAGCTTAGGATTCTTTTTTATATAATACTACTTCATTGTCATAATTTGCTTTTTTCAGTTTTGTTTTATTTTCAATGTCATTTATATATTTTTTATCTCTTTTTCTTTCTTAGGATTTTTTGGGGGTTGGAATTCTAAATATTGTTCTTCAAAGTTATAGTGATTCAATTACATTATAGCTGCTAGGCAGATTGAGTTCAGGACTAATCATTTTAACCGAATGCATCAGGGGGCTAATCATTCTTTTCAGATTCAGACCTCTACTGACTCTGTGCTCCTGAAGCATTGACCTGCAGCATTGTTAATTGAGTCTTGTTAGTTTTTTCTCTATAGCACTCAAAAGAAATAGCATTACTGTGCTGCTCTTTTAAACCTCCTCTTCCACATAGCTCTCTGTACCTCGAGAGGAGAGGACTGATGAAGACATCCAATTTAGGACTAAGTATTCCAATGTCTCTCTGCACATATAACTAGTGAAGTTAACTATTCCATTCAAGTAAAACAGATGGGGTTTTGTTTTGTTTTCTATCATGTCTGAGAGTCATCTTATACCGTGTCAAGCAGTTTGGGAAACATGAAGAGGCTGTAATTCTCAAAGGCATTGGGCATACTGAGGCTCAATGCTCCTAATAAGAATGAGCTCACTAGGGTAGCTCACCTGACATGATATCATACTCCTCTTGCTGGTTCCTTCTAAGAGCATATAAATACTTCTGCTATGTAGTAAATGACCATAAATGTTTTGTAGGAGTTCAGCCTCTTCTCTAAGATACCCGGAGAATGATATAGACAAAGAGGAAATGTTCAGTAGAAAAGAAAATCACTGACAATAGCATGTTTCAACACAGGCTATTTCCCAGTTGAAAAGCTTAGCCATCGTTGTACTAAGATTACATTGGCTACAGCTTCAAAGCTTAATTTATTTGTATTGAAGAAGATTTCAAATGCTTTCTTCAAACTCTTCCTTTGCGTGGCTTGTTTGGGTTTTGAATATGCTTTCCTGAATTTGGGTCTCTGAAGCCCTTTGGCTCAGCAGCTTGGCAAAGAGGAAGGTGAATATCTGAGGCAGCTATTTACTGGTATTGAGTAATCAAAAGAGTTAGAGCTAGTATACATGGGCTATGCAAATGTGTCAGCCTGTAGGAGCTCCTCCAGTTCTTAGGGTGGGTCTACTAGGATGGTCCTTTCACTCCAGGAAAGAACTAAGTAAGCTCTTTGCTGAATAGATAAGTTATAGTAGATATCTTGAGTCTTTGGGCACCATCACAAAATTTTAAACTACAATTCTTTACTTCTTCCTTCCTTTTGAGTAGTTTAGCTTTAGGCCCTCTGTTTTGTACTGAAGTAAGAAATTGTAGTACTTACTTTCAGATCTAATAGTGGATTTTTAAAGTGAATCTTTTGATAACAAGTGTTAGATTATTTTGAATTAAAATTTTTAGTGGGTATGAGTGTATGCATGTGTGCACCATAAGTTTTAATCTTTGAAAAATAGTGAAGGAAGATGCATAAACAACGAAGTCTTTCTTCTGAAGTCATCTGGTTGTCACACTTCATCAAGCTGTTGCTAAATGCCTAATATGTATTGTTGTTTTACACAGAGATTTGCATTCATGATAGAAAAATGAATGAAACTTGGATGTTGGTGTTGAATGGTATATATTGACTAGATTGTAATTCTAAGTAAGCATAAACATTTAGAATGCAGAAAATTTAACCCAAATAATGTTAATTAGGAACATAATTATTTACCCAGTGCATTGCTTTTTACTGGTAGTTTACAGTCTTCTGACTAAAAAATTGTGAACAGTTACCAAGTTCATGGGAAAGTGTCAGAACGGAGATGGAAATGTTTGTATGGAAAGGAAAAGAGGAACACTGGTTGAGGAAGGCTGTTTAGGTCACTAACTTTCAAAATCTATTTCTCAATTAATGCCTCATGACCATGAAGATGTAAGAACATAATAATGCTGTCACTGAAATGTGACAAATTTTCACATTTTCACTTCTCTTTGCTAATTCTGGCACCGAAGTTTGCAAAGAACCCAGCAGATTACAGAGATGGGCCTAAAACTGAGTTCGTATTCTGAAGTAAACCTGGTATATTGAAATTCAGACTTATTCATTAATGCAATTGGATGATTCCTTGAGATATCTGAATGTTGATGCCACTCAGAGCACATCTTCACATGACTAACACATGAGTTTGAGACTCTGAATCGAAAGCCAACCTGGAGGGTAGGCTGGGATACAGTCACATAAGACAGAAGATTAAATATGATGAAAACATTAAAAAAGAGACAAAATATGATCATTCAGAGGAAAGGGGTTGGGACTTAAAAATGGAATGAGTAAATCAGAGAGGCTTTTATGAAGGAGTTAGTATTTGAACCAGTCAAAGAAGATCATCGGAATGTCAACAGTTGATGGGATCTCCTAGAGATACAGGATATAAGTTCCATATGTGGGGCAAAAGGATGGGCTATGCCATGAGGGGGATAATGTGTTTGGTGATTAGCATGTGCTATAGGGTTATGGTAGACAATGCAAATTAGCAAACCTTAAGGTAACATGCTGTGTTAATCCCATCACACTCATTTTGAAATGAGTTCTTAATCTCTCTAAGTCTAAGATTATTCATATTTAAAATAAGAATATAACATTGATTTCTTGGATTTGTGTACATGTGTAAAAATGACTTATAATCTACAATAATTGCAGCAAAACTCTGAAAACTCAATAAATGGAAATAGTCCACTTGGTAAGTATTTAGGCTGTATCAATTTTGGACAGTGTGTTAGATAAGGAAAGGAGTGTATAATCCAGAGTTGAGTGGCACCAAGGAGCAAGTTAAGGAACATGGATTTAGTTTCACTGGCACTCAAAAGCCACTGACATTTTGACCATTGAGTTGATTTATATTTAGAGTTGGAAATTATAGTCTAATGTTGGTGATATTTTTTGTAGAGTGTTGGGTCCACTAATTAAGGAGCATGGTATAAAACTCCTGAATATTTGTAAATTCACCTATAATGTCATAAATAAAAACTCTGATTTTAAAACAGAAACGTGACTATCTAAATTAAGGACCATACTTGCTCATTTCCTTGTAGCTATATCTACACCTATTTGGCAAAATTTAGTCCTAGAGAAATATACAGTGGTCTTTGCTCTTAAGCACAGCTTAATCTAGAAGGCAGTTGGTATACCCCCATTTTGTTTTCTATGCTTCTACCTCTATACCTAATTTATCTGCCATGTCAGTCCAGATCCAGCCTGTTTGGACCCTGGAAATATAATCCTTGTGTAAAGTGGAAGGAATTTATGAATTGGAGTTGTTACATCATCCTTAGGCTAAACTCCATCAAACTTCCACATGAAAAGGCATAAATTACTTTCTCGAAGGCAGTGAAATATAGGCTTATATTTTTTAGACCTACATTAATTAGGATGGTTAAATGCTTCAACTTCCCTTATATCCCACCAACCAAAAGTAGGGAAGATGGCTAATAAGACAAGGGGCATGTGGACCTGCTAGGAAGTGGTTTTGTTGTCAGAAGTCCAGTCTACTAACAAAACACCACACATGAATCAGCAACTACTGGCCAGGAGAAACTGTGAGAAACCAAAAAACCACCAGAAGATCTTCTGATATATTTCTCTCTGTGAAATCATGACAAAGATCAGTGAAGAGGTAATGATGTGGGGATCATTGGTAGAGGAGGTTGGGCAGCTGTGTCAGTGTTACTCGAGCTAGAGCTGAGGACACAGCCAGTGATCATTACCGGTGCTATAGAGGAGAAACCAATGTACGTGTTGATAACCTAGGAACTGGAGCTGGTAAATGAGGGTTAGAAAGGGCATCCAATTAATATGGGCCCTTAAGAACTATATGGATTGCCAGAAATCCTCAGGGATTTACATTTCTGGAATTTGAAGATGAAGAAGATGCCATTTAAGGATTGAATGGAAAATTGTTTGTAATTATTGAATGAGGGTTAAACTACCAACAGGCATAACTCAGAAATCTAGTTTTGATAGGCCACCTTCCTGTCATCCCTTTGATTCTAATAATAGATGTTATGATTATGGTTAAAAGGTACATTATGCTTAAGAGTGTCATCTCTATAGATGATAAATAAGAAGCAAGTCATAATCTAAATTACATTTCTGATCCAGAGGAAGACAATATTCTCACTTATGAAGTCATAGATTTTTATTTCTTCATAGATCAAGATCAGTTTCATTCAAAATATATAAGTCCAGTTCTATAGTAGGATGGTGGTATTTCCAATCCTGCTCAAGGCAGAGACCAAGATCCAGGTCTTATAACCAAGATGGCCAATTCATGGCCAATCAAAATCTAGAACTCCATTTCCTAAAAGAAGTTGTTCCCCATCAGGAAGTCCACACAGAAGTGCAAGTCTTGAAAGAATGGACTGAAGTTCTCAAGGTCATCCCTTAGAGAAAAGGTTTTTTTTTTTTTTTTTTTGCATTATTATAATGGATTGGTTATATCTGTAAAGTGTAACCTAGGAAGAATCATCAATCATCTGATCAAAATGGTTCTGGATGATTACACTGTAAAAATTCACAGCAGTAAAATATTGTTTTGTTGAATGTATTAACATCTTATGGTCTAAAAATATAGGTTTTTATTTGATATATTTTAAAAACAATGTTTCTAACTAGAAAATCAAATCAATGAGCAGAGCAAGGTAAACCAATGCCAGAGCATTGTTCATGGTCACTTGGGTTTTACTTATATTCTTTCCAAACAGCAGGTGTCCACTTAAGTATCCACTACAGCAAATCATCACATGCTCTTTAACCATGCAGTCTCTAGAAAAAACACCATGTGTCTATTCTCAGCAAACCATTCTCTCATGTGTCTGCATCAGCAAAACTTCCCCTCCCATGTCTGTTTCAGTAAAACATCCTCTCTAGGACAGTTTCCAGAAAAGCATCACGTTACACAACTGGGTCTCAAACAAAATTTCCACATCACTACAATTTTGAAATACTGTTATTTGCACCAAAATTGAGTCTTAACCCATTCAGAAATTAGGGAAACAAGTAAATAAATGTTGAATTCTACAGTTTCTTTTCTTTTTCTTTTTCTTTTTTTTCTTTTTTTTTTTTTTTTTTTTTTTTTTTTTTTTGGAGCAGGGAAGGGATGATGGTTTGGGTTTGGTCACTAATCCAGGTAGAGCTGACTGGAGACAAGTATTTGGAGCTTGGAAACAAGGTCCAATTTGGAGGTTTAGATTTGGAAACAAGATCCAATTAGGAGGGCGTTTAGCAGTTATCTTGATAATTCAATAGTTTGTACATTAAACAGGGTGAAGAGGCAGCTGAGATAGGGAAGTTGAACAGGAAGTGGAGGTGGAATGAAGGTTGTGAGTACAGAAAGAAAGGTTGAAGCTAATAGGGCAGGCAGCTATTTTCATTAGCACATGGCTGGGAATAGGAAAGGAGAGGAGGCTTCAGAGCTTTTTATTGTCAGGAATAGAATAAAGGTACACAATGAGATTTTGTTCAGTGTTTCAGAGAAGTATTGGTTCTAGCTCCAAATCTTGTTTTCCAGTTTTAATGAGTGTTTGTTGCTTTGTTAGGCTTTTATCAGGTAAGCAGCTGTGCACTGAAATGTGCCAGGTACAGAACTGCAAAGGAATTCCATGGAGGATGCATGGTCTGGGTTGGAGAATCATTTAATGGCTTTTAAAGATTTGAGCAGATGGTGTACCTGCATAAATAGCAAACTGTGAGGACTAGAACTCATGAGTAGATTTGATGCATCTTCAAATAAAATTATTTACACATAATTTGATAGAATGCATAATTCTTCTTGGTCTTCACAGTTATAACCCATGTAGTGAGTGGAAATGACTCGTATTACCCTTGTACTGATACACACCGTATGTGTAAACATAAAGGTAGATAGATATAGGGATAGGTATAGGGATGGGTATATGGATAGTTCTACACTGCTATTGAAATATGTGAAGGCTTAAAGGGTGGTTCATCCTGAGAAGGATTTGGAAGAGATAATGTTTCCTGCTCTCTTTCTGACTAGATTTCTAACCAGGGCTAGCATGCTTTGTCCTTCTCAGAGGAGCTAGGTACCTAAACCATTCACCAATGTCCAGGTCCTAGAAAATTCCTCTCTATTGCCTCTCAGCTGGAGAGCATAGTTGATAACATCATTTAAGGCTCCCCAGTGTCCTGAAAGTTTAAGATCATGTACAAAATGTCACACAAAGTACACATCAGAAATGAGGAAGACTACAAAATGTAGACTCCTTGGAGAGAATTATCCTAGTCCATCATGGATCAAAAGAGATTTGAAAGTTTACAGAAACTTCCAACAGGAAATAGGCAGAGCAATATGAAGAACAGTAATAAATTTTATAACCATCACCATACCATTCAAATACAAAAAGTGCCTTTGTAAATGCCAGTTAAATAAACTTAAAATAATGAATTCCTTTATTATGGAAATATTTAAAACTGTCCTAAATCTACCTGGCTTCTTTGTTTACAAACTCATGGAAATAAATGTGAAAGCTAATTGGAAGAATAAGGCAGGAAATGAGGCATAGCATAGGAACAGGAGGCAGGGCAACATGTTTTCAGATGAACTATTTATTCTGCTTAAGGAACAAATTTGGGGGCTGGAGAAATGGCTCGGTGGTTAAGAGCACTGACTGCTCTTTCAGAGGTCCTGAGTTCAATTCCCAGTGACTACATGGTCACTCACAACCATCTGTAATGGGTTACAATGACCTCTTCTGGTGTGTCTGAAGACAGCTACAGTGTACTCACATAAAATATATAAAATAAATCTTTTTTTAAGTTCAAAAAGGAAAAAAAGCAAGGATACAAAGATTTTTTTTTAAAGAGAAAAATTTATAAATTCCAATTCTTGTCCATGCTTGCTATATGATATTGGGCAAATTACTTAAATTTTAGCTAGAATATCTTAATTTTTTTTCAAATTCCTATTTTGTGAAATCATTGTAAAATATGAATAATCTTTATTTTAAAAATTAGCAAGTTCTAAGTGATAATTATAGTATTCAATGTGTTCATGAATCAATAAAGTAATAGAACAAGAATGGGGTCATAAAAACAGCATGAGGGGAGGGCTGCCGTATAATCTGTGAGTGATGGCCTCCAATTGTGTAAGACACATGGTACTGTATATATAATGAGAGCTGTCGTTTGTCTGTCAATAATTACAGAGTGAGAGGTGTTGTGTCCTTAGGGTATCCTAAAGACTCAGCAATGCTGTACTCTGTATCCTCTCTGTTTCATGATCAAAGAGTCTGAGGCTCAGCTGGGTTCCGAGGCATACATACCATTGGCATCTAGGGCAGATTTAAACCTTGGTCCCTGGTTTATAATATGGCCCCATGTCTTTAGAATTCAAAATGGAGTTGTATTTTCCTGGTTTCACAGAACTCTTCCAGGTTTGGACTCTTGAAGGGACTATATTTCTCTTCAGTAAGACCCCATGAGACAGTCTGGAACAGAGAGGCAGATGTTGTAATCAGACCCTGCTAATATCAGGGTCTTTGGAAGAAAGAGCAGAGGAGACTCTACACACCCATTTGACTAAGCATTAAGCAACACCAGGACTGTTTGTATCTACCTGCTTTGTGCTTTGTTCAAGTGAACTTGGCAGGATCCCAGAAGAACTCTTCTGCTGTTGATTTGAATCAATAATTTGCTCACTAGGAGGCGGCCATTTATTGAATTCCCATTATACTCAACTTCCATTCATTTGACCAGATAGGGTTTGTAGCACGCCCTGGCCTCTCATCTGAGCTTTCTTTAGAGTTGCTGTGTGACTGATTCTTTGTCAGACTTAGTTTAAAATTCTAATGATTGTTAGATAGATCTATGGGGCTTGAGAGCTGATAAAAAAATTCATAGGTCGAAAAGGAGGGTTAAATATTTTCTAAATTCAAGCTATAAATTTTAAATTTAATCTAGTAGTGAACATAATAATGGAAATAATGGACTTCTTTTTCTCTTATTCCTTACCTCTCTCAAGTGCTTAAGAACCTATTGTGTACAGTTAAGGGTATGTCTGGTCTGTACTAAAAATGGAGACACGTTGGTAACACATCTTGGTCCTAAATAATAGATGTAAACCTCGACAATGTCATACCATTTGGGATATATAAACCTTCAGTTTTTTGAAAATGAATAATGTTTTTGTTGTTTGAAAATAGAATTTGCATTTGTTTTATATGTGGCTGTAGCCTATTCCCATTGCTTAACATTAGACTAGCTCACATAAATGCCCAAATGATGCATTCTTAAAAGTTGACCCAGCATTTCTAACATTTCTAATGCAGGATGAAGAGGCTAGAATGAACGAACTTAACTCCCAGGTTCTTTTTCTTCCTTTAAATGAGTTAGCCATTTTTCAATTACCAAAACTGACATGGTAGCCAAATGTTTAAATTCTGGAATTGAATACTGTGTTTAATGACAGATGTAAGGAATACTTCATACTTTAATAAGAGCAGAAGGCTCATGAAGTACACCAAGTTTTAAGTTGCCAGTTTTAAGCCTCTGTACCAGGCATCTTTTGATATTGGACTGTATGATGCTCTTGAAAGGCAACTAGGAAATTAGCTTCTAATATTATATCTCTTTTGTTATTTAAAAGCAGGACTTACCAGAACACTGAGAAGATTATGGGGAAACTGACTATCTTTTGGCATTTATATGATTCAAAAATATTCATAGTTTCCCTCCAAAGTTAAACTTTGTCCTCAGGTATGAAAATAATACTCTCTGATTAATAATTTTTTAAGTTAGGTTGCATATTTTCAATGGCTTTTCTTAAACTTAAAAGCGAAGGCTGAACCTGACCATAGTGTTTTTTATTTTACAGAGCATTTCTGTGCAATCTGAAAATGCATCAGGGACTAGACGGTTTTATGCTTGAAATGTGTTTTAATCAGTGATGGATTTTAAGCTGTTGTTAGCTGATTCCTGCCTGAGAAACACATTATTCGCATGTTTATCAAGTGCCTTTCTACTAATGCCCTGTTTATACTAGGGCTTTGTGGGTAAAAACTGCATTTGCTTACTTCAAAGTAACTGATGAAAGTATTTTACATTAACTAAACATTATTCGTTCATCACCCACTTTCTTCATGACACATGCAAGAATTCAGTCTGTTTTGTGAAATTCTACATGGTGAATAAATTCTGCATAACACCTTTTATATGTCTCCTCATTCTACTTTGCCTAAGAGGCACTTACTCTTCGAAGAAAATTTTTATTCCATTTTGTATACTAGGGGATTAATTGGCACTATGGGAACTGAATGGAGAAACAGACTCTGATTCCTCAGAACTCTGCAATAGACCTACCACCCAGAAATCTGTCCGCCTAACTCATCATTATTAATCAGTTTAAGACTGTTTAGAAAAGGATATTTGGAGAAAAGAGCAGAAAAATGGAAGAATAAGACATTATAGCAGCCATTGAACATCAAGGCTCTGAGAATACAGCAGTGGAATTTCCTTTATCCCTCTCTCCATCTTCCCTCCCATCCTTTCCCTGGCCCACAACTCTTCTTCACCCCTCCTCACCCCTCCTCCTTCATCATCCCTTGCATGCAGCCTCACTCTGGGTAGTGGGGACAGTACCAAAGCTCAAGGTTCTCCCAAGCATCTGTTCATTCCTGTATCACCAGATGGCCACCTTTTTCAAACTAAAATCAGAGAGGAGCTAGAGAAATGCTTCAGAGGTTAGAGTGCTGACTGTTCTTCAAGAGGACTGAGTTTGGTTCACAGCACCTTGATCAGGTGCCTCACGTTCTCCTATAACCCTAACTCCAATAGATTTAACACCATTCTCTGGTCTCCATGAGAGATTGCACACATGTGACAACCAGGCCAGCAACACACACACACACACACACACACACACACACACACACACACACACAAAAAGCTAAAAAATACTGTTTTAAAAATAAAATCATACACCACATTTATGGATTCATAGTTTAGCTTAAAATGTTTTATATTTTTCTAATTATAGATGTAACATTTAGTCTTCTTATAAGTTTAATAAATGTAGAAAAGAAAAATGAACATAAAAGTCACTCTGATTCCACTATTCACCCTTACCTTTTACTTGCTTTTTTCTAGACATACTTTACTGGAAACATTTACATTTATAAGTATACAATGAATACATACAATATTTTGAAATTTGTTCATCATGGTCTTGAGCTTTAAATATTCTTCAAGATATGATTGTATGTGGTTTCAGTTACCTCGAACAACTTTAATATCCTCCATTTCATTTTTCCTGTAAAATTCAAACTAAAAATAAATCTGTCATTTCTTCTATCCTAAACTCTTTCCATTATATTATTGTTTGTTCTGTTTCATTTGTTTACCATGGTTTACATGTAAACCCTGTTCTCCTTACTTGTATGTCATAATTAACATCTAAATGGCTGTGAAATATTCCATTACAATTGAAAAATATAATTTGTTTCCTCATTACCAGGTTTTTAGGCTTATAGATACCTAAAGTGTACAAGTATTTATATGTGTGTGGTTGTTTGGCCTACATGGATGTCTGTATGTACTCCTACTGCTCATGGAAGCCAGAAGAAAGTGTGGATCCATGGGAACTAGAGTTACAGAGAGCTGTAAGCTGTTTTGTGGGTTTGGGGAGTTGAACCCAGGTCCTCTCCAGCTCCAACTTGTTGCTATCTAACAGAAGCTGCTGGCCCCTTGATTGAATTAGGAAAAAGCTGCAAGAAACTGAGGAGGAGGGCCACCATATAGGAGGACCAGCAGTCTCAATTAACCTGTACCCCTGAGATCTCACAGATCACCAACCAGGCAGCATATACCAGCAAATATGAGACCCCCAATACATATACTCATGGGTCTGGGTTCAGTCAGAGAAGATGTACTTCATCAAGAGACAGGAGGCCCCAAGGAGTTTAGAGGTCTAATAGGGTGGGTGGGGTGGAGAAGGTGGGGGAGAAGGTATGGGATGTGGAACCATAGAAGGATGGCCCAGGAGGAGAATAAAATCTTAAGTGTAACAATAAAATAAAACAGTGTTGCAGTAAATAATTTTAATATATTGTAAAACGAATATGCTACAATGTATACAATTAGTGAGTATTACTTTATAAATAACTTCTGTACATCCAAACACATCTTCCAAGCACAGGTGTCACTGATGTAAACATGTCTGTTTTTTTTTTTTTTTTTGAAATTGTCTTTAGAATCTATTAATAGGCTGAAAATGTAAAACTAGCCTCATTTTTATGATACATCTTGGTTTAAACTATAAATCACCTATTCATCACATTTTCACTATTTCAAGAAATCAATTTTTTTCTTAAGCACCAATTTTGCCTCCATTTAAATGGCTTAAAAGGCTGCCAGATGTTCTTCAGGCAATTAATGGGGGAAGGGAGAGGTGTCAAAATGTTTACAGAAATGAGTGATAACTGTGGTGAGTGTGATGTCCTTCAAGGAGCATCACTCTTCCTGTTATATGAATTTGAGCAGGTTTGTTGTTATGTTTGTTAAGTCTCTAACAATAGTCATACTTGACATCATATATATATATATATATATATATATATATGTATATATAAAGAAAATTTTATAGACATACTATATATATATATAAATTCTTAACAACTGAAGATTATTACTTCATGATACTTTTGTTAGTGATAGGTGCATGGAGTGTACCAGTGCCTACTGATAAATGGTTTTATAAGCGTGAATGCCCAAGGAGAATATTCATTTTCCGCAGACAGACATTTGTCATTAAACGGACCCATTTTTTGATAAATTGTCCAACTCTCCAACATTGTGGACCTGTAACCTTGACATTGCTCTGGAGTTTGTTGGAAATAAAAGTCAGGGATTATCTTTATCTTCAGAATCAGACATTCTCGAGGACAAAAGCAACAATCTATTTTAGCAAGACATCAGTGTTATTCTTGACCCAGGATTGGTAACCGTAAGGATAATAGATAAAAATAAGGCTAAAGAAGATGAATCTATGATGACCAGTGATTTGAACGGGCCACAGGCTGGCAAATTTAATACCTTTTTAAGCATGAATATGGAGCAAAAATCATGCTGTAGAAACTCCACACAGGAAATCAAAGTGAATAATGTCTTTGTTCTCTTAGAGCTAATGATTTAGAAAACAAAGATGCATAAATGAGTATAAAATATGTAATCAACTACAATGCTATGTGTCACTTGGATGTAAATGTGCACACACTAAGGGTGATGATAAGAACAACTATCTACACACCTGTCTACACTACAAGATATAAAAGGAGTAAAACCTCCTTGTACTCCAGTAGAAATTTAACAGAAGGCAAGGGCATGACTCCAGTGGTTACCATGTTTTAATTCTAGCATGGTTAACTTCCAGGTGTGGTGCTATAGGTCCCTCTGTGTTTTAATTTCCTAAACTGAGGCAGTCAAAACTCTTATAGGGTTGGAGTACTGGAAATGAGACAATGCATAGAAACCATGGAACAATGGCAGGCATATAACAAGTAGTCAATAAATCAAGTGACTATTGTCACTAACTGGCTGGGGCTGTTCATCAGAAATCCTGACATTTCTATCAATAATTCATTTTGATGGGCTAGTGTGTTAGGGCACATATAGAAGAACATTGCCACTCTTCTGTAAAGCTATGGATGCAAATGTCACTGTATGTTTCAGCAAAAAACTCCTCATAATGAGAAAAGTCCTAATATAAAACTGTAACCAAAACAAAAAAAAAAAAAAAAAGGAAGCTACATGAAGCTAGATTTCACAGTGGGTTGTAAGCTGGTACAACCACTCTGGAAATCACACTGGTGGTTCCTCAGAAAATTGGACATAGTTCTACCCGAAGACCCAGCTATACCACTCTTGAGCATATACCTAAATGATGCTCCAACATACAATAAGGACACATGCTCTACCATGTTCATAGCAGACCCATTTATAATAGCCAGAAGCTGGAAAGAACCCAGATGTCCTTCAGTAGATGAATGGATACCAAAATTGTGGTCTATTTACACACTGGAGTACTACTCAGCTATTAGAAACAATGACTTTATGAAATTCCTAGGAAAATAGATGCATCTAGAGAATATCTTCCTGAGTGAGTTAACCCAGTCACAGAAGAACAGACATAATATGCAGTCACTGTTAATTGGATACTAGCCCCAGAAAGCTCTGAATACCCCAGAAACAACTTACAGGCCATATGAAGCTCAAGAGAAACAAAGGCCAAAAAGTGAAAGCCTCAGTCCTTCTTAGGAAAAAAAATAAGTGTATAGCACCCTCTCAAAGTGTGGTACACCTGGACCTTAAATCATTAATAATCCAACAGCTAAGAATATAGCCTTGTGGCAATTTTTGGTATTCAAAAATCATTATGTTTAATCTATACACACCAAGAAAACTCTGACTGTTTCCATGTTATGTTCTGTTCTATGTGTACTTTATGCTTATGGTAGCTAGTAAGATTTCAATGCATACTATCAAACCTCTAAAAGAATTAAGTACTGACAGAAATATATTCATATAGTGTTATGCCAAAATGCCTTTAAAAATCTGTACATGTATATCTCCTTTTAAAATAAAGTTGTAACAGAAATAAAACAAAAAAAAAAAAAAACAAAAACAAAAACAAAAAACAAAAAACAGGAAGCCAGATGAAGCTAGATTTCACAGTGCATACTGCAGTCCCAGCTACTTACAGGCTGAGGCATAAGACTCACTTGACCAGCTTGGGCCATTAAGCAAGATCTTGTTCTCATAATAAATACATAGGTAGATAGGTAGATAGGTAGATAGGTAGATAGGTAGATAGGTAGATAGGTAGATAGGTAGATAGATAGATAGATAGATAGATAGATAGATAGATAGATAGAGATGATACAAAATAAAACCTGTCAAAGTAAGGATCTTTTCAAAAAGAATATGTTTTTGTTCTCTGGCTATGTATAATTTCAGCATACATGTAGTATGCATTAGTTTCCCTATTTGAAGTAATGTAGTACTTCCCAGACCTTTTTTTATTTGAAACCTGTTCTATTCAAAATCAGGCTGAGACCTGGTGTACAGCTGTGTGGAAGAGAGATTGTTATATATGACTTTTGAAGGATTAGAAGACTAAAAGTATTTCAGAAGCTGAGAAGCACACTCTCATGAAGAAACATCCAGAATGATATCTATCAGCTCTGTGTGGATAGCACCAGTGCTATAGTGTGATTGACACCAAGAGGACACTAGCTCTGATTCTTCATAGATACATTGAAGGGATGGCACTGCAGAGGAAATCAGGGCAAGCATATCAATAAGTGACGGCAGGAACAAAGATCATTTCAGCAGACATTCTTCTATTACTTTGCCACCAAGGTTTAGATGTCAGTATGTTAGTGTCAGGGCTTCCATTTCTACTGTGCCAGCAACACTAGCTCCCTCCAATCTTCTAGCTCTTTACTGGGTGTGGCACAGCACACACACACACACACACACACACACACACACACACACACACACACTTCTGAGAATTTAAAAGTTTATTGATTGTGCTGGCATTTACTTGGTTATACTTCAACAGAATGACTGTGGGTTTTCAAAGACCCAAGTTACAATTAAGTATATTTTCATCTGTGTAAATGAATTGTTAATCCTTGATCACATGCATGCTGTGTGTAGCTTTTGTATTTCCCCATTTCATCCCAATGCTATTTCATCAGCCTGGTCTACAGTTTGTTTGGGGCTGTTTTAGGACACAGAATTCTTTCATTTCAGTGCTACTTGGTGTGTGGTTCTTCTGTTTGACTTCTTCTAGATTTTCATGTTTATTCATGGAAATGCAACAAACATCAATACATCTTTCTCTTTTTTTTCTACAGTAGTGCCAAGGAATCCCTTTTTGAAGCAAAATAACCAGAATCTAATAAGTACTTTTTATAAATTTTACTGCATAGTAAGGAATCTTTATACAGACAGAGCAGGCTACAGTCTTCCTTATATTGAATGTCTGTGAAATTTCCATATAGTTTAAGTAATATTGCATTTTAGTTTATATGTGATATAATTTTAATATGCATTTATTGAATGGATATGATAGATTTGTAAAAAGAAATATTTAATATTGTTAATATAAAATATGTAATGCACTAACCTCTCAACCCTGGTCCTTTAACATTAGAATACATTCAAGTATAAATAAAGGTGGTTTGATTAACAACAGCTGTTGGGATTCTATAGAGAATCAGTTTGCATTCTTCTGCATGCTGACTGCCTGTTGAACCAGCACCATTTGTTGAAGATGCTGTCTTTTTTCCACTGAATGTTTTTAGCTCCTTTGTTAAAGATCAAGTGACCATAGTTGTGTGGGTTCATTTCTGGGTCTTCAATTCTATTCCGTTGATCTACCTGCTTGTCTCTGTACCAATACCATGCAGTTTTTACCACAATTGATCCGTAATACAGCTTGAGGTCAGGGATGGTGATTCCCCCGGAAGTTTTTTATTGTTGAGAACAGTTTTTGCTATCCTGAGTTTTTTTAGTATTCCAAATGTATTTGCAAATTTCTCTTTCTAACTCTATGAAGAATTGAGTTGGAATTTTGATGAACATTGCATCGAATCTGTAGATTGCTTTAGGCAAGATGGACATTTTTATTATGTTGATCTTTCCAACCCATGAGCATGGAATATCTGTCCACCTTCTGAAGTCTTAAATTTCTTCTTCAGAGACTTTTCATTCTTGTCATACAGATCCTTCACTTGCTTGGTTAAAATCACTCCAAGGTATTTTATATTCTTTGTGACTATTGTAAAGGGTGTCAGTTCTCGAATTTCTTTCTCAGTCTGTTTATCCTTTGAGTAGAGGAAGGCTACAGAGAAAGTGAAAATAAAAAAAAGAGAGGGAGAGAAAGTGAAAGAGGGAAGACAGACAGACAGACAGACAGAGAGAGAATGCAGGAAAACTGTATGAAAAGTTAACCAAGGGAAAATTATAAGGTTCAAAGAAATTAGTTCAGGTAGGAGTAGGCAAGAGAATTGAAGCATAAAGGACTGTGGAGACTGAGTCATACTAGTTGAGCTTTGTTTTATCTAAAGGCATTTGAAACTTTTTCTTTCAGCTTTTGATCTGAAAAGATCTGTTCTGTTAACTCACTATGTCAACCCACACAATGTACATTATTTCGAGTTCCCATTGCAACAGTAGTAACTTCATGAAACACCTTAATAGGCATGCCTGCATAATGCCAGAGCATTTTATGGTCCAGCTGACACATGAATTTATCCATTGAAGCAGCTTAGAAAAATAGGGGTTTAATACTTTACAGAAAATCATAGTAGACTACTGATTTGTTATGTTGTGATAAGTCCAAGCTCATTCTGTCTATTTTTTCCATCTGCTTTTTTCCTTGTGTTGGCTAATATTTGGACATAGACAGCTGCTGGTCCTTTAGGCATCTATTCATACTAGAAGTGAGAAGAAACAGCAAGGATCAAGAGAGAAGGAGTCTTAGTCACTGTTCTGTGGCTGGGAAGAGACACCATGACCAAGGCAACTCTCATACAGGAAAGCAGTTAATTAGGGACTTGTTTTCAGTTACAGAAGCTTAGTCCATTACTCACATGTCAGCCTTTGTAGAGGAAAGCACTTGGGAATAGTTGGAGGATACATACTGGAGTTACTCCTCACACTTGCTAAGTAGAATCTGAATATTGCTTTACAAGTTATTTTTTTTAAAAAGCCTTTATTTACAACAAGTATTTATTAGCTACGTATGTCCCATTCGTTTTGAAACAACTTTATTTTTAAAAAAAGAGATAAATGTACAGATTTTAAAAGGCATTTTGGCATAACACTATATGAATATATTTTTGTCCATACTTAATTCTTTTAGAGGTTTGATAGTATGCATTGAAATCTTACTAGTTACCATAAGCACAAAGTACATGTAGAACAGAACAGAACATGGAAACAGAGTTTTCTTGGTGTATATAGATTAAACATAGTGATTTTTGAATACCAAAAATTGCCACAAGGCTATATTCTTAGCTCTTGGATTATTAATGATTTAAGGTCCATGTGTACCACACTTTGAGAGGGTGCTATACACATTTTTTTCTAAGAAGAACTGAGGTTTTCACTTTTTGTCCTTTGTTTTTCTTGAGCTTCATATGGCCTGTGAGTTGTTTCTGGGGTGTTCACAGCTTTCTTGGGCTAGTATCCAATTATCAGTGACTGCATATTATGTCTGTTCTTCTGTGACTGGCTTCCCTCACTCAGGATGATATCCTCTAGATGCATTCATTTTCCTAGGAATTTCATAAAGTCATTGTTTCTAATAGCTGAGTCGTACTCCATTGTGTAAATATACCACAATTTTTGTATCTATTCATCTACTGAAGAACATCTGGGTTCTTTCCAGCATCTGGCTATTATAAATAGGGCTGCTATGAACATTGTGTTGCATGTGTCCTTATTATATGGTGGAGCTTCTGTGGGATATATATCCAGAAGTGGAATAACTGGGTCTTCAGGTAGAACTATGTACAATTCTCTGAGGAACTACCAGTCTGATTTCCAGAGTGGTTGAACCAGCTTACAACCCCACCAACAGTGGAGGAGTGTTCCTCTTTCTCCTCATCCTCACCAACATCTTCTGTCATCTGAGTTGTATGTCTCATTCTTTATATGTGCTATTTTACTGTTATGTATTTGTTTTGCTTTGGAAGTACTGGGAGTTAAATTTTAAGCCTTGCATATACTAGGCAAATAGTCTACCATTCCACTATGTTTCCAGAATTTATTTCTGATTCTGTGGAAAATAAACTTTTGAGCTGAAAAATGGCCCAGTTGTTAATGGCAGTTCTTGAAAAGGACCTGAGTTAAATTCCCAGCTTGTTCACAACTATCTATAGTTCTAGTTCCCGAAGTTCTGACACCCTTTTCTGACCTTCACAGGCATCAGATACATACATGGTGCAAATCACACACACACACACACACACACTCATACACATAAATAAATATATTTAAAACAATTTTAATGATATTTTATTTTATTTGGAGTATTTATATGTGTACATGATTGTGTTTGTGTGTGTATATATGTGTGTACATGTTTGTAAATGACTGAAGTTGATATCAGATTGGGCCTCAGTTTTAATCATATTTTGTGAGGCAGGGTTTATTTTTTAAAACTAGAACTTTAAGATTAGATTGTCCAGCAAGTTCAAAGATCTTCCTGTCAATACCTCCCCAGTACTGGATTGCAGGTATGCTTTGCTTTGTCTAGCTTTTAAAATTTGGATTCTAGAGTCAAACTCAAGGTTTTAACATTTAAAACAAGCATTTGACCAAATAAGCCATTGCTTCAGACCCAACATTTGGTTTTTTAAAAGTTTATATAATTCAAATATTTCAGACTTGCTTACATTTTACATTTTAAAGATCTGTGGTTATATTAATGTATATTGTATAGTTTATTTTTCTCTTCCATACATTATATAGTGTTTTAAGTAAATATTATCTAGAATTTATATTTATTAGTAATATGTTTTGGTGCTTATCTTTTTATTTAAAACTTTTATAAAGTAGTCACTTTACTAAAAAATTCTTTATTGCAGATTATTTGGATGTTTTATGATCAAATTCATTCAGCATGAATACATTTATTAAACACTAATATATCCTCAAACATCTATAAAAACTTAAAATGCGACTTTAAGTCACTTGGCTACAGTATGAAATAGGGAGAGCTGTGGAGAAAAGGCATCTCTAAGGCTACCCAGGTGGTTACAGAAGACTTACAGGAGATCCATCTAAGTGAACATGAAACAAAATGCTCAACCACCTCGGCAGAATGCCTGGAGTATCCACATTGAGAAGAAAAGACACCTTCTTTAAAGTAAGAGGTCCATGTGTATTAAGGAGTAGAGTTCGACTTGTAGGGAGTAACAAGGAAAGAACAAAACCATGACCATATTTCAAAAGATTTTCTACAACATGGCCTTTCTGGTAGGGAGAATGAGGAGAGATCTCTATGTAGGATGGATAGAAATATTAAGACTAGCATAAACAAGTATAAGCAAGAAAAACTGTCTAAGAAGAAATAACATCAAATGAAAAACATGCTTTGTGATGTTGAGTCTGAGTTCCAAATTACATAACAAAAGTTAATAATTATGTCATACCTTTTAAATGCCAAAATGTAAAGTGTAAAATGTTTGGTATTTAAAACGTTCATTTGTTTTATAGGGAGCTATTTTATGTTTGACTGTTCATATATGCTTGGCCCAAGGAGAGGCACTACTTGAGGGGTGACCTTGTTAGAGTAGGTGTGTCATTGTGGATGTGGGCTTAAGACCTTCACCCTAGCTGCCTGGAAGTCAGTATTCTGCTAGCAGCTTTCAGATAAAGATGTAGAACTCATGGCTCCTCCTACACTCTGCCTACCTGAATGTTGCCATGCTTTCTGCCTTGATTATAATGGACTGAACCTCTGAACCTATAAACCAGCCCTAATTAAATGTTGTCCTTGAAAGGGTTGTCTTGTTCGTGGTATCCGTGCACAGCAGTAAAACCCTAAGACAGGAATTGGTGTCAAGGACTGGAATATTTCGGTGATAGGTCTGACCATGCTTTTGTTTGTAAGAATGAAGATTTGGAGACTTTAGATTTTGAAAGCAATGGAATATATTAAAAGAAGCTAAATAGGCTATCCTAGTAGGAATATGGAAGACTTTGCTGCTGAGAGTGATTTAAACTGTGCAGATCTAGCCCAAGAAGTTTCAGTGGAGAAGAATTTCAGTATGTTGCCTAGAGACTGTTTTGTGGTATTTTGGTCAAGATTGTGACTGCTTTTTGCTGTTGTCTGAAGAGGTAAAGGTAAATGAGACTAAGGTAAAGAGATTTCTTTAATTGCATTGACAAAGGAACTCCCAGAAATGCCAAGCATAGACTTTGTTCTCTAGTTAAGTCTCATGAAGAGAAGTTTGAACTAATATATCAGTCTTAAAAAGGAAAAATATAAAATATATGACTTAAATACTAAAGGAGCACCAGAAAGTAGAATGGAGCTGAATCCTGTGTTCTAGGAGATGGCAGATTAAGAGTGTAGGACTTCCTCTTTCTTCACATCCTCTCCAGCATCTGCTGTCATCTGAGTTTTTTATCTTAGCCATTCTGAATGGTGTGAGGTGGAATCTCAGAGTTGTTTTGATTTGCATTTCCCTCATGGCTAGGGATGTCTCCTACTTCCTTAGAAATCCATCATCAACAAGAAAACATCTGCGGGAATCACCATCCCTGACCTCAAGCTATATTACAAAGCAATTGTGTTAAAAAACTGCATGGTGCTGGTACAGAGATAGGCACGTTGATCAGTGGAACAGAATAGAATATAACCTTGTGGCAATTTTTGGTATTCAAAAATCATTATGTTTAATCTATACACACCAAGAAAACTCTGTTTCCATGTTACGTTCTGTTATACATGTACTTTATGCTTATGGTAACTAGTAAGATTTCAATGCATACTATCAAACCTCTAAAAGAATTAAGTACTGATAGAAATATATTCATATAGTGTTATGCCAAAATGCCTTTAAAAATCTGTACATGTCAAAGAGTGTTGGACTTTTTGGCAAGATCCTACCCAGCTAAATTAAGATCCATGCATGGTGGTATACAGATTTAATCCTTGGAGATAATGCCAAACATATCTCTGAGCTCAAGGCCAGCCTGGGACAGAACAAGTTTTAGGTCAAGAAAAGCTTAAGTCTAGGCATGGTGATACACACCTTTAATCTCAGGAGACAGGCAGGCAGATCTCTGAGGTTAAGGTCAATCTACAGAGCAAGATTCAGAACAGCAGAGCTTAGGCAGTGAAGGAACTGGAAACACGAAGCTAATAATAATATAATAGAACAAGGGTATTGTGTTCCAGCCCCAGCAAGCAGTAAAACTTGGCAGTGTTGGTCACCTATCTAGCTTTTGAACTTTAAACTAGTAACATTGTTGATATTGTCATAGACCATGGGGACTTTGGAAGGTGGACTAAAGTACGTTTTTGTTATGCTACGTTTAGGTATGGCCCCCATAGAGATATGTGTTTGAACAAGTTTATGGGGGCCAGGGAGTGGAATGTGGTGGTTTGTATATGCTTGGCCCAGGGAGTGGCACTCTTAGAAGTGTGACCTTGTTGGAGTAGGTGTATCACTCTAGTTATGGACTTTAAGACTCTCACCTTACCTGCCTGGAAGTCAGTATTCTGCTGGCAGCCTTCAAATAAAGATGTAGAACTCACAGCTCCTCCAGTTCCATGCCTGCCTAGATGCTGCCATGCTTCCTGCCTTGATGCTAATGGACTGAACCTCTGAACCTGTAAACCAGCCCTAATTAAATGTTGTCCTTATAAGAGTTGTCTTGGTCATGGTGTTTGTTCACAACAATAAAACCCTAATCCATCATGCTATCCTTGAATTTTTTTTCTGCAGTTTTGTATTTTAACAAGAGGAGCCAGATATTGTTCCAATGAGCTATGGATATTAAAAATCAGAGTTTCTTTCTCTCCCCAACATCCTGACCATCTTTTTCACACTCTGACCATGTTGGCTGCCTCTCTCTGGGAAAATGATGCTCTCTGAGTCTCTGTTTATCAACTCCTCTCACTTGGATCTATAGAGCTTAAGACATTGATCATGTTTGTTGGTAACCACCCCGCCCCCATCCCACAGCTCCTCTCCTCTATGGAATAGATCTAGGAATCTGACTATTTTCTGCCTTCCCTTCACCCTCCTGGTTCAACTGAACTGCAGATGTTAGGAATAAAAGGTGGCCCCTCCTCCTTCTCTTGTGGGCAGGCCTTTTGTTTCTAAGGTAGACTGTTTTGGTGTTTTTTCTTCATAAAATTATATGGTAGAAACTATTGTGCTTTTGTATAGTTAATGACAGTATAAGAGTCTTAAATGAATTTACTTTTGCTATTGTTAATGACAGTTTAAAAGTCTGGAAAAATTACTTTTAAGGTGATAAATATAAAAAAATACAATGAAGTCAATTATTTGAAGAGAGTTTCTTTCAAATTACTTTTTAAGCCAAACGAGCTCTTCTACTAAATAGAGAAAGTATGTTTTAATAACATCCCTAATAATTTTTTTTTAAAGTTCAGATACAAGAGGATGCAGCTTCAACAGCTCACTCTGCAAGCCATTCCAATGGCCAGATCCTCTGTTCAAAACAGTCCTGAGCTCCAAGCATCCAAGTGTATTTAGCTAATGTGTTATTTGCACCTGTAAAACTCAGCACATTTTCTCCTGAAGACACATAACCATCCTCTTGTTTCTTGGCTCCTATATCAGCAGGCAACTGCACTCCCAGCCTGAGGTGAACTTTGCACATTTCAAAGAGCCTGGTATCTTTAAAAAAGAACTAGTCAGAAATGATTAGCTCTAAAGGCAATAGAGGTATGTGTGGTCATCAGGTGGGAAATTTCAAACTTACTTGCTTAGACATGGCAAGTATTTAATGTAGATTAATGGGAATTATTCAGCTGTGTTCAGATTATGTCACTTTTGTAAGATGTGCAATAATTTTAATACTTGAGAATCCAATATTTGCAGATCTCAAGTTCTCTTTTTACATGCTCATTTTATGTTTTGTGCGCACTATCATGTCTTATAAAGTAGGTATACAGATATACAATTTTTCAATGCAAAGAACACCAAGATTTAAAATCCGAAACTTACGTCTTGAGTTTTATAAATGAATGTTTTATTTGGATAGAATCCAAAGATTATGAAATCTACCTTCGACTTATGTAGTGCTGTCATTTTGATACGTTCTACAATCAAAATCGGTGATTTTAGAACATGTCCATTATCACCAAAAAGAAACTGCATACCCACTTTCATTCACTCATATTGCCTTCTTGTTTACCATTCATGAACAAACTACATTTTACTTTCTGTCTTTAAAGATAATCTGCCCTGGACATGCTAATGTAAGTACCATCTTATAACATGTTCTTTGGATCTTTTCTTCCTTAGAATAATGTTTCCAAACTTCATCTCTGCTGCAATGTATACTCAAACATCATTTTAGATGGTTGAATAGTATTCCACAGTATGGATATACCATATGTTGCTTACCCATGGATATTAGTCGATATATATTAGGCTTATTTACACCTTTGAATGTTAAGAATAATGCAACTATATGCTATATCTATTTTCAATAAAATTAAAGTCCAGAATGTGACTAAAATCTAAAATAAAAGGAATTCTGCTGTGAAATTTTCAAGTGAATATGTCTTTTCAGTTCTCTTGTGTGTGTGCATGTGCATCATATATACACATATGTATGTACTGGGTCATATGGTATATTAGTGGTTTTTCTTGGCATTGGGTCAAAATAGATGATCAAATAACTTCAGGGAATATTCAGGGAAGGTATAATAGAACTCATGTAGACAAGAGCTTGTAGGAGGAGGCTTCCCACTTGCCTATAAGATCAGGACACAGAGAAATAGTGGCTTTGTTCCTTTCATGGGTATCTTCTTAAGGACCAGTCACTGTGATCTGCCCTGCTGTATAGAACAGCCCCAAATCTTCTACAGGCTCCTGAGATAGCTCAACAAGCTTGGGCCCAAGTATTCAAATGCACAGGCAGTGGTGGCTACCTCACAGATGCTAAGTACATGTTTAATTCTTGAGGACTGGAACTAGTTTGCCAAAACAGATTGCTATTTACATTTCTGTCACCGATAAGTGAGTATCTCCCGCAGGACTTGTGTCTATCTGTCCTTGTGTCCTTTGTGTCCCAAAACTACTTTAGTGAATGTGAGGTAACATCTCATGGTTACATGGTTGTGATTTACATTTTCCTGTAGAGAGGATGTGTAGAAAGTTTCCATGTTCTTAACACTCTTTGTTCTATCTTCTTTGAAGATAGAAGATTATCTATCAAATCCTGGCCTTCCACCTAATTTTATTTTCATTATTGAGTTGTTGGAATGTCTTGTATGTATTTAACACTGTACACGTTTGATGTTAGTATCTTGATCTTAACTAATGTTCTGGATTGTGCAGAATTTCAGTCACTATGACAAACTCCTGAGATAAAGAATGTAAAGCTGTACAGAATTATTTTAGCTCCTGGTTTTATGGTTTCTATACATGGTTGATTGTAACCATTGTGTTATGTGAAGATAAAGCAGAAGCTAGGGAGATAGCTCCAGGATCAAAATGTTTGGCATTAGAGTATGAATACTAGAGCTTGGATTTCCAGAACCTATATAAAAGCTGAGACAAGGCAGCCTTCCTGCCTATTATCCCAGAACCCCAGGAGACCAAAACAAGGGATCTCCAGGTGTATGCTATCTATCAAGATTATGAATCAGCAAGTTCTGGGTTCATCAAGGGATATTGCCTCAGTATATAAAGCAAGAAACACCAGAGTAAAATACCTAAAATCAATTTCTGGCCTCCATGCATAAACATACATGTACACATACAGTTGTACACTCACATTCATGTATGTCCACATATGTATGGTCCTACACATACATAGAGATTAACAACCATCATACATATTTATCTGCTTTAGTGTCATAAATATGATAGGCTTATTTTCCCTATGGTAAAATAATCTGTATTCTTCATAGCAACACACATATTTCTTAGTTGTTTTTACCATTTTTTTTTGTGCAACTTTCTACCTTATCAAAAGGTTTGTATATTCTGTGCTTTGTGTTTGTAAGATGAAAAGGGAGGTAAAGTCCCAGGAAGTAACTACAGATCTGCGAGAATCTGAACCAGTTTTTTGCTGCACATGTGGAATTTGTCTAGATATTCAATGGGTTTCAGAGGTTTCCTTGCCTTCTGTACATGTGTTTGCTTCTTAGTTATGAAAGCATTGTCACTCTCTATAAGAGATCATATCAACTTTTCACACTAGGGTCATTTAAATTCCAAAAATATTATGTAAGTTTTAAATTACATAATTATTAAATTTAATTTTATATAGTTTTATTAAGACTAAAAGTTATATTCATATAAAGGCAAATGTTCCTACTTTGAGTTCGTTAAAATCAGTGAAATATTATTATGTATTAGGGTTTGAATAGTTTTTACACTTAAGTTAATCTGATGATTCCTCTTCTCAAGTCCTCACACAGGTGTTCAAGAATATCAAGATGGTGTGCCCAAGATTCCAACAGCCTGTATCACAGTCGAAGATGCAGAAATGATGTCGCGGATGGCTTCTCATGGGAACAAGATTGTCATTCATCTGGAAATGGGAGCAAAGACCTATCCAGATACCGATTCCTTCAACACTGTCGCAGAGATCACTGGGAGCAAGTATCCAGAGGAAGTGAGTGAACCAGGAGGCTGTGCCTTCTGGCAGAGGGCATGCTGGTCAGGTGGCCATTTTTAGAATAGCTACAAGGAGAGAAGATGAGTCTGGAGGTGGTCCTCATAGACTCATTAAAGCCTGAACATCACATATTTTTCCCATTGAAATAGTCACCACACTAAAGACTAGAAGACAAATTCAATGTCAGCATAGGACCCATAGTGTGGAAGTTCAGTTTGAATAGCAGAGAAAGTTGCAAGTATTCCCATTAGGAATAGAAATTATGCCAATGATTGACACTGTGTTAATTTTATGAATATTTAAAAAAATCATTTCAAAGTACAATAGTATAGAATCTAGTTGCTTCATTATAAAGTAAAGAAACATTCTAGGTCTGTACATAGGCACAAAGTGGATGGGAAAGTACCTAAGCTCAGAAAAATACCAAAACAAAGCTTTAGTCTATAGTTCACATGCAGATTCCAGATTTCATGTATATTTTAAATGCTCTTAGAAACAAATATCCACTATCCAAATGGTAAATTATGGGCTATTCACTTCCTGGGATTTAGAGAACTTATCTGTAGGAAATGAGCATATCATTTTATAAAGACATCAAGCATTAGCAGAATTACTGTGAGGCATGGATGAGGCAGTGTTCACCAGATAGCTTTCATGTGTTGGGTACATCATAGAGATTTAATGGAATCACATGTGCTTAATATTATATTAAATATGCAACAATTTTATAGATACCCTGTTATAAATCTTAGTAGCAACTATAATTCTAAAAACACAGCTAAGTTATTCAGAATGTTAGACTTATGTTTTTGTGACAGTGCCAGTGAGGTGAAGGGAATAGTGAACAGTTATGCCTGGTGATGGAAAAATGAGATTATGGCACATTGTTATCCATAGGGTCATGACAAAAGCAAGATCTCCAGCCACAATGAGTCAGTTACCATTGAGAACCTGACTTGAAATGTTGAGGGGAAAAGAAAAAAAAAAAAAGAAAGTCCATCTTCTTGTCCTTTTGGGAAACTAATCACATCAGAACAGCTAAGAGCCTGAGTCCCACGTTATCAGAACCTTACAGTATAATCTTCACTGGGATTATATTAGCAGCTTTCTGGGTGAGGCAGCAGGATCTGAACCTTAGGGTGAGTAGCAGGTAGTGAATTATGGTATCCTTTTATAGAAGCCATTGTGTGTCAGTGTCTGAGGGTGAGGTGTTAGGCAGAGTTTTTGAGAGCCTGAGGCTCAGATAGTTTTGGCTCTGACAACTCCCAGGAAGCCATATGCATTTTCTAGCTGGGACAGTTGGAATCTCTTTTTGTAAGCATTAAAGTATCAATTTAAGTTTGGAACTGAATGTACTTTGAAAGCATATTCAGTAACGATTACTACAATTATGGAAGAGACTGTTTTCATCAGACAAAGGTGCTCCCTTGGGTCTCTTTGTAGTCCACTTCTTTCTCCACCTCCTTTCCCACTTACAAGCACTAATCCTCCACTTCCAACTATGGGGAGTGAAGGAAGTCCTTGGTAGTGAAGTAAAATAAATGTGACATGTTCATGCAGGGACCCTAGTCTCATATCTGTAGGAGAGAGAAAACCCCTTTCCTACCTGGTGATGCTCAAGGGAGATGGCAAAGCTTTCCTTCAATCCTTATGAGGATGTTGGTAGGGTATGCAGAAAATGTCTGCCATGTCTTTTCTTGGATAGATATTTATGACATGCTTTTTTAACAGAGGTTATTCTACTAATATCAGCTAAACTTGTTTTCTGAATCCAGTTATATACTGTAGAAAAGACTTCCTTCTTGTTTATATGTTTGCAATAAACTCAGCTCCTTGTTCAGCTTTATACAACTCTACTCCCATGTTCAAGTTTATACAAAAATCACAGGGAGCTTCCAAGACACTTCATTTCCTCTATCAGAAAGCCCAGTTCATTGGACCCCCAGCTTTTCTGTATGTCTGTGTATCTGGATTTTCTTCATTTCCTCACCATCCCAGTCAAGTCCATCCCTGGAGCCATGCTGGATATTATTTCTAACTGTGATTTTATATCTTCTAGAATTTCACATGTAATAAAATCAATCATACAGTCTTCCAGGTTTCTCAAAACGCAACACAATACTTTTGGGATTTACTCATTTTTCAATTGTTTCTTCTCTCATGTCACCAAATACACCTATCTACTCAGCAATTGGTGGGTGTGTACTATTGTGAATAAGGTCTCGGTAAATATTCTTGATCTAGTCTTCCTGTAGACTTACGTTTTCATTTCATTTCCTAGTAGTCTGAGTGTTAAATACACTGGACTCATATTAAGATGCTCCACTCTCTACATTCAGCTTTTCCAGATGGATAGGTAAGTGTTTTCAAAAATCTCTCATGGCTGAGGCTGGGAAGATGGGTCAGTGGGTTAAAGTGTGAGCAGTCCAAGCCTGACGACCTGAGTTGAGATCCCCAGAACACATGGAACAAGGCAGATGATGTTGGATGTATTTGTAGTTTCAACACTTATAAAGTGAGATTGGAAGCAGAGACATGGAATCCAGAGTTTGCCAAGCAGCTAGCCTGAAGTAGGAAGCACAAAACCTGGACTAGAGAAGCCTTGCCTGCCTCAGCAAGGTGGCAGGCAGGAACTTCTCCCTAGAAGTCATCCTCTGACCTCCACACATATGTTCTTGAAACGAAAGATTAAATGTTCATGTCTACAAAGCACTCCATAGAGTTGGCCACAAATAACTTATTACGAGGATGTACAAAACAGGTTAACAGTTCTTCTGTAAAGAAGTAACTGCATAGCCTCCGCAGAAGAAATATACATTTCTTATATTTCTTTATTAGATTTTAGTCTTTATGACTGTATACAGAGAAGAATTTTCCTTACAACTTTCTCAGTAGCACTATGAAGGCAAGGGCAAGTATTTCATCCCCCATTAGATTGGTTAAATTTGTTAATAAGCCTGAGTAAAGCATAACTTCTTATCTATGTCTCCCAGAAAACCATCGCTGGTATTTCTCCTTTTATCCCAGTGTTTTGTGCCACTGTTATGATACCAGTTTTCACTAAAGTTTGCAAGCACCTAAAACAAACACTGAATCTTATTTATTTTCCTTTTTATTTATTTATTTTTTATAATTCCTATCCTGAGGCTGGTTACACCGTAGCTTTCCAACCCATGTTTATTTTCATTCAATTTAAGAGAGTAAAGAAAGAAAGAAATAGTTATGAAGAATTTTTTCATTTTAATCTTGAAATCTAGAAAACATACTGCCATTTAAAAGCATGTGTGATTGTCTTGGTTTAGCTAAACTCAGTAGTATACAGAGCATACTTGACTATAGCTCATTATGTTAAACCCGGAACACAACTGCTCCTCATTTCTTGCCCCAGTTTCTTCCCTCTCAGTCTGTTTGTCCTTTGCATAGAGGAAGGCTACTGATTTGTTTGAGTTAATTTTATATCCAGCCACTTTATGAAGTTGTTTATCAGGTGTAGAAATTTTCTGGTGGACTGTTTTGAGGTCGCTTAGTTATACTATCATATCATCTGCAAATAGTGATATTTTGATTTCTTTCTTTCCAATTTGTATTCCTTTGACCTCCTTTTGTTGTCTAATTGCTCTGGCTAGGACTTCAAGTACTATATTAAATGCTTAGGGAGAGAGTGGGCATCCTAGTCTAGTCCCTGATTTCAGCGGGATCGCTTCAAGTTTCTCTCCATTTAATTTGATGTTGGCTACTGGTTTGCTGTATATTGCTTTTACTATGTTTAGGTATTGGCCCTGAATTCCTGATCTTTCCAAGACTGTTATCATAAAGGGGTGTTGAATTTTGTCAAATGCTTTCTCAGCATTTAATGAAATGATTATGTGGTTTTGCTCTTTGAATTGTGTATATAGTGGATTACATTGGTGAATTTCTATATATTGAACTATCTCTGCATCCCTGGGATGAAGCCTACTTGATCATAATGAACAATCATTTTGATATGTTCTTGGATTCTACTTTCGAGAATTTTGCTGAGTATTTTTGCATCTATATTCATACAAGAAATTGGTCTAGAGTTTTCTTTCTTTGTTAGGTCTTTCTGTGATGTAGATATAAGCATAATTGTGGTTTCATAGAAAGAATTGGGTTGTGTTACTTCTGTTTATATTTTAGGGAATACTTTGGAGAGTACTGATATTTGGTCTTCTATGAAGATCTGATAGAATTCTTCTCTAAACCCATCTGGTCCAGAAATTTTTGGTTGGGGATTTTAATGACTGCTTCTATTTCTTTAGAGATGATGGGACTATTTAGTTATCTTTTCTTGATTTTTACTTTGTTACCTGGTATCTTTATATAAAATTGTCTAATTCATCTAGATCTTCTAGTTTTCTTGAACATAAACTTTTGTAGTAGGATCTGATGATTTTTTGAATTACCTCAGTTTCTGTTGTGATGTCTCCTCTTTCATTCCTGATTTTGTTGATTTGGATACTGGCTCTATGCCCTCTGATTAGTCTGGATAAGGGTTTATTTATCTTGTAGATTTTCTCAAAGAACCAGCTCCTCCTGGTTTTGTTGATTTTTTGTATAGTTCTTTTTGTTTCTACTTGGTTGATTTCAGCCCTGAGTTTGATTATTTTCTGAGGTCGACTCCTCTTGGGTGCATTTGCTTCTTTTCATTCTAGAGCTCTCAGGTGTGCTGTCAAGCTGCTAGTGTATGCTCTCTCCAGTTTCTTTTTGGAGGCACTCAGAGCTATGAGTGTTCCTCTTAGCACTGCTTTCATTGTGTCCCATAAGGTTGGGTACATTGTGCTTTCATTTTTGTTAAATTCTGAAGAGTCTTTAATTTCTCTCTCTCCTCCCTCCCCCCCCCTCTAATATATATATATATATATATATATATATATATATATATATATATATATATATATATATATATAACACATATGTGTGTGTGTTAAATTTATTTGTGTGTGTGTGCATGTGTGTTAAATTGATTTAGCTCATAAGTTCTGCTAGTTTCACTATGTTTCTTTTTAGTTTCTATTTTCATGATCGGTCCATTGATGAGAGTGTGGTGTTGAAGTCTTCTACTATTATTGTGTGAGGTACAATATGTGCTTTGAGCTTTAGTAAAGTTTCTTTTATGAATGTGGGTCCCCTTGTATTTGGAACATAGACGTTCAAAATTGAGAGTTCATCTTATTACATCTTTTTCTATGATGAGAATGAAGTGTCCTTCCTTATCTTTCTTGGTAATTTTTGTTGAAAGATGATTTTATTCACTATTAGAATGGCTACGCCTACTCGGTTTTTGGAATCATTTGCTTGGAAATTTTTTTTCAGCCTTTTACTTTGAGGTAGTATCTGTCTTTGTCACTGAGGTGCATTTCCTGTACGCAGAAAAAGTGATGGTTCCTGTTTAAGTACGCAGTCTGTTAGTCTATGTCTTTTTATTGGGGAATCGAGTCCATTGATGTTAAGAGATATTAAGGAAATTGATTGTTGCTTGTTGTTATTTTATTGTTAAGGGTGGAATTATGTTTGTGTTGCTGTCTTCTCTTGGTTTTTTTTGAAAGAAGATTCTTCTTGGTTTTTCTATGGTAAAGTTTCCTTTCTTGTGTTGGAGTTTTTCATCTGTTATACCTTGTTAGGTTGGAATTGTAGAAAGATATTGTGTAAATTTGCTTTTGCTATAGACTATCTTGGTCTCTCCATTTATGGTAGTTGAGAGTTTTGCTGGGTATAGTATCCTTGGCTTGCATTTGTGTTCTTTTAGTGTCTGTATGACATCTGCTCAGAATATACTGGCTTTCAGTCTTGGTTGAGAAATCTGGTGTAATTGTGATAGGACTGCCTTTATATGTTGCTAAACCTTTTCCCTTACTACTTTTAATATTCTTTGTTTTGTGCATTTGGTGTTTTGGTTATTAAGTTATGGGAGGAGTTTCTTCATCCAGTCTATTTGGAGTTTTGTAGGCTTCTTGTATGCTATGGGCATCTCTTTAGGTTATAGAAGTTTTCGTCTCTGATTTTGTTGAAGACGTTTGCTGGCACTTTGTGTTGGGAATCTTCACTTTCTTATATGCCGATTATCTCTTAATTTTGATATTCTCATTGTGTCCTGGATTTCCTGGATGTTTTGAGTTAAGAGCTTTTTGCATTTTGCATTTTCTTTGTCTGTTGTGTCGAAGTTTTCTATGGCATTTTCTGCACATGAGATTCTTGGTCGGGGGGCTTTTGAAGTGCTGGGATAGCATACTGTTTTATATAGAAGGGGTGTTAACATGGTTTTAGTTTGTAATTCAAATGCAGTTAGCAGTTCTATTCCAAACAAACATTTTCTCTTTTGCTGATATTTATTTTGCCTTCATTTAATTTCAATATGGCAGCATGCATTCAGAATCTCTAAGGAGTAGCTCAGCTCTTTGTTTTACCCATGGAATATTGTTTTCATAAAGTAACATTAATATTATGCTGAGAAACACTGAGGTAAAGTCAAAAGAAGTAGTAATGTATTATATTTTTCCTTACTTCTTCCCCCAATTATTCATTAATTTATCACAATTATTACAAATCTAGTACATTATAAAATGATCTTGCATAAAAAGCTTGCAGAGAGTTTAGTAAACATCATCTTCAAATGCTGGCTCTGGGACTTTGCTTGTAGGCTATGTTGTCTTTCTGAATATAAACATTAATTTTTGCTAAGAGAAATGATCGCTTGAAAAAGGCAAAGAACAAAAAAATTGATGGACTGCCTTAGGAGGAAAAGCCCCATTTGTACTATAGGCAGCCTGAAGTCACTGAGCATTTGAAGTAGTGTTTCACAGCATTCAGGCCAGTGTGTACAGTTGAGCTTTAGCCAGCAGGCCTATAGCTAAGAAAATTGAAGCAGTGTTAGGAAAGAGAATGGTCTGGGAAACATTTTAAAGCTAAAATTGGCAGGAGTTATTGAAGTTCAGATAAAAAAGAGAAGAAGGAGGTGTACAGGCCACATTAGGAGGAGGAGCTGTGCATTCTTCCCATAGTCCCACAGGTTTTATTTGAGCCCTAGCTCTGTGCTGGGTAATGTCGTGGGACTCACAGCTCTTTGAGTGGCATAGTAGAGATTGACACCTAAACAACATTGACAGGTGGTGTGTTCATGAGTGTGTACCATGAGTGCTCCATTTGTCAGTACGCAGTGCCATGGAGACTCATTTCAGAGACACCATCCTGGCCAGCAAGGCTAAAAAAGGTTTTCTGGAGAGAGTATAACTTAAAGATACTAATGTTTCTAGGAATTGGGTTGTTGTGTATATTCCAAG
The DNA here is from genome assembly GCF_963924665.1 of Micromys minutus. NCBI lineage: Eukaryota > Metazoa > Chordata > Mammalia > Rodentia > Muridae > Micromys > Micromys minutus. The sequence goes on from NC_137968.1 coordinate 627,741, forward strand.
CAAAGGAAATAATACATTTGAAAGGACCAAAGAAGGGTGAGATGTAATTTCCAAGTCCATCTAGTAATGAACTGTGCTTTCATGCATACATGCTATAAAATGACATAGAGAAAAGGCATGGCCTGCTTTGTATATTTTTTAAAGTAAATTATTAAAAAGTTGAGCATTCCTTTTGGAAACTGCTCTAACATTGATGTTGTCAAGATTCTCATAGAAGGAACTGACCTGGTCGACAGACTCATTGCATTTAATAGTTAGAGAAAGTCTCTGAATGCATGTTCCATCTTTGTATGAATGTACCACATGGCCTGATTTAGAAAACCTTCTTGTAGAGTATAGGAGCCTGCTCTGCCTAGGTGGGAATATTTTTATCAACTTAAGCAGCTGTTTGAACTTTCAGAGGCAAAGCAATTATTAAAATTTTCATGAGCACATTGGTTAGAACATTTGTTCACATCATAGCCTTGGATTGGAAGGTTTTAGGGGATGAAGTTAGAAAGATTTAAGCTGTGAAATCCATTCTTTCTTTTCATTCTTCTAAAGTTTTTATGGCTGAGAACCAGCTAAACTAAATCATAAGAGGAAAAGGCACAGGCTGCAAACATGAGATATTTCATTGTTTATTTTCCAAATTTCTGAAATGTGCTTGTGGCCCTGCATGCCCCTGGGCAAAGCTAAGAGCAAATGGAAACAGTTCCAGCTGTTTTCAGTAGATTGCCACCCAGGTAGGTAGGAATTCCAGTCATTCTGGTGTGTCAAATGGGACTTGTAAGCAGTGGGCTATGCTTATTCAAAGGCAGCATGCCTTGCCCTGCTTAATGATAGAACAATGTGATAAAAACCACAGTTATAGAAGAAGACAAGTACACATTCCCAGGAGCACTTAGCACTGAAAGATGACATTCTGGACTCTTTTCACATATTATCTCTTTAATAAGTAAACTTATCATATCGATATTACAGTCAAAGAAAGCAAAGCTGCAAGGGACCACAGGGTGTTCAGTCTGGACAGCAGAGCTGGAATTTCAGTTCATGTCTGACCTAGGTCCTCAGCCATTCCTCACCTAATACTTTTTTATTTCGAGAGAGAGAGAGAGAGAGAGAGAGAGAGAGAGAGAAAGAGAGAAAGACTTTGTGGAACTGGGGATATCATGTGTGAAGCCCTGGGTTTGATTCCCAGCACTGCATTAAAAATAGGAGTGATGGCACTTATCATCCCAATAGATCAGAGGGAGAAACAGGGGCATCAGAATTTTAAACTTATTCATGGCTACTTAACAATTTAAGGTCAGTCTGGGATACAAGAGACCTTAGCCCACAAATGAAAACACAGAGTGTGATTTTTTTCCCTCTAAATTGACTCAGTCACTGCACATACCCTTGCAGTGTTATATGACATAGAATAAACACATTAAGAGTATCCAGAAATGGACCGAAAATGTAGACATGTAAGTAAGAGATTATAATCTGACAGTGGTGTGATCCAAGTCACACTGGACCCTTTGAACGTACCCGCCGCGTTTGTTTTGTTTTTCTCTTTATAAAAGACAGAGTTGAGTTCCTCACCCTTACATGTGAGCAAATGTTACTGACTGGCTTCCAATTAATGAGATTAGGCAGAAGTCATAGAAAGTGTCCAAGACTTGAGCAGAAAAATCCATGTAGCTTACAAGCAGTGCATTTTTCTCCATGCACTCTGTCAGGTCACATGCTAAGGTGATCTAACTGACATATTGAGAGGACTTGTAGGCCAGAAATAGAGGTCTGTGTGCTAAGAAGCTAAAGCTTTCTAGAAATCTCACACATGAATCAAGAGCCCATGATACACACACAAAAGAATAACTGTGTCTGAGGTGTCACAAAAGCCAAGTGGTAAAGCTGAAAACTGTAAGCAAGAACTTATCGAGTTGGTATAACACTGCAAGATATCCTAGGCAAAGGGGTGGCTGTGTGCACACTGGATGGGCAAGTGCCACAGCTAACACACTTAGAAAACTAAACAATACAGGATAATAGAAAAGTCATACAATGCAAATGCACAGGATTTTGGGAAATTTATCATGTTGCAATGTAACAGCTGCTGTTTATGTAGTGATTTTGATCCATATGAATTGGTTTGGAAGATAGGAGGCTGATTAAAACATTGTTGGAAATATTTACTTTAAGACAAAACAAAACAAAACAAACAAACAAACAAACAAAAAAAACCCATAGAATGCTGTCATCTGAGGAGTTAGGGCCATTCATTCAGAACAGCCACTTTTGTCTGTTTACTTTACTGTCTGGGTACATGTTTTGAAAACTTTAGCTTAAAGTGGAGCCAAGAATATAGCAAATGAAGAACACCTGGGTTTCCCCTGGCCCTCAGCGCTCCAGTTCTGCTACAACAGTCAGGTAGAAATTAACATTTTATAACCAATTAAATGTGTTTCTTGACATCATGCTACCCAGCCGAGTTTTCCGAAATGGAAATCCCCAGGTCTACTTGTTATTCTATGCCATACCTTGTTCATTGATTGACTATGGCATGCTATATATGTATTTCCCACAGTGATAAATGCATAAACCAATCCTTGATATGTACAGAAACCCCTGGGCATCCAATTGCAAGCCTACAGTTTTCGAGAGGTAAATAGCAGCTCCTGTTAATCACAATAAGAAGGCTGTGTGCTCCAGAGGAAATGTCAGAGCATTCAAGAGCTTTTGTTGCTCCTCCAGGAAATCCAAGTTTGGTTTCTTCCCAGCACCTGTATCTAAAAGCTCACAACTGCCTGTAACTCCAGCTCCAGGGTATCTGACATTGTTTTCTGGCTTTTGTGGGATGCAAAACACACACACACACACACATACACACACACACACACACACACACACATACACACACACACACACACACACACACACACACACACACATGTATATACATATAGGTAAATATATAGAAAGAGAAAGAAAGAGAGGGTGTTGTTTGTCTTTTGAACTGTTTCTGTTTTGTGATAACTGGGCACCTTTAAATGATAATTATTGGAAACCTTGGGGAGAGGTTGGCATGGTTTCCTCCTGTCAAAAGAGCTGCCTCAGTACAGTTTTGAAGGACATCGCCATCATGTGCCAAACATGCCATAATTGTTATATTGCTTACGAAATTAAGCATGAATGGTTAGGTGAAGCACATTCTTAATCTATGCACATTCTTGTTTCTTTTGTTTTTCCTTTTTAAAAAAAAAAAACACCCTTTCATTGAATATTCTCTATATTTACATTTCAAATGTCATCCCCTTTCCCATCCCCCTCCCCTTGATTCCTTGAAGATGCTCCCATTCCCAACCTCCCACTCCCACCTCACCACCCTGGCATTCCCCTACACTGCGAAATGAGCCTTCACAGGACTAAAGGCTCCCGCTCCTATTGATAACAATGCCATCCTCTGCTACATATGCAGCTGGAGCAATGGAAATTTCCATGTGTACTCTTTGGTTGGTGTTTCAGTCCCTGGGAGCTTGAGGGTGTGGTGGAGGCGTGTTGATTGATATTGTTCTTCCCACGGGGTTGGAAACCCTTTCAGTTCCTTTGGTCCTTTCTGTAACCCCTCCATTGGGATCCCCGTGCTTGGTCCAATGATTAGTTGCAAGCCTCCTCACCTGTATCAGTATGGTTCTGGCTTTCTTTAAGGGATCAACTAATTTCCTTCTTTTTTTTCTTTTCGTTGATTTCTTTAAGAGCTTCTATTATTCACATCTTCTTTAAGGATCTCTCTCATCTTCACAAAGTTAGTTTTAAGGTCTTTTTCTCATGCTTGAATTGTGTTCTAATACACAGGGGTTGCAGTGGCAGTATAGCTCAGTTCTAGTGTGACATACTGACCTGAATGTTGTTAATTATGCCTTAAGTTTGTGTCTAGGTATCTTGGTCTGGGATAATTAAGAGTCCAGGTGCTGATTTGGGGGGGGGGTATTCTGTTTCTTGGTTTCTGTTTCCTCTATGGCTTTCAGGTATAGTGTCAGAAAGGGGACACCAAGAGACTGGAGAAGGTCCATGGGTACACAGCCTAAATGGATTTCCAGCAGGTGTGGCCTGTAGTTGGGCATCACTAGCTCCAAAAATTTACATAATGTTTCATAATAGTAGTGAAACAAGTTACAAAGTAGCACCAAAATTAACTTTATGCCTGAGTGTCAACACAATATGAGGAATTGTATTAACGAGTTGTAGCATTAGGAAGGTCGAGAACTACTACTTGGTTCCACTTCATTTTTAAGCGCAGCTCTCCCAGGTTCACACTGCCAACTAGAGTAGCAAATGATTTATATCCTAAGACTCTTTGAGTTCATAATGTAGAACCCCATTTGATATTTTTATTTTGAATTTCTAAGAAGGTGGCCCATATTTGAAGGCACTAGAATCAGAGCAAGTCAGGGCACTATTCCCAGAGCTTTCTTCATCTTTCAGTAGATGAGGTCTGAACAACAGACAGGCCCATGAACGTTTCTCTTTGAATCTCTCCCACCTTGTCTTGCATACCTCCCAACCAATGTTACTCAAATATGCCTTTATATAAAAGTATCATGTGTCAATGACTCCAAGTTTTCTAAAAGGTAATTATTCATGTTCTTTCAACATTGCATCTGGTAGTCATATTTTTGCATCACAAAAAGTAATGGTGGCCAAATATTTTCTTCCAGTAACTCATATTCTAGAGACCTATAAGATTGCATCTCATGGGCTTGCTGTCATCTTTGTTTCTTTCCCTTTTCTGTATATACTCCATGTTCCTTATCTTAGTGAATTTTGACTGACTCCTTGTTCATTTACTCACTTATTATTTCTATAATCTTCATTTGCTTAAAATGACTTACCAGAAAGTAATAATATCTTGTCAGTCATGACTCAAAGGAATGCTCAAATTTCATAACCCTCAAGGAATCTTTGCTATCCATCCATCCATGTGTATTGCTTTCTTTTTGCCACAAACCCATGCCTCATTTCTGGGTATGCAGTTCTCACTCAAAAGTGATTAATGACAACAAAAGAAAATGGGTGAATTAATAGAGGAATAAATGTACGAATAAAAAAGTCATGTATTAAACACTACCAGAAGTTGTGAAACATTTTCAACGTAGTTACTACAGTGGATCTTTCTAACAGATTATAGAACACCTGTGTCCTGACTTCTAGGATATTGCTTTTATTGCTTTATATCACCACATTCTATCCTCTCTAAAAAAGGCCATAAAAATCAATATTGTACTCTCTCATTGCTTTCCATTATAAAACATAGTGTCTTGAGGACATCATCAAATAGAAAGATTCTCAAAGTTTTGTAATGAGTAAAAGTCACCAAAATAATACTTGTGAAAATTTATTATTAGACTCTCACTTAATCTCTCAAATGATTGAATTTTCATGCAGTTTTACTGGCCTTATTGTATAGATAAGAAGTAGAAAGCTTAAAGAGATTAGGCAATGTGTCAGTCCCACAGAATTAGTACATAGGGGTTTAGCAGATCTAGCCTTACTTAGTTTCTGGAACCCATTAGCTTTCCTTCTGTGTTTATCTCTCCCTACATATGATTTTGAGGTCTTTGGAGGTACTGAAATACTGAACATAATTTTCATTTACATATTTTTTCTGTATTACCTCTGTGAAGAAAGAGTAAAATTCAGTATTTGAATATTCAATATTTATTGTTATTTTATATATATGAGCATGTTTTTCTGCATGTTTTCTGTGTACTGTGTATATGCAGTATTTGTGGAAACCAAAAAAGAATGGTTGGATCCCCTGGAACTGAAGTTACTGAAGGTTGCTAGCATCCATGTGAGTACTAGGAAGTAAGACCAGGACCTTCTGGCATAGCAACCAGTGCTCTTAACCAGACAGCCATCTCTCCAGCCCCACATCTCCCATGTTTGCTTTTGTGTTTTGTTTATTTGCTGCTGGAAAAAGTATTGAAGTCACAGGAGGCCATTTCAAAAATTATATTTCTTTAGTATAAAGTTTGTTTTAATCTGTAAATGACACCCCCTTCTGGACACAGGATTTTTTTTATTGTCAAAAGTTTTATTTTTTATTGGATATTTTATGTATTTACATCTCAAATGTTATCCCCTTTCCCATTCCCCCTCCCTCCTGCTTCTATGAAGATGCTCTCACTTCCAACCACTCCCACCTCATCACCTCAGCATTCCCCTACACTAGGGAAATGAGCCTTCACAAGACCAAAGGCTTCTTCTCCTATTGATGCCAGACAATGCCATCCTCTGATACATATGCACCTGGAACAATGGGTCTCTCCATGTGTACTCGGTGGTTGGTGTTTTAGTCCCTGGAAGCTCTGGAGGGTTTGATTGATTAATATTGTTGTCCTTCCCATGGTGTTTGCAAACCCCTTCAGCTCTGCAAGTTCTTTCTGTGACTCCTACATTGGGATCCCTGTGCTCAGTCAGATGGTTGGCTGCAAGGATCCTCATCTGTATCAGTAGAGCTCTAACAGAGCCTCTCAAGAGACATCCATATCAGGCTCAACAGGATTATTTTTAATTCTAGAAGAAACTTGTTTTAATTTTAGGAGAAACTTATAGAAAACAAACTTTATAAGAACTAAAACAAAGGAATTAGAGCTTGAGAAATATACCCACGTTCTTTCCTTTGGACATGGCATCTTTCCTAACATGTGTGCTTCTAATGGCTTGTATGAAGATCTGGAATCTTAACCAGAGACAAGGACGGGGGAGGGGGGAGCTGGGGTTTAGTCACCAATAGGAATGCACTGTGGTATTTTATGATTTCTGGCACAGTTTTTCTTTCTGCAAAATGGGGTTGATTAAGGTATCCTCGAAATTTTATTTTATTTTTGGTTAGGTTTGACCAGGTGTTGAATATTAGTCACCACCTTTAAGAATTAGTAGTTTTAGGAGGAAAACATATTTGTCTTAAAGAAGTAAATACAAAATACTTCCCATGGAAAAGATAGGAAATGCATACTTGGAGGTCCTTGAAACAAAATTGTACTATAGAAATGACGAATTAGCCAGAAGCAGTCAAGATGTTATAGGTCTTAACTGCTGTTAAGATGTTGATTTGTTAGAATACTGCAGTTAAATTCTATAGCACTTCACTCTTTAATATCAGTGGTACTAAAGATACCCAGACCTCCTAGTGGGATGGGTCTGGAAGCTTATGAGAATGGAGTAAAAAGATTGACAGTTCACAAAGTTACGGGCAGTCCAGCCTTCCACAGTCACATCTTCTAATAAACAGTTGCAGTAAGGTTCTGGCATACTAATAAATGCCCCACTATCAGTGGAAGAACATTACAAATGCAACAGAATTTACTAGATTGGATAAGAAAATTGTAGAAAATTATAAATGAGATTTCTAGGAAGTCTTTGTGTGCAAGAACTTCAGACCAAGATTTTATATATTCTAGTGAGTGAAGAGTTATAGTTAAGTTAGGGGCTGTTATATAAAAAGAAAGCATCTTGCTAGCAAGCTGAGCACTGAGAGGAATGATCATGAAGTGTCCATCATGCATGTGCCTTTGATCTCAAACAAAGAAGCCTGATTAGAGTATTAGAAACCTTAACTATAGTTCAAAGCCACTGAAAGTATGACTTTGTGGTATATGACTTCAAGTTGGAAAATATTCCATTTGTTCTCAGTTGGATAAGACATAGATTGTTTGGAGTTTGGAATGTGTTTCCATGTAGGAAGCTGGAAGTGTTTATTTCGTTCCTTCATTAGATCTGGCTGAACAAGATATGAGAGCAAGAAGTCAGCATAGGAGACACAGGATGCCTAATATTAAGCTTTATTTTCTGGGGACTTTGGACCAGACCATAGATATATTGTTGTGGTTTTGGGATAATGCTGCTTATATCATGTTATTTTGGGTTCCCAAAATTGCACAGGAATTCACATGTCCACCAGTAAGACACTGAGGGAACCCTGTCCCCAGTTAAAAGCTAGTTGATATTTCTATTGCTAATAGACAAACTCTATTGCTGTTAGAGTTTGTCTTCCCAGGGACCTGCACAGCTATTACCCTCTTGGTTACACCCACTGATAACTGTCCACCATCCAAAGGAAGAGGTGTCTTGCTTCATTTTGTATTACAACTAAGTAACCTTTATACTCTTCAGGATGTCTGGGCTTCTGGCCATATTCTTGGAGGATTCTAGAACTTTCCTCCCCTTGACTCCCAGTACCATGCTAGTGTGATTCTAGCGAATCTCCAGTGCCTTCCCAACTGCTTTTTTTTATAGCTTGGTGAATATTCCATCTTGGATTTTATGCTCTGCCACTTTGATGAGTGCTTATAATAAAAGCCAAGACATGACCCGCAATTTTTAAAAGGTTGGAATCATCCCAGGAGGTGCAATGTGTCTTTCACAAGGGGACAGCTGTGATGAGATTGGGGGTGCGAAGAGCTTAATACCTCTTTTACCATGGATATAAAACTTTGTTATGGTAAACTAACCCTGTGATATCACATAAACTGCTGGCATTCCCGATTGTTTTAATGACCACTCCTTATTGCCTAATACTAAGCATTACCATCTGTTCCCTTCTTAATTATAAATGCAGCAGGAATTCACAATTACATCAGCAACAGTGGGAAGAAAATGGATCTTGAGGCCTGTGCTTGCCACAAGGCAACCCTCCTTTGATTCTTCCCTTCCACTGGAGGCAGTGGTTAGAGAGAATTTCTTGTCATTTTCTTGGTATTCTACTATCAAAGGATCACGAACATTTCTCTTAGTGAGATGGAGAGCCGTGTCTATTTTCTGTCTTCAGAGCTAGGGAGTGTGTGGGCAGTTCTTTCTCACACTATTGGAAGCAAGTGATGTGATCATCATCCTGCTGTTATTGGCCTGTGTTTTTTGTGAAAAGAGAGGTTGTTGTAATAGCCTAATGCTATGAGTCATATCCATCCCCAGAGGAGGGGTGGGAGTGGACATCTTAAGAGCTTTGGTCATTAGACTGCCTTGTCAATGGAAAATAAAAGAACATTGATGGAGAGAGATTGTGTAGAAATGAAAGACAGAGTCACTTCAAATTACTTAGGCTTTTTTTAAAGTGGAAAAGTCAATTAATTATAGGATCTATAAAATTATAACTCTTTCAAACTATCTCCTTCAACATTGCAATCACTCTCTCTTCTACAGTGCTTGATCAAGTTTTTCATGGCACTGTAAGTCAGCAGAACAGGGTAGCATCTGAGCTTCTGTGGTGTGCTTAGAGTCTTCATTGTGTTTCAGTGCCTTGGTTCTCTTTCCCTCTGACATTGGGTAGTAGGGACCTTCTTGTGGAGTTTGCTATTTGTATTAATAGAGATATGTGGACCCAAACCTCTCTCTCTATTTCTCTGTCTCTTTGTGTGTCTCTATGTCTCCGTGTCTGTCTCTGTCTCTCTGTCTCTCTGTCTGTCTCTGTCTGTCTGTCTGTCTGCCTCTGTCTCTCTGTCTCTCTCTGTCTCTGTCTCTGTCTCTGTTTCTCTCTCTCTCTCTCTCTCTCTCTCTCTCTCTCTCTCTCTGTGTGTGTGTGTGTGTGTGTGTGTGTGTTTATGATATATGAAAAAGTGCTATTCCACAAAGGCTCAGTACTTTGCCCCATGTCTTATACTTCATTCATGGTGGACCTGTAAGTAGAAGCCATGTTTTCCAAGATGCTATTCCAAGACTCTTCTTCCCATGTCACACCCAGACACTTTGTTAACATTTTCCATTCTTAAGAATGGAAAATTTACTTTTGCAAAGAATAAGCATAATAATGTCTAGTTGTATGCTATGGTTATTTTTTTAATTTTTTATGTTTGTTTGCCTTTTTAGAAATCTCCAAAGTACTTTTAATACATGTATTTCCATTCAACATGATAAAACACTGTTGTCAACTTATCCTTATTGTCACTCTACAACTGAGGAAGGAGAAACTCTGAAAGGCCAGGTTTCTTGTTGACATCTTGCTGAAAGCTTAAACCCAGGTCCCTTAGACTCAAAGCTTGTGGACTTTAGCTGATTCTGAGAGGACTGTCGATTTTATATGAATGTGTGTAGGGCATGACTGAAAGATAAAGCAACACCAATACCTGTCATTTCATAACTATGGTTGAGACATTTCTAGTGTGTACTGCTTCATGTGTGTATGCATATGTGCGTGCACATGCATGTGTATGTGCATATGTCTGTCTATCTGTCTGTTCATATGTATGTATGTATGTATGTATGTATGCAGCTCTTTGTTCATGTGTTTGTGTAAAACATGCCACAATATACACATGGAGGTCAGACACAGCTTACTGGAGTCATTTTTCTTCTTTGACCATATGGACCCTAGCAACAGAAATCAGGACATTGGGCCTGGTGGAAGGTTCCATTACCTGATGAGCCATCTTGCTAAGTCAAGAATTGTTTTAGGATGAGGTAACCAAAGATTTTTTTTAAATTTATATCAATATTTCTGTAATTTATGTGCCTTCAGTTCCCTGGGTAAGTAAAGCAACAGAGGCTGCAGGTTAACAATGAGACCAATTAAAAAACAAAACAGACCAACACACATCAAACGTCTACAAAACTCTTTTCTGTCCATATGAGAATAAGTAGCTCATAAATGAAAAAACCACATTTTGCTGCCAAAGTTCAGTTCCAGGCCAGTAAGGTTCAGGCTGGTGCATGTTCGCAGTGAAGGTCTGAGAACCCCAAACTTGGCAAAAAGAGAGAAGCCTGAGTCCCAAGTTTGTCTCTTCCTACCATTAGCCTCCTCCACATGGGAAGCTCCTTCTGCACTCAGCTGGCCTCTAGGCTTCTCTTCATTTCCAGTGTGGTTTAGTGATCCTCATGACAACACCTCAGTGGCTTTCCCTTGCCACTTTTGTGTAAGACCCTCACCCCTGCTGTCAGGCTGCCACTGCGCTTCCTGCACCAATGAAGTGGTAAACAAGCTCCTGAAAACCAGTTGTTTTGAACAATAAAAGTAAATATTTTTAATCTTGGAAACCTCCTGTAGGAAACCAAATAAAAATGTCAAATGTAAGCATTATTAACACTGGGAGCTTTTCCTGTGTGGCCTGACTCAGTCTCCTTTGCCATTTCTTTTTGCAAAGTCTGTGGCTACTTTATAGAACCCAGGCTTTCAAAACAGCCCAGAAGCAGCCCTGTACTGATGACAGAAACATGGGCCAAAGAGCCAGCCAGCCCTGAGGGTGAGTCCAGGTTCGACAGCCTGACGACTGGACATCAGAAGCGTTCTCTGAGTCAGACATGGCCAATCTATGAAGTGAGCATCACAGGACTCAGTGCTGGTGGCCACAGTAAGGACCAATGCAGCTGCTGCCCACACAGTCCTCAATTACAGGGTGGCATAGCGCCTAATCTCACACTCCCGAAATCACGAAGAATTTCTTTATGATTTTTTTTCCCTCATTAGGAAGCTTTGGCCAGATGAGTGTCATACAGAAGTTCTTTAACACACGAAATAAATTTATTTTACTGAAAGAAGTAAGAAATGATATTTCTCCAGTTTTACCCCCTATTTTATTTGAGGTTAGTCTCCTCCTTACCCACTCACTATGGGTGAGGTGGCCAAGGCTTTCTCTCTGCTCTGCGTCTGCATTAGGAAATATCTTGTATATGCCAAGTACGTCTTTGTAACATATTGTTTGTTTTAATCTAGGCTTTTAATGTCAAATACCTCTCAAAGTTCCAGCATAATTATGATGGTTAAAAATACTTATTAAAAAGCACATTAAAAGATAAAGCTATTTTGAGCACTCAGGGGCACATAAACTGGTTATTATTTTTACATAATTGTATTAAATCAGGCATGCGCTAGCCAAACACATGCTTTTATATAGTTTCTTTAGAGCTTAATTGAAATAATACTAACATAAATGAATGTGAATTCCTTTGCCAGTTCTTTAAAGGAAACAGTAGAGTCTGGCCTACCTCAAAGGAGTATTAAGTGAAACAACCTGGTTATACTGCTGCAGGCTTTGGATCTTTAAATAGCCTCAGAGATCAAACCTCCCTCTGCTACCCAGAATGATTCCATATGTGCTCCCTTGAAATTACTTACCCCTTCATCTTGAAGTGGGCTGAGCTGAGCTGCATGTGTGGAGAGCGAGGCAGGGTGGGCACCTTCCTATGGAGAGTATTGAAGGGGCTCCATCTTTACTCAGGAGAGGCCACCTGCTCCTCTGCTCTCTTCTGCTTCACCCTCCCGACTGCCCCTTCACGTACCAGCTCCTATGTACCAGCATATGCTTTCCTTTTCTTAGAAATGATCCTTGATGTTTCTTAGAAAATAGAAAAATGATCTTGGGGATGGGGAATGGCAGCGAGTACCAGTCCTCTCTGTGAAGAGACATCTGCATGAAGTCCCGTAATTCTACCAAGCACACAGGCATGTTGAGCAAAGCAATCAGGCAGCCACATGTAGCTCCAGATGTACCACACATATGGACCATTGTCTATGCTGCTGATGGAGCTGGCAGCACTTTAAAACATGGTCATAACACATACGACCCCTTGCTTTTTACACTGGCTTCTAAAGCTTAGTAATCTAACCACATTATCCTTGTGACATTTCCCGAATAGCAAATATCTGTTCTCAAGTGTGAACTCCATATGCTTCCCTAGCAGGAGATGGTGCCTAAGTTTGTTTTTAAGTACCACTGAAGTGTAGAAAGCTTTGCTATCACCCTGACTTTGAATTTAAACAAAGTTATAGGAAGAGGAAATTTAATGGTTTGGATTTGACTTTCTTCAGGATCTGAGCCTTTTCCACTTTAATCCTCCCAACTTCATTTGAATATACTTTCTAATGCTCTGGTGTGATTTCCAGATGAGGGCAAATTACTTGTGTTCTCTAAGTCGCCCAATGTCAACCTCTCAGAAGTCCTCGTCAGCTGAAGTGTTCAGCGTGGAGTTAAGGAGAGTTTTCTGGCTACTTATAGATTACTTCTGGTTGTGGAAAAACTTAACAAAGGAAAACAAAAGACGTATTGTGGTTATTTTCTTTTCAGCAAGGGCTTTGGTATTTACATACCCAGATGATTGCCTTGAACAACACTAAAAAGAAATTACGCAATAATACACACCCAGTTTGCAATATATACATGGCCTTTAAAAAATAAGAACAATGACTTTATGAGATTCTTAGGCAAATGGATGGAAATAGAAAATAGCATCCTGAGTGAGGTAACCCAATCACAAAAGAACACACATGGCATGCACTCACTGATAAGTGGATATTCCTTCAAAAGCTCAGAATACCCAAGATACAATTAACAGACCATATGAAGCTTAAGAAGAAGGAAGACCAAAGTGTGCGTACTTCAATCCTTCTTAGAAGGGGAAACAAAATACTCACAGAAAGAAAATATGAAGTCAAAGTGTGAAGTAGAGCCTAAATCAAATGTGATCCAGAGATTGCCCCACCTGGGGATCCATCTCAGATAATGTCACCAAACCCAGACACTGTTGTGGATGCCAAGAATGCATGCTGACAGGAGCCTGTTATAGCTGTCTCCTGAGATGCTCTGCCAAAGTCTGACAAATACAGAAGCAGGTGCTTGAAGCCAACCATTGGATTCAGAACAGGATCTTCAATGGAGGAGTTAGAGAAAGGACTGAATGAGCTGAAGGGATTTGCAACCCCATAGGAAGAACAATATCAACAAACCAGACCCCCATGCCCAGAGCTCCCTGGGACTAAACCACCTTCCAAAAAGTACACATGAAGGGACCCATAGCTCCAGCCTCATATATTGCAGAGGATGGCCTCATTGGGCATCAGTGGGAGGAGAGACCCTTGGTCTTGTGAAAGCTCAATGCCCCAGTGTAGGAAAATGCCAGGGCAGGGAGGCAGGAGGGATTGGGTGGATGGCTGGGGAAGAACCCTCATAGAAGCAGGGGGTTGGGGGAGGATGGCATAGGGGTCTCCACAGAGAAAACTAGAAAAGGGAATAACATTTGAAATGTAAATTTTAAAAATATCTAATAAAAGAGAAAAAAGAGAATTCCCATTCATTTTACTGTGTTCAGTGTTCTGCCCGCAACAGCCACATGAGCGCTGGGGGGTTATGCTGATTTGCTGAATTACACAAGAAGAACAAACCCTATTGTTTTTCAAGACAAAATATTACATTTATATGAATATTCAAAATTCTTACCTTTTTAGCTTATTTTGAAAATTTTTATTGAGTACTATCATACGTAATAAGGAAACTACTTTTCTTAGGTTCTATTGTTTTTCTGATTTGATTAGCTCTATGAAAGGATAGAGCAATCCATGGTCTGTCTAAGTATAAAAAAGCAGCAGCCTAGATATAAAGGAAAACACTACCTTGATTCATTCCCTCATTGCCTCATTACAGAGAACTGTGAGGAGGCAAGAGTGAAGTAGAGTTAAGGGTTACTCTTGGGTAGAAAATGAACAGATATAAATGTCTGAACATGATGTTTTGTCTATACATTATCAGGATTAATAATGATTATTGACTGACATTTGGAGATCGGAAATAACATTTTGTAGTAGTAGCAGTTTTGGAATTTTCCTTTATGTTTAAATATCTTAGTTTTCAGTGAAGGGAAGACAACCCTGCCCCACTTTGTCATTTTTGGATGTTTATTTTAAAAATTATAGTAAGTGATCTTTGGTTAGAATTCCAGTGGGCTAATTTTAAGCCAAGTTTGCTGACTCCAGCTAACCATAAATGGTCCCACAGATGGAGGCTGAAGAACAGGAAGTGTGATGCTAGGATGCCAGGAATAAGTTTCTGATGGAATAATAATGGACAGTTGGGAAGAATTTGTTGATGGAAGCTGAAATTGTAGGTTAGAGGTAATGTTGTGGCATGTGTTTTCTCCCAGTGATGGTCCATCACACAGTCAAAAGAAGAAAAACTGCATGCTGCAAAGAACTTTAACATTAGTATTGTGAATAAGATGATCAGAGAAAAGCCTTACCAATTATCAGGCAAGTTCCATTGTCAAAAAGAACTGGGAAGTTGGACACTCAAAATCACTCTAACTTATCTCTGAAACATGCCTATGATTAAATATTCATTAACAAATATATATACATATATATGTATATATGTATTAAAAACCTCAACCTACTGAAAAAATAAGGTCTAGGAAAGAGAAAGAAGTATATCAGTCACCCCTATGGACTGTGTGAACTGATCCTGAAAACCTGCAGAGAATTTTGCCTCTCCTCTTATGCAATGTATTTTGTCTGTCTGTCTGTGTGTCTGTTGTCCATCACTATGCTTCCATTAATGGAGAAAGGTGCTTTGTGCTTTCTCCCCACCATTCTGTAATAGGGGGTTGTTTTAGTTAGGGTTACTGTTGCTGTGCTGAAACACCATAATCAAAGCAACTTTGAGGAAAGAGTTTATTTAGCTTATACTTCCAGAACACAGTTCTTCATCAAAGGAAGTCAGGCCAGGAACTCAAGAAAGGGAGGCACCCAGAGGCAAGAGCTGATGTAGAGTTCGTGGAGAAATGCTTCTGGCTGTCTTGCTTCCCCTGGCTCTCTCAATCTGCTTTCTTATAGAACTCAAGACCACCAGCCCAGGAATGGAACTACCCACAATTGTCCAGCCCCCCCCCCACCTCTCAATTTGTAATTAAGAAAATGCCTTATAGACAGATATTATGTATTTTCTTAACTGAGGTTCCCTCCTTTAAGATAACTCTACTTTTCTATCAAGTTGACATAAAACTAGCCAGCACAGGTATGTTTGATTCTAAATAATCTCAATCTTCTCTTTGGATTGTTGAGTTCACTGAAGTACCCTGGCCAGCAGATATTTCAGCCTACATAGCATCTAAGTCTTATGTAAACAAAACCTTGATTCTTAGAACTCTGCCTCCCACTTTGGATTCAGGTTCAGTGGTATGCCAGTAAAGATACACAGCTCTCTACTGCCTAGAGGTAGCCAAATGAATCAAGATAGATCATCCAAATTCTCTGCCTCTATTCTGAGAACTTGAACTTTGAGCAGAACCTTCTAAGTATCTCCTATATTCTTTCAGGGTCTGGTACATAGTCTAACCTTGGATTCTATAGACTGCCCACAGTTGCCGTTCTTTTAGTTAGCAAAAAAAAATGTGCTGACAGAGTGCCCTATGAGAGCCTCTATTTTCTATTTTCTACTTGTATGTCATAGTGCCTAAAGTACTTTGAAAGCATAGAGAAGCTTGTTCTATAAGTTTCTGAAGTCCAGGGAGTCATAATATCTACAGCACTTTGAAAGCACAGCAAACTCTGTCAGGGAAACCAACTGTATATGTGGACATGATGTGACCATTGCAGTCCTGAACTCACACTCGCTAACAAAACCATTTGATAGTCTTACACAGGTTGAGAAATTGTTGATGTTATGCTTACAGAATTTTTTGGGCTTATGGAAGACCTTGCTAACAAGACCATTTGATATCCTTACACAGGTTGAGAAATCAATCATGGGGCCCACCCATAAGCTCCTCAGTTAGGAGCTTTGGACAACTGGGGGATTTCTGTAGTAAGAGGGATTATTTTTTAAGGGTATGGTTCCTGGAAGGTTGACCATACTTTAGTGACTGGTCCAGTACCCAGAAGTATTTGTGCAGCATGAAATGGACTCATTGGTTTATTAAACAAAAAAGAAGTGGGTAAGAAGTTGGGGATAGACCTTAGAGGAGTTAGGGAGAGGAACTATGGACAAATATCAAACATATAGCATGAAATTCTCAAAAAAGAAAAAAACCTAAATAATAATTTAAAAAGCAATTCCAAAGCTTCAGTATTTGAAAAAATTATAAATAAAACTTAATATTCTTCATTTCACTCATTCATTTTTTACCAGTTTTAGATACTTATAAACTTAAATGAAGAAAGTAGAGATGAACTGGAACTATATGATCATTATATCTAATTTCTTTTTTAATTTTAGGCATTTTAAATTTGAAATATTACTTTGAAAACAGGACTGGGTTTTAACATTTCTTACACTCTGTGGCCTCTGGTACTTGTCTTACGTCAGGGTGGCATTCTTTATACCAGTTCCTCAATTTTCCTCCAGGGTACTTTGTGTATTTCATAATCTTCATCAGGATCTACAGTCCATTTGGAAGGCACATCTCTGAAGTGACATATTTTCCAGACTTGTTTTCAGTGGTCTTTCTAACTTTGAAGAGATACTTTGTAGGGTGCTAATTGGATTTCTCTTACATTTCCCTCAGACATGGTAGACTAGCTTGTTCTTGGGGGAAGACCATAGATGTAAATTGCTCCTGTCAGATCATCCCAGCTTACACTCCCCAATCTTGCTAACTAACCTCAGAGGTCAATCCTGTTAACATTAATGGTGAGGTTGGTCCTGTTAGATGACTCCACTGTAAAGTGTGTTCCTCTTCCTCCTGTTTGCATGCTGTATTCTCTGTGAGTATTTGATGCTAACTCACTTATAATCCTACTTACATTGTTTCAACTTCAGGAGCTCTTCAAGAGTCCCCTAAATCCCTTTAACATAATCCCATTATTGTTGCTGTTGATGTTATTTTGGTCATTTTCATTTTCTTACTTTCTCTTCCTATCTTTTTTTTCTTTTTTGGTTTATATAATTCATTTCTCTCCAAAACCAAATGTTTGTCTGTTTATTTTTTTGAGCATGGTTTGGTATGCTTGCTATTACTGTAATGTTGTTGGTTCTATGTTCTTCCAACTGAAAAAGGAATTGTGTATAACAAGCCTTTTCTTTTCTATACATAAGCACCATCATCTGTTTGTAGCTAAAACTGAGTTCACACCAGTTTCTCCAAAATGAAAAAGGCTTTTACTATATGAAGGCTTTTATCCTTTGGCTTTTCAGTACCCTCCCCCCAAAAAAAACCAGCAAAAAGCCCAGTTCCTACAATCCACCATCCATTTTCTTCATGGTTTCTTTCTAATATGCAGGCACTGATATTTTAGAACCATTAATTCCTTCCTCTCAGGAAACAGCTTTATCAACTACAGAAAACCGACTTCAGTGCAGGCTCTGTTCATTTTAGCTGGTGGAGTCCATTCACTTGCTAAGTTATACACCATCTCTTCTGACTGTTTCACACCACTATATTCTCAAGCCTGTATTTGATATTTTTTCCAAGGCATAGTGCATAGTTAAAAATGACAAACAGTATTGACAGACCTACAATAAAGGTTAGAGGCTAGCTTCATCTCCTCCCGTCTCCCAGCCCACCACCAGGAACAATGCTTTAACTCTTTCTTATCTGTTTGCATCAACTCATCTAAATCTAAATCAAATCTAAACCTAAATAGCCTGTGCCCTCTGTCAGGGCATTTGCCCTGCTCTGTTATGATAGGTCTGTGCATTCTCACCATTATTCTATGAGCTCACTGAGCGCAAGAACCACATCTAGCTAACATATATACATGTATAGGTTGCAAACTCTGCTCTGGCCAGACCTGGTGAGGAGAACTCACTAGTGAGTCCAACAAGGAGTCTCTAGTACTGTCAGTTACCTTGAGAGGTGCTGAGACCTCTAGGATGCATCATAGTTGTTCAGGCACCATCTACAAAGCAACAGTGCTAAGCTGTATGAAAACCTGTATTTCTGAAACTTAGCAACATTTGCTGTTCCTAGGAGGTATTACCAGATCACCCAGAGAACAACTGAGAAAACCAAGGAATTTTAATTTGGGAGGTTCCTCCAAAGACTTTGGCTTTTACTAATTAGCAGTATCTTTATACTTAAATTTCACTTCTTCATTGACTTGCTAGAATTTTGGTGTGTCTGAGTCTTTAGAACTGTTCACTTTTAACAATGGCATGCACTTCCAGGAAGTAGTCTGACCTATAATGGCTGCCTCACAGCTCAGCTAGCTGTGAGCCTCAGGCTCTTCTGTGTTAAAATAAGGCATGTATCATTGGCATGATGAGGCTTAAACAGGTGACATATAAAATACTTGGCATACATCTACAAGTGGTGAGCTCTCATTGTAGTCTATACTGGCTGATATCTACTATGACCATTAACATAATGTCCAGGAGTGTTTGTTTCACAGATATCAGAAATAATTTGAAAAAGCTAGTGAAAAATATTGGGAAGTAGAGGTTGGGGGTTGAACGCAGCAATTGGGCGCAGCAGTGGCCCTCCCTTCAATGAGCCCTATTAAATTGAAAGAATATTCTATTAGCCAAAGCGAAGAGTAGCTATGGGAACCATTCCCTATGATCTAAAGTCCATTAGCTACTCCGTTTAGTGGTTAATGTCATGAGGCTGTTGGTGTAAATAAATGTGCTATTTGATAATGGACCTGTTTTCTTAATAACTCTAACATATCGTTCTCTAAACATGCTTTCATTTAATTCCGGTATTCTACTAATTAGTTAGCAGAATAGCTGTCAGCATAGTCTCAGTTTTCCTGCCACTGACCAACACTTTTTCATATCAACATTGGAGTTTAGATGAAGTTCTGGGCTGAAATCTATTCTTAATTCCAAACATAACCCATCCTGGAGTTACTTAGAATGTGAAGATATTTAAATACATAGGGCCCAGTAGAAGATAAGTAATTAAAAATGCGAGCATTAGAGCATTAGAGTAAGGACTGATTGAATCGATTTGTTGTCTTTATAAGAAAAGGAAATAGGACAAAGAGACACCAGGTGTGTGTCAGAAAATAACCACTTAATGATCACAATATAAACAAGCTAGAGAGATGCTTTAAGGGAAGTAAAATATGCAGCACATAGAACTTCAACTGCCAACCCTCAGGGCCATGAGAAAACAAATACCTGGTGTCTTCTTCCTCCAATCTGGGATATTTAGTCATGTAGCCTTAGCAACACGCATAGAGTTAGCAGTAATGGACAAATTTTGGACTGGCATTTTTATTTTATATTATTTATTATAGTTAGATTATAAATCACTTGCATAGACCAGCTGAACCACATCCTGCCTTGTTACATAATAATAATAATAATAATTATTATTATTATTATTATTATTATTATAATTCCATCTACGGAGGAAGCAAGTTGAGCTCAGAAAGCCTCTATAAACACACAAAGGCTCAGGGGAAAGGAACAAAGTAGTTTGATTTAAATTCCTCTCTCAGTTACCAGTATACCTTGCTTCTCTCCCTATTCCCCCTCACTGGGGTACCTACAGTTGTATAATTGACAATTTGCCATTTCAAAATATGAACAGTCATCTTATTTAGAGCTGATGAAAACCAGAGATTTGCCACATATAAAAAAGCATTTTTTAATCATTTAACTTTCAGAATCCACTACCTTATAATTGTCATTATTATGCCAAAAGTAAACAGCAAAATATTGGTATGTTTATTATTTTATTCTAGTACTTTTGACATTTCCCATGAAGATCAGCTTTTAAATAATCATTTATAAAACACACACATACAGGGGTGCGGGGAGAGAGAGAGAGAGAGAGAGAGAGAGAGAGAGAGAGAGAGAGAGAGAGAGAGAGAGAGACAGACAGACAGACAGACAGACAGACAGACAGATAGACACGGGGGCGGCAGAGAACCTGTTATAAGCCCTGAGTCTAAGCGTGCTGAGCTGAGTACAGTTTGGATTTGCAGGGTTAGTTGAGGAAATATTACACTTTAGCTTCTCAGCTTTACTAAGGATGCACCTTCTCCCATCTCTACACTGTTCTCCTTCATTAGAAGGTTTTTGCAGAAATTTGAAAACACTTGTCTCAACTGATATAAGAAGAAATCTGATATGAACAGTCTCCTGTAAACTTAATTTCATTGTTAAAGTCATTCACAAATTAAAGTTTATCTGTGTTTATATTAGAAACATCTTGAAGAAAACAAAAGTAGATAGCAAGATGACATTTGAGTAATACATTTGGTTTGGCATTTCCTCATTATTTTTAGGTTATATGTGTGTGTGTGTGTGTGTGTGTGTGTGTGTGTTTATCCTACTTTTTCCAAAATAATTTCAGATTAATTGTTTAACAAATAAAAAAATGTTCCTATTTAGAAGCCACAGATTCTTTGTCAATCTTTTAAAAATGACTTCAAGGAACATAGACTATTTCATATCTCTTCCTAAGAATATCAGTAAATTTTAAATTGTTTCAAAAATTTAAAAATATTTTGAAAACTTTATTCCCAAAGCCCCCGTGGCTTCTGTGTGATGACAGAATATATAAGTAGGAGAGAGATGCTTCCAAAGTATGACCTCCTGGGGACTGGGTCACAGCCTGGGTTTATAAACAGTAACTACAACAATCCCTTCTTCCTAGCCATACTCCAATACTGTCCCAACTGTCTGATTTTACAAACTGAAAAATTGAGGCTTAAAGGGAAGGGGTGAGCCTTTGGCTGGCTGTCAAATGCTTTCCCAAGCAGGGCCCCGTGGAGCTGTGGAGCTGTTTGCTCAGCAGCATGTGATCTGGACAGTGGGAGTTCATCAGACAACAAGGATTACATTTGTTTCTCTTTTGGACTGGAATAGACTGCTGTGAATTCCACATACTTTGCCACAACTGCCAAATGGGATTGGGAACTGTTTGACTGACTGGTGGCCTCCACAAGAAACAGGGAAAATTGGTTTTGCTCTCTGTTTAGTAGGACTTAAGAAATTTTAGAAACAAGACTATAATTTGTAAACCAATGTTTCCCTTATCCTGGAGTCCTTTGAAATATGATATCCTCCATTTGTAGAATGTAACAATGCCACTTCTCTGTAGACATTTTAATCATGTTGCCTCTTGTCACTCTTATTCTAATTAGTGACACCACTCAAGGGTCTCTGTGACAGGTCATCATATATATGAAGAGCCAGTGTCTCTAGGATAGACAGATACATGCGTGGTTTTCCTAACACCACTGAGATATTGCTTTCCATGGTAGTGACAGGAGTCCTCTAGTGATCAGTGGGGTAGCTAGTGATTAATGGTGTAGCTAGTGATCAGTGGGGTAGCTAGTGAACCCAAGGTTAGCTCATTTCCAGCACTGAGATGGTGTCAGGCCTGTACAGTTGAAGCAACTCTGAAACACTGACCCCTACCCAACATCAGAATCCTAGGTTTCATTGGGAATTCATTTCCTGTCAGTGTTAAGGAATTAGAAGTTGAAGTTACGGGTAGTTTGACAGTGTCTCTGTAATTCTGTGATGCTACACACTAAAGTCATAATAGCAGTGATCAGCTGAAGGCAGAAAACTTCCGTCAAGGACACAGTAAGCTTCTTAGTGGCACAGAAAAACTTTCCACCACCTTGACTTTTTGATATTCTCTTTCTTTGGCTCTAAACTATCCTTACTTGAGTTTTTAAATATCATCTCTCTATGAACCAGAATTGCATCTCAAGGTTAAAAGTAATATGTTAAGCAAAAGTTGTTAAAATTATGATACAAAGAAGTTTTAGGAAGCAATATAAAATATGAAATTGAATCTTCCCTTGGCTAGAAAGTTAAACATGTGCTCTGAGAAACTGAAAGAGTTTCTATTTAAATGTATGTGCCTCTAAGAGTCCAAAAAATGTTTTCTTTCCACTCCTATACCATTGTGTCTTTCCCTAAGGATCCTTCACCTAGATTCTGAAGCCTAGCCCATAAGAATAATACCACCCTCTTCTTTGATAGTTTTTCTCTTTGTTTCCCTTCAAATATTACTCTCTGACATGGTTCCTGTACTAATCTGTTTATATTTCTACTATTTCCAGTAGCACACACTTATCCATCCGTCTAGTAACTACTGGGCAATTCCCATATTTATGCGTCGCATGTTCTCAAAGCTATTTCACTGGTAAACTTAGGAAGTTAATACGATCAATTATTTGTTCTGCCTTTGTTTGGCTTTTCAAAAACACACCTTATACTAAGAACTGAATGTGACTAGTTTATTTGATGGATGATTCCAGAAAAGAAAACAGAAGTAAAAATAAAGGAGAAAATTATGAAGTATTATGAAGTGTGCATTGTCTTTTATGGTTCATAGGAGACAAGCAAATGGTAATATTCTGCTAAGTGGATATAGAAATAAACTGGCAGTAAGTTCTTATTTCTATATTCAGATTAGTACAGTGTTCGTCCCTTATCAGAGAAGCTTCTTTATTCAGTAATTGATGACTAATACAGAGCCCCACAACTGGTCTGTCAAGAGAATAAGAAATGTCGAGTGTTCAGTTCTAAATATGGGAAATTTATATCATTCTCTCTGCTCCCAAGACTCAGGGATCATTGTGGGAGAGGAGCAGAAATATTGTAAGAGCCAGAGGTAGTAAAAGTCTGATGTGAAAAACCATTGTCAGACATGACAAGAACTTAGGGACTGACAATGTCTGGGACAACCTGCACAGGATAAGGCCAACCAAAATACAAGTATGGGTGGGGAAGTGGCTCAAGAAGCCCTAGTCCTAATTGAAGAGAGTCAGTTTTCTTCAAGGACGTGGCCCCCTGCAAGGCTTCTGATGTTCCAGTAGCTTATCCTACAGCCTTGTGCATACAGATAACACTAAGTAGATGCTGTGTTTTATAAAAGATGAAAACATGAAGCTGAGAAGGAAAAATGTTGTGAGGGAATGGGAAGGAATTGGAGGAAAGAGAATGGGATTTGGATTAGACCTAAACATGTTATATGTATAATAGACAGCACAGGTGAGACCACAGACAGACAGCACAGGTGAGACCACAGACAGACAGCACAGGTGAGACCACAGACAGACAGCACAGGTGAGACCACAGACAGACAGCACAGGTGAGACCACCACTTCTGCTCAGAGGGACCCACCTGGAGCCCTCAGGACACAGGAACCAAGGAGCAGTCTGGGACAGGATCCTTCTGGTTTCTGCCTATGCCCCAAGCTGACTCTGTTCTGTGCCACAGCTCTCTGTACCTAGACCCTGCTGGGAGAGAGCTGGTCCCACAGTAGTGCTGACTCACAGGCTTACAGAAGGGTGATACCACTGACAGAATCAGCAAGACCACCTAACACCAGAGATAAGCAGATGGCAAGAGGCAAGTCCAAGAACCTAAGCAACAGAAACCAAGGCCACTTGGCATCATCAGATCCCAGTTACCCCACCACAAGTCCTGGATACCCCAACACAACTCCAGAAAAGCAAGAAATACAGATAGATAGATAAATAGATAGATAGATAGATAGATAGATAGATAGATAGATAGATAGATAGATAGATAGATAGATGGATGGATGGATGGATGGATGGATGGATGGATGGATAGATGGATGGATGGATAAATGGATGGATGGATGGACGGACGGACGGACAGACAGACAGACAGACAGACAGACAGACAGATAGATAGATAGAGGTATATGAGAGAGATGGGGCAGGAGGAATATATTGCTTTACTGCTTTGGACCACTTGGACATGCTGAAGACCATTTGAAAGAAAATTTTTGTAACATATCTCAGAATTGCCTCAAGTGAAGAATGGGAAAATTAAGATGTTTATTCACTGACTCTTGCTTCTCTGGCTGGTAGTTATTCCAGGAGCATTAAGACCCTTTCCTTTTTAGGATGACTGCTCAGTAGTCTTTGCAGTGCCAGCCTACTACCAGACATAGCCCCTATACAAAAAAGGAATGTTCACTAGGTCTGGTTTCCACAGCTGCAAGTGCTTTCAAAGGCCGGTCCAGGGTGGAGGGATTGAGCATCTATAGGACTCTCTCCCCCCTTCTATAGAAGTGACTGTTTGTAGTCCACCCTCAGTAAACTGGGGCAAACCGGTGGAATTTGCTCTGCTTTATGTCTCTATATTTGGACTTACTTATTCCCTAAATACATATGACACCTCATCCTTTACAACCTCTTTTCAGCAGATTTATGCAAAGGAAACATTGTCACCCAGTATCACTGCCGATTTCACTGTGCTGTCATCCCTCATGCCCTTGTGATCTATTAACTGTCATTTGAGAAGAATAGTTGGCAACTGTTGTGCAATGACCCATTCTCTCTTCACCCTATCCCCTCCTCTCTCTCTTACCAAGGATGACACCTATGTGTCATACATGACTCTATATGGCTAATGCAGTTTGCTTTCTCACACATGCACTGGCTATTTCTAATAACAGATACTTTAAACAGAAAGTTGAAAAGGAAATACTCAGCTCATTTTAAAAGCAGAGGTAGAGGTAAACTTGATCAGATATAATAATGTGCTCTTGAGGACTTAGGTTGGTGAACTTCATATACCAAGACCTATGAAACTGATTGAAAAAAAAATAAAAATAAATACTTCCCTAGATAATGCTTTCCAGTGCCAGCATTTAAAATGCCATCTATTTGGGGCCCATCGAAAAGATTCTCATTAATCCTTTCTAACTTAATTTACATTGTTCTTTTCTGTTTTTAATCTTCATGTGTGCAAACACGTAAGTGCACACGCTACAGGTACGTACTACCCATCCATATAATTTTTATTGTTCTATTTACTTTTTTATTTGGGGGATTACATAGTTACATTTCTCCTTTCCCTTTTCTACCTCCAAAGCCCAAATCCAGCCAGCTTGTATGTGGGTTCTAGGTATCAGATAGGCTCTCAGGTTGCCTGGCACATCTTATAGCCACCAAGGTACCTTTTATATAATCACTTCTACTGGAAACATCAGAAGATCACTGGTTGGGAAGCAGTAATTGTGGTTAATTAATATATGATAAATATTTGTTGGATAAATTAAAAAATAATCCACTTGAGATTTACATCCCAAGAAATATTTACATGAGTTGTAAAAAAAGTCATTAAATTAGCCTTTGGGGTTCATTTATAGATGTTCTATATGTATATATCAAACATATATGGGGTTTATATCAAGAATGCTTCTCCTCCCTTTCATTGTATTAAATACTGTTAAAGCTTTATAACCTGGTATGTGGATTCCCCGGTTTCTGCCACTTTAATGCTTTATATTCTTGAGTGGAGATAATGAGGCAATCAAACTACTTTTCATTCTCCAGGGTGTACATCAAGTCATGAGCACATTGAAGTTAGAATTTAGGTTTAAGCCTTGTTAATCTTGGGTGGTTACTGAACAGCCAATATTGAGAAATATTAGCCACCTGGCAACCTTAAATCAGAGGTTCAGATAACCATGGCTACATCTTGCAAAGATAGTTCTAACTGACCTTACATTCTGGCTCAAGGTAGTCTGAAGGTTAGCTAGCCTGGCCTTTCCAATTCACAGATAACACCGACAGCCTTCTGATTGTTCAGCCTGAATACCTACAGTCAACAGGAATTCTTCCTGTGTGTTGGCTCCTCCCACTTTAGGCCGCTCTAACTGGTTATGACGTCTGCTTGTCTCTTTGTACCTTCAATCTTTTATTTATTTATTTATTTGTTTGTTTATTTATTTATTTATTTATTTATTTTTGGTCAATCTTGGAGGTCCTGAACAAATCACTCCTTCTGCAGGTGTTGATGGCATGCCTACTATCTCTGGACTCCTTGTTGGAAAGAAACATAGATGTTTCCTGGAGAATTTGGCATCTAGTTCTGTTGCTTCTGGTTGCTTTCATTCTACTATAATTGTTGGGTTTTGTTTTTTAACATGTCCCAGGATAACTCAGTAAAGGAGCAAAAGGAATTAAGCTACAGCTTAGCAAATCTGGATAGCAGACTAAGGACAAACATTAAGAACTGTTTTATGAGTATAGTTGTGCAAGCTTCCCTTGAGGAATTAAATATGATACACTTCCATGTGACTCTTTTTATATACTGCTTTCAGGGCAGAGGGCAGTATCCTGTATGATTTCTCAGGGTTCCTATTGAATCATTCTAAGTCTCTAATGGCTGGCAAAGCCAATTGGATGAATGAGACACCAGCTTGATTTCCTGGTGATGCTTTTCCAGGGCAGATGTGTATGGTGGCTTCCCATTTTTGTTCATCACAAAGCTGAGGTCTCTGGGAGAATCTTCATCCAATACTGCAATACAAAGTTTCCTGAGGCTGAAGGTTTCATTGGAAATGAAAGCATAGTACAGCTAGACCTGGGTCACTCTTGATTACTGACTCTTTCTAATGCCAAAAATGACCTGAGGTGCAAGTCACACCATTGCACCTCAAGTTGAGTGTTACCCCACTTTCAGAGAGCAATGAGGTTGCCCTAGGTCATTAACACTTATATAGATATATACCTGAAAATCATTTTATACTCCAGGAGCAAGTTGGCTTGTTAGAGTCCTCTAGTTTATCTCCCCAGCCAGTGGGTTTCACACATGTTCATCACGGGGTTTTATGGCACAGCACTGACTCAATTCATTTCATGGGCTGATGTGCCGATCTTTCCCCCTCAGAAAGCATTTTCTAAGAGTACTCTCAGTTTCAAACCCTGGGGCTTTTATACACTAATAATGTTCCTACTTGTGCTTTTCAAAAGAATGTAAACCAAAGCAATTAAATTAAATGAAGTTAACATTGGCATAGTAGCATAAATAAAATGTCGGGAAATTCAATATGAACTGACTAACATCTACCTACTTACAATTAAGAATAAGCTATGAATTTGGCACTGATATAAATGATAATATTGGAGAAAGAGGGGAGAGAGACAGAGACAGAGACAGAGAAAGACAGAGAAAAAGAGAGACTGAGAGACAGAGATGATGATGGTAATCTCACACAATTTGAGAGAATATGGGTGTTCTCACATTCAGTAGCAAATAGGCTAACTTATAATTTGGGTAAAATGCATCTCTTTGCCCCACAATCAGGTTTCCTGCTCATGGTATTCTGAGTAGGCAAACACGGCCAAGCAGTTTACCTCTAAGCTCTGCTATTGGTAAACAACCTAGAGGGTTTAGGCCACAGTCTCCAGCTGTGCTGTGCCAAGTTGCTGGATTCTCCACACCACTGTCTCCCAAGAAAAAGAGGCATCCACATTATTTTGGACTCCAACTGAAAGCACCTTTCAGGACAGGCTTCTAGAGCCCAGACTATGAGGAAGGGACATAATTCTGAGAGCTTGTGGGCAGTACATCAGACAAATGATTTGTTGGGATTTGATTCTGATTTTAGTTTCAGAA
The DNA here is from genome assembly GCF_963924665.1 of Micromys minutus. Classification (NCBI taxonomy): domain Eukaryota; kingdom Metazoa; phylum Chordata; class Mammalia; order Rodentia; family Muridae; genus Micromys; species Micromys minutus. The sequence continues at coordinate 655,764 of NC_137968.1, forward strand.
ACCTAAAGAGGTTTTCTGCTGAGTCTGAAAAAATGCAAAATCTAAATTTCTTAAACCAATTAACCTTTAAGAAATGGTAAATTATCTAAGGCCAGTATTTCAATTGTAACTTATTCTCAGTAACAGGCTCTTCTCCCCTTTCTACCTCACTTTGAACTTGCTTTTCCAAGGAACTATTAACAAGCCTTTATAATGAAGGTATCCTTGGGCTCAGGAATAATGGAAGATCCCCTTGGCTTAAGTTAGTGATAGTTTAAAAGCTCAGGTGCTTTGTTTCTATTTCTTAAAATAATACAGGGATAAGACCAGACTTTTCAGAGACCAGGGAATAAAATATATTAACACTGCATTTTCTTGGCAGTGGGATAACCCTTCTTAAGGCTTGGTGGGCAAATGTGGCCAACTGAATTGGCTAGAAGAAAGACGGAAACTTAAATGTAGTTTCTAGTAGGACTATGTCAGGAAACAGTATGTGCATAACTCCTGTGTCCTGAGTCATGAAATTAAGCAAAGATGTTCATCTTTCTATCTCTTTCATGTATCTCCCTCAATGACAGTTTCTCAGCTATGGTGCCAGGCTGGTGAGCAGTCTCTTCTCTTGATACCTCTTAGTTTTAATTCCTTAATAGAGTTCTGTATTCTCACAGTACTTTTAAACATAGTTCAGTGGCTCTGCAATTTACAATCTCACACTGAATCATTCTTACTTGTATACTACGTGTGTCCTTATCTTGTAGAAATAGTCTCTTATTTCAGTAGCATGTAGACAGGCACTCAGGTGAGTTATGGTCTGAGATGCAGCTACCCAAGCCTGCTTCCAACTGAAAAAAAAATCTACTGAAAGCAAGATGGAGAATTCCACAGTTGTGTGTTGGAGTTCTTCCTTAGGCAAGGGTTTCTTTGCTGCAATCCCTTGGCTTAGAGAAATCTTTTATGTGAACTGAAGACTCAAGGGGAGCTATATCAGGGTCAAAAAGCTTGAGCTGAGATACAGCAGTATCTCCAGCTGGGTCAGTCAGAAACCAAGAAGGGAGAATCTTTGCCTTTCTTAAGTTTCCTGTCAGGAGATGAAGTACATAGAGGTTTCCTGAGACATATTTAGAAGTTGTTGGTGTTTATATGGCAAAAGAAATGAAAATAGGGTCCTCTATCTTTAAGATTCCACATATTTATATGAATCTCATATCAAGGTATCAAACCTACAAAAGTCACAGGACTGAAAGGGACACATGTTCCTTTAAATGTCCTTAAGGAGGCTATCAATTAGAAATCACAGGATACCTTCATGGGAGGAGGAGTCAAGAAACTTTGTCTTCCTTTATTTTGAGTGGTTTGAGTATTTATTTATTTATGGAATAGAAAAGTCAACCCTATTCATTAGTTCAACTTATTGTCAGTTCTCCTATGGACTTTCACTCACAGATGGCCGTCTCAGAAGTTTGGTTCTTTGGCTAGCTGTTCTGATCTACACATGGTTTGAACACATTCTCTGAAAAGAGATTATCCAATTACAGTAAAGATGCCATTCTTTGGAGAGCATAGTGAGTTTTTTTTTTTTTTTTAATTTGGTTTTAAATTTTTTATAGAAAATAAGTTTTATACAATCTATGCTGATCACCCATTTTCCTCCCCCAACTCCTTTCAATTTTTTTCAACCTCCCTAAACACCTAACTCTACATCCATTTTTATCTCTCTCTTTAAAAAAAAATAACAAACAAAACAATACAAACACAAAATTAGAAACCAGAATATATAAGCAAAAGACCATTAAGACAAAAAATTGCCCAAGCAGAGTAATATGAGACCAAAACTACCTACAAAATTAGCATTGAGCTCATTTGTGTTCAAGTTCTACTTCGTATGGGACCTATCCTGAAGGGTGGTCATTATCCCCAATGAGACTCCACTGAAGAAGACTCACTTTTTCTTTTCAAGTGGGTACCAATTATAAATTATAGATAGCTTTTTAATTAGGGGTAGGAGCATATATCCATGTTTCTTTGTAAGCAATGGAACCTAACTTCCTTGAACCTGTGTAGGCGTGGTACATGCGCTCATAGTCTCTGTGAGTTTATATGTGTGTCAGCCCCATTATGTCAAGAGAATACTGTTTTGGGGGGATAATCCATCTACCCTAGTTCTTATAATCCTTCTGCTTCATTTTCAGCATATATCTCCTGAGGGGCAGTTGGAAGAAAACATACCATTTAGAAGTAAATGGTCTAAAATTTATCACTTGTTGCGTATTGTCCCGTTGTGGGTTTCTGTGGCACCACAGAAATATATGGCAAGAAACAACTTCTCTGATGATGGCTGAATGAAGCATGAGTGAGAGAAATCATTAGGTTTTATTTTGGGATTTTGTTTGTTTGTTTTTGATATGTTCCTTTACAGAACAATAGTACTTAGCATTCTCCAAGGATCATGGCCTTTCCAGTCTCAGGTTCTACCCATCTAAGCAGTGTCAGACACGTGTTTCATGTTATGTAGTAAGATTTAAGTACAGTCAGATAGTTTATGGTTACTCCCACAAAGTTCATACCTCTATTGAACTAGCATTTCTCAAAGGCAGATTAGTGCTGTGAATCACAGTATTTGTAGCTATGCTGGTAGTTACTTTTCTCCTCTGGAAGTGTGTGCTGAGTAACTCTCAGTACCACGAACACTAGTAAGCAGAGGTGAAGCATTTAGTTGGGTACCAGGTGGATTTCTTCATGTTTGATAATATAAGTGTTGACTTCAGCAATAGGGCTTTACCATCAGTTTCTAGAGAGAACCTATAGACTTGGCAATAGCATGAGATGTTTGCTACTTCGCACAGATTCCCTTTGGCCAATGGCTCAACAAGATGCACCCCATTTTGACACTGGAGGTTTTCCTTGGTGACGTAAGGTGTCAGGTTGAAGCATTGTCTCCCTCATTATTTGGTGACTTCATTTACATTTCTTTCATATTTGTATATATTTTAGTAAGCTTCTTAAGAAGCACATTTCCATAGGGCCTTCAAATTGCCATTGGTGTTTAGTTGTCCTTCCCAATAGTTCCTTCCTCACCCCTTTTTCTATCTCCCTACCCATTTAGTCCTTCCACTCCATTCTCTCCCAACCCTTCCTAACAATGCATTCTATTTCCCCTTTCTTAGGAAATCCTTTACTCCTCTCTAATTCTTTACTGAGTATGTAACCTCTGTGGTTATATGGATTATAGAACACATATCAAAAGCTTGTAGTCCAAGCTGCCTCAAACCCACTATGTAGGGCATGCTAAACTTTACCTTGAAATAGAATTCACGTCCACTCCTTTTAATAATTATGTAGAAGCCTCTCATTTCTATCAGCAATGAGTTTCTAGATTGGTAATTCAAAACACATATTTAGCTTCCCTCCCAGCAGCACAAACACACATTTGCATGACTGAAAAGGGTAAAAAAAGGAGATTGCTTTATCTGTCTGGGCTCTGGGATAATAAAAATTTTTGATGGGGAACTAGAATGATAGACTTATATCTGTGAGAACTAGCACTTATCAATACTGTCATGTGGAGGGAATTATGCATAACACATGGAGATGCTCACATGGCCAAGGTAATGGTCAGAATTCTTACAAACTTCCTTTCTAGTAACTACTTTGGTGGGTGGTACAGAAGGAAAGGCAACATCAAGTCTCTTTTTTCTACTAGCAATGGCTGTCTATATATCAAAGGCCATTGTGACCTTGCATCCCCCACACACTCAGTCCCAGGCCACTCTTCCCTATTAAAACTTTGTTGAAGCAGACCATGCTATTGGATAGTTGGTACCAGTCTTCCCACTGGAGAATCCCAGGGATCAAAGTTTAACTTGAGTCCTCCTAGTTCCACTAACCACCAACACAAAAACCTTTGAGTCGATTTCTTTTTAACTTACTCTTTAAAAGACAAAGAAAAGTTGTTTCTCTTCAGTCTTACTATTGTGCCACAGAAAGACAGGTGCATCTCCTGCTCACTGAAGGAAGTTTTGGTTCTGCAGATTTACAGTGGCCTTGGAGAAACTGCCTCACCATCGCCTCCCCTACATTATTGATTGCCTGATTGTTTTTATTTAGCCACTCTTTCTCTTGCTCCTGTTTGATTACCATATTGAAACCTCACTTTTCTGCTCCACATCCTTCTCCTGTGCTTACCTCAGCTGAGACAGTATGAGAAAGTAGAGGAGAAGTAAAGCACAACATAAGGGTACAGCTGCCATCTTAGTTGATTAGAACATGACCTCATTTTCTGTATGTGGAGTCCCTCCCTGAGCACCTACAATTATCTTATCCCATGCTGTAGTTGAGCCCTGAGACAATTAGTCTTTGCAATGTCTGCATTTCTTCTCTGTAATGGTATGCCCAAGGTAATTAACTCACTCATCTAGAAAGTGTATTTGGGCTCAGAATTTTAAAGGTTCTAGTCCAGGACTGTTTGGTTCCATTGTTTTGGGCCTGGGGCAGAACAAAATATTACTTGTAGAACTAATATCATAGCAAAATTAAAGGTATTCATCGGGAAGCACAAATTAAAAAGAACATACTAGAGACTCATTATCTTGTACAAGGGTACAACCTCAATGACTTTAAGACCTCCCTAGGTCCCACCTTCTAAAAGTTTCATTTTACCAAGAATTTTAATTAATAGGTCATTGGGAGCATTTAACAGTCAAAGTAAATATGACTGACTGTCTTCAGTCTAAAGATCCTGGCTTTCTTTGCCACCTCAAAACTAACTATATATTCCCACTCCAAAAGGAGTTCTACAGCTGTTGAGGGCCGAAGGCTGCACCCTTACAAGATGGCGCTGGTTTCAGGTGCCATGAATCAGCTAAAGTGTGGTAAATAACCACTGGGCACATGCGCAAAGAGTGGTGCGAGCCAAGTCACCGCCCATCCCGGGGCGTCACGATCAGGCCACTAGTGGGCAGCCAATCACACAGCGACACGCCACCCTTGCGGGTATAAATTAGGGTGCCTTTTCCTGCCTGAGGTCTTCCTCTTCACTATGCAATAAATGTTTTGCTGCAGAAGGATCCTGGTGTTCCGCGTTCTTGCTGGTGAGACTGTAGCACGGGACATACAGCAAATTGTTCCAAAAGAAGGTGCTTCATTGGATATGTCTTAGAAATTAAACACCAAGGTTTATCTTCATCTAAATAGTCTGAGCAGACAAGTATACTCGTGGTATTAGCTGAACTATGGTTTTATATCTCACTGAACTATTTCCTCCAGTCAGTTGATAACTTGGCCAGAGGGAAATGTGGGATACTTATTCTGAATTTCTGGATCTCTAACTTGTTCCAGTGCTTATTAATTTATTATTTTAATTAAAAGTGTCTCAAACATACAAACTGAAGCTCTCAGAAATCAGAAAGACAAGAATGTATATAGTCACAACCAACATTGACCAGATACTAAGATTCCACTGTATTTGTTTCAGATTCTAGCTTAAGAACAGAAGCACCAAGGAAAGAAAAGAAAGCACACAAAACAACTTCTCCATATAATGGTTAAAGCTCTGCCCAGTTTTCTTGCTCCCTTTTCCCTGTAGAATTCACTTGAAGTTTGTATATATTATTCCCATGAATATTTGGTTACTTTTATTATGCATGTTTATTCTAATATCATAGCCTTTATTTTTGTCGTGTGTGTGTGTGTGTGTGTGTGTGTGTGTGTGTGTTTTGTGTGTGTATGTTTGTGTGTGTGTGATGTCCCTGTGTTCAGGCTTGTTAACTTATATGGGGACACAGGTTTGGGTTCAGGTCAAAGTATACTTGCTTGCTGGTATGGGTGAAGGCCAGTAGTGAATATCTGGTGTTGTCTTTGATTATACTTCACCTTATATATTAAGGAAGATTCTCTTCCATTGGCCTGCTCTGTCTCCTACATACTGAGATTACAGGTAGGCTACCATGATTATTCAGCATTAGTGTGAATATTGGGGACATGGCTATTGGTCTTCATGCTAGTGTGGCAAGTTCTTTACCCAGTAACCACCCCCAAGCCCAATTTTATATAGAAAGTGTCATAAGGTATTCCTGCTTTCAAAACATAATTTTACTCAATATTATTTCTATTGATTCACTTTAAAAAGCAACTCCATGAAACAAAATTATACTAAACATGTTGTGTGTTTTTTTCAAATGTCACTTTATTATACAAAGCCAATTCTTTTCTAGTCTTTGAAACCTAGCCCCAAACCACTCCATTCATCAGGAATCACAATGCCTTGAATCTGCGGTCATGAACTCCTGCTTTGTAAAAGATTTGTTAGTTTCACTGATAAGTTAATTTTTGTGTGCTTTGACCCCAGAGGGTACAAATAGCATCCTAAGTAACCTCTTCTAGTTAAGAGAGTTCATTGAGATGGGTTTTATTTCTTTGCTATTATTGTCTAGTATCCGTACAGTTAGTCTTGGCTTGGCGAGGACCACTGGATGTTTGCAAAGATCCACCAAAGCTCTAACAGCAGGGAACAGTGATTTGAAAATCTTGGCAGATGTTCTTCTCTTTAACCATCTGTTCTATAAAAGTATCTTTGATTTGTCTTTGACTAGGCCCCAACAAAGCCAAATGCCAGATTTGATGAGATAATGCCAAGTATACAGCCTCAGTATAAAGGACTTGGTTCCCCATTCACTGCTGCTCCCCTAAAGCCTAGAGTAGATGTGGCTTCCTTGATGAATGGCTAGAGGAAGGGCTGGGATGAAGGGGTAAGCGGTTCAATGCCATCAGCAAATGCTTCTTCTGGGCATTGGCCAACTTCACTTACTAAGTGATGATTGAATTAGCAATTGGCATGCATCCGTTACTACTCCTCCTCATCAAATTGTTTCTGAGCTGATAGTAGCAACTGAGTATGTGGTACTGTCAAGCAGCAGAGTCTGGCAAATGAGCATTGGTAGCATAAGAGCACCACTCACCAGCACATACCGCCTGGTGACCTCATCTTCAGATAGGAGTAATACCAGATACACGGTAGGGAGACTTTACGGAAATGAATTTAAACTTTCTGTTGTTTCCTCAGTAGCAGCAGTGATGACAGGGGACAGCGTGTTGGATGATGATGGCAGAGAAAGTGAAAATGGCTGCACCACTCGATCCTCCTTGCTCCAAATTGCTTTATCCCTGTTCTTGGTTCTGTGATCTTGAACGAGCCACTTGGCTCCTCTGTGTTTCAGATACAAAATGAACCTAGATTATAGTGATTCAAAGAGAGTCTCTGTGAGGAACCTAAATGCGGCCATAGTAAATGGAACACATGCAAAAAAAAAAAAAATCATTAAGGAGCATTAAGGGAAGGTAGGAGTGTGTATTAGTACAAGGTCAGGAAGAGCTCTTAATGTGGAGTTTGGGACTTTCACTGGGAAGCCTGCTGTCCTTTGACATATTAGTGACATTCTCTGGTGTTTCCCATCAATGCAGAGAGGCCCATACAGCAATGAGATAATGTTTAAATGAGGAGCATATTGAAGGGACCTATATTAAGGGTGAGGAAAGTATCCCTGAGCAGTAAAGTCTCTGTGGAGAAGAATGACTTTAGGTTGTGCTGAAGCTCAGGTAGAATTTCAACAGGGATAGTTAAATGAAGAGGGATTTCCAGAAAAGGCGCAACTGAGCCAGCATTGCCAAGTCCCACAGACCCCCGTTCCTTGGCTCCTACCCTCCAGAGAAACCTTAGTTGTACTGTATAATGGGTAACACAGAAGTTTTGACTTTGGCTGTTCCTCAGGGCTGACAATTAAATCACTGAAGATAGCCTGCAACCCATCTACCTTGTCAGGACTCCTGCTCCTGCTGTACTTTCTGCACAGCTCACCTCAACAAGACCCCAAGCCCACTTCACTTAGAAATTCTGCAAAATAAGCTCTCTGAGGCAGCTTTCCTGTGAGTCTTCATGCCTGGAGTCACAGTGTGTCAAGCTTAAGAGGAGTGAGACATCCATAATCATAGGTCTATTGTTTATTTATGAAGGGATGTGCCCACAGGTAAGCATGGAGTTAGTGAAATGAATGAAATCAAATTATAACATTCTCTTACTTCACCGATGTAATCCCCCATCGCTCTCCAGTATATATATGTGTGAGTGTGTGTGTGTGTGTGTATATGTGTGTGTGTGTGTGTGTGTGTGTGTGTATGTATATATATATATATATATATATATATATATATATATATATATATCTTATTACTTAATTCATTTTAGTTATAATATTATTACCTGTGTATTAATCAGGGCTTTGGGAGGTTTAAGTGTCAGGAACCTAGAGATCCTGAACACTAAGGGAAGACCTTGGCTTGTGTGACTGAATATAGTTCACCAGCACTAAACTCAAGGCTTAAAAAGGTAGGGATGCTTGATTGCCTTTCATAAGACTCCCCTTTTCTTACTGTGTCTCCATTCCTAGACAAGCTGCCTTCTGATAAAATCCACAAAGTCTAATACCAAGCACCATGTTTATCATCCTTTCTTTCCTCTTAAGGTCCTAAGAGAAATTATGGAACAATTCCTGGAAAAATTCCTATGTAGGGCTTTCATTCGCTTGCACTGAGTTTTGTGCCTACCTTTTTGTTGTGAGAGGTTGTAGAGCTATGGTTATTGCAAACAAGATCAAGTGCCTACAATTGGAACCAGGGTGAATTACCAGTATCTTTCACAAGGGCTCCTTTGCACCACCTTTTCCTACCATGTGTAGACTCCCTCCTCGTGAGAGTAACAGTGAGCATCCTACCAGAAATTATAACTTCCTCTCTTTTCTACCACCTTTTTGTGGCACTCATTGACTGGAGGAAACTGTGGCTTTTTAGGAAAGAAAAGGTTAAACTATCTGACTGCATCACAACAATGGGTGGCTCATACAACCAATCTTTCTAGATAAAATCAAGTGGGATTTTCACCTAAAGTTTTTCAGAAATGATTTGCTTGTATATTTTTATTCCTGCTGTTCTTTTATGAGAGTTCTGACTTATGTGCTTAATAGTTTCCTTTGTGCTTCAAAATGGAACATTAAGCATCCTTCCTTTATTTACCTTTCCCAAAGTCTCTTAAACACCGTGGATCTCTGTGAGCAGCCAACAAGCTAGAGGGGCGGTATTGGATATTAGTTAAGACTTCTTGATATTTAGCACAGAAGGATAAGTCCTTGGCAGACAAGCTTGTGCTAATTAACTCACTTTCACAAAATCTCCCACCTGACAACTAGTGAAAGCATAGAGAAATATCTGAATACTTCAAAGACACAGGGCAGATCTGTAGAAAATGTTTCCAAATGTTAGAAATTTGAAAACCAAAATAACCCCACTTATTAGTATGGGGTGGGGAGTCTCTGGGGTTTGTCCTTGCTGCTGTCCTCAGTGTAGAGAGTATGTAAAGGAGGTTTTCAGTCTACAGGAGAGACTCCATTACTTTGTCTTTACACTGATACACTAGCTTTCAAGAGCACTATAGAAGGAAAAACAGTTGTTCAATGTTGCTTTGTCATATCTATGGACCCTGTAAAACTGTAACCATTCCCAGTCAGATTGGAGATTTTAGCTCCTTTCCTCCTTGCCTTTCTTTTCTTCTCACTGAACTCTTCTTTATTTCCCCACTTCCTTTTTTTTCTTTCAATAATAACCCCTACTCTGTTCTAGTGATCCTAATGGGTGGAAAGTGAATTAAAAGCTCAGTCCTTGCCCTCAAAGACCATATTTAATGAGGGAATACATGCAGATAAATGGACTTCAATGTGATAGGGGGAGTTATGCCATATATATGAGCCATATAAATAGGAGAGAATTAAACTCATACTTTCACAATTAGAAAACAATGTTTCAGAGGAAAGATAAGCTAGTGTGACAGTTTGCATATGCTTGGCCCAGAAAGTGGCACTATTAGAAGGTATGGCCTTGTTGGAGGAAGTGTATCATTCTGGGGCTGGGCTTGGAGACACTCCTCCTAGCTGCCTGGGGATGCTCAGTCTGTTCCTGGCTTCCAGATGTAGAACTCTCAGCTCCTCCTGCACCATGCCTGCCTAGATGCTGCCATGCTCTCGCCTTGATTACAATGGGCTGAACCTCTGAACCTGTAAGCCAGCCCTAATTAAATGCTGTCATTTATAAGACTTGCCTTGGTCATGGTGTCTGTTCACAGCAATAAAACCCTAACTAAGACAGCTAGGTAAGCTATACCTTGTTTTTCAAGGTAGAGTGAGTTGGGTGGGAGGAGGTTAGGCCTGGGATAAGGAGGCTCTCTTCAGTATCCTTGCTCTGGGAGTCTCATTCAGTCGGCCTAGCATTATTGTCAAAAGTTGCACTTGTGAAGTCTGTCAAACATTAGGGAAAAAAAATTGTGTGGGCAGATTTGAATCTAATGTCCAGACTCCATGGCAATGGACATCTGGGACCTGGCACAGTCCTGTCAAAAGGAAAGAGTAACTGTGCTTGTTTCCATCCCCCTGTGGGCATTATAGACTACGATACCATGTTTTCTGGAACCTCTGTTGATCTTTCCTATAAGTTATTTCTCTCTTCTCACTATTATGTTCCACCAAATACAGTGGCTTCTGAGACATGCTTTGGGGATGCTGTTTACTCAATTGCAAGAACAGAATTTCTATAAATTGTGCCATTTACGGCTGTGCTGGGCCCTGGGGAAGAAGAGGAAAAAGCACTTTGGTGTGTGTGTGTGTGTGTGTGTGTGTGTGTGTGTGTGTGTGTGTGTGTGTGTGTGTTTTCACCAAACTAATCCACTTGTGCATTAAGAAAAATTGGTAATTTGTGTACCCTTGAATACTTTTTGTCTTATTTTGTTGAGACAGAGATTCTCTGTGCAGCTGGAACTCCCTCTTTAGATCAGGCCAGCCTCAAACTCACAGAGATCTGCCTGCCCCTGCCTCCTGAGTGCTGGGATTAACAGGGTGTGCTACCATACCCACTGCTTAAATTTTTATTCTGCCCAAATTTATAGCAAGTGGCCAAGCCAGTTCCGTCAGTCAACAGGGTCTGGAGGGAGGAAGGGAGGATTGAAAAGAAAAAGACATTTGGACAACACCATAACATGACTCCAGCTAGTGCAGAAGTTGAGGTGCTTTATTTCTTCTCAGTTCACTTTTATATCAATCTAGATACATTCAAAGAATGTGGTCAGGGCAGCTCTCAGATCAAAGACAAAGTGATCAAGCAAGCTAAAGAACAAAGACATCACACCGGGCAGCAATCAAACAAAGCAATAGGCAAAGTCCCCAGAGTCAATGGGTCTGGGGACTTATTAGGATCACTAAGACAAAAGGGATGTCACACAGTTTTTTTTTTTTTTTTTTTTTTTTTTTTTTTTTTGGAGGTATCTACCTTGGTCCTTGCATTAGCCGGACTGTGAATACTCTTATCTGATCCTACTTCCTCCTCTGAGCCCAGTGACAAGTACGTGCCAAATTTCTATAAGCTGCATCAAAAGCTCTTCACAGACAAGTCTCTTAGAAATAATTTATGTGATAAAGAAATATGAATGAGAAACAGTACTTTTCTTTCCCCCAATTCTTTCTTTGAGCAGTATGCATCATATTTGTCTGTTGTTGTTATTGTTATTATTGGGCAAAATTCTTCATTCATACAATACATCTGGACCATAGCTTCCTATCTCTCTACTCCTCCTAGTTCCATTCTATTTTCCCTCTTCCCAAGATCCACTCCCCCTGTCTCCCTTCAGAAAAGAGCAGATATCCAAGAAATAATAACCAAATATGACCTCAAAAAATACAATAAAATAAGGCAAAAGCCCTCACACCAAGGCTGGACAAGGCAAACCAACAGGAGACAAAATGTCCCAAGAGCAGGCAAACAACTCAAAGACCCACCTACCCTAACCACAGTTAGGATTGCCCCAAAAAACACCAAGCTAAAGGCCCAAACATGTATGCAGTAGATCTAGTACAGAAGACTACTGCAGGTCCCATAGTTGCTGCTTCCGACTCTGCGAGTGCACGTGCTTCCTACTTAGTTGATACAGTGGGCCGTGTTCTCCCTTTGTTTCCTGAAAGGTACCCTGAGCTCCAAGGGGAGGGACCAGATGGAGATCTCCATTCTAAACTCTCTGTCTACATAATGTCTGGCTGTGAATCTCTAAACTCACTCCCATTTGCTGCTGAGTGAAGCCTCTTTTTGGACTACTAGACAAAGCACTGATTTATGAGTATAGTAGAATATGATTAAGAATCATTTCATTGATATTTTTTTCTTTTTAAAAAATTTTTGGTTCTACCCTAGGTTTCTTTCAGTTTGGTACCTGACCATCCAAGCAATGGCAAGGGCTCCATTTCCTGGAATAGGCCTCAAACTAAATCAGACATTGGTTGGCCACTCCACAAGTTCTACACAACTATTCCCTAGGCACACCTTGCAGGCATGACAGATTGTAGCTCAAAGGTTTTGTGGCTGGGTTGGTGTCCTGGCTTCCCTATTGGTATTCTGAAAAATACCTTGCTATACGAAGGAGACTAGAATGTAGTAATGAAGGATCCATGCAGGCAAGAGCTGGACATCTCCACATTCCATGAGCTGTGGATGTTGACCTTGGCTATGCCCTTATCCCAGCCAGTTCATTTGTATACATTTTGAGTCTATTATTTCCTATCTATACATTAATGTATCAGTTGTAATCCTGGTAGAAAAGAGATAGTACACTCAATATATGGTCACTTAAGGTAGATTTAATAAACAGGATTGTATGCAAGGAATACGGCAGGCTTAGGGAAAGAAGAAAGGAGCATATGAAGGGCTTTCATTGACTAGGATATGGGGACCTCAAGAAAGGCCCTACAGCAGGTTACAAAGAAGTGACTGAATAGTGTTCTCCTTCCACTGTTCTTCCCAAGGGAAGCCAAAAGGAAGAAAAGCCAGGGAACCACTCAGTACAGGCAAGTCTGCTGAAAGGCTTTTTTGGTTTTTCTTTCCGTTACAGAAGCAAGGTTGTACCATGTTCTGCTTTTTTTTTTTCTTTTTTTCTTGGATATTTTATGTATTTACATTTCAAATGTTATGTCCTTTCCCCCCATCTCTCATCCTTCCTTCCCCCTCCTCCTGCTTCTATAAAGATGCTCCAATTCCCACCTTATCACCCTGGCATTCCTCTACACTGGAGAAATGAGCCTTCACAGGATCAAGGGTTTCTCCTCTTATTGATAAGGGACAATGCCATCCTCTACTATATGCAGTAAATCTATGGGTTCCTCCATCTGTACGCATTGGTTGGTGTTCTAGTCCATGGAAGCTCTGGGGGATTTTGGTTGGTTGATATTGTTGTTCTTCCTATGGGGTTACAAACCCTTTCAGCTCCTTCAGTCCTTTTTTTAGCTCCTCTATTGGGGTCCCTGTGATCAGTCCTATGGTTAGCTGCTAGTGTCCTCATCTGTATCAGTAAGGATCTGGCCAAGCCTCTGAGGAGACATCAATATCAGGCTCCTGTCAGCAAGCACTTCTTGGCATCAGCAACAGTGCATGCATATGGGATGGATCGCCATGTGGGGCAGTTTCTGGATGACCTTTCTTCACTCTCTGCTCCACTCTTTGTCCCTGTATTTCCTCCCAAGAGTATTTTGTTCTCCCTTTGGTTGAAGCATCTACATTTTGGTCTTCCCTTTTTGAGCTTCATATGGTCTGTAAATTGTTTCTTGGGTATTCTGAGCTTTGGGGCTAGTATCCACTTAACAGAAAGTGTTATTTTGTGACTGGGTTACCTCACTCAGGATAATATCTTCTAGTTTTATCCATTGTTTTAAATAGTTGAGTAGTACTCCATTGTGTAAATGTACCACATTTTCTATATCCATTCCTTTGTTGAAGGACAACTGGGTTCTTTTCAACTTCTGGCTATTATACATGAGGCTGCTATGAACATAGGGCAGTATGTGTCCTTGTTATATGTTACAGCATATCTTGACTATGTGCCCAGAAGTAGTATAGCTGGATCCTCGGGTGGTATTATTCCCAATTTTCTGAGGAACCACCAGATTGATTTCCAGTCCTACATCTGATAGAGGGCTAATATCCAATATCTAAAAAGAACTCAAGAAGTTAGACTCCAAAGAATCAAATAATCCTATTTAAAATTGGGTACAGAGTCAAACAAAGAATTCTCAACTGAGAAATACCAAATGGCTGAAAAGCACCTAAAGAAATGTTCAACATCTTTAGATATCAGGGAAATGCAAATCAAAACAACCCTGAGATTCTACCTCACACCAGTCAGAATTGCTAAGATCAAAACTCAGGTGACAGCAGATGCTGGTGAGGATGTGGAAAAAGAGGAACATTCCTCCATTGTTGGGGGGATTGTAAGCTGTTACAACCACTGTGGAAATCAGTCTGGGGGTTTCTTATTCTGCTTTTTTAACCTGGATAGTTTGTCTTTAAATCTTTTCAAATCAGTGCATATGGAACTAATTGATCTATTTCATTCATTGTGAAATATTTCATTATGTGATATTAGGATATTTTTAAATGTGCATGTAATGTTTGGTGTGTGTGTATATGTGTATGTGTGTGTGTGTGTGTGTGTGTGTGTGTGTGTGTGTGTGTATTCCATAGATTATATACATTATTTCTGTAGATTATGAAGACAAAGAAAAACCACAATCACCCTCAATCCTCTTCCTAGGATCAACCCTGTTGACCCTGCCTTAGGGACGTCTCCACTCATTATTTGTGTATTTTTTCTGGTATTCACCAGTCTAAATTGTGTGGGATTATGAACTATCTTATAATTTTAAAGCTAATATTTTCATATCTCTGTGAATGTTTCAATAATACCTTATGTAATGTTACTTCTTGGAAGCATTATAAAGTCGCTTATGTAGTTGATACTACCTTCTACACTTGCTTTAAGCATTGTATCCATTTTGCTGTGTGCATGTAAACATTACTTATTTTCTAAGCTTAAACTGCTACTATGAACATGCCAAAGAGTTCCCTCCCTGGTGTGATGGTTTGTATATCCTTGGCCCAGGGAGTGGTTATTAGAAGTTGTGGCCTTGTTGGAATAGGTGTGGCTTGTTGGTGGAGCTGTGTCACTGTGCATGTAGGCTTTAAGACTCCCAGCTTCCTGGAAGCCAGTATTCTGTAAGCAGTCTTCAGATGAAGATGTAGAACTCTTAACTCTTCCTGAACCATGCCCTACCAGAATATGTTCCCACCTTGATGATAATGGACTGAACTTCTGAGTCTATAAGATAGCCCCAGTTAAATGTTGTCTTTATAAGAGTTGTCTTGGTCATGGTGTCTGTTCACAACCGAGACACCTAACTAAGACACAAGGCTACTGGTAATCAGCTTTGGGGTTCTTTTGAGATGTTTAAAGGATTCTATCTATGAACATTCATACCTCTGCCTTATGGAACATGCTTAAAAGAGACTTTAGGAGCATAATCTGGGGGGTAAGTTACCTGGGTCATGGGATGTATGAATATTGAGCTTAGCTTTGTAATACCAAATTGTTTTCTATACATGTGTCAATGTAAGTTCCTATAGAACAGTGTAAGGCCTCTGGTGGTCCCTTGCCTTCTCTGGTGCATCACATTTTCTGATATCTTCATCATTTTCAACACTAGTTGCCAATTAAAAGATCCCTTTCCTATCATAAACATTTTAATCCTCAGGAAAAGAGCGCTAGTAGTTTCTATAAAAAGTCTTTTCCTTTACTTGACCTATTTTATTTCCATTAATGTTCTCTGAAATTGACTCTGGAACATCCTAAATACACTACATAGTTAAGACGTTGAAATCTACTAAATGCATTTTTTTAATTCTTCCAGTTTTAAAAGAAATGTGATTCTGATAGAGTGCATGTATACTCCGGCTCATTAAACTGATAGTTTGGATTGGGCCTATATTACAGGGAGGCAGGTGCAAAAGAATGGTTCTTTAGGCTCTGGATTAACCTGAGTTCCATAGCAAGGTGAGTTGTGTTTATAGAAAGAAATAACTTGGCCTTGTGTATTTCCTATGTTCCCTCCCTTCATTTCTCTCTACCTATGTCCTAGTTTCTTCCCATCTTTTATATTTTCATTTAGTCACTAGTTAAGAGCTTAGTGCAGGGAACAAGTATAAAGTATAAGTGTATCCGACTGTGGGTGGTAAGAAGAAGACAGTGCTTCTCAGGGCAGAGGGGGGATCCAGTCATCCATGTTTTCTGAGGGCACCTCAGTCCTGGCATAGATCATGCTACTGGGTATTTGCTAAATGAATGAATGAATCAATGCTACAAAATATTTTCAGTTCCAGCAACTAAAGTATGTTTTATTACTGAAGTTAGTCTTTGACAATTAAAATCTGCGTGTGATTTCTTGATTGTTCCATTCAAGAGATATAAAGTAGCCTACCAATTCATTTTACTTTTGAAAATTCATTTTCTGTGTTCTTTCAGATTCTGCATCTGCTTTCTCAAACTGTTGCACAGCTCTTTAAAGTGTAACATTCTTTCCCTTCCACACAAGCAAGAACTAGTTATCACACAGTGTTTCTATGACCTATAAAAGCTGAGAAATTCACGTTAATGAAAACATAGGGACTTATAAAATCACCCCTATTCTTCTTCCCTGGAAATATTCTGGTGCTCTGTAGTTAGCTGGATGGACTCTGGGTGATGGTTGGAGTTTGAGGTTCTGCTGTTGCCAGAGTTATGTAACTTTCAAATCAGAAAGCAGACTCAGTGGGATGGTGGAGAACTGCTTTTAATGAGCTGCTGGGATTGGCTGAACTTGTGCTAGCCTTGTGCTCTCCATTATAACCTTGATGTTTTTCTCATTTCTTAATTTTATTTGCATGCCACAGCCTAGCTGAATTTGCCTGAATGACGTGTCTCTTTCATCTTCTAGCTTGGCTGGCTACGATGTAAATCAGCCTCAGACTTTGAGCTGCCCATATATTGTACCAGTTAGCACTCTGTAGAGAGTTGTTTGTGTAGGCTCAAATCCAAAGCATGACTGTGTGTGATGAGTTGTTATTGAGCTTTAGGAGAAGACTGAGTAGATGGATAGATAGGACAGTTCAAGCCTGAAGGTGTCCTAGCTAATGTTTTGGGACACCAAAGCATTTACCAAGTCACTCTCAGTGTCATCCTTCACTCCTTCCAAAGGCGATGTCCAAAGGCCTGTTTTGTTACTACTGTAATTTGTAGGGTTATATTTGCATACTGAGTACCAGTATGCAAAGCAAATGAAGAAATGGACCCTTGGGGTGTAAAAGAGATGAACAGGATTAAATAGCCCACAGCTCTGCCATCCAACCAGCAAGTTCCACCACCAACAGCATAGCTTTGGGGATCATCCCTATTACTTGAGCTGGGCTTCCTGGAGTAGTTCCTGGAGTAGCCCTAGTGATATAGCAGGTATCTGGATGCTTGGTAGAAATGTAGCCTCCTGGGACCCATGATCACATTCTGATTCCATCGGTCTGGGGTAGAACCTGCCACCCTAAATATGTGCAGGTAGCATAGATGATTTTAAAGCTACACTCGGTACCAATTGAATAACTCTCCCTTCTGCTTCATAGAGTGACTCTTAATGTAATCTTAATGTGAGTGGAAATCAAGAATTCCTTTGATGTACTGTTGAATAACCCCACTGAACTCTATCTGGGAGAATGCAGGTACATCATTTACTGAAAACCCAACTTTCTGGAGGGTTCCCTCTGGTCCAGTGGTTTGAATGATAGGTGGAATCTGCAACTAGCCTTTCAGATGTATACAGACATTCACTCAGGAAGTCCTCTAACTCTTCCAAATTGAATAAGAGGTACTTCCAGGATGGAATTTTAATTAGAAAAGATGAAGAACCTGGAGGCAAATTATCAAAACTTTGAAAGGTTTCCCCCTCTACATATCACGGTGGGATCTATTAGCATATAACCTATAACCATGACTGAAATGATAAATGAGTGCGAATCATTTATAATTGGCCACTATGTGTCAGGCCTTATCATCATTTTTGTAGATATTCAGCTGCCATGGCAACCAATACTTTCAGAATGATTGCTATCCTTGCATAGATACAAAATAAAGGCACCAGGACATTAAGTAACTTATTTAATGCCTTGCAGCAAGAAAATAGCAGCCTGGCCCTCCTGCTTCTTATAAAAACAAAGTCATTAAGGACACTGGTAGTGCACAAAAGTTTCCATTTCAAAAGAGAAGGGAAATAAACACACAAAAAAGAGGCATAAGAGGAACGCAACTCAACAAGATAGGCTGCTGTTCGGAAAGGGAGATGGGCACAGTCATTTTAACCTCTTCTGCATACTCGGCTTAATTTCAGAACTTGTGTGACCACTCAAGGCTTGACAGTGCAATGCACATTTGTGTCACTATCTCTCTCAGGAGGGAAGATTTTGTGTCTTAGTGTCTGTTAAGGTCTTCTTGGAGAAATCATTTTCATCATGATGAACTCTAATGAAACCCACATTGATCATGATGAGTTTCCTAATGGTCAAATAGTTATGTCCTAATACAAGTAGGGTGATAAGAATATTTAAAGTCTGACTTCATCTCTCTAGAGTCACACAGCCTTTCTATCACTCCCAATAAACTACTTTTTGAAGATTTTGGTTTGGTTGGTTGGTGGTTGGTTGATTGGTGGGTTGGTTGGTTGGTTGGTTGGTTGGTGGTTGGTTGGTGGTTGGTTGGTGGTTGGTTGATTGGTTGGTTGGTTGGTTGGTTGGTTGGTTGGTGGTTGGTTGGTTGGTTGGTTGGTTTGTTGGTGGTTGGTTGGCTTTGACAATCTGAAAAAGGAAGCGACAGAATGACCTTTAATATTGTTTAGCTGAATCCAGAGTTGTATCCTGGTAAGCATATTCCCTGTTTGCCAGCCAAGAGGGCACATGTGATCTCTCTGTGGTGCCTGCCACATTCACATTTTATAGCTTTGGTTTGCAGATTCAGGTCTCCAGAAATCACTGCAAAGGACTCTTCCTCAGGTGGACCTCAGAGCTCAACTCCAAGGGGAGCCTGCTACGCTCAGCCTTATGTTTGTGACCACTGTTTCTGCCATTGGCATAATAAACCTTGAATATGTAGTCAGTGAGGGGGTGGAGCACAGTTCTCTGCTTTTCCACTTCTTCTGAGGAGTAGTTGTGCAACCAAGGGCCTGCTGTAATTCTCTCTCTTCCAGGTGTAAGTAAAGCTTTTTATATGTCAACCAGCTGTAACCTTTCGAAGGTTTAATGAAATCAGAAAATATAATCCACTGTATGAGACTGAATGTGAATCAAGTCTATTATCATTGAACAAATGGTATTAATTTCCAGCACACATGTGGACATGCGTTTTAAAATATTTGTTAGAAAAATGTCAGGCTCCGCATTGTTTTAGACTATTTGAACAGCACACTGCCAATGTGCTCTTTTTAAATAGTTGTACTTTTGAAAGGTTACAGTGTTAGCATATTTACTCTTTCCTGGCTTCTTCAAGTGGCTTGGATAGTAGAAAATACCCCAAAATTCTTTAGGTACTGCCTAAGGGTATAAACTCCCTTTCCTTCCCAGGGTAAGGGGATCACTTTGCGTCCCAGTGCCTTTTTATTATGCCCTGGTATATAGAATGAGTTTTCTAAGCAAATGGGAACAAATTTCACATCTGCTATTTTCAGTGAACCCCACCCCCACCCCAGAAAAAAGGCAGGATACTGGAGACTCTTTGGTGCTGTAAACAGTACAAGTTGGATGATTATTAAGGCAGCCTTGGCTCTGCACTTCTGGAGGCAAAGTGCTCCAGTCAAACATGGATCAACATAGGTAGAGAGCATGGTTGTCTACAAATTGAAAGTGGAAAAGGCCATGAGGATGTTAGGTGGAAAGATAAAACCTAACAAACTGAAGTTTATATCACTTCAGTTTTGGTTGCTATGCACGTTTTGTTATGCTTGGGGCATGCTGCTACTGGGATACAACATTTGCAATACATTTAATTATCTTGTACACAGATGCACATTGGGCTAACCATCCATACAGTTTCATTGATATTAACTAATAGTTGTAAAAAAAATGGCAACTCTATCTTTAAAATCTGATCTAGCTAATTAGGAAATTTATTTAATCAGAATGTCTCACCCCATCAAAGGTTTGATTGAGCAGTTTCTGAATGCCCAGCAGCATGGAGGTTTTGTACTTATATCCAACTTAGTACCGTTTTCAAGTTAGATCTGAAGTTGAAGTACTTCCACTTGTAAGATAATCTGCTCTAGTCATACGGTACTTTCACTTTAGGCCAAAACACAATCCTTCTTCTGCATCTGTTCCCATTTCATCTTCTCTGCCATGTGCGAATCCTCCATCCACTAGTTTCAAATTGTTCCCAAGTAACTTCTGTTCTTGAAGAAGGTGTCCACCCTGTCCCTCTGCTCTCCTCCCTCCCTGTGTCATCTCTCTGTGAAGGCACTGTGTGAACCACCAAGCTAAGTGACTTGTCTGAGCAGTGGCTACTGGTTTCACCTGGACTCTGCTAATACACTGATGCCACCAATAACAGGTTAGTCAGTTTGGGGCTCCTTCTTATGCTATTTTCTATTTCAGTCAGTGCTGTGAAAAGTCACATCTTTACTCTGTTCCCTGCTACCCCACTCCCTCCTCTTGTTTGGTACCAGAGTCACACTCAGGCTTTTCCCTGTTGTACTTGGTAGGCAGACTTCTCTCCTCCAAAACTGTTCTCCCCTCCGGCTTCCTTCTACAAAACTTCTATAATAATTAGATGCACAAATTATTTTCATGTCAAAAGCAAAATTAGTCAATAATTATTATACAGGATTAGGAAAACAGTTCTAAAAATCACATCTTTGTTTGCAATGTTGGATCTTTTTTTCAGATATTTTTAAAAGTTGAATTTATTACAGCTTTCTACTTACTAAAAAAGGCATTTTTATCAGCATTTTTAGATGGATCTCCCGGTGAGCTTTTAGTTGTTTTTAAATGTCTTCCCTAAGTTAGCATGCTCATCATAATTCCCAAACTGAAATACAACCAATATTTGTGGCATCTCAGTGTTTTTAAATGGAGTCCTCTGGTTCAGTGCTACCCTAGATGTGGTCAAGTTGTAGAAACAGACCTCAGAGCTCACCTCATGCCCACGCTCAGTCCTTTGTGTCTATCACTGGCTACAGTTCTTTCCCAACATTTCAAATGACCAGCCATAACTGTTCCCACCTCAACTCAAACTTTCTTCTTAATCACCGAGTCCTATGCCTCTGGCACATCACTGGATTTCACTGTTCTTGCACTGTCCTGAGTTATCCTTGTCTGTCTACTTGTAAGTCATCGTTTCTTTAGCTAGGCCATGGTTCAGAAGAACAGAGACATCTATGGTACATTCATTGCCCATTGCTTATTCAAAAAAAAAAAAAAAAAAAAAAAAAACCTCATAGTGGTTCGGTAAGTGTTTGCTGGATGCATAAAGCATCTGAGAAATCCAGGGATAAATAATCATAAAGCATTTCTATCACAGGTTCTTCATTGGCACAGCATTTTTTTAAAATGCCTTAACGTAAAAGTACATACAAACAGAATTGCAAGCATTCTGGAACATAGAATTGGCAAGTACATACTCTTTTTAATAGTCACTATACATTTAAGGCTCCATCACAAAAAAGACTTAATGGAAACTAAAAGAAACTCCCAGAATGTACAAAAGAATCCTTCACCTTCGACCAGCTTGTCACCTGCTCTCACATGGGTGTGGTGCCACTCCAGGCTTATCTGCTCCTTGGATATAAGTGGTTACTTTTTATCTTTCACGTTTTATCATTCCACTCTATTTGCCACATGCTTGGAGCAGTTAAGTGTAAATTTACTACAGCACGTTGCCCAGAAGTCTCTCCTTTAACTTTTAAGAAATGTTTTATTTCTGCTTTTAATTTTTTGTTCAAAATTCTAAGTACTTCTGATCTTTACAGACTATAGTAAAGGTTAATCTTTTTAAAATATGATTATGTTTATTCTGGCCACTGAGATGAAGAAAGTCTCATGGCCCAGTAGTTGAAAGTAATCTTCTTTAATAGGTTTGTGTCACGAAAATTGTAAAGGCTGGAGTAATTCATGGGGAATGGGTTTTAAATGTGCACTGACCACAAATATGATTGTCATTTTCTTCTGAATCATACTTTACTACTAAACAATTCAACTCACGGAATTATAAGCCTATGAGGATGTGGGTGAAGGAAAGCCAAAGATATTTTCCATGAAGGAGTTTAGTCTCTCTCAGCAGAATGCTGTTGGGGAAAGCACACTTGTCTCCTTTTCCCAGGTGATGCGTGTCGGACTTAGAGACACCAGGTTTTGCATTTTGAAACTGTTTCTAGTATGCCCTTGGCTTAGCTTCCTTTACCCATTTATTACTTGTCCTCCAACTGCTTCAGAACTGCTATCAGACAAAGCCATATCAATAACAACACATGACACACATATTTGGCAGTCGTTCTGTTAATAAGAAATCAGATTAAAATCTCAGGCAGATTATGAAACCAGGCAAATGGAACATACCTCTTGTACCAAGAGGGGCAACTGAGCTAGCGCTAGGGACAGATATTAAGTTCTTCTTTTTGATACATAAAAATGGGAGCTCCAACAACTCAGGGGCTGCCTGGGAGTCCCCAGTCAATGGCAGAAGGAAAGATCATATTCTGGCCCGTCTGCCTCTAAACGTTATGATCATCACTCTGGAAGAAAAAGAGTTCAAAAACAGCATTATGACATGTCTTGCCTTATTTCAGTTTGCTGAAGGAACATATAAGGATCTTAAGTAATAAGTGATTAGGTCTTAGATTAAAACAAATAAAATGGCCACGGCATCTTCTTCCTGATCTTTAAACAGTGCTGCGCCACAAATCTGCAATGATACTTTCCTTTCTCTTCTACTCTCGACTTCTTGTGATGTCTCCATCCACAAGGTGCTCAAATGTGGTATCAGGAAATGCTTTTCCTGCCAGCTTACGTATCTCATTTCTCCAGGAACTATGTCAGACAGTTGATGCTTTCTCCCTGTAGTCAAGCCTGGCTAGACAGTCAAGCCATGCCTGGTATCATCAGCTTTATTATTGCAAACTGCTTAAAATAAGCACCATCAAAACCAGAAGAAACTAATCCCAGGTACACGATGGAGACTCCAATTTGAACCTAGTGCTTTCTAGTTACTCAGTAAGTACTGGGTTCCTGAGATATGGCTAAGTGTTTGTGCTTGATCTATAACTTTTCACCCTTCACAATATTATGCAAACAGGACTGTAATCCAGTCACATATGTTACATATGTGTTTTCAAACAGAATCAGTTCATGCTGTTTTAGATTGGGCTCAGCAAACATTTTAAAAACATTTATCACATTTCTAAATAACATTTGCTTATGACTGCTAGTCACTCTACTTTAGAGTAGACATAGAATGTTACATAGAACTACTGCCTGGTGAAGCAATCTGTAGGAATTTTTGCTTATTCTACAAAAGCCCAAGAAAATCTTTCCAAGAGAAAACCACGAATAATTTTCAAGTCCATTTTGGTATATACCTGGAGCAAAATCAAGGACTCATATTTGTGCCAGGCATGGCGATGGGGATAAACCATCATCACACAAAAGACTTCACAGGTACTATTACGATTTTCACTCTGTAGATAGGGAAATACTCTTTAGAGACTACTAACTTGCCCATGTCAATAATGCTAAGAGCCCTTATCAAACTTACATGTATAGGCATGGTGTAGCAGATTCAGCTTTGCTGTCAAGTAAAAGGTTCTGTATTAAAGGAAAGAGATCAAACGTGGATTCCATGTCATCTGTTGTGAAGCAGCTAGAGGAGCATGACAGCAGCAGTACTTGTGTATGAGTTCTCTTCCTCATTTTTATCGATCATATTTTTCAAACAATTATTGTTGTTGCTGTAAAATTAAGGGTTCCCTGAGACTGGAAATATGTCAGACATCAAGTTTTATAGCCCCGAGACTCCTGAAATACATGTCACAAAGCTAAACCTAGGGGCATAAAGGTGAATCTGCAAATAAACCACAAAAGCCAAGAGCAAACAGAGCTGGTATGCTTCTGAATTCTGTTTGGGAAATATATTTGTTCAGGGAAGGATAATTGCTGTCATGGGAGCAGCCTATCACTTGTGGTTACAGTGACAGCTATTCTCCGTGATTGTCTGCAGCTTTAAGGTCACTTGCCCCTTTCTCACCAAACATGGATCATACTGGGAGCAGTGATCAGTAACAAGCCACAGCCTGGATGCATGCTATCATGATTTTTTTTCTCACCAAATAAATTAGTATGTTTTTTTTTTCCATGTAAACCCCACTCAGGATCTCAAGACATAGCAGAAAGTGGTCAGGTTCTTTGTCACAGAGTAGCATGAATAGCCTCTCCACCTTTCCTGATACAGTGTTTGTTCCACATGGATGGAACTTCCTGAGATATAGCTTCTCTTCACGTGATTTATTTCTTCATTCTGGTGTTCTACATTCCCACCAGAATGAGTCATTAAAATTTATCAGTAAAATTCTAGATATTGTGTATTGAACAAATCCGGACTTTTCTAACGTTTCCCCATAAACAAGTTCCAAATATTTGTAATCCATTTCATCAGGTTGACATAGCAATAGCCTTAACTCTGGTACCAATTATCTGTATCATTTCCTTTTGTTTGCTCTGATCTTACACCTGACAAGAAGCAGGTTGAAAGAGGAGGGTTTTATTTGGCTCACAGTTTAGAGGGGTTGAGTCCATCCTGATGTGGATGGCAGGGGCAGATTGGTCAATGCCACTGACCAAAAAGTAGGGAGGAGAATGGCTGGGCTTTTCTGTTCTCTTCCTTTTTCTTGTTTTATTCCACCTGAGATGCCACCCACGTTTAGGTCGGGGATTTCCTCCCCAGTTACACGTCTCTGAAAATTCCCACAAAGACTTATCTGTGGTAATTCCAAATTTGGTAGTTGACATTGAAGTCTAACCATATTGTACTTTATTTCAAAATATCTCCTACACTCGGCTAAAGCTATAAAGCTAATAAAAGTTTACATTTTTAATATGCAATCTAAATATTAGGTTACCTATAAATATGCTGTATTTTTTAGTAAATGTAGTTCAGTCTTAATGTCTTGACATTTCTAATCAAACTCTCCATTTTTTCATAAAATACACAAACATTTTAATTATTTTAAAAGCAATCCTTGTCTAATAATTTAAATGTCTCAATAATATTTGTGTCTGGCCCTGCTGAATACTATATACTATAACAAAAGGTCATATTTTTTGCCTACTTTGTAGTTCACCATTCCTACCATATATTAGATATCATGTGTAGAAGATCAGGAGACCCTGCCACTAATATTGTCAATGCACCACATAATATGGCCTCCTCTTTGTGGCCATCAGTAGGAAGAGAGGTGGATGAGTGTACTCACAGTACAGCTACACTTGAATATCAATTCTGTTCTTTTTAAAAATAATCTTATTGGATACTTTATGTATTTACATTTCAAATGTTTTTTTTCCCTTTATCCTGCTCTCCCATCTCTGTCCCCCCTCCCTTTGCTTTCAGGAAGATGATCCCACTGCCAGCTACCGGCTCCCACCTCACCATACTGGCATTCCCCTACACTGGGAAAATGAGCCTTCACAGGTGTACTGGCTGGTTTTGTGTCAACTTGACACAAGCTGGAGTTATCACAGAGAAAGGAGCCTCAGCTGAGGAAATGCCTCTATGAGATCCAGCTGTAAGGCATTTTCTCAGCTAGTGATCAAGGAGGGAAGGCCCAGCCCATTGTGGGTGGTGCCATCCCTGGCCCAGCCCATTGTGGGTGGTGCCATCACTAGACGGATAGACCTGGGTTCTATAAGAAAGCAAGTTGGAGAAGCAAGCCAGTAAACAACATCCCTCCAGGGCCTCTGCATCAGCTCCTGGTTCCTGACCTGCTTGGGTTCCATTCCTGACTTCCTTTGGTGATGAACAGCAATGTGGAAATGTAAGGTGAATAAGCCCTTTCCTCCCCAACTTGTTTCTTGGTCATGATGTTTTGTGCAGGAATAGAAACCCTGACTAAGACAAATTGGTACCAGCATAGTGGGGTATTCCAATGACAACCTGACCATGTTTTGGGATGGACTGTGGAACTTTGAGCTAGAAGAGCCGTTGCAGTGTTAAGAGCTCTGTGGGATGTTCAGAAGGAGCTTGGAAGATAATGTTGAGAACAGTGCACAAGATGGAGGCCTGGCTTGTGAAATTTTAGGTGGAAGATTAAAGACTTTTATCAGGGCTGTTGTTGTTTTTGATTGTGAAGATTCTGTGGTTTTAGTTAGCTGGGGCTGAAGAATCAGCTGTGATTAACAAGATACCAGAACTACTAAAGCAAAACCTTTGCATTCCTGGGATGCTGGTCAGCTGGAGCTAAGAAATTAGTGGTGATTGAGACCAGCATCACTGAAATGAAATCTTCTGGGAAGTATTTTCTGAAATCACAAAAAGACTGTGTTCCAGAGATAGCCAAGGTTGTACCTCATGCTGTAACTGTACTTGGTAATGTGTAAAAGTCACCCAAGTAGTACTGGTTTTAAAGAAATGACGGGGTCATAGAGAGCAGCTGAGGCTCAGCTCTGTGAGAGGCCATGGAAGCTTATTGGAGAATTTGCAGGCTCAGTTGCAGTTAATGCCCCAGGAACTAGTGGTTTGGAGATGCCAGTGCCATGGGATGACTGCCAAGAGCAGCAGCAACAGTGGAGAACAGGTAATTGGAGCCTAGAGAACAACATGTGTGCCACAAAGCGAGAAGTGATCCAAGGCCTTGGAGGAGTCCAGATGTATGTGAGTGGATCCCAGACATTGGATGGTTAGCCTTTGATTTTGCTTTTGATTGTGACTGTGCCCTGATATTTTTTTCTCTTGAAGGAAAAAGTGGAGTACACAGTTCAGAGATTTTGAATTGAAAAATAAAAGATTTTGAATTTTAAAAGGGATTAAATATTTTAAAGGGATTGAAATTTTAATATGTAATATTTTGCAAAACATTGTGGGACTCTTAAGGTTATTTAGATCTTGGGGAAGAATAAGAAAGTAAGGATTGAGGCTTAATAGTGATTTGTTATGTGTCAAGTTGACAAGGGGTCTACTGTACTGGCTGGCTTTTTCTCAACTTGACACTAGCTGGAGTTATCACAAAGAAGCCTCTCTTGCAGAAATGCCTCCATGAGATCCAGCTGTGAAGTATTTTATCAACTAGTGATCAAGGGGGGGAGGGCCCAACCCATTGTGGGTGGGGCCATCCCTGGGCTGGTAGACCTGGGTTCTATAAGAAAGCAAGTTGGGAAAGCCAAAGGAAGCAAGCCAGTAAACAATATCCCTCCAGGGCCTCTGCATCAGCTCTTGCTTCCTGACTTGCTTGAGTTCCAGTCCTGACTTCCTTTGGTGATAAAAAGCGATGTGGAAGTGTAAGCTGAATAAACCATTTCCTCTCCAACTTGCTTCTTGGCCACGATGTTTGTGGAGGAATAGAAACCCTGACTAAGACAAGAGGACCAAAGAGGACTTCTCCTATTGATGCCAGACAATGCCATCCTCTGCTACATATGCAGCTGGAGCCATGGGAATCTCCGTGTGTACTCTTTGGTTGGTGTTTTAGTCCCTGGGAGCTCAGGGAGGGGGGCATTGATAGATATTGTTGTTCTTCCAATGGGGTTGCAAACCTTTTCAGCTACTTCAGTCCTTTCTCTAGCTCCTCCATTGGGATCCCCATGCTCAATCTGATGGTTAACTACAAATATCCTCATCTGTATCAATATGTCTCTGGCAGGACCTCTCAGGAGAGATTCATGTCAGGCTCCTGTCAGCAAGCACTTCTTGGCATCAGCAATAGTGACTGGGTTTGGTAGCTGCATATGGGATGGATTCCCAGATGAGGCAGTCTCTGAATGACCCTTTCTTCAGTCCTTGCTTCACTCTTTTTCCCTGTATTTCCTCCCATGAGTATTTTGTTCTCACTTCTAAGAAGGACCGAAGCATCCATAATGTGGTCTTCCATCTTTTTAAGCTTCATATGGTCTGTGAATGGTTTCTTGGGTATTCTGAACTTTGGAGCTAGTATCCACTAATCAGCGAGTGCATACCATGTGTGTTCCTTTGTGACTGGGTTACCTTACTCAGAATATTTTCTAGTTCCATCCATTTGCCAAAAATTTCATGAAGTCATTGTTTTTAACAGCTGAATAGTACTCCATTGTGTAAATGTACCACAATTTCTATATTCATTTCTCTGTTGAAGGACATCTGGGTTCTTTCCAGCTTCTGGCTATTATAAATAAGGCTACTGTGGACATAGTGGAACATGTGTCCTTGTTGTATGTTGGAATATCTTTTGGGTATATGCCCTGTAGTGGTATAGCTGGGTCTTCAGGTAGTACAATCTCTAATTTTCTGAGGAACCCCCAGACTGATCTCCAGAGTGGTTGTACCAGCTTGCAATCTTACCAACAATAGAGGAGTGTTCCTCTTTCTACACATCCTCACCAGCATCTGCTGTCACCTGAGTTTTTGATCTTAGCCATTCTGACTGGTATGAGGTGAAATCTCAGGGTTGTTTTTGATTTTCATTTCCTGATGACTAAGAATTTGAACATTTCTTTAAGTGCTTTTCAGCCATTCCATATTCCTCAGTTGAGAATTCTTGGTTTAGGTCTGTAACCCATTTTTAATAGGATTATTTGATTCTCTGGAGTCAAACTTCTTAATTTCTTTGCATATATTTGATATTAGCCCTCTATCAGATGTAGGATTGGTAAAGATCTCTTCCATTGGTTGCCATTTTGTCCTATTAATAGTGTCATTTGCCTGAGAGAAAATTTGCTATTTTATGAAGTCCCAATTGTTGATTCTTGATCTTAAAGCATAAGCCATTGGTGTTCTGTTCAGGAAAATTTCCCCTATGCCTATGTGTTCTAAGCTCTTCCCCACTTTCTATTAGTTTCAGTGTATCTGATTTTATGTGGAGATCTTTGATCCACTTGGACTGGAGCTTTGTATAAGGAAAGAACAATGGGTAGATTTGCATTCTTTGACATTCTGACTGCCAGTTGGACCAGTACCATTTGTTGAAGATGCTGTCCTTCTTATCCATTGGATGATTTTAGCTCCTTTGCCAAAGATCAAGTGACCACTGATATGTAGGTTCAAATCTAGGTCTTTATCAATTCTGTTCTTATCTTTGGTGTTAACATTCTTTGCAAGCTAAAGCTCCTCTGTTTTGGATTTTTTGGATCTGGGTTGCTGACCCAGTTTTCTCATCTCACCCTTGGCTCTGAGAAGTTTTGCATGTCTGCAACTTACCATGTGCCTGTCTGCTTACACCTTCCCCCAGCTGCATGCTGTTCAGTCTACTAGTGACTCGGGCTCAAGATTCTGGTCTGGAAGGCATAGCTTCTCTATTTTGTTCTTTTTCTCCCCTCAGTCGTAGCCAGGCCCTGGTATCTGATCTCAAAAGTGAGGTTTCTTAGTATTTCTTCTCTGGGCTACCCATACTCTGCACCATAGAAGTCTGCAACCTGTCCTTGAAGTACCCTGGATGTGAAGACTTTGCTATGGGTGTTGTCTCTCGTGTCACTGCAGGAAACAAACAGTTTCAATGACTCTCTCCATAGCCCCTGACCTGGGCAGGAAGTGATACGCAGGACCATTTCTACTTTACATAAAAGTTCTTGAAAGTATGTTTGTGGCCTGCCTTCTAGCCTCATCTAGACCTCAGTACCATTGATGCATTTTTGAGGTTGGTTACCCCTGCCCTCTCTCTAGTCTTTCTTGGGGTCATTGACTGAAGGCCTGTGTGAAAGATCTAGAAAATGGGTACCTAATTTTGGTGGTTTGAATAAGAATGGCTCCCATAGATTTATATATTTAAATAGTTAAGGAGTGATACTCATTGAAAGGATTAGGAGTGTGGCCCTGTCTGAGGAAGTGTGGCACTAGGGGTGTGTTTTGAGGTTTCAGCAGCCCAAGCCTTCTAACTACTTGAAGATCAAAATAATTGAACTCTTAGCTCCTTCTCCAGGACCATGCCTACCTGTATGCCAACATGCTTCCCACCATGGTGATAATGGACTAAACCTCTGAAACTGTTAGCCAGCCCCAATGAAATGGTTTTCTGTATAAGTGTTACTGTAGTCATGGTGTCTCTTCATAGCAATAAAACAGTGACTAAGACATTAACAGTTTTGTGGATTCTAAGTTCATGTGCAGATGCCCATTCACACATTGCTTGTCATTTCCATGGCTCCCACTTTGCCAGCTTTCTCCCATCTCATTTCTTCCTGGGGGTCCATGTTATCCCCCGAGACTTAGCCCTCTTGATCAAATTGAAGTTGTGCTTTTCTAAATGTTGTTTCATAGATTATTTTGCCTTTTCTTATTGGTAGGGAGGAGACATGTTCCTATGGCTGACAGGTTTTCTTCATAAACTGATTTTAGATAAATTTGTTTTGGCAAATAGGCCTATTTCCCCTCCTCTTTCACTCTGCATTCTTTGCAGTCTACCCACTAGTAGTGACTGGTGCACATAAACAGGATGCTGTGATTTCCACATGCCTCTCATCAGTTAGAGAGGCATTCGCCTCTGTGGCTTGTTGCTCCCATAGCCTCTAAGTCTTTCCAGCAACTACTTTTGCTATACTTAAGGCACTAGATTCCTATTAGTCTTCAAATGAGCTCTTGTTTCCTCTCAGAGCTTCTGCACATGTTTACAAGTAACTTTGAGTGTTAGGTCTCCATATGCAAATGCCATCATCTCCTTAGGGAGAAGACAGTCAATCTCTGTTGTATCCTTTCTGTTTTCTCTGCTCTCTGCCCTTCCCCCGTCTTCACCTCTCCCTCTTTTTATTGTTTTATAATACACTTGCTATGTAACCCAACTATATTTACACTGGTGATTGACCTGCCTCAGCCTCCTAGATCTAAAATCGCAGACATGTGATGTCATGCCCAGATTTGTCTTTATACCATAGAAAACTACACTTATACTATATTCATTTATTTTGATTTTGTCTCCTCCACCAGAATGCAATTCTCACAGAATATTTACTTATTTCTGTGTCTCTAGTTCATAGTAAGAACTCAATAAAACTGTTGAAGAAGATTGTGTGTAAAAGACCATGATATTTTCTCTGATGGATCACATTAGAACATTTTTATAAAAAATTCACAGCTTCCCAAGGAACTCTCTTCTTGATCTGCCATGTGTTTGTTCTTATTTATCTTTTAATCAAACAAATTCTCTTGGATCTGGAATCTGAGATCATCCAAATAACAAAAGAGGGAGACATTTAAGCTTTCTGCCTTAATTCTATCCTCCGCTTTCAAGCCACACTGATCTGGCAGGGGTTACACTCTAGGTCCCAGACTACCTTACATCCAGTTTTCTCTTGCTGAGCACTTTCCCTTCTCCTCAGGCCCAAGCCTCTGGTAGTTGCTAGAGGTATTCTAATGTATGCTTCACAGAGAACACACCTCACAATGCAGAACACCAGGCTTCCCCTTGTCCTTCCTACTGTCTTCTTATGGCTGCTATGGTTGTTTTTGTTGTTTCCTCAGTTCACTTACTGGTCAATGAATTTAGAATGGTAATGGAAAAGCCACTTTAGAGGAGGAACTGATCAGAGCTCTGCCTGACTCTCAGGTCATAGCACACAGGGGGTAGGGATAACTCAATGTTGCTTTCTTGGGTGCTGTTTATGGTCTAGGGAATTAGAATGAAGGGATGATATTCCCTTTTACCAGGTGCTAAATTTTGTGAACCATGGGTTTACTGCTGCTCTGTGCCAACTGCTTCTGTTTTGCTTGCTTAAATCACATCCAACTTTATTATAATTAATGGTCATTAATGCCTAACCTTGACCTAGGGCAGGTTCTCAGCTGCCTTGTGATTGGTATATTTTTCTGCATGGTTTTCTAGGCTGTAGTAGAAACTGGTCTGATAACTATTTTGAATAAAATTTTCACTGCTGTTTTCTACACATATGTAGAAGCATTAATTAACAGTGAGAAATTTTCAAATTTTCTTTTTAAATGCTACTAATTTAGAGTTAATTTTGTTGTTACCCTGTTAAAATAAATACTGAATTTATAATCATCAAATTGTGGGCCCCAACATTTTATAATTTGAAAAATGTTTCACTCTCACAGTCTAAATTATATTTTTTTCTATAGCACTGTACCAAAGGTCAGTGATTTCAACTTTAACTACTTCAAACCTTCTTTCATGTCATAACTGCTAATGTAAGTAGCAGTTGCTATCTGGGGAGCGAAAGCTTATAAGAGACACAAAGAAATATAGTTATAAAATGATCTCAGTGATTGTAGAAGAAGTCAAAAATATAAAATGATGGCTGCCTTGCTGTGGGTACTCCTGAGTGAACTAAGATACATTCATTAAAGCACATTCTGACATTTTCATCTGCTGCAGTCTTGAGAGGACAATGGTCCTGGGCTGTGAGGATGTTGACAGATCTTTCACTGACTTCTCTGGATGACACCACATTCTAAGTCAGAAGAATCTGCTATGGCAACATGCTTCTTTTTGTTTGTTTTTTCTTTTGCTTCCAATTCCCCCTTAGAAACAATTCATTTGGATTCATTATATGGCCATTTATTTGTCTGGGGCATTACCCTTGTTTATGACTACAATGAAGTCATGCTAGGCTGGGTCAACTGTGAGTCATCAGGAGATCTTTCAGCTGTTCAGTGAAGAGGCAGTGCAGAGATCACAGTGATATTATAGGCCACAAACCCTCTCCCCAAAGTAATGGTGAACTGTCATGTTAGCCATGAAGAACATGGGTTCAGCTTTGGTTCTCTGTTGGCTTGCTGTACACTAATTTCTAAAAGAAAAAAAAAATGTTGAGTTTAGTGTTGCCAAGAAGAGTTCACACATACTAACTGTATGATCTGAACACATCTGCATAACCAGGACTTACATCAGAAGAAGCATGATAGCTCCACAGAAGCTTACCTCACACTTCCTTCCGTTTTCTCAAACTTCTTTACACAGGAGAGCAATTCCCCAATTGGTTTGGCTTTATGATTTATGTAGATGGAGATACACACAGAGTAATATTTGGTGTCTGGCTTTTTTTATTCTTCTTGCTATTTATTATGCACTGCATTTATTTTTTCTTACTGTCATGTGGTGTTCCACTCATGAATACAATTTGTTCATTCTACTTTTAACAGACACTTGGATATTTTCCTCTTCAGATGAGGACAGGAATATTCACATTCTGTTATAAAAATTGTCTTCCTTAAAGTACACATGCACACATGCACACACTTCTGCATACACCATACAACTTGAAGTAAGATTTCTGAGCCATAGTCTGGGTGTTTGTTCATAGTCCTTAAGTGAGATGGTTTCCCAAGGTATAACACTCTGGTGTATATGTCCTTTATAGGGTATAGACATGGATTTTTCTTCTGATAAAATACCTTTTCACTTTCTTAAAGGGGTCCATAAATGAGGAGATACTTTTTGCAAAACCTAAGTTACTTTATGGTTTATTATTTTTTGCATCTATTAGGAAACTTGTCTACTCTAAGTCGATGAAACTGTTTTTCCTAAAGTTAGTACCTAGCTCTATAATCTCTCTGATCCATCTTCACATATTATGTGATGCATAGGGACAAGGATATTTTTATATCAAAAGTTTATTGACAGCACACCACATTTCTTTGTTTTCAGCTTGTTAGAGATGGGCACACAGTAATTTATAATGTAAAAAACATAATAATTTTCAAAAATACTGTTCTTATTCTCATTTAAGTTAATTTGATATGTTTACTGTGTACTAAAATCAATGACCAGTTGAAAATATGATTGAAGTCTTGAGCTTCCTTTAATGTAATTTTTACTTTAAGCCATAAAATGATGAAAAATCGGAAATAAACTAATGCCCTTAGTAGTCAAGATTATATTGTGTTGTGATAGTTAAACTGTGTGCAATTTTTTAGCTTAAACAGATCAGGGAAGATCGAGA
The DNA here is from genome assembly GCF_963924665.1 of Micromys minutus. Lineage (NCBI taxonomy): Eukaryota > Metazoa > Chordata > Mammalia > Rodentia > Muridae > Micromys > Micromys minutus. The sequence goes on from NC_137968.1 coordinate 689,778, forward strand.
GGAATCTCAATCCAGAAACATAGCTACTTTGACAAGAGATCAAATTCGAAGACCTGGGTCTGTGTGATCCAGTTGGAATATAGACAACTTCCTTCCTAGACACCTTCATCTCTCTGGCTGGAATACAGAGTACCATTAGCACACACCTTTAGTCCAAAACAATAGCATCTAATTGAGGGGCAGACAAAGTAATGAATCATAGAAAGATTTGACAGAATAATTCTAAGACAGGATATGCCCAACTCCCATGAGAGCAGACAGAAAGAGAAACTACTTAAAAGCAATGTAGAGAGAGAAGAATCAGTTCAATGCAGTTCAGATGAATGCTGTTGGGTTCAGTCAAGTTCATGCAATTCTGTTAGGTTTGTGGAGTTCAGATGCAGTTTTTCTTACCAGACCGATTCAGTCAGCAGCCAGGAGAAGTCAGGTGAATCAGCGTGCTCAGAGAGGAATTTCAACCAGAAGAGCTGAGTTGAGCCAGCTAGCCCAGAGTTCAGAAAGAGCTAGAAAGTGAGCTTATTCAACAATAAGCCTCAGAGGAAGCTAAATCATTCTTAGGCCTAGGCTAACAGACAGAGGTTAGAAGCTGAAGCCTTTTAAGATCTGAACTTGAAGAAGATTTGGTTATATAGAAGCTAGGAGCATCCAGGCCAGCCTAGGGATAGTTAAATAGAAACACTCTGGGTTCAGCTCAAGCCATGTATCTGTAATGCTTGGACATGGCTCTCATCTCATCCTTTCCTCTGAAGAAATAAAAGCAACATTTACTTTATTATTAATAGAAAGTCACAAGGGAAGGGCTTTTACCATTCTAAAAATGAAGATGGAATTCTACTGATGCTGTTTTACCAGTTTCCCACTAGAAAAAAAAAATGTGTCTCAGACACATTCTAAGACAAATGTAAGAATTTTGATCTTAATATTTGAAATACCTGAATGTGTCTACTTTGATGTGATTTGTCTTAGTGTTTTCCTCTTTTTACTATTTATTCTAGGTTGTCCTAGTGAGTGGACATCTGGACAGCTGGGATGTTGGGCAGGGTGCCCTGGATGATGGCGGTGGAGCCTTCATATCATGGGAAGCACTCTCACTTGTTAAAGATCTTGGTAAATATTTAGAAAGTTTTTAACCAACATGTGATATGTTAACTCTATATAGAAACTCCATAATGGGTTCTTTTTTGTGGTATGTTTAAACATCCTCCTGTGGTTTATATATATATTTTTCTCAGTTTACTCCAACAATAAAATTATTCTTATCTTTAAAGGATAAGAAATAACTTATCCCTTAAGGAAATTTTTGTTCTCCAGACATATAAAGTAAATATTGTTGTCATCTATTGGGGAAAATAAACAAGCAAATAAAACCATCCATTTGGAGATGGTGCCAGACCACGCATAGCCAAATGCAGAGAATAACCACCTGCTCTTGACTTCCTTATATTCTTTTCTTATGATGGGATAAGGTTGTAAAAAGAGTGGAAAAAGCCAGTCACCTTTCTGTGCAAATCAGAAAATGCTTTAATGGTAAAAGAGTGATCCTCTAGTCATGGTAAGAAAAACTGGACCTAGATACAGCTGAGAGGAGAAGGCATTGGAAGATATGGCTAATAGTAGCTCCTTTTGAGGACCAAATTTGCAAGTAAATGTACATTTTTGATGTGCTGGCCAAAAAGATGAATATGGAGTAGGGTTAGAAACATAACAGTCTGAATCAAGAGTTCATTGTCTGAATCATACAGTGGTGGTTTGGATGTGCTTCATCTGCAGAATATCCTGGATGGTAGCTATAGAAGAAATTCTGTTTCAGATAACAGAGGTCAAAATACTTACTGTTTAAGTATTTATGTCTCCAATCTCATGATTTCCTGTCACTTTTACAGTCTTCTAGTCTTCTTCATAGGTCAATTAAAGATTATTCATCTTAGATGCAGCTCAGTTGGTAGAATGCAACCTAATGTGCATGAAGCCATGAGTTTGATCTCCCAAAACTCATAAAAATCGGTATGCTGATGGTATGACAGTCGTTTTAGTAATCAGGTTCTTAGTGAGTTCAAAGCCAGCCTGGGATACATGAGACTCTACCTCAAAAGGAAAATATCGTTTATCTTTCTAACAGTAGATTGCCGACATAGTCTTGTTTTAAGAAAATATTTGGTGCAATATTTTAATGTATATTTTTATAAATGGTACTCATACTTTAAATGTAGAAATAAAAAACTGCTTATGTAATACTTTTATGTGCGTATTTCTCAACCTTGGTGCTACGGACATTTTTGGATTACAAAGTGGGATTTCATGACATCTTCAGACTCTGCCCACTAATTGCCACTATCATTTACCAGAACCACCCAAAAAAATTTAACAGTGGGCATGACTCTAGATATTGTCAAAGTCCTTGGATGGATGGTAAGAACAATTGCTCTGATTTGACAGACAAATAAATAAACCAACAAAATGTCTCTAGGTATTTGACACAAGATCTTGTGAAAAAAATAGTGAAACTAATTTGAAATCTGAAGATGTACATTCTTAACATTCCAGTCTGGTTACTGTACATGATAGAAAAGATGCACTGAGCAAATGCTATGGCTTCTATACAGCCTTTTATAGAAGCTTGGCATGCAGAGAGGTTTTGGGGTATGCTCTCTGTTCTAAGAGCCTTGGCACAGAGCTAGAGACCTCCACAGGCTTTTTTTGTAAGCAGAGAAATAGTTTCAGTGCCTACTTTTACAACTGAGTAAGGTTAAGGAGAGAAAATGCTCAATAACTAAAACCTAAATGTGCATTTTCAGGGGTCTAGCTTTTGTGGAATCCTCCCTCTTTTCTGTCTCTTTATGATCTTTCTATTTCTCTCTCAATCATTCCAAATCAACATGGGTTCTTGGGGAAAATATGCAAAACCAACAACAACAAAAAAATCAAACATTTGCTCTTGTAGAGCACAGATGTTTATTCTGGAAATTAATTTTATTTTAATATGTTTTGCCAATTTGATAGAAATGGAGTGGTGGGTTTAAAACAGCAACTAGTTCATCTGAATTGGGTTTTAGGTTACTCTGACTACTTTCCTGGTATTGGGCACGTCATCTGAACGCGCTGGACTCGATGCTTCTCATCTCTGTTCAATGGTATTATTCCAGCACTAATTTTTTCCAAGTCTGTGTTGTGAGGCAGCCTTGTGCAGTGTGAAAAACACAGAACACTAAGCTAGGTGTGGTGGCACACATCTTTAATCCCAGCACTTGGAAGGCAGAGGCAGAGAACTCTATAAACTAGAGACCAACCTGGTGTGATGGTTTGTAAATGCTTGGCCCAGGGCTTGGCATCATTAGGAGGTGTGGCCTTGTTGCAGTAGGTGTGTGGGTATGGACTTAAAAACCCTTGTCCTAACTGCCTGGAAACCAGTCTTCTCCTAGCAACCTTCTGATGAGGACGTAGAACTCTCGGCTCCTCCAGCATTATGCCTGCCTGGAGGCTGCCATGCTCCCACCTTGATGATAATGGATTAAACCTCTCAACCTGTAAGCCAGTTCCAATTAAATGGTATCCTTACAAGAATTGCCCTGGCCATGGTGTCTGTTAATAGCAGTAAAACCCTGACACCTGGTATACACGGCAAGTTCCAAGATAGCCAGGTTACACAGAAAATAATAAGTGTCTTGAAAAACAAACAAAAACAAAAAACAAAACAAAAAGAAATAGAAAAACGAAGCCCGTGGGACACTGGAGCTAGACCACTTGTTTTATTTACATCTCAGATCAACTACTTCCTAGTTACCTAATCATAAAGTTTGGTAACTTGCTTTGAGTCTTTGTTCCTCAGTTTTCCCATCTAGGTAATAAGGATAATAGTTTCTATCTCTCATGCCTGTTTAGAAAATTAAATGAAACATTAGCCTAATCTATTTACAACAGGGCCTGACACAACCCAAGTTCTTCATAAATATTATATTTTATAACTTAATAAGCCTGACTCTGAAAAAAATGTAGTACAAGAGATGTTTTTTAATCCTGTAGCCCCATTAGTGACGCTCTGTCTTCTTAGTGTTTTAGTTATAATATTGCAACTCTAGAGCCAGTGGTATAAAGTCACTAACAGACCCTTTCCCTTTGCCGTTTAAGACCCTACCTCCTGCATGACAGGAACCTAAGGAATCCTTCACACTTTCCATTTTATATAAAACTTACTGAGTCTTAGATATCTTCTGATCACTTTCTGTACAGACACCTGGTTCAACGAATAACCATCATAGAATTTAAAATTAAATTTGAATTTTCTTAGATTATCTATGTATTTTAACATAAAGGTATGGATCTGGTATGTGATTTACTAGTTCTGTATGAGCACCAGTAATTCTAGATGAGCTTGGCGATTGAGAATAGTTCAGTATTAGAACATGTGCTTTGTATCTATTAGATTCTGTGCTTGATCTTCAGCACCACTAAAAAGAAAGATAAAGCAGAAGTAAAAAAACCTGAGACAAAAAAGAAAAAAAGTTCATAATTATGTTACTTAATTACATTGAGCCTAAACTGTTTAATTGTGAATCATGAAACCTCTGTGGAAATCTTTTTCCGAGGAAAATGACACTCCTCTTGGATGCTCTCCCTTGGATGAGATGTCAGGCAGCTTGAACATCCAAGTCTCTGGATGGCTTGTTAATTTGAAGTGTTGGCCCACTGGGGCTCTCTGATATTTGAGAATCTTTGTCTAAAATCTAGCTTTCCACTGTCCTGTCCTTTATCTTCCTACTTTATAAATCTTACAGATCCACTCTTTTACCCAAGCCATCAGCTTAAATTATATCCAATTAATCTAATAAGGTGTTTGCATTTTTAAGTATAACCAGTCACTCCTAAGTAACTGTCAACAGCAGGCTATTTGGTGTGTGGGGTGTGTGTGTGTGTGTGTGTGCGCGCGCGCGCGAGCGCGCGCGCATGCGCGTGCGTGTTTACTGGCTGAGACACTGTTTATTTGAAATATCATTTCCTGGAATGTTCTGGTGTCAGTGGACAAATCCTGTGGCCAAAACTGCTGTACTTTACATGTTCGTTTGTTATTAAAAAACTCATCCACCTTCTACTCAAATTCTTCCAGTTTTATCACTTTTTATGAAGCTAGAATTTGTGGGGTGTGATTCTAGATAAATGAAGGTACAAGAAGGAACATTGCCAGGATCTTGAAATGTGGGATATAAGAAGGATATTTTCTAAAAACAGGAAATGTGAACATCCTGATTATGATTCTTATCGAGCATGCGCGACTTTCCTATGGCTATCTTTTGTTACTTTGTGGGTTCTTCCATCCCTTCCCACCCTTTCTCTGCCCTTCCAACCCCCTAACACTAGATAGGAGAGAAAAAAAGATAGAAATAAATGAAATAGAGTAAAAGATAGAAACAAATAAATGAAACAGAAGAAATACAAAAAGAATGGGGAAATCTTGCTATCACTATTAGATTGAGTACTTTGCTGACATAGCTAGCAGGCAGAAGTAAGAAGTAGAGAGACTAATAGAAAAGTCACCAGGTCACACAATCCAGAATATTCCAGTGAAGACAGTCAAATATATGTCAACATGTTGGTTCTGTTAGAGCCTTAGGCTGCCATCTCCTGTGCAAAGACTCTCAGTTGGAAACGAAGACAAAGACGAGGAAGTGTTCTTTGTTCAGGTTCTTCTCAGATCTGCCTTGAAAAGTCACCCGAAAATCCAGTCCAGTATAACTGACAGATACAGTCAACAACTGTTCACCTGTGAGGTGAGAGTCATTTAAACTGTAGGACTAGAGACTCTAGGTGCCCTGAGGCCATATTGGGGCTGGCTCACACCTGGAAAAGAGATTGAAATTTGAATGGCACTTATCCTAAAGTGTCAGACCTCTGGCTTTACTAAAAGTACCAACTGTGTTTGCTGCATGGTGTGATGTGCTAAGCCCTCCAGTGTACACATAGTCATGTCTCAATATCAGCCTCAAGCATTGAATATAGCTGTTGGGACAGTCACTGTAAAGAAGAACAAAGCAAAGCAGAAGGGAGTCACATGACCTATCCAAGTTGATACAGATGTCCGTCCAGTGGAAAATGTAAATTAAGCACCCTGGAATGCTGGTTCATTGGAATAACATTCTCTGCCTGACTCAAAAACACTCTTTCCAACCATGTCAAGAGATAGAACACAGCAAAAGGGGGAAAAACATATATTATAAACATATTGGTTTGAAAACTTCCTCTTCGTAATTTCTTTTCCAAGAAAGACATTTGTTAAAAGAATGTGCTTTTGAGCACTGTCCTGTGGCGTTTTGGGAGGAGGAAGAACTAAGAAAGGCCCCACAAGTGATCACAAAATGACCTTCATTGGGCTAAACCCCAATGCATTTCGATCCATTTCTCTCTAAATTGCCTGGATACTTTTGGGACCATGTAGTGGTTCCATATTTGACCTATAGAGGCCATACTTAGGGAGTATTTATATTAACTTCAAGAAAACTTTACCTGATAACTCATTTTTCACACTCTCGCAGTTTTATTTAAAATAAATGGAATATTATTTAAAATATAAGTCTTCCATCTGCCATTTTTCAATGAATCTGAATTTTTTTTTTCTACATGAAATTTTTATCTTAAAACATTTCATGAACTCGGTCCACTGTGGCCTGCCTTAGAAGCTCCTTCTTCACAATAGTTTTACAAACACAAGATGGGAACCGAATAACCCTCAATCAAGAATCCAGTGGAAGTCACTGCACTTCATGACTTTTAGAGAATAACATAGTCACTTGGAATGCTGTACAGGGAATCAGTTTCTTTAAAGTATTTAAATGTTCCCTCGGCATTCAGTTTGATTCTTGTTAATTTAAGTTTTATGTGTAAGTAGTGGTTTGTATTTATTTTTGATGAGAAAATTTTGGTCTTGCCTTTTTGTAACTGCTTAGAGAAGCAAATGAATGTAACAACTGAGCAACTAGAGATGCCAAACCTACGTTCAACCTTTTTCTTGCTTCCTCTTTTTCTCACTTATGAAACCTCACTTATAAAAGAGAATCTATGGTCATGGGCATTTGTGGTTTCTTCTCATTACCATCAGAGGGATCTTCTCATTTTTCATTCAAATATATCTTTCTTGTTTTGGTAAGTTACACCATGTCTAGCTTTCATGGAAAATACTTTTCTTAAGACTGAAAGTTGCTGAGAACTTATTCTCATATTCAAATACATTTGTGAGCTTTAGTAACACATCTGACATCCTTATGTCTCATTCAGCTGACATAGGCATTTCTGCTGGCATATCCAAAAGATAATTTGTGTATAAATTGATCTGTAAAGTATGCCTATAAGACAAAAGAAGATTTGTTAAAAATGACACTCTTAGACTGTGGTTTGCCTTGTAGTTCGGATATGGTATGAGAGAATCTGTATTCATTTTATAGCAATAGGCTATTTGAGTGTCGTGGTTACTGTTTTATCATTTGATTAGAATGTATCATTTTAGTGTCCAAGTAAACATAACAGAGGCCTCCAATTACTCCCTTGCTGATAACCAACTGGGGAGGTGAAAGGTGAATGCGAAGAGAAGTTGTGTTCCATTGATCCTCATTTCCTCTAGTTGGTAATGGTGAATGAAGCAATAGAGTCTTGGAGAAGAGGGGCCATAACATACAACAATTTAGGGTTAATATCTGAATTAAATTTCCCCCCACTTAAGAATGGAGTAGATGAAAGTTCAGGATAAATCTGTGTGGAAGACTAGATACCTCACTGAAACCACATCACCATAGTATAATGTGGTGGCTTACAAGGAAAGGAGGTTGTTGTATTTCAGTAAGTGGCCATGTTGTAACAGGCAAATCAAATGGAGAGAATACAGTTTCTTCTGCCAAGAGGTCTGAGAGCCTCACACAGGCAAGGATATTCAAGCTAAACCTCGAAACACATAGGTGGTAGGAGAACAAAGAAAAAAAGAACTCGTGGGTGTCTGTGGTTTAAGGAGCAAAGGATGTTTCTGTAAATCTGAAGCAATAGATAACTTGTGGTAGGAAGTGGATGAAATGAGACATAACCACTTGTGAAGGGAGCTGAATGTAAAGGCTGAAAATGCAATAGCATATTTCCATGTGCAAAGTTAGTCAGCTTCTACCTCACTGAGCTAAATATGTCAAAGAGGAAACCATGGGTCCCAGGGGTGACATATTTTGTGCCTCCACACTTTCTACATCATGCTAACTCTGCACTTTCAAAAGCTGTGATTTAACCATCTTCCAGGGAGTTCTCTTCCAGTAAACATTTCTTTAGGTTTAGGTTCATAGACCTTACGGAAGATGGTGAAACTCCAACCTCCATGGTTACCTAGTTTTGAAAATCATCTCCAAACAGAATTGGCATCTTGCCCTGTGAATCTGTGATTATTCTTATATGCAAGCAATATGAACGGAGAGGTGATAGTGGGTATGTGGTCATGATAGGCTAAACAGAGTGCCTAAAGGCATGGACTGTTATTAGATGGCTTGCTTTTAATATCGCTAATGTTCTCCTGTTGAATCAACATCATTTACTAGCTAGTGGTCAGCCCATATTCTTGCCTGACATCAGCATCTCTAGAATGAGGTGACCAGATATTTTGGACTTTTCAGTCTTTCATCCCCACTTCCCAAAATTTGAAAGTACGTGGGTGGCAAAATGGATAGTTAAGCAGAAATCATGTACTCAGTCTTAGGATCTCTTGGGTTCAGATCCTATGGTGGTGATGACTAAATGACCTTAGACAAATGATTCTGGCTCCTATGGTTCTGGTTTGTTGTTGTTTACAATGAGAATAATTTATCTTGACTAGTTGATAGGATGGTTTGAAATAATTTAGATGGTGACTAGCCTTTTCTTAGCCAATAGTAGTAGTAGTGGTGGTGGTTGTAGTGGTGGTGGTTGTAGTGGTGGTGGTTGTAGTGGTGGTGGTGGTGGTGGTGGTGGTGGTGGTGGTGGTGGTGGTGGTGGTGGTGGTGGTGGTGGCGGTGGCGGTGATAGTGGTGTTGGTAGTGGTGGTGGTAGTGGCAGTAACAATAACAGTGGATGCAGGTGGGCCAGAAGAACAAGTAACCTCAGGAACAGTTCAACTTTCAAGCCTTCTTGTTCATACACCATTACCAATTTAGCATGACTACAGTCCAACCTCATAGCAAAAATAGCACATAAATAAGAGAAAGGTGGTTGGTCCTGAACAGTCGACATTTTCCATGACTATACATAAAATTAATATAGGAGCAGGTCTTCACTTGTTTCTGTAGTGAAGAATACGTAAAAGATGTCTTGTAAATGTGACATGGAATTAAAATGCCATCCTGTAGCATGAGGAAGGGGAGACTGTTATGTTTTCTTATCCTTTCTTCTGTCAATGGACTCTACATAATAATACTGTCTATACAATGTGTATATCTTCCTGTGGGAAAGAAAGACCAGGATGAAACTATGAAGGCCTATGTTACTTATTCCCAAGTCAGTTGTCAAAGTTAGAGAAAGACACCAAGTCAGACAAGACAGGGATTCTGGTGCTGTCCACAGTGTTTCTGGTGGCCACATTCTCAAGAAATCTTGGCTTTTAGCAATATCAAGTATCCACAGGCTCAGGAGGTTCTCAGAGTGTCTTCATGCAAAAAAAAAAAAAAAAAAAAAAAAAAAAAAAAAAAAAAAAAAATTACTCTGTGCTATGAGAACAATTCTCATTAGGTGTAAAAGGCAGGAATTAAAATTCCTGTTTCTAGATTTTACAAAAAGTTTTTAGGACGGGGGTATTATGTTGATGTTTCTATCAACTGCAAAGGTAGAAAGTCTTACCTTTTTTTATTCCAGTAGCTGCTAGTACAGTTTTCTTTCTGATTTTTTTTTGGTTTTTTTTTTTTTTTTTTTTTTTTTTTTTTTTTTTTGCTAAGACACATCTAAAACATTTAAAATGGCAGAGAACAATAAACAATCATGTTGGCTTAGATTTCATAAGTGCTAAAATCTCTTGCTCTGGATGAGATAAAAGATTACAGTCATGGTTGAAATCTTGAAATCTACTTTGGACGGTTTTACCTACTGTCCCCTCTTCTCTTCAGTTGTAACCCACAGCTGCCTGTAGTCTGAGGTTGTTTTCACATTACTTTGTAAGTACATACAAAATAGCACCACACAGTTTTATGATTTTGAACTTACATAAATAATATTTAGTAGTCAGACTATTCTGTTTTACTTCTGTTTTCTTGGGGAACATTTAGTCCCCTAGTAACTGGTCTTCTTTGATTGCTAACATATCCAGTTTTGTCCATAAGTATCTCTGAGCATTAGGTTGGCTGCTTCTCACAAGTTTTGAATAGAATCACTATTGAATTAAAATATGGAGGAACTTTCTTTTTTATTTCTTCTTTGACTCTAATTATTGCAACTTTTGAAAAACAATTCTAAGAACACAGTGTTGTTGAGTTATTGAATCCCACTCCTGTTGGATAAGGGTCATAATATAGTCTCTACAATATTAATTCTTTGGTATTTGTTGAGAGTTAATTTTGGTTTATTACCTAGTCTATTGTTAACCTGGAAAAGATGATGTGTTAACCTCCCTTTTTTAGTAACAGGGCCTAACATTTGTTTATTACAGCAACCTTAAAATTATTCAGCAAACTCATGTATCAGTAGAGTTTTCTTTATCAGACCTGGGGAGGTGTATATTAAAAGTTCCCATTAGGCCTGAAATTTTATAAATTTCTCTCGAGTTTTTCACAGCTTATCTTCCCGTGGTTTGGGACTTCTTTGCATCACGCATTTGACTCTATAGCCCTTTATGTAGACAAGTCATCCTCTGAGCTTTGCTTTCAGTTCCGTACATACCACAGGACCAGCACTCTCTCTACTGCTCTAGTTTCAGCTCGTCACATTCATTGGTGTAAAAAGTATCAAGTTAGATTTTTTAAACTCTCCAACCTACAGTATCAGGTAATGGGAAGTTTGCTCTGTTTACCCTCACTGTGCTTGTTGGCCATTTTTATAATTCCCCAAGAGGTTTGTATTAAAGCTGCACTTTTGTTTTCCCACTTCTTCCTCTCACTTTTACTAAACTATGTGGTTTATCTAATCCGTCCTTCACTTTCCTCCTACCGTTTAGGAGTTTGTACTTCTTGTGCTTTTATCAAAATGTGTGAATATTTGTGTTGATGCAGGTCTTGATGAAATGAGCCACTAATTACAGGTTGTTCCAGTATGTTCTCTTCAAACACACACACATACACACACACACTCACATACACACTCACACACACTCACATAAACACACACACACACTCACACACACTCACACACACTCACATACACTCACACACACTCACATACACACACACACACACACCTCAGCATATATACTATTACAATCTAGTGATGTACTTAGGCCTATGTCTAAGCCCTACACAGATATGTTATTGGTTATTATGGAGGGTATTTAAATCACTTTTTTAACTGTTTCCTTATAATTTTAAATTTCCCTTTGTCTTAGTTTTCTAATGTGCTAATAGGAATTATCTTTTTTTTACTTTGAAAACACTGCATCTTAAATTATTTTTAATGAGTCATAAGGCTATTTCCCAAAAATAACGCTAAGCATGCCATTTAATTTTTTAGATAACCATACAAAAATTTTTTAAAAATTAAATTTTTTCACACATCAAACTTTTTTTATTAACTTTTCAAACCTACATAAATATAGAAATATGTAGGGAAATATCCCATATCTGGTACTGGAGTTTGTATTAATAACTCTTGGTTTCTTTGGCAAGTATTATTTTGTTCAGATTTATTTATTTACTTGTTTCTAAATTGCTCAGAGTTTATTTATGAACTACAAGGATTCATTTACTTAGAATGGCACATTTAACTTTTCAGTTCTTTGAGGTTTAACTTAGCTAAAAAGTTTTATCTACTCTTCTTTCAGATGTAATCATGTCTTATGCTAGGGATGGAAACCAGGGCTTACTAGCTCTCACCTAATAGTTCTGAGCTAACTAATTGCACGAACCTATCTGCTCTTGTCTGTAACATGTCAAAGACCAGCCCATCCTTCTCTGGATGGGAGTGTCAGTTCACTCAGACCTTTGAAGAGGCTATAAAAACATTTGTTTTGGTCAGCTCAGATGGTCTGAAGCAAAGAAACTGGTGTCTGCTTGAAGGATTATCTTCATTTCCTTGAATTGAACCAATAGCAGGATTTATCCAACACTAGCCAGCAGTAATCTTTCAACTCTGTTGGGGATCATCTTTGAATGCTGGGTAATCAGGTGTAACAGCATAGATGGTTACTTTTTCCTAAAATAGGGTGCTACTATACCTCTGGGGCCTATACTTGTTTTTGCAAATCTAATCACACATATGATAGTTGGCACTTTCACCAGGATTTATTTGAGGGCACATTTGTTTTTGTTTTCCCTCTGTTCTGATTTAATTTGCTTCTTCCATCTGACAGCTGAGAGCTGTGTGGTGGTGGGGTAAAGGGAGTGGGATTCAGCAATGATAAAAAGAACAACCTCCTCAAACAGTTTTCCAGCTTAGAAAGCATGTGCCTGACCCTGTTCTCACCTTCACTTGCTGATCTTCATCTTTCTTTATAGCTTCCTTAGTGATTTCCTCAGAAACAGTGTTTTGTTTCATATTTCCCTTTGACTGTGTTTCTAATCTTATTTAACCTTTTCACTAAGTTTCTAAATTAATTTTCAGCTAGGTTTGAGATTCACCGAAAATTACAGAGGTTACTCAGAGCGCCTCCATCCTACATACCCAGGTCTCCCTGTTAATATCACAGCGTGTTCATTTCATATAGGGAACAAATGACCAGGTGGTGTGATTAACTAAAAGCCTGTGGGACCTATTCAGAGTCCCTTAGTTTATATCTAATCATAGCTTTCTCTGCTAATATCTCAACTAGGTACCACATCACATCTTCAAGGATCCCCTTGGGTGGAGGGGTTCCTCTTTAGAAAGCAGACATCTAAGGAATTATTCTAAAGTAAAATAAGGTAAAACAACAACAAACAAGTCAAGATGGAACAAACATACAAAGGAAAAAGAGCTGAAAGGAGGGGGGAACAGATATACACGTAGAAACACACACAGGAATCCCAGGAAAAGAAATTTATAAAACTGTAAGCCATAATATATATGCAGATGTTTTTTTAATAAAAAGCCCAACAGCAATATGAGACAAGGAACCTCCAAAGATGCTGTTGAGTTCATTTCTGTTGGTCATCTGCTGCTGGACATGGGGTCCACCCTGAAGAGTGATGTGTTTCCCCAGTGAGAGTACATTGGAAAACTAATTTTTCATTTGCAAGTGGTTATCAATTGGAGAAAGCTTCAAGGTTTAGGGATGAAGACATGTGTCTAGTTCTGTCTACTATATGACCCCATGTACAGGAGCCACATGAAGGTGCTGTGCGTGCTTTCTCTGTCCCTTTGGGTTTGTGTGTAAGTCAGCTGTGCTGTGTTAAGAGGCCTTGTTTACTCACCCACAGGTTACTGTGGCACCAACTTTCTGCTCTAGTATCTGGAAATTTCTTCCCCTTGTCTGTTATTTCTTTCCTCTTTGACTTTTTTCTCACCTTCACCTTTCTTTTCTTGTTGTCTTGTAATGTATTGAATGATAAAAAGCTGGAAAATTTATAATTGGTATTTCCACATTTTTTTTGGCTCTAGGGCTCCCCTTGTTCTGTATCAGCTTAATTGGTCAGATGAACGTTTCTTGTTTCAAAACTCCAGTGAGTGTATCCGAAAAATTAGGACAGGCTGTCCTCGGTGTCCTAGAGTGTCACAGCAAGGAGGGGGTTAAGGAAGGCTGGTAACAGTGACACTTCCAGCAGCCCATCTGCTCTCAGTTGTATTTTTAGCTTTTTTTTTTTTTTCTTTTTGGCTAGATAACTTTTTAATAAAGTGAGGTTTACATTGTTGATACTGAAGAATAGTCACATAAGCATACAAAATAAAACCTTAGGCTCAGGTGGGGAAGTTCAAAAAAAGCACAAGACAAACAAAAGGCATACATGGGGGAGAAGGGGTTGTGGAGTTGGACATGTGATCAGGTAAACAGACTTTGAGATTCAAGCAGACAGCATAGGGGCCACCCGAGCATGGAGGAGCCCTACATTATATGGAGTCAGATTGTTCTTAACCTTAAGATGTTCAAGCACCATTTGAAAGCAAGCAAGCTCAGGTATTTCCTCTTGAGCACACAGTGGAACTGCACAGGCCTGGTACCCAGCAGTCTCCATGTAAACACTTGATAAGGAGCACGTAGTGCTGGGTGTTGTTGGGATGCCATGTCCTCATGTCATACAGTGCCGGGCTGGGAACCAGACAGAAGGACAAGACCTGCATCAGGCACTGCCTCACAGCAGTCTCTGAAGAACTGGTGTTGTGATTTCCAGACATAAGACCTTAGCCTTCAGTGACATTTTTATATAAGTAGGCATAAATAAAACCACCCTGCACACAAAGCCTAGGAAGACAGCTAGGTAACTGAGGGGTGTGGTTTACAGAATCCCAACACTGTCTACCCCAGGGAAGTAGCCTTGGGGCAGCTCCAGGGCTACAATTCTTGCAGAGGTAAATCTGTCCAGGATATTTTCATAGTCAGAGATGGAGACCCTGGCTAAAGAGTCAAAGCCCCACTTAAGACAAGTGCTTGTCTGACTCTGGGTTACAGCACATTTGAGCTCCATGGGGAATGATGTTCTTGTCCTTGGCCCCCTGGGGCATCCTCTCGGGTCTCCACCAGAATCTCTACTACATGGTCCAGCTCAGACTTGCAAGTGTTGCTGGGAGGAGGCGTGACTGTGGCAAAGCTCCCGAGGTCGTTGCAGAGCCTGGACTTGGTCCCACTCATCATCCCTGTTCGCACTTTTCCAGGTCATAGTAGGAGCTGTCCACATAAGAGAAGAGCTCCTACACTGAACTGGAGGTTTTGTTTTCCAGAGTCTCAAATATCTGGTCCAGTGACTTCTGAAAGTTTCCCTGGTTTTCTTGTGGGTTATCCATCACCTGAGGGTTCCTTTGCCCCTGTGCTGAGCCAACTATGGGACGCTCAGAAGCTGAGCTTTGCAAGGGACCATCTTCCAGTTCAGAAGTGGGTTGCTCCCCTTCAGCTCACCTCACTGTATGACACAGGATCTCTGTGGACGCGAGGCGGTCAATTGGTGCGCGTTCTGCACTCTGGGGTGCCATCCCATGCCACACCCCATCCTGGCTCATTTCCTCCTGGATCTGCCAGACTGTGTTGGCGATTAGGACTGAGCGGAGAGAGTAGGCTTCACTAGCATGTGAGAGAGCGGGAGTTGGACAAGGGCCATGTCCAGGAGTGACTGTCGCTGCAGGCTATAGGTAGGGACAGTGCCAAACCCCCCTACTCCTTCTTCCTTGTCACATTTCCTCTTCAGCCCTCTAGCAAACATCCTGTCCTGCGATGCAAGGCAGACCCACCACTCCCATCGGGCACTGGGATCAGTCAGCGCCCACAAAGGGTCACTGTGGCGCTGCCGCTCAAGAGCCAATTGGTGGAGTGCGGGACGGAGCTTCCTATTAGCTTTTTCACGTATGCTTTACATAATCTTTTAAAAAATATAATTACAAATATGTTAACTAGCCATAATTTATTTGCACATATCTAATCATACCAATGTATAACAATTACAATCTCAAATATCACATGGTGACAGTCATTATAGTAGCAAGTTGATATTCTTCTAATCAAAAACAAATTAAATTGGCCTATTAGTTTACACAGAGATCTGATAACTCGTAAAGAACTGATTTTTCTGTATTTTATTTTAGATTGTTTTGAAATACATTTCTTGATTCTCCCTATGATCCCAGCTTTGGAAGTGTCACCCTAAAGATACCAATTAAAGCCCTAAAAAGAGGAGAGCTTGCCATCCTCTTTCCTGGTAAGGCTACTGGTCGCTGGTGGCTTATATTTTCTCCCTCTTGACCTAGTAGTAGCATCTACAGAGGAAAGAGATGTGGTTCCTAAGAAGCCTGTGTTCAGGCATTGAGTAGCACCTAGATGATGCTGTTTAAGCCAACGTGGGAGCATCACACAAAATCATTTTGTTGCTGCCCTTGACAAATACATTTATTTTTGTGCCATTGACATTACAATGTCCAGATCATCAATGCAAGTCAGTTCTTTGATGGTTGACTGGTGATCCTGCCTCCTTTTGGTAATCAACCTTAAGCGTTCAGCTTTCAGTTCATTTATTTCACCATGGTTTTTGTTTATTCTTTTGTTTTTATTTATTCTTCTTTTATATAATACATCCAGACCAAATTCCTCACCCCAACACCCCCACTCCATTCCTCCCAGTTCCTTCCCACAAACCAGCCATTTCCCCAGATTCATTCCTTCCCCATTTTCCTTCCGTAAACAACAGGCCTCTCAGGTAGATCAACCATGGCATAACAGGTTTCTATAAAACTAGGCACAAACCCTCATATCAAGACTGGACAAGGTAACCCAGTAGGAGGAAAGTGGTCCCAAAAGTACACAAAAGAGTCAAAGACACCCCTTCTCCCACTGTTAGGAGTCTCACAACAACCCCAAGCTAAGCAACCACAACATGCATCCAGAGCTCAGACCCATGCAGGCTCCTTGATTACAACATCAGTTTCTGTGAGCTCCTATGAGCTCTACTTAGTTGATTCTGTGGGCAGTGTTTTCCTGTTATCCTTAACTCCTCTGGCTTCTTCACTTCTTCCTCTCCCTTTTCTGTGGTGTTCCCTGAGTGCCACCTAGATGTTTGGCTGTTGGTTCCTGCATCTGTTCCCATCCGTGGCAGGACGATGCCTCAGATGATGATTGGACAAGGCACTGATCTGTGACTCTAGCAGAATATCAGGAAGAATCATTTTATTGATTTTTTTTTCCTCTTTGATTCTACACTAGGTCTCTGGACTATCTGGTTTCTGGTTCCTAGCCATCTCCCTTTCATGGAGTGGGATTTCTGCTTATTCTTGCACAAACATGCCACAGAAAAATTTACTCACTATTCTTTTGTTTTAAAGATTTTATTTTTATCTCTGGTCACATTGTTATGTGTGTTTGTGTATATAACTATATAGACATGAGTGCAGGTGTTTGCAGGAGCCTGAAGAAAGCATGAACTGTCTTAGAGCGTGAGCTACAGACTTTGAGTTTCTGACATGGGTATTGGGAACTGAACTTGGTGTTCTTTGAGAGCAGTTTCCTCTGTTATCTGGTGGTTCATCTCTTCAGATGCCTGAATAGTTCTTGCTACCCTCTTTCAAGGAGTGATGTTCAGCATTATGAAACAAATCTTTAGTTTCTGACCTAACATACACATGCCCTTCAGTCTTCCTCTGAAGCCAGTCTGGCAACAAAGGGCAGGCAGCGAGTAGAATGGCAATCCCAGGGGGTCTCTAGGGACAGAGGGAGAGTTGGTTAGGAAGCAATCAAGTGACGGGTCTTCTCTTGGTTTACATAGTTAGAGCTTAGTTTTAAAAATGCACTTTGCTAGAGGGATGAATAGCTCTTGTTATATAGGTCTTTGGATTACATTTCTATACTTGCCTTGATATGTGCTACCTGGAAGGAAGTATTAGTAAAGGAGAGATAACTTATGTGAATGAAGATATTAGGGTGACTTTCAACTAAAGAGAATAATATGGGTGTGGTGGTGAACATGGATGATTCAGTGCCTTCAAAGGGGCTGGAGCAGGCACAGGAAGGAGTCATATGAGAAACAAACCTATGGGTATTTGTAGAACCCTTCCTGGGTCTGCTCTTTGCTTTGACCATGACAAAACATTTTGTGCTCCACTAAGTCTGCCACACTGTTGCCCACTGCCTACTCACCATGTCCCTTAGTGCACGTACTTCATATGTGCTTCTTCCCATCGTGACATACGGACATTTAGACATTTCTAATTTTTGCACGCCTATGCCCAACAAAATGCAAACCTCCAGATTGTCAGATATACTGGAGCTGACCTGGCCCGGGTGCTTTAGACTGAGAACATAAGGCAGACCATGAGGAAGTCCTGCTGTTGGGAGTGCGGGAGTCAGCCAACAGGAGTGGTTAGTCTCTTACTTACAAACGAAATAGTGAGAAAGAGTTTCCATGACCAAAAACAAAGGAGAGATAGTAAGAAAAAATGACATGCAACCAAGAAGCTCGGAGCAAGGCTTGAGGAGGCACACGTGTTTGAAGAAGGGACAGGAGACACGCATGAAGCCAGGCAGCTCCATATTAATACTGTCTTTGAACTCCGCTCCTTTTACTTATTTGATCACTTAGTCTTCATATTTTGTACCTTGGCTCCATCTTCAGCATCACACATGGATATTAACTGAAAACTTTCAGGCACTTCCCAGGTGCTAGAGTGGTAATTATCTCCCCTTATTGAAGCATATCTCATTTAATAGTTTGTCAAACAGGGATGAGCTGTGGTTGTGATGGTGGGTTTTCATATTCTCTGAGAACTCTAAAGAGCAATCCAGTGGCATGAAGTGAGTTCCCAGAAGCAGCTGTCCTGTCAGTGTGAATTGCTGTGCTTATCTTCAAGTGCTATTTTTTCCATACTGTCTATCAACAACTGTATAGGGATTTCTTTAGATTTTAAAAACATGTGCAAGTAGTTGACCTATAGCCAGAGAACTCCCAGGTTTGTTTTTGACCACTTCAACCTTAGGGTAATTTGTGTTTTTCTGTGCTGACTTTTTTCTGATATGACTTTTTTAAACCAGGTCTTTCTTTCTTACCTTTTACTTCCTGAAAGATAGAATCAGAAGAAAATAATCTTTAATGTCTCTTCAGTGAGACCAACTTCATTGGATTTATATATCCTCAGTGTGAAGCACATGTTCTTTCTCAGGCTTGTGATATGTCTAGAGCTTTTGCCTTCTTTCCATATCTTCTGACTGGAGGCAATGCACTATGTGTGAAGATGAGATGATTTGGAGAAAGGCCCTTCTGTTTCCCTCACTCTGTTCTTTACTGCCTGAAACCTTATGAAAGGTCTAGCCTTGACCACACCTTGCTCATTGACCTCAGAACTCAGGAAGGTTCATCTCATGTGATTTAGTGTAGAGTTAGTCCTGTCAACAGCTCAACATTGGGCTCACCCAACTTCTTGTCAAGAGCAGCTGTCATTCTTAAAAGACACTCGTTAGATGAGTGGAGATAGCAGAGACACTTTCCAGGTGAATATGCAACTGGGACCTGGCATAGTGGTCCTCAAAGCATACCTTAGAAATTTTTATTTTGTGAGTGTATACGTATATTTTTAGTCTTTGAAGATAAATTTATACATTCATATCAAAATTCTTTGTGAAATTTTGGCTTTGTGTAACTGCCTATTCACTAAACAATAACGTTTGCTTTGGCTTTGATGAGACTTAGACACAGTCCATACTGTGTGACTTATTTCCATGATAGGCTCGTGTCATGGTTTCTACAAACCAATTCCTCTCATATTCCAGGGCATCCAAGTGACTGTCATAGAAGACAGGGCCTCTGCAGTCTCTAAATGAAGACTGCAAGATCATCAAGTGTGGGTATTTAGCTTTATTGGACATGATGGTGATGTGACTAGAAGTGTATCTTTTATTAAAAGCATGTGAAGAGGAGAAGGGAAACGTGGGCACAAGATCTGAGTTTTCTCAACCCTCACTGTTACAATTTCAAGGCTCAAGGTTCCCCAGAAGCCATGTATCTAGGACTTGCTACCCAGGATGGTACTACTAGAGGAGACAGAACATTTAACATGAAGAATCTAGTAGGAGGTACTGTGCTCGTGTGGGGAGGGAGGTAAGAGAGCCTAAGTCTCTTCTTTATATTTTGATACCTGCTCACAGTCACTCTCAATCACATCTGGCACGCCCACCAGAGACACAAAGCAATGGATCCACCTGGGACCTGAAGTGGATGGGCTTAACCTTTATGCAGGTCTATGCTATATCACTTGATGAGTGCATTTCAGCAGTCACCAGCAGGAAGCTGAACTCTGATTATTACCAATGGTCACTCTTTCATCTTTGATGTAAGAGAAATGTTAGTGGCAAAAAAAAATGTATTTCTAATAGTACGGCATGAAGTGCAGCTCCTTTCTGCAGATGTGCAGGGTCTCAGAGGGTCTGGATTGTGCATATGGACTCTTATTTTAAAGCCCCATCAGATCTGAGAACCTAAATAAAGTATGGGCCTTTGACACGGATATGTCTGATTTTGCTCATCTACCCATGAAAGAAAACTGAGAATTCCATATATAAGAAATGCTTAGATGCAGGAAAAGGTCTATTATTGTTCATACTTCACAGATAGAGAAATTGAGTTTGAGAAAGACAAGAAGCTTTGCTGAGATTTTGAGACAGAGAGATACAGTCAAGTCTGCCTATTGTATAGTAGAGATAATTGTATTGGCATCTTTAAGAGCTGCTAAGATGAATCAGAAAGAGCATACATTCGGAATCAGGGGACACAAAATCCAGCCACATGTACTCAGCGAAGGTAGGTTTCTACTGACTTTCATTTCCTTTGCTTTCTTGATGTAAATTAAAGTGTGATGAAATCAGGCTCTAGCCTCATACTGGCTCATCTTAAGTGCATCATCTCATGCACATCTTCCCTTCTGATAGCCTGTTGTATGCACATCTCCTGTTAACACCAACTGGAGGGAGTAACCTGACCTTCATTTGTTGATAGAGACATGTGTAGGCAGAACACAGTGATGAATGCCTCAATCCAGGCAAGAATTGAATCTCTATAGTATAGGATGGCTAGGCTACCTGATTTGACCATACATCATCCCCATAAATTAACCCATCTTCACCACTGTCATTAACACATATCTGTCTGTCTAAAATCGCCTTCAGATGGGAAGGATGAAGGTCCCAGAAAGTGTCTATGGCAAATCCATTTCTATAATCACATAACATTGTTTGTATTATTCTTACTTTGCTACTTCACTGTATTATGAGTTCATCTGTGTATGCACAGAGTTGAACAGAAGCTAATAGTTTCATAGCTAAAGATAATTATTTCCAAATTCAGTAGTCATTCTTGTTTAGTGTGTTATGATTTTACAGGTCATCAAGTATGTTAAAGACAAAAATAATAATATAGACCCTGTCTTTTACAGCCCCAGTGGGTGAGAGTATTATACTTTTGAAATCTCAAACATATTATCCCTCACTGAAAAATATAGGTGATTTTAATTTAAAACAAAATTTTTTTCACAAATGGGTCTTATGCCAGCAAAATTTTGGGTTATTTCCCCCTTGTTGTTAAAGACAATAATACTACTTGAGACTTTACTCTTACATTTGTTAGTGTATAAGCCAAACATTAAGCTTATATGTCAAGACTATATAAAATAATATTTCTTCATACGCAATTGTCTTAGTTTGGTTTTTATTGCTGTGAAGAGACACCATGACTACAATGTCTCTTACAAAGAAAAACATTTAATTTGGGGGCTAGCTTACAATTTCAGAGGCTACCATCGCAGGAGGCATAACAGCATGAAGGCAGACATAATGCTGGGGGAACCAAGACTTCACATCATGATCAGAAGGCCACAGGGAGAGATATCCCACAGGGCATGGTTTGAACATACATGAGACTTCAAAGCCCATCTCCATGGTGACACATTTTCTCCAACAAGGCCCAACCTCCTAATAGAGCCTGTAACTTTAATTTTCTTCAAACCTTATTTTTAGTGATGGTTCTCAAACACTTTAAGTTCCCCTGTAGTCCACCACCCACCAGAAGTGAGGGAAAAGAAAGGATATGGAGGAAATGGACCTTTTTAGAAACATTCTTTGGACCAACTCCCATCTATTGTCTGTAAATCAGCAGCTCAGTTCACAGGTTAGCAGGTAGCAGCAGCTTGATCCACCCACAAACACTTCATAGGCCTCAGCCTCAGCTTGTGTCAGCAGAAGGGACCAGCAGGAACACCAGAAGTCCTGCCTATCTATGTCCACTTCAGGAAAACAGTCCTACACATGTTTGCACCAACAAAGCAACACCCAACACAACTCACTCTCCAAAGTACTCTTAAGTTTCCACTTCAAGTGCCAGTGCCAAGCATTCAAACACATGAGCCTATGGGGGCCATACCTATTCAAACCACTAGAGCAGTAAAACCAATATTTATATACTTAAGTATAAAAACATAGATAATGTATATCTCTTTTACAATTATTATGCTTAAGTTATTATCTAACAGTGAATCAATAAGAACAATATAAACTATTCTAGCTATTTCAAGCATACAGGGGTTTAGTTTAGCTAATCCGAGCCCATGAAATAATCAATGGTTAGCAAACATTCTATTTTTCTCTCATTTTCTATTTTTGTTAGTTGAGAGCTCATGGTGATCTCAAACCATGCAGTAGGTGAAGTGAGACTTCCTAGGACCAGACTAGCTAGGGCTATAGTCCTCTTCCAAGCCTCAACCCTTGGAAACAATTTTGTAAGTTTCCTGTTAATACATAAAGCAAAGGGTTGGAAGAGTGTTGGCTGGAGTATGAATGAATGACAAGGGAATAGAAAGCACTCCACACCTAACCTATACTTGGTTTTGCGTGAGAAAAAATGTCAACTTTACTGAAGTTAAATAGAGACTTGAAAGTTCTGACTATTGAAGCAGCTATTGATCCATTATCTTACAAATCGTTATGAAAATGCTGGAAAGCCTCTGAGAGCAGGTCACGCACATAACTACCCATGTTCAAGAAATCATGAAGTACAGGAACTACAGGAAGTAATCAGCCAAGATTGCAGCGGCATAACAGTACTGTGAAAGTGGTGTGCGAGATGATGCTTAAGCAGTGTTGACAGAAGCTCCCACACAACTGAGTTATGTTGTCACACTCCGAATCTGGCTAGTATAGGGTCTAGGAAATGAAGTTTCCGTGATTTAAATTGCTTTCATGCCAGAAGAAGACTGTACAGTATGGTGAAAAGACAGCCTCATACAGTTGGTGGCCCAGCTGTTATAGGTCCTAATTATTTTTGGAAAGTATATATTTTACCGAAAGTAGTTTCTGGCAGTTCTTTTTCCATCTCAAAATTTTCTATTTGAAGCCTAAATCATATGGCTGTCTACCTGTTGCAGTATAAAAGTTATGGCTACCTACCTTTATTGACATGCTATAAAATATATCATACATTATTTAGAAAACACTGATGTCATTTTAAGTGCTAATCATGTGCTAAGCACCAAGCACTGTAGTGCATAAGCTATACTTATTCTGATCTTCATGAAACTTAGAGTCTAGTCTTAGTGGATAAATAGACCTACATAAGCCAGCAAGTACTGAGCTGCTGGAGAGGAGACTTATTTGGAAAAGGCAAAAAAATCAAGTTGTGTATGTCTTGATAATTAATCAGCACAGTGGATAAACTATTGAACACCTTGGGTTTGAAAAGGAGCTTCATGTTCTTAACCTTTCTAAAGCCACGACTGTTTAATACAGTTGTGATTCCTGACCAAACATTTATTTTGGTGGTACTTCATAACTAATTCTGCTACTGTTATGAATTGTAATGTAAATATCTTTGTAGGTAGAAGTTTGTCAAAGAAGAATTAACCCATGGTTGAGAACTGCTGTTTTATAGCCTACACTGTCAGGATTTAGACTATGACAACATTACTCGCTTGTTGACTATTCTAAGAAGTAACTAATCTATACTTCCATTTACTTCCATTTTAAGAGGAGATAACTATTCTAAGAAATAACTAATCTATACTTCCATTTACTTTAATTTCAAGAGGAGATTATAATGGTACTTCTAGGAGTACCTAAAATAATTCTTGTAAGACTAGCATAAAAATTAAGTGTACCAACATATATATGTTATGAGTGCCTAACATATAGTAAATACTTGGCAAATATAAGAAAAGAAAATTCTCATTGGTATTAACTCTTTGTAATATCTGACTCAGAGATGTGTTGAAGTAACTGTAAGGTTTCTGATGTGGGTGTCTTGATGGGCAGTAAAATAGTAAATTTTAAAAAAATATATTGCGGAATGAATCTATCCATTTACTTGAGTTAATAAAGTCTAAGCACAAATTTTCAAACGTCAAATGGGTAAAAACAAATTTGGTATGGTTATATGGAATCTGAACTGTCTCAGTGTCTCATAGACAGCCCAATGTCTGAATTTGGAGCTCAGAGTTCTGACCATCTCATAATACAAAATATATTCAAATCAATTTAAATATTCCCCGTCTTTAACAATTCCAAACTTGTTTAAAAGCCAAAAGTCTAAGTCTCTTTTGAGACTCGGGCAAGGTCTTAACTGTAAGCCTCTATGAAATAAAAAGCAAAATATACATTTGCAATCTGCAACATCACAGAATAAATATTCCCATTCTAAAAGGAATGCTTGACATGCTTAGATCAAAGAAAGACTGAAATCCAGCAGGGCAAATGCCAGATCCTGCAGCTGTGTCCGATGTCTGAGGCTTATGACAAAATGACCTGGTCTCAAAGGGACTGGGTAGTCCCTTTTCCCAGCTCTGCTGATGCAGCATACAGAACCTCTCTCTTGTGTAGGCTCTTCTCCTTATATTTGACTTTCTTCAGTAGAAATCCCATGGTTCTACCATGTCCAATGTCCTGGGGCAAGAGAGGGGGGGTCTCCATTGCAACATATGCTTCATTTTTACATTCGAAGGACGGGCCTCAGGTTGGAGCGGTGTTCTGGGAATGCAGGTGTCTAAAGAGCAGCGAAAACAAAGGACTCAAGTCAAATTGTGGATCCAGCCTGGCAGCCTATGTTCTGCTGGAGACAGTTTTCCAACCTGCCTTGTCTGTTATGCTTTCCTTCTTTCTCTGGAGCTCTCCAGACAGCTATGTTCTGCTGGAGACAGTTCTACAAGCAGTTCTCTCTTGCTGTTAGAAAACAATTTCTCTGGATAGCTCATCTCCTGCAGATCTTAAGCCCAGTCTTTTATTTTACATGTCAGTCCATTCATTTACTTCAGGTTTCCTTTTGATTATTCTATGAATCAGCATCCTGTGACCCCAGTTTCTTAATTCTTAGGATACAGCAAGCACAAATGCTCTTTTATCATTGCAAAAGAATTCAGAAATCTTCCTGCTTCTGTTAAATACAGAGGATAAACTATCTGGGTGTGACCCAGTTTTGAAATTACCATGTCTACCACTTGGGCATGGATTCACCTTGTTCCTGGCTGACGTTGAACTCAGAATCTTCTTGCCTTTGTATCTGCCTGTCTTTGTATCTTTCTGAAGAGCTGTTCATTAATGAAGTTGCCCATTCCTTTAGATTCATAAAGCCCCTTATAATTCATATTGCATCCTTATTTTCTGCATAGTTGAGAAATTATATATATTCAAACTCAGTTTTTAGAGCTCTTTTCCACAGCCTTAAGGGCTGTCCTGAAGGTCCCAGTGTTTACCATTTTGCTGAGACATAGTCACACCTTTGCCTCCTGGACTGGTCGAGTATCATGGAGTTACTAACCTTAATAGGAAGGGCATTCCTTAAAGAAGGAATGTAAAATATGTACAGTATTATACAACCCATGGCAGCCATCAACACTTTTGGAGGCCCACATCTACTGGCTCAGTCCTTGGGACAGGAACCCTGTCATTTTGTACTCCCTGATACCCACATCCTCCCCAAGGCCTGACTCGGCATTTACAGTTTCATACAGTGGCATCCTGTTGATACTCCGAGTAGAGACTACAAACATTGTCTGACCACAGTAGTTTTCTGGAAACCTGATATAAGACTGTATGATTCCCCCTTAACAATACTACATGACCCCCTCAATCTTGTCTAGTTCATGCCTGTAAAACTAGTAAAAATGTTACTGCCAAGGTCTGCTACCAGCTCATGGTAGAGCCTATTCCCCCTGGACCACAGTTGTACCAGCTTTTGTGAGCTAAGCTTGAAGAAACATTTCCCTCGGGAGTTGCTCTTGTGGAACAGAGAACATTTTCAGTGGCATTCTCAGTTTGCGTACTTTCCATTCCAGTGCATTTGGATTTTCACATGATAGAGAATTCTATGGGTGAAGCCTTACAACATTTTCCAGATACTTTTTTCTCCACCAAATTACATATTCTTCACATCCTCCTCATTTTGTTCTCTTCCAATGAAGATCTGGCTTAAGAACAATGAACAATATTCATACTATTGCCAGAATGTCTTCCACCAAACAAAAATTCCATCCCTGTTGTTCATTAGCATCACTGAAGTTCCTAGACAAGGGCAGAATACAGCCAGACTCTTTGACAAAATATCATATAAATGGCCTCAAACATGCTTCCTGATAGTCCTCTCTCCTATCTGAAACCTCTTGAGCAAGGCCTCCCAAGCCCATTCTTCTCTCGAAACTCCAGTCTTTCAAACTTCTAAAAGTAACTGGATCTGTAGGATACTGTAGATTGTCCCGAAGCTGTTCGTATTTTAATGTTAATTCCACTTCCCCAAGAAGGGCTGCCTAGTCTGGTGACTTCATCTGAACCTTCCCATTTTAATTAATAAAATAAAAGAAAGCCAGTGACTGGGCGGGGTGAGGGAGGTGGAGAGAGAGAATCCAGGAGGAGAGGTCAGAGGGAGAAGTTCCAAGATGGACCTCCAGAAAGATGAGCTAGATCTAGGTGGGCTTAATTTGTATTAAATAGCTATGAACATTTAAGGATTTTATAAGTCTAATATCCCATATAGAAGGGCAGTTTGTATCTTTGTCTATTTGATGAAATCATGTTAAGGGTTTGTGGATTGAGAATTGAATATATAAACCTATATGAAAAGCTATGAGGCCATAGAGTTGTGTTTGTGTTGAGTTTTGGGGTAAGGAAACACCCCGGGCTGCTGGCAGTAACAGGCAGAGTAAAACTGCCAAGGAAAGGGAGTCGCTCCAACAGAGTTAGACTGTGGGGGCATATCGGACCAAGAGATAGAACTGCGAAATGCTTTGTACTAGAAGCAGTGCCCACAGAGTGAGGTGCAGGGCCGATAGAGAGATAAGGCATTTTTATTTTTTTGATATTTACTGCAGGGTCCTATCTCAAAACTCCAAATGCTTCTACCTTTCTGCAGCCAAGCAGTTCTAAAGGCGAGTAAACCATATGATCAAGTTTATCATAGCAATAGCATCACTTCTTACAGTCAATTCTCAGTACTAGTTGTATGTATGTCTTGCTGCTGTGATCAAACACCAAACCAACACAAACGAGAGGGGGGGTGAGGGAGGGAGGGAGGGAGGGAGGGAGGGAGAGACAGAGAGAGAGAGAGAGAGAGAGAGAGAGAGAGAGAGGGAGAGAGAGAGAGAGAGAGAGAGAGGACAGGAAGGAGGAAAGACTGGAAGGGGAGGGAGCAAGGAAAGAAGGAAGGAAGGAAGGAAGGAGAGGGAGAAAGGAAGGAAGAGAATGTAAGAAGGAAAGATAGAAGCAACTTGAGAAAGGAAGAAGTCATTTTGATTCATGTTTTCAGTGGCTATTGTCCTTCCTAGCAGCAATGGTGACAAGAATATGAGGCAGCTGGTCAGGAGGCAGGTGCATGGAGCCCCACTCAGCTCCCTTTCTCCTTCTTATTCAGTCCATGACTACAGTCAATGGGATGGAGTTGTCCACACTGAGGACAGGTGGTTCCATCTCAATTATCCTTAACTAAAGGACTCCCTCATAGAAATGCCTGGATATTTGTATCCAAGATCATTCTAAATCCTACTGAGACTATCACAGGAAGATAGCCTTCTGATCAGATCAATATGGGCTGAGGTGAGAATGAGCTGGGATTCGTAGTTCATTTTGGGACATTTTATTTTGGAGAAAAGGATTTGCTGGCCTTTAAAAACGGAACTTACAGGACCTTGTAATCCCAGACTCACACAAAGGATTTGAAGTCCAGGTTTTACATTACGTGACCTTAGAAATCTTTTCCTTTCTACAGTTTTTCTGTGGTTTCCATTTAATAACTACCAAGGTGCAACTTTTATAGGTAGGTATCAGTAGGGCAAAAAATAAGTCTCATGAACAAATTAAATTTGAATTTAATTTTACCATATGAGTCATTTAGTAGAATATAGTTTGGGGGCCCCAAATGTACAAGCTGCATAGGCTACAGGAATAAACAGGACCCTTAACACTCTAGTTTCACAAGTACAACTCTCCTTTAAGATTGACTTTGTAATGACCCTCTGTTTAACCACTTGTACATTCTTAGTTTGTGATTTTTGACTAATTTTGTTTTAGGGCTGTTTCTAGCTTCTTTCCCCCAAATAACAATTAAATGCCGAGGTCACGACATTAGAAGGAATTTGGTGAACAACAAATGCTTTCAAAGGCTTTAACATTTCCCCCAAGGGCCCTGGCAGGTTTACTGACTAGAATGGAGTTAGCTTGTTACAAGTAGAGTAGGGTAGCCCACCATCTGGAAATAGTCTACATGAGAAACGTCTGGCCTTGTTTATGAAATGTCCCAGGCATCACTCACCTCAAGTTCTGCTACGGCATGAGAGGACCAGAATTTATAACTAACTCACAAGTCTGTTTTGCAGCCTTTCATCTGGGGTTGTCTGTTTAGAAAGTCTCTTCAAATGTTTTCTTAGCTTCAAGGGAAAAATCTCTCCCAGAGATACCTCAATTTTGATGAAAAACACTCACAAGTCCCCTTTTAGGTTTTTTCCTCCATCAATTAAGGCCCCTTTAGCTGGGTAGATTAAGGCTCATAAAGTTGGTTGTACTGGTTTATTAGAAAACTCACTTCAGATAAAAGAGTCAAAGTTTTCATATAGACAGACCCTAGGGAACTAGGAAAAGGTTATTTTTCTCCAAAAAGTTCAAGTCCTGCAATTTCATTTTCTTCTGGTTTTGACCACACTCAGACTTTTGCTGACTTGATTGGGTAACATTGTCTGCCCATTTCAGTTAGGGGATTAATTTCTCTTGTTCCTATTGAATTAGTAGTTTCCAGATTATTGTTGCCATTTTGTTTTTATTCTTGTTTTTACAGTCTTTTCACAGTTGTGTTAAAAGATTAGATTTCTTTAATTCCAACTAGTGGATTAAAAGACAAACCTTTGACAGAAGAAAAGATTTTAAAGATAAAAGTCCCATTTAAATGAATACATCACAAGACTGTTCTAATTTCAATATTCAGTTTGAAAATATGGGGTTTGAAGAGATTTGATGATCAATTCCAGCAATGGCCACGGCCACCTGGCCATCCCTATGCATTTGTCGGCCCTACTTGTTACCCAGTGTTCATTCATGCATCTTTCCTCATTAACACAGGTGCTGAGAGCGGTACTAAGTCTTAGGGTTGTTTTGTCAAGCAAAGAGAATGAAGACTGACAGAAACCGCCATTTATTATGGCTTTCAGATGTTTTCAAAAGACTTCAAAAGTTATCTCTGAATAAATTAAATTCTAAGCTGAGAAATGGAAGGACAGCATCCTATGAAGTCTGCATCAGCTCCATTCTTCTGTCTCCCAACCTTTGCTCTCCTCTGTCTTCCACCCCAGTCTTCCATTCTAAGTGTTTCTGTGTACATTGGCAAGCCATGTTTCCCTAATTTTCATGAGGTACTACTACTGGGGGAGGTACCTTAAGTGCATATTCTTACATTTTCATACACTAAAAATCCCAAAAGTTTGTTGGTCACCTGCTTAGTTAGAAAATCAAGCTTCTCATTCAGTGAGAGATCCTCTCTCAAGGCAATAGAAAGGGGAATGATAAATAAAGACATCTGATATTCTGCTCTGACCTTTGAATGCACACATGAGTGCATACACTTACACACACACACACACACACACACACACACACACACACATTTTATATACATCCACCTCCCCCACACTAGTAATACATACATACATACATACATACATACATGCATACATAATACATTTATACATACAAACACACATAAATGTGATTAGGGAGCTAAAAGAAGAGTTAAGTGATTTAATGTGTAGCTTATAATGCACTGGCCCTGATTTTGGTCCCAATCCTGTATGTAGATAAAAATTTAAAATATAAATAGCAAGGGTTTGTAAACCAGCAGAATATAATGGCATAAAGATGTGCATATACAAAAGAAAGCCAGTTTAAATTATTAGAATTAAAAACATATAGCAATTTTGATTTTTTAAAAATCTTAGTAGAAAAATAAATAATGCTTTATTTCCAAAAAGATAAAATCAAGGAGAGACTGGAAATTAGACATTTCCCAAGGTAAGTTAAAGATAAAGAATTGAAAACATAAAAGGTTTTGAAGCATAAATTCTATTGTGCAATTCCAAATAATCCTTGTGGGAGAGAATTGATGAATGCTCTCTAGAATTCAATAAAGGATATATGATCATGTTCAGTACTGGGAAAAGAATGGTTAGATGTTAAAACCTCTTTCTACATTAATGCTACAGAGAGAGATATATAACATGAACAGCAACATTTTATTGTTTTGGGTGAAGAAATATAAAATATCATTGAAGGTTTCTGGATTGTACAGATCTACTCTTGTGTTATAATAATTTGTTTTTATATTTGAATTTGTTTCCTGCTGT
The DNA here is from genome assembly GCF_963924665.1 of Micromys minutus. Classification (NCBI taxonomy): domain Eukaryota; kingdom Metazoa; phylum Chordata; class Mammalia; order Rodentia; family Muridae; genus Micromys; species Micromys minutus. Next base: position 720,360 of record NC_137968.1, read on the forward strand.
TACTTGCACAGTAATCCTACCAGCTAATGAACAAGAGTAAAAAAAAAAAAAAAAAAAAAAAAAGTCCTACTTTTACTAAAAGACCTATAAGGAGGAACCAAGAAACAAATAGTTTGAAAGAAGAAATATGTTAATACTAGCCTATCAGAGGCTTATATTTATAGAGTACTAGACACCTTTTCAAGATGATTCTAATTTATTCTCCAGAGCATTTCCAAAAGCCTAGTAGTAGTCAATCCCAATTTCCACATAGGTAACCCAAGGCTTAAAAGTAAGATGCTGGGTGCAAGCCTTACAGTTCTAGCTAGTATGATAAACAGTGCTCCAGATTTTAATTAACGTCAAGTTTAAAGGTCAAATTCTTAGTGACTATCATATTATACTTTTATTTTAGAAAATTTTAAGGGAAATGTATGGAAATATCAGCAGTCATTTTTCCTGCTGTGGTTGTACTCTAGAATGTCAAACTTGAGGGGGTTTGGTGTGGGAGATGCCCCAGAGATAAAGTAACTACCATATAGGATGAAGATCAGAGTTTGGATTTATAGCCCTCACATATAAAACCAAGCATGAGGGTGTTTGCTTGTAATACCATATCTGAGGAGATGGAGACAGAAAGCTCTGGGGCTTGTTGGCCAGCTAATCTTGCCAAATCATTGAGATCCACATTCATCGACAGACCCTATCTTCAAAAATAAGGTGGGCATGATAAAAAAAAACAAAAAACAAAACAACCAACAGCAATAACTCACTTCCACATGCATGTATATGCACACCTTTCACATCTTTTCACATATATACATACATACATACAGATAGACATATATACACACACACATACATACACACACACATTCCCATATATCATCTCCTACAAGATTATGGAATTCAAATTTTTAGACAGACAACTAGTTGGTTGTTTTACCTCGTTGGCTTTTTCATACCCCTGTGGTCAAGACCATACAAGCAACATAATCAGAAATATTTACTCTGGTAGTTATCCTCATGACATATTTCTATGTAACCAGAAACCCTCCAGATTACCAAGATACAAAAATCACTTGTCTCTAACAGTACCCTGTGGATTTTCTTTTGCCAGAACTTAGTCTTATCATTCTCTGAGAAGAACATAGTTGAGGGGTATTTCCCCTTTAACTTTCTATCTGTCTTCATAATATGCACTGCTTCTACTTTTGAACTTTGTAAAGACAGCAGAGTGAGCTTTGCATGGAGTTTGCATAAAAAAAAAAAAAAAAAAAAAAAAAAAAAACAAAATCTAGAGGAAGTACTACTTCACCAGTTTTCAAGAAAGTCCTTCCAGCTGTAGACCAGCTTCCTTGCCTGTAGACACCCCCAATAACATTCCTCCATGATTTTCAAGTCAGCAGAAAGCCATTAGGTCATATGTAGAGACATAAAGACTCTCTGGAGTCTAACTTCTTGAGTTCTTTGCATATATTAGATATTAGCTCTCTATTGAATGTAGGATTGGTTGCCATTTTGTCCTATTGACAGTGTCCTTTGCTGTACAGAAGCTTTGCAATTTTATGAGATCCTATTTGTTGATTCTTCATCTTAGAACATAAGCCATTGGTGTTCTGTTCAGGAAATGTCTCCCTGTACACATGTGTTCGAAGCTCTTTTCCACTTTCTATTCTGTTAGTCTCAGTGTGTCTGGTTTTATGTCAATGTCCTTGATCCTCTTGGACTTGAGCTTTCTACAAGGCAATAAGAATGGATTGAAAGCAAAGAATTCTCAACTGAGGAATATCAAATGGCCAAGAAGCACCTAAAGAAAGGTTCAATATTCTTAGTCATCAGGGAAATAAAAATCAAAACAACCCTGAGATAAAAAACTCAGGTGACAACAGATGATGGTGAGGATGTGGAGAAAGAGGAACATACCTCCTTTGTTGGTGGGATTGCAAGCTGGGCCAACTACTCAAAATCTTTCAGGTAGTTTCTTAGAAAATTGGACATAGTACTACCTGAGGACTCAGCTATAGCACTACTGGCCATATACCCAACTGATGCTCTAACATATAACAAGGGCACATGTTCCACTATGTTCATAGCAGTCTTATAAGTGCCAGAAGTCAGAAAGAATACAGATGTCCTTCAACAGAAGAATGTATAGAGAAAATATGGTACATTTACACAATAAAGTACTTACTCAGCTCTTAAAAACAATGACTACATGAAATTCTTAGGCAAATAGATGGAACTAAAAAATATTATCCTGAATGAGGTAACCCAATCACAAAAAAGAACACACATGGTATGCATTCACTGATAAGTGGATATTAGCCCAAAAGCTTAGAATGCTCAAGATACAATTCACAGACCACATGAAGCTCAGGAAGAAGAAAGGCCAAAGTGTGGATACTTCTGTCCTCTTAGAATAGGGAACAAAATATTTACAGGAGGAAATACAGAGACAAAATGTGGAGCAGAGACTGAAGTAAAGGCCATCCAGAAACTGTCCCATCTGGGCATTCATTCCATATACAGCCACCAAACCCAGACAATATTGCTGATTACAAGAAGTGCATGCTGACAGGAGCCTGATATAACTGTCCCCTGAGAGGCTTTTCCAGAGCCTGACAAATACAGAGGCAGATAGATGCTCTTAACCAATCATTGGGCTGAGAACAGGTTCCCCAATGAAGGAGTTCCAAAAATGGACTGAAGGAGCTGAAGGGGTTTGCAACCCCATAGGAAGAACAACAATATCAACCAATCAGACACCCAGAGCTCTCAAAGACTAAACCATCAACCAAAGAGTTCGTATGGAGGTTCCCATGGCTCCAGCCACATATGTAGCAGAAGATGGCCTTATAGGGCATCAACAGGAGGAGAGGCCCTTGGTCCTGTGAAGGCTTAATGTCCCAGTGTAGGGGAATGCCAGGGAAGAAAGGTGGGAGGCAGTGGGTGTTTGGGTAGGATAGCACTCTCATAGAGGCAGGTGGAGGGGGGATGAGATAAAGGGATTCTGGAGGGGAAACAGGGTAAGGGAATAACATTTGAAATGTAAGTAAAAGAGTATCCAATAAAAAAACTGAGAAAGAAAAAGAGACATAAAGAAAAAAACACTTCCAGGAAAAAATAGTCATTCCAATTCTAGGGAAATAGAATTCAAGAGTCAATTAGAGAAGCTAGGAATCATGAATGAGGTCTTATAGTCAATGGGTCTGACATCGATTTGTAAAAATAAAAAATGCATATGTATGATAGATCAAGTTTTTAAAAATTGAGGAAAAGGTGGGAAAAATGCTGAATAAAAATACAGATAAAATAACAAAATTATCTCTTATTAATAGAGATTTGATTATTTTCCTGTATTTTTCATGAGTCATTTTTTTTATTAAATTTAAAGTGTGTGTGTGTGTGTGTGTGTGTGTGTGTGTGTGTGTGTGTGTGTGTGTGTGTTTCTGTCATGTGGATCCTGGTGATCAAGTTTGGGTCATCAGATTTGATGGCAAATGTCTTAACCTGCTGTGAGGTCTCATGGCCCAATAATAATATTTCTATCTTAAGAACAAAGGTAATTTTATTTTTTATAAAAAATATAATATGAATTAAATCTTAACCAGGCTTGGTTTTTGATTGAACAAACTTACTGGCTTTTGTCCATAGTAACTGAACATTGATGTTCATATATGTACTGGTTTGAACAATTAAAACCATTTCTCCTGTTAACATTTCAGAGTATAAGAAAGATGGCTACAAAGTTTACACGGGTAGCTTAGATTCTACACTATTCTTAGCAAGGTTTCAATGACTTTAACATCTTACCTGTGTATAAATGGCACTGATTACAAATCAACCTTACTCTTTAACTGACAGTCCTCATCCAGTAGGACCACAATACGTGGAAGCCAGTGTATACCTGGGCTGGTTTTGCTTCTGGTAATTGAATTTCAGTTTACAATCATTTGGGATTAATGTCCCTACTCCAGATTCAGTTTGCCCGTAAACACATTGTTGTGCTGAAAATTAACTGGATATAGAATGAAAAAGAACAATGCCTGCTAGCCTGTTTTTTTTTTTTTCTTACAACCTTATTTAAAAAAAAAAAAAAAACAGATAACCTGTATAGATTTTTAAAGGCATTATAGCATAAAACTATATGAATATATTTTTGTAAGTACTTGATTTTTTAAAGGTTTGATAGTATGATTGAAATCTTACTAGTTACAATAAGCATAAAGTACATGTAAAACAAAGCGTAGCATGGAAATAGTCAAAGTTTTCTTGGTGTGTATACATTAAACATAATGATTTTTAAATACCAAATATTGCTACAAGGCTATCTTTTTAGCTCTTGAGTTATTAATGATTTAAGATGTAGGTGTACCACACTCTGAGAGGGTGCTATATACTTATTGGGTTTTTTTGACGTTGTTGTTGTTTTTGGATTGTTTTTGTTGTTGTTGTTGTTGTTTTTGTTTGTTTTTGTTTGTTTTTTTTTGAAGAAGGGCTGAGGCTTCTACTTTTTGGCCTTTCTTTTCCTAGGAAAAGGACGTATCTAGAGAATATCATCCTGAGTGAGGTAACCTAGTCACAAAAGAAGAAACATAATATGCAGTCACTGATAATTGGATACTAGCCCCAGAAGGATCTGAATACCCAAGAAACAACTCATAGACCATATAAAGCTCAAAAAGAAAAAAGAAAAAAAGAAAGGCCAAAATGTGGAAGCCTTGGCCTGTTTTATGTGGACCATTGAATGTGCTTCCAGTGACCACCAGAATGTATATGTCCTGTGCAATCTGATGAAATAAGATAGCAAAGGTCCTCTCAGTCAGCCATCTCTGTTTTATCCTGAGCACCTTCAGTGTGCATTGGTATGAGGGCTTATTTGTGCTTGCTGGATGGCCTTGCAAACTACCATGAGGAAATAATTTGGAAAACAAGAGGAGCTAAATTCATAGAAGTATTAAAATGGATGAGTATTAAGCTGAGATTTTAAGAAAACGCTAAAAATTAGGTAGGCTTTTTGAGAGTTTCTTCCAGCACATATCCTGTTATGTCTCAGATTTACCCAAATGCAATTTAAAATCAGGATTTTGAATGTAGCCAACCCCCTTTTAGGATTCTGAGACTCTCCTTTGTAGTCACTAAATCATCAAAATTATCCATCATATGAAGATGCACTGGGACATGAAGCCCATGAAAGCACATTCACATCTTTTAAGAATCTGTTGTTTTGGAAAAATTTGGAGTTTGATTGCTTACTGTGAACCACAGTTCAGCCAAATAGGATTCTATCCTATATTTGTTGGTCATGTCTACAGCTCTCTTTCTTAGAACCTTTGGAAGCACACAGACAAAGCCACTTTTTAGCCTACTTATTAAAATGTAAATGCCACAGCTGGATTCCTGATGTGCTCACTGACAAGCTTGCTGGCAGCCAGGGAGGACCCAGGTGCACTGGACAGCTTCTCTGGCCAAAGAGCAGCAGTGAGACCTGGAAACTGACAGGCTCTGAAGGGAGCCTTTGTTACCTGAGATCTGAGGCAGGTTGCTGGCTCATTCTCTTACCTGCAATAGCTGAAACTTGTCTTTCAACTAAATAGAGAACATGTGGGCAGATGCTTTTTAGTCTGGCAACCTTTGTGTGTGAGGAGGCAGGGTCATTGCAAAATACCAGGAAAGCATGAAAAATGCTTTATGAAAAAAAAAAAAAGATAACATGGAGAAAAACATATGCCCTCCCAGTAATTAAAAAGCATACTGTCCTTCCCAGACCTGACCTCCCCTGTAGCTCTGAAAGTTTGTTTCAAGTTTTGAACTCCATCTGTCCCAAAGTCACCAATACTTTAACAGCTGGTTCTAGGAAGAGTCAGTGGGGTTTCACACAGAACTTTTGTGTGTCTTTACTTTGGTCATCTGACTATTTCCATGGACTTTGCAGTCAGGTCTTAGTACTAGCTACTTCCCACGATGCCCCTGGAAGCCAATAAAGGAGGAGACCAACCCTGTGGAAACTCGACAACTATGCCTGAGAGAGAGAGAATCATGTCCAAATATTTTTGAATACTTGCTGCCTTCTGACTCCCATTTTATTTATGTACTTATTTATGTATTTTAATGGTTCTATTGGATATATTTTATTTATACTTCAAATGTTATCCCGTTTCTCAGATTCCCTTTTATAACCCCATCCCATCCCACCCCCATGCTTCTATGAAGGTGTTCACCCACCCCCTCCCACCTGCCCAAACTGACATTCCTCTACACTGGGGCATTGAACCTTGGCAGGACCAAAAGCTTCTCCTCCTATTGATGCCCAACAAAGCCATCTTCTGCTGCATGTGCAGCTGGAGCCATGTATACACTTTGGATATAGTGGTTTAGTCCCTGGAAACTCTGGTTGGTTGGTATTGTTGTTATAGGGTTGCGAACCCCTTTAACTCCTTCAATTATTTCTCTAACTCCTCCATTAAAGACCCCATTCTCAGTACAGTGGTTGGGTGTGAGCATTCTTCTCTATTTTTGTTTTGATCTGGCAGAGCCTCTCAGGCGACAGCTGTATCAGGCTCCTGTCAGCATGCACTTCATGGCATCAGCAATAGTGTCTGGATTTGGTGACTATATATGGGCTGGATTCCCAGGTGGGTCTCTGGATGGCCTTTGCTTCAGTCTCTGCTCCACATTTTGTATCCATATTTCTTCCTGTGAGTATTTTGTTCCTCATTCTAAGAAGGACTGAAGCATGCACACTTTCGTCTTCCTTCTTCTTGAGCTTCATGTGGGCTGTGAATTGTATCTTAGATAATCAGAGTTTTGGGGCTAATATCCACTTATCAGTGAGTGCATATAATGTAGATTGTCCTGAAGCTGTTTGTACTTTAATGTTAATTTCACTTCCCCAAGAAGGGCTGCCCAGTCATATACTCAAGAGGTGACTTCATCTGAACCTGCCCATTTTAATTAGTAAAATAAAGGAAAGCCAGTGACTGGGTAGGGGTAAAGGAGGAGGAGATCTGAGAGTTCTGAGAGGTCAAAGGACAGAGGGTGAAGGTCATGGCAAGATGGAGGTTTCCAAGGACCAGCTAGACCCAGGGGATATTGATTGGTATTAAATAGCTATGAACATTAAGGATTTTATAGGTCTGCTATCTCATACCAAAAGGCAGCTTGTATCTTTGTCTATTTGATTTTAATCTTGCTGTGTAGAGGATTTGTGGATTGAGAGTTGAATATATAAACCTGAATGAATAGCTATCAGGATGTAGAGTTGTATTTATGTGGAATTTTGGGGTAGAGAAACACCCGGAACAGAGGCAGAGAAATGGCGGTAAAAAACAGTCAGGGAAGGGAGTTGTGAGGACAAGTTGGGCCGTGGTGGTGGCTCAGACTGGGTGCCAGAGGTGTGTGCAGCTCCGTTTCAGGGTTGGGCCTGAGGGGTAAGACCTCAGGGCCAATAAAGAGGTAAAGACATTTTATTATTTTTTAAATATTTACTGCAACAATATAATGGGTGGTTTTTTGTCTTTTGTTTTTTGTGTTTTGTGTGTGTGTGTGTGTGTGTGTGTGTGTGTGTGTGAGAGAGAGAGAGAGAGAGAGAGAGAGAGAGAGATTGGGTTACCACACTGAGGATATTTTCTAGATCAATCCATTTGACTAAGAATTTCATGAAGTATTGTGTAAAATGTACCACATTCTCTGTATCCATTCCTCTGTTGAAGGACATCTGGATTATTTTCAGATTCTGGCTATTATAAATAAGACTTCTATAAACATAGTGGAACATGTGCTCTTGTTATATGTTGGAGCATCTGTTGGGTATATGCCCAGGAGTGCTATAGCTGGGTCCTCAGGTAGTACTATGTCCAGACTAATTTCCAGAGTGGTTGTACCAGCTTGCAATCCCACCAACAATGGAGGAGTGTTTCTCTTTCTCCACATCCTCACCAGCATCTGCTGTCACCTGAGTTTTTAATCTTAACCATTCTGACTGGTGTGAGGTGAAATCTCAGGGCTTATTTGATTTGCATTTTCCTGATGACTAAGGATGTTGAACATTTTTTAGGTGCTTCCCAGCCATTTGATATTCCTCAGTTGAGAATTCTTTATTTAGCTCAATTCCTTATTTTAATAGGGTTATTTGAGTCTCTGAAGTCTAACTTCTTGAGTTCTTTGTATATATTGGATATTAGCCCTCTATCAGATATAGGATTGGCAAAGATCTTTCCACAATCTTGCCTTGTCCCCCTTTTGGGAGTATTTGCTTCTTTTTGTTCTAGAGCTTTCAGGTGTGCCATCAAGCTGGTAGTGTATGCTCTTTCCAGTTACTTTTTGGAGGCACTCAGAACTATGAACTTCCCTCTTAGCACCGCTTTCATTGTATCCCATAAGTTTGGGTGTGTTGTGCCTTCATTTTCATTAAATTCTAAAAAGTTTTTAACTTCTTTCTTTATTTCTTCCTTTACAATGTTATCATTGATTAGAGCATTGTTCAGCTTCCATGTGTATGTGGGCTTTTGTTGTTTTTCTTGTTATTGAACGTCAGCCTTAGTCCATTTTATTGGGGACTTGAGTCCATTGCTGTGGGGAGCTATTAAAGACCAGTGATTGTTACTTCCTGTTATTTTTGTCATTAGATGTGGAATTACACTTTTTGAGGGTTTGTTGTGAGATTAGTTTCTTGCTTTTTGGTGGGGGGGGGGCTGTAGTTTCTTTTGTTGGAGTTTCCCTCCTTCTATCCTCTGAAGGGCTGAATTCGTGGAAAGATATTGTTTAAATTTGGGCTTGCCATAGAATATCTTGGAATATCCCTCTATGATAATTGAGAGTTTTGCTGGGTATAATAGCCTGGGCTTGCATTTTGTTCTCTTTGGGTCTGTATGCTGTCTGCCCATATTGTCAGCATTTATACTCAGCAATTTGGTTTCTTACATTAGAGAATTTTTCCCATGTAATGAGTTCTGAGTCCTGGTGATGTCAAAGAGGCCTAGGCAGTAAGATTTACACAAAGTCTGAATTCATCTCTAGCCTCTAACTTGGACTAGACCTGTGTCATTGTTCATGTGACTGTCTTCTTTTAATCATGTTTTGCTCATCTGTTACTTAGGGATGCTGCGGTCAGATATCATAGTCTTAAGTACAATATGATTATTATGCAAATCAAATGAGACAACATCTAGAAATTACCACCGTGTTTGAGTTAATGTTAATTGTCCACTATATCCAATTCCTCTCTGCCCCAAGTCCCACCCTCTTAACAATTGGCCAGTGGTCTCTAAAAGCATCGTTGAAACCGTAAATGTGTTTGCAACTACACGATTGATCTCCAACACTCCAAACCTTGAGTACCTCTGTCCCACAAATTGACTCCTAAACTCAGTTATAACTGAAACTCAAGTATAACCTTTCCTCTGTAGAAAAGAACAAACACTCAATATTTCTCAAATTAGTTTTAATTAGAATAAATTAAAACTCTTAAGATAACATTATGAGTTTTTTATATTCCAAGAGTATTTATTTTTTACAATTGTTATTTTCACAACAGTCTTCACTGTAATAGTATCTTGATGGGTTTTTTTTAAGCCTATGGCTTCTTTGGTGTTGGGCATTCATTTTGTTGATGACTTTATCTAGATTCATCTTTGGTTTTCTGGAGCTTAGTTCCCTGTAGTGAAATCATATTTTGAATCATGCACCTGAAAGGTATCATTTGTTTCTGTTTCCTACATATCCAAAATCAGTAGCAATTTATGGACCCAGTGGTTCAACATTGTGTTATTCCCATTGCTATGAATCTGAAGATTCTAGTCATCATAGAGACCAATTGCAGGGTCCCCAAAATAGCATATGAAAAATGGTTTTCTTTGTATTACCACTACCAATGACCAAACCTTTACTCAAACTAATAGAATCTGTCTCTTGGGAACTAGACAGTTTGAGCTGGTGTTTGAAGGTACTAACACAGACCTCTGAGTAGTAGAAATACATGCAACCTTGCTAGAGCATATAAAAACTTTGCCTGAATAGAAACAGAAACCAGGGTTTGCTTGGGATTGGCCATGCCTTGAGTGTGGCTTATCATTTGGAAAGGCAAGGCCATGAAGAAGTTGAGAAGATGGCTTCCCAAAAAACTTACACATTGAAGTACTACTCATCTATTAAAAACAATGAATTCATAAAATTTTTAGCCAAATGGATGGAATTGGAAAATAGCATCCTGGGTGAGGTAACCCAGTCACAAAAGAACACATATGGTATGCACTCACTGATAAGTGGATATTAATCTAAAAGCTCAGAATATCCAAGATACAATTCACAGACCATATGTAGCTCAAGAAGAAGGAAGGCCAAAATATGGATACTTCAGTCTTTGTTTTTGTGTTTATTTATTTATTTATTATTTATTTTACACTCCAGATTTTATTTCCCTCCTAGTCCACCTTCCACATCCCATACCTTCTCCCCACCCCCCAAATACCTGCATCAGACTCTTTCAGCTGCTTGTTGGATCTTTCAGGGGGAAGTCATGGTAGGTCCCTTTTTTGTGAGCACTCCAAAGCCTCAGTAATAGTATCAGGCCTTGGGGTCTCCTGTTGTGCTGGATCTGACTTTAGGTCTCACTGGACCTTCTTTTCCTCAGGCTCTTGTCCATTTCTATCCCTGCAGTTCTTTCAGACAGGAACTTCTTAGAAGGAAGTACAAAATACAGGAGGTGAGGGTAGGAGGGTTTTGGAAGGAAGAGAGGATGGGGAGGAGAAAAGGGGGGAGGATCAGATATGAGAGGAAATGGGATGATATAAAGAGGGTCAGAAATTTGAACAGAGGTATGTAGCAATGGGGAGTAGAGAACTGACCACCAGCAAGTCCCAGATGCTAGGAAAGCAAGAGGTTCCCAAGACCCAACAGGGATGAGATTAGCTGAACTGCTCAACAAGGGGAGGGAGAACCTGTAGAGGCCATATCCAGAGATACCCAACCTTCTCAAAATTTTAACTCAGGATTGTTTCTGCTTAAAGAAAATAGAGGGACAATGAGTAGAGCAGAGGCTATAGGAAAAGCCATCCAGAGATTGTCCCACCTGGGGATCCATCCCACATGCAGATGCCAAAACACAGTCACTACTGTTGATGCCAACAAGTGTTTGCTGATAGTCTCCTGAGAGGCTCTTCCAGAGCCTGAGAAATACAGATGAGAATGCTCGCAGCTAACCATAGAACAGAGAACAGGGACTCCAATGGAGGAGTTAGAGAAAGAACTGAAGGAGCTGAAGGGGTTTGTAACCCCTAGGAAGAACAACAATATCAACCAACCAAACCCCTCAGAGCTCCCATGGACTAAACCACCAACCAAAGAGTGAAATGACCCATGGCTCTAGGTGCATATGTATCAGAGGATAGCATTTTCTGGCATCAATAGGAAGAGAAGCCCTTAATCCTATGAAGGCTGGATTTCCTAGTTTATTGAAATGCCAGGGCAGTGAGGTGGGAGTGGGAGCATCCTCATAGAAGCAGGGGGAAGGGGATGGGAGAACAGAAAAGGGGGATAACATTTCAAATGTAAATACTTAAAATATCCAATACAAAAATAAGAAATGTTTTTAAAAAACCTAGAAATAAAATAACCCTTTAAAACCAGGGGTGGGAGAGAGAAGAGAAATAAGAGGGGGGTGGAGATAGGGGAGAGAGAGAGAGAGAGAAAGAAAGAGAAAGCTCACTTTCTACCAGATTGTCATGGTTTCAGTCTTGGCTCTGCCAAGTTACCTAGTTGCTATGGGTGTGTAACTTAATTTCTCTCCCTCTCAGTTTTATTATTTCTAAAAGAAGTCAATAATAATTGCTTCTCAGAACTAAATGAGATATGGCGATATCATGAGATACAGTCTGTAAGAATCATAGAATATTCAGCTTTTGTTACTCTAAACATGTCCATAAACAGGAACAATCTCGGGGCGTGAAGATTTGCTTTGTTTCATGGTATAAGGGAACACAAACCACTGGGAGCAGCAGGAGGATAAGGCATCTGACCACATTGTGCATGCAATCAAGAAACAGAAAGAAACGAGTGCTTTGCTCATCAGGATTTCTTATTTTCCTCTTAGATTCCGTTGGGACCTCAGTCTAGAGAATGGTGTGGTTTTATGGTTTTACTCCTCCTTTAAACTTCTCTTAAATCACCATTACAAATGTCCACAAGTATGTCTCCTAGGTGGTGGATCTGTCTTCACTGAAGCTGGTAATGAAGATTAAACATCATAAGTCAATCTCTTGCGAACTAGCCATTCAAAGACACCACTTTTAAACCATGCTATTCTATTCTCAGCTCTCAGAAGCTCATAGCTTATATTAAAATATGAAGTGTATTAATCATCACCAAGCAACTTAGTCTATACCCATTGTATTCAACTTTCCTCAAGCCTTTAGGACATAGAAAAAATACATACAGATACTTTGCTAGAATGTTCCATGAATGCCTCTAGCCCTGTTTCTCATATAGTCCTTGTTTCTTCTGAACCTTCATGAGCACAGTTTTTACTGCCCTCAGTCCTATCAGCACTCTACTTATCCAAAGTCCTATATCACTATGGCCCCTTAAGCTCTGACTACAAAGTTCTAGAACATCTATAGGCTACCACAGAACTGTTGCAGTAAATATTAAAAAATAAAAAGGTTAATCTCTTCATTTGCCCTGAGGTCTCACTCCTCAGGCCCAACCCTGATCCAGGGTGACGCGTACCTCCGTCACTCCGCCCAAGCCACCACCACAGCCCAACTTGTCCACACAACTCCCTTCCCTTGGTGGTCTTCTTCTACCCACCTTTCACCTCCAACCAGGATGTTCGTTTACCCCAAAACTCAACACAAATACAATTCTACAGCCAATAGCTTTTTATATAGGTTTTTATGTCCAACTCTCATTCCAAAAACCCTCTACACAACAAGATTACATCAAATAGACAAAGATCCAAACTGCCCTTCTATATGAGATATTAGACCTATAAAATCCTTAATGTTCTTAACTATTTAATACCAATCAATCTCACCTGGATTTAGCTGGTCCTAGGGAACCCCCATATTGCCATAGCCTCCACTCTCTATCCTCTGACCTCCTCAGTTCTCTCAGTCCTCTCCACCTCCCTTGCCCTGCCTAGTCACTGGCTTTCCTTTATTAATTATAATGGGAAGGTTCAGTTGAAGTCATCTCATGAGTACCTGACTAGGCAGCCCTTCTTGGGGAAGTGGAATTAAGATTCAAATACAAACAGCTTCAGGACAATCTACACAGAAGCATAGACATCAGCATGTCTCCACCAACCCATTTCAGAAGGCCCTAAAATCACATGCCCAAGTTCCTCATAGGAACAACTCCAGTTTTTGGTACCAATGATTTCTAATAGTTTTGTTGCTGTTGTTGTCACTATTTACTTGAAAAGCAACAAAGAAAGAGAGGAAAGGTTTCTTTTGGCTAATGATTTCAGTGAAATTCATTATACGTTATGCTGTCAAGAGTGTAAGGATGTCGGTCCTACGGTAGACACAGAAAGGAAACAGATAAAAGGATGTTGGCGCTCACTATGTTGTCTTCTTTCCCCATTTCATTTAGTATGGGTTCCCAGATGGGCAGACCAGTGCTTGGTGTGTAATAATCTTTAGTTAGTCCCTTTGGAAATGTCTTCACAGACTTGCAGACATGTGCCTTCTAAGTGATTTTCAATCTATTCAAATTGACAATGGACGTTAACCAGCATGCCAGCCCAGGAAACAGTGCCCAACAAATTTTGGCCACTTCTTCCCACATTCTGCTCTCAACACTAGCCACATCTAATGTCAGAAAGATACTACTATAAATTCTTTCCCTAATATGCCTATATGGCCTTTATTTGTTTACAGCCCTATTAACTTCTTTTCTATCCTTCCATTCTCCTCTTGAAATAATGCATACTCTCCTTCCTTCCATCTCTCCTCCTGCTTCTCTTCCTTCCTCCCCTCCTTCCCTGATCAGATCACATTTTTTTTCTTTTTTTAAAAAAATTTAGTTTTTTATTGGATATATTTTATTTACATTTCAAATGTTATCCCCTTTCCCAGTTTCTCCTCCAGAAACCTCCTATCCCATCCCTTATCTCCCTGCTTCTATGAGGGTGCTCACCCACCCCAACCCCCTTCCACCTCCTCACCTTGACATTCCTGTACACTGGGGCATAGAGCCTTTACAAGACCAAGGGACTATCTCCCCCCCCCCACTGATGCTGAACAAGGCCACCTTTGCTGCATGTGCAGCTGGAGCCATTCATATTCTTTGGACAGTGGTTTAGTTCCTGGGAGCTCTGGTTGGTTGGTATTGTTGTTCTTATGGGGCCACAAACCCCTTCAACTCCTTCAATTCTTTCTTTTAACTCCTTCGTTAAGGACTCTGTTCCTAGTTCAATGGTTGGCTGTGAGCATCCTCCTCTGTTTTTGTCATGCTCTGGCAGAACCTCTCAGGAGACAGCTGTATCAGGCTCCTGTCAGCATGCACATCTTGGCATCAGCAATATTGTCTGGGTTTAGTGGCTGTATATCTCTAAGGGACAGTCTCTGGATGGCCTTTGCTTCTATCTTGGCTTCAAACTTTGTCTTCATATTTCCTCCTGTGAATATTTTCGTTCGCCCTTCTAAGAACGGATGAAGCATGGGGGAGCAGAGCTAAACAAAGAATTCTCAACTGAGGAATCTGTAGTGGCTGAGAAGCATCTAAAGAAATGTTCAACATCCTTAGTCATCAGTGAAATGCAAATCAAAACAACCCTAAGATTCCACCTCATACCAGTCACAATGGCTAAGATTAAAGACTCAGGTGATAGCAGATGCTGGTAAGGATGTGGAGAAAGAGGAACACTCCTCATTATTGGTGGAATTATAAGCTGGTAAAACCACTCTGGAAATCAGTCTGGCCATTCCTCAGAAAATTGTACGTAGTACTACTAAGGACACAGCTATACCACTCCTGGGCATATAGCCAAAAGATGCTCCAACATATAACAAGGAACATCATGCTCCTGTATGTTCATAGCAGCCTTATTTATAATAGCCAGGAACTGGACAGAACCCAGTTGTCCTTCAACAGAAGAATGTATACAGAAAATGTGGTACATTTAAACAATGGAGTACTACTCAGCTATTAAAAACCATGATTTCATGAAACTCTTAGGCAAATGGATGGAACTAGAAAATATCATCCTGAGTGAGGTAACCCAACCAATCTCTCCTCTCCTCTCTCTCTCTCTCTCTCTCATACACACACACACACACACACACACACACACAAAGACAAAACACACATGGTATGCACTCACTGATAAATGGATATAAGCTCAAAAGCTTGGAATACTCAAGGTACAATTCTCAGACCACATGAAGCTCAAGAAGAAGGAAGAGATTTCTTTTTTTATAGGGGAGTTCTCAAATGCTTACAATCATGATTACAATGATCATGACAATAATGTAGGGATCTCTTTCTTTACTTTTTCTCCTCTAGAATATTACTTTCATGAATTTAAAGCACATGACTTCTTCAGTTGCCAATTCCTTGGTTGTTGTTGTATGAATGAAACTAATAGTTTGATTGGCTTTGATTTTTAGTCGATAATCATTTTATTTATACACATTTAGGCCAAAGGAATATTGTTTATATGTATATTCACTTCTTCTATCATAGACTTTTAGTTTTCTTTTACAAAGTAGTTAAATATATGCTAGTGCTTTAACACTGACGATGTTTTAAATAAATCCAGTGTGGGAATCAGAACTACATGAGTTAGGACAGGCAATAATGTTTTTGATATGTTGGTGTTTTTAAGGTTTAATGGCAGGGGTCCTGGGAAAAGTGCTTAGAAAGAAAGCATCACATTCCTTCCCACACTAAGCGCATAATTCAGCATGAATTTGGTTTCATTTCAAGAGTGGAGTGTTCACAGACTAAATGCACTCCTATAAACTTGACCCTAGAAAGGAAGCAGATAAACTTGGAGTGTCATTCTCAGACAATAATCCCCTAAGGTATTAAGTAAAATTTTACAAGCTCCTGTAAATAGTTTTGACAGGCTATGTAGAATTTCGCCCTTACCCTGTCAGCTCTTATACATATGGGAAAGTAAACATTGCATAAGGTTAAATAATCTGTTACCTTGACCACCACTGAAATTTTATAAAAACATTCCTAAATTTGCTCTAAATTTTCTCTCATTTGTGAGATACATCATCTGTTTGTCATACATCACAAGCACAGTTTGTTTCTTCCTCTACTCGCCCTAGTTTCCCTACTCCCCCAGAAAATAAGATTCTTGTCTCATACACTGCATCCCAAGCACCCATTTTCCTCCTTCTACTCCACCAAGCTTCCCCAGACCTCCCCTCTCCCTCTTCCATTTCCCTTTCGGAAAAGAACCGATCTCTAAGAGATGACAGTCAAACAGTACAAGTACTTACAACATTGAAGAATGCCTCAGACTTTTCATAAGAGCACCTTCTCTGAGGGGCCAAAGACTTCTCAGGAGCATTGTGGGTAGGATCAGGAATTGTATATTCATTAGTTATAACATCATAGCTCTACTGAAAACCGAATATTTCAGTCTGATTCCACCTATTCCACTTTCCCCTGACTAACCTGATCCCCAGAGTCTGCTGCCCTTTATTCAAATGTAAATGAAAATAAATCTAATGCTCTAAACTATCTAATCCATAAGTTTTTCCATCTTAAAACAAATTTTATTAGTTGTACTAATCTATAACTTAATAAATGCAAACAAAGCTCCCTGATTTACTAGTGACTGCATATAAAAATCCCCAAAAGGAGGTGAATTAGCAAAGATTAATTGCCAACCTGGTGGATCCAAGAAGTGATATCTCTGGAGTTCAGAGGAAGTAGAGAGCCTTACTGTGGAGCTGTAAGTCCACATAGGGATGGGGATGTCCCAAATCCACTGGAACAGGCAGATATGTACTCTTTATAGAGAACAAGAAATGAATGTTACAGGCAATTCCTTTATTGACAATGTTGCATATACATTGTTTACATAAATACACATATATAGTGATTTGTCCTCAAAATTTGTTTCCTAGTAAAGAAAGTGTTGCCAAAAATGTTAGGATAAAGCTATAGGTAACAAGGAGTGCTCTTGCTCAATAGCCAAGTGTCACACATGTCTTCTTGAATGTTTCCAAAGTTCTGGGATCCAAGGTAAATACCACGATGCTCAGCCACTGACATTTTATGAAGCATAATCAAAGTTGGATTTTAGGATTAATTCGGCAACAGGTAACTGGAAGAAATGGGTACTTTGTAAAACAGTAAGTCCTGGGGGCGTGGCTTAATTATGTCTGCCACATGGATATGGAATGGAAGGAGAGCTGAGGCCATTTTGGTAATCTTGATCTTTTCATGGCAAGGTTTCCTCTGGCAAGAGTGTGAGGAAATTACCTTGGGATACAAATTTGTGTTGAAACACATTTAAAAAAATAAATTGGTCTATGAAGTGCTTTATGCTGAAAAGTAAATGTAAGAAAACCAATAGTAAGACATCCTTATTGTGATCATAATCAATAAAGGATTAAATTATTCATGTCTCAATAATGCACAGATAACCCCACAACTAGTTTTCTGCACATGGCAACTCCTTGGAAGTGCAACTAGCATCTTCTCTCTTACCATACAAAAGGATCTTTGGAAAAGGTAACAAAAACAGCTTAATGACAACTTTTGCAACAAAATTTGAATGCCCCCTTTCTGCTGTGTGAGGCTGACAGGGATCTAGGGAAGGTTGTTCCTTTTGAGTGTTTGTGGTTGCTGAGCTACTTTTTGATAACCCCTGATCTGAGACTGTTCTCCTTCCTATTCCTGTTCACAAAAAATAAAATGTGCAAAGCCATATTGTTAGATGTACATTCATAAAGGAGCTTTTATGCTACTCTTACTTGGTTTATGGCTTTTTAAAAATGTACTGTATGTGAAGTTCCTATCTAGTTGGTGTTTGAGGAAACAGAATACCTTGCAAAAGTGTGATACAGAGTTCAAATCTATCATTAAACATCTCCTTGATTTCCCCTAATCTATAAGATCTGTGACAGGGTAAAAGAAATCATATTTAAGAAGACAACTGGATCAGGCTCATGATTGCTATATGTTACAAACAATTAGACAAAAGGTTGCTGAGAAAGCCCTACTGCTGGGCAATTCTGATAAGAAATGTAAATTCATGTTTTACCTCTAGCCAGGCATCAGGTCAAAGACAAACATTTGTTAAAATCAAATTAAAATGGGCTACATATTGTGTGTACACGCACATGTGAAAGTCTCTTTTATAGAAAAAAACTAGATATAAGACACATAAAAACAAAAAGATGGGATGTAAAAGTCTGCATTAAGTAAAAGTGAATATTCTCATACTTAGTTGTTAATAATGTAAACCATTCACCTGTCTTTAAGGCCTTAAAGAGTAGCAGAAGTAATAGGAAAGATGGAAGGAAGGAAGGAAGGAAGGAAGGAATGAAGGAAGGAAGGAAGGAAGGAAGGGAGGGAGGAAGAACAAACGAAGAATAGAAATGATGATACACACCACTAAATTCACTGCTCAGAGGACTGCCACAAGTTCAAAGCCAGCCTAGGCAAAGCCAGTACCAGGCCAGAAAGAACCACATAGAAACACTCTGATTTTCAAAATAAAAATGAAATCTAAAATGTAACAGAACTTAAAAGAGTTTATACCATTTACACTAAGAATTTCTATTTTTAAGAACTTGACCATTGAGTAAATCCCTTAAATATCAATTCTAGATCAGTAAAATACAGTGAAAGACTATTTTCTCAAATATTATTGAGTACAGTAAGACCACACATTCCATTACTTAAGTAGGAAATGAGTATAAAGTTACATATATAGAAATCACCATGTACATAGTTGTAAAGAACTAGGTACATATGTGTATACAAAGTTATAAAGAAAAATAACATTATGCTTATGGTTTTTTGTTTAACCTTAAATTTACAAAGAATTTTATGGAATGTGTCTTAAAATTGTCAAAATTAAAATGTAAGACATAGACTCTTCATACTTAAGATGAAAATATCTATAATTTAAGTCCATTAGCTTAGAAAAAGATCTCTGTCGCCATTATGTATTTATTTAATGACTTGGTCAACAAGAGCCACTGAGGCACTTTGACAAGGCCCAGCTGTGCCATAAGAGACCAAGCAACAACAGCTGAAGCAGACGTAGAAATCCAAGCCATTAATCACCTTGGTTACCAGAGTATTTTAACCTGTGATGTTCAGGCTTAGTAGCCTGCAATGAGTATCTTTATCCTCCAAAAATATATTCAGCCTGGCTGTCTAGCAATCCATGAACATTTATTCAGTAATTTTGAAATGCTTGCTGTCGGTTTAGGATAGAAAATGGGAAATTAATAAATTTCAGAAAGCTAGTGGTGCACTTGGAAGATTACCATTTAAAGTGTGGTTTTCAAAAATGAATATATAATATGGGTGGTGATGGTGCACACCTTTAATCCCAGCACTCAGGAGGCAGAGGCAGTTAGATCTCTGTGAGTTCAAGAACAGCCTGGTCTACAGATTGAGTTCTAGGGCAGCTAGGGCTCCATTGAGAAACCATATCTTGAAACATAAATAAGTACATAGGTGAAATTATAGAGAAAATCAAGAAGGCCATTTTTTGCCTTGAAGTTATCTCTGAGAAAGTGTATATGTGTATGCAGACTGGGAAATAGAAACCTGGATTAGCCTATAAGTGGCCAGCACACACTGGTAGTCACGGGGATCCTGTATTACCAGTGATTAATAATGATTTCCTGGATATTAGAATCCTAATCATTATGATGAGGTAGTACTGTTGCTTTGAATTATAGAAATTATTAAGTTTTATAACCTATTCCACAAGCATAATATAAATATTATTAGATTGCTTCAAACTGATTTGAAGGTAGCAACATATACCACAATAAACAGGTTACATTTAGAAATACGTACATGCACATATATTTATATGCATATGACAACAGTTAATGTAAAGTGAGGCCATAAATATGAAAGATGGTATGATCATTTGTATATGCTTGACCCATAGAGTGGCAGTACTTAGAGGTGTGGCCTTTTTGGAGTAGGTGTGTCACTGTGGGCATGGGCTTTACGACCATACTCCTAGCTGCCTAGAAGCTAGTATTCTGCTAGCAGCCTCCAGATGAGGATGTAGAGCTCTCTGGTCCTCTTGCACCATGCCTGCCTGGATGCTGCCATGCTCCCACCTTGATGGTAATAGACTGAACCTCTGAACCTATAAGTTAGCCCCAGTTAAATGTTGTTCTTATAAGGTGATTGGCCTGACCATGCTTTTGTTTGGAAGAATGTGGACTGGGGGGGGGGCGCTTTGGATTTGGAAAGCTATGGAATGCATTAAATTGGGCTTAATGGGCTATCCTAGTAGGAATATGGAAGACTTTATTGCCAAGTGTGATTTGAACTGTGCAGACCTAGCCCAAGAGGTTTCAGTGGAGAAGAATTTCAGAATATGTCCTAGAGACTGATTTTGTAGTATTGTGTTAAACAATGTGACTGCTTTTGCCCTTGTCTGAAGAGTCTACCTGAGTCAAACGTAAAGAGATTTGCATTAATTGTGTTAACAAAGGAAGTCTCAAAAAAGCCCAGTAGGATTTTTGTTCTCTGGTTAAGTCTCAGGAAGAGCATTTTGAACAAGTGTAGCAAGCTTGGAAAGGAAAAATATAAAATATATGGTTCCAGTATTAAAGGGGCACCAGGAAGCGAAATGGAACTGAATCCTGTGTTCTAGAAGATGAGAGATGAAGGGATTTGGGGGCAAGATCCCACCCAGCTAAATTTAGAAACAGGCATGGTGCTGCACACCTTTAATCCCAAGAGACAAAGCCAAACAGAAATCTGGGTTCAAGGTCAGCCTGGAACAAAGCAGGTTCTAGATGGGAGCATAAATAAATCTATACAAACATTTGTGTTTTGTTTTTTTTTTTTTTTTTTAAATCTGTTGCCTTGACCCAGTGGACCAATGAGGTGCCTGGTTGCTGTATGTTTATACAACTGAGACTGAGACAAAGTCACTGTTCCAAGAACAAAGGTCTTCAAGGTCATCCTTTGTCCCTGCTTGTAAAGAATAGGTGCAATTTTCTTCACTAGAATAATTAATCTTTGTCCATTCCCCTACTTAAAAAAAAATCAATGAGACTGTTCTCATCTATTATATGACAAATTGTCTAACCTGTTTAATGTGAAAATGGAGCCCCAGGCCTCAGCATTTCATTCAGTCCATAGGCTCCCAGGCAATTATTTACCTCTGTAACTTAGACATGATACACATTGGTGATGCATATGCCAGAAGTATTTATCTCTTTAAGGGTGGGCTTTCTCTTCCAACCTGCTGTTAAAGGGGGTTGGACAAGGACTGCATTTTTTCAACTAGTGTGAGTGTATTTCTGTAAGGGCCACAAACACTTGCTCTTCAAAATCAGGTCACAGAAGGCAGAATTTAGGCAAAGTTCTAAAGGGTGGGAGACAGAAGCAAGTGGAAGTTAGATCCCATAGTTTCTCTAGAAGTCAGGGTTTGAGGAAGGGGTCTACAAGATGATTTAGTTTTCTGCAGAAAATCGAGTTTATTTTGCTTCCCCATTTTCCTAGTTTGAAAGAATATAGGTCAACCAGTTGACCTTTCCCATTTATTACTAAGTAATGTCTCAGCTTCTTTGCCTATAAATTTGGGAATAATGAAACCCACTGTGAAACAGATCGCCTCTCCATCTTTTGTTGTAGGTACTATCCCTCCAGCTTGAGACTGAAATATCCGCACACGTTATTTATCACACGCCCAGGAAGTGGTTGCCATGCTGGTAGTAAAGGAGTGGGAAGGATGATAGGCTCATTCAATTACTTTTCGTTGACCCTGTGACTTTCTGTTTTCCGGTACATGGTCATGACAAACCACAGATATTGCATTAGCCTCTTAGTTATTAAGTTCCTGGAGAGATCATGAGACCTGTGCCCATGGATTCGTGCTAAGATGAGCCCTGCTCACTGTATCCTGAAATACTAAGTGATTTGGTTCCAACTGACAGCTCTTGGAGGCTGTACGATCTTAGGCCCCTCCTGATGTTGTCCTCTAGATTGCTATAATAAATACTTCACAGAACTTGATCACACACTGGGCCCTGCAAACAGCAATGGCCATAACCCTTTTCGTTTTTACACTGCCCTGGAGATTATTATCTCTAAAGCTGTACCCTAAAGCAGGTATGGATAATAACACCAGCAAGAAGCAGGTGCCTCTGATTTACTCTTATCTCCACAGTATTAATGAGGTCCTCATCATTAAAAAAGTCACTTAAAACAAGTCGACAGATGTCTTTCATTATTTTCTCAGGGCTGCGGCCAAAGAGGACTCTGCGCCTGGTGCTCTGGACTGCGGAAGAACAAGGAGGAATTGGTGCTTCCCAGTATTATGAGCTACATAAGGTAAAACTAGCCAGCACGTGCTGAATGCTAACATTTGTAATATCGGCATAAACCAAGGCTTGAATTTGGGTTTTAAAATCCTTGTTTTTATTGAAGCTTAATTAGACCCTTGGCATGGCTTGCTCAGTGTGCTTTCTTATAGAACCCAAGACCACCAGCCAAGGGATGGTACAGTGCAAAATGGGTTGATCCCTCCCCTATTAATCACTAACTAAGAAAATGATCTAAAAGCTTGTCTACAGCCTGATTTTTACGGAAGCATTTTTTCTCGATGGAGGTTCCTACCTGTCAAATGACTGTAGCGTATGTCAAGTTAACATAAAACTAGCCAGCCCATCTGGTAATCATCCAATGGACCAACATGAGAGCATGCCCACTATGCTACAAACTTTCTTTATACCCCTTCGAATTGTCCTTCAACTCCACCAAAGACAAATCCTGTGCTCATTTCTTTTTATTACCACCAGTTGGTTATGCCTGACCTTTATCTTCATGTAAATATAAGCACATAGTGTGTAATCTCTAATCTGGATTCTTTCACTAAGCAGTGTGAATTTAGAATCCATCAGTGTTGATTTATTATCAGGAATTGGCACCTTTCTGAGTAGTTCTTTGTTGTGTGAATAAATCCCAATTTCTATCTTTTTCCTCCATAAAAATAAAACATAGATGTTCTGTAGATGAACATTTGTGCTTTGTCCAGTATTAGCTATCACACATAAAGATATGAACACTGTTTCTGTAGAGATGTTTAGATAGACATATATATTTACTTTACATTCTAGGAGTAGAAAAGCTAGGTCATGTGATAGACTATGTTCAGTTTCATTAAAAACTACTAAGAGGTGGGGGTTTAGCGATTTATATCCTCACTGGCAACATGTAAACATTCCAGCTGCTCCTGACCTTCCCAGTATGTACTATGGTACCTTTCCATGTTTTTATGGATATTTTATAGGTGTAATTCTGAAGGACTAGAAAAACAGTTTTGCTTCTATCTAATGGTTCTTCCTCCTCTCCTCATTTATTGCAATGAGACTGTCTTGGTCCTACTGTTCTATAATTCGGAGAAATTAAGGGCTTTCTTACTCACATGTGTTTGGGTATGTACTAGTTCCTTGTCTGTTGCTGTGCAAAATACCATGACTAAATCCACAGAGCAGAGAGTTTATTGTGTTTTACAGTTGCGGAGGGAGAGTCCATAATGGTAAAGAAGGCAGGAAAGCAGGCAGCAGTAGCAATTGGCTGGCTGACCACATTTAATGTGCACACAGGAAGCAGGAAAGGCTTCTAAAGCTTAGACCCTACCACCAGAAATACACTTTTCCAGCAAAGCTGGACCTCTTTAAGGATTTATAACCCATTCATAGAATCAT
Organism: Micromys minutus; assembly: GCF_963924665.1. Lineage (NCBI taxonomy): Eukaryota > Metazoa > Chordata > Mammalia > Rodentia > Muridae > Micromys > Micromys minutus. The sequence goes on from NC_137968.1 coordinate 744,230, forward strand.
CACCTGGGAAGGAACAAAGTGTTTAAATGCATGAGCCTACAGAGGACATTTCTCTTGAAACTGGCATATAGTGGCTGAGATAATACTGTTTCCATGTGGAGAGATGCTTTGACATCACAGGTCATTGAATGGCAGCCATTGAAGCCACAATTGACTCCTTACTATGGGCACTAAGGGAGAGCAGGGTTGTGAGAACCCAGTGGGATAGTAGAAAGGAGAATGACCCCTTAATACTCAGCTAGACATGATGGGAAAGCCTGCTAAAAGGCCCCTTGCATTATTGCTTCTTGATGAAGTGATTATTTAAAATATGAATTAGTCTACAGGTTGAATCCAGCTCATGTTTACTAGAAGAAAAAAATGCCACTATACAAGGAGCACATGACTATGAACGAAAGTGGAATTTAACTTTACACTTTCCGATTTTCAAATAAACTGATCAAATGGTCATTTCCCAGGTATGATTGGTCCAATAAATTTCTTTGTGGGAACAGAGTTACTCTTTTCCCTTCTCTTAGGAGGCCAGCATCTCAGTTCTCATGTTCTAAAATGTACAAAGGATGGGCAGGGGACTAAATTAATCTCTGGGTTTGATGGCATTTTGAAATCTTATATTTTAAGCAAAAAAATATGTTCTAGCATAATTATAATTAGCAAGGTAGTCTGGCCTTGAAGGCTTCATTACATGAAGTAGTCCAATAAAATAGATTGATGTGTTTTAGTCTGGCATGAAAAATATTTAACCTTATGCTAATTTATTGCACAAACTTCTGGCAATTGAATCATGGGGTAATAAACAATGCTGTTCTAGTAGTCATTAATCAGGGCAATATTTTAAACAGGTTTTTATCAAATGAGGATTGGGATTGCTAATCATTCAAATACATCAGATTATTTTAACTCTAACCACTGTAAGAACAGAAAAAGGTTAAAATGGATATATGAAATTCTACTTAGCATTTCCCATGTTTCTAGTTCTGAGAAATAAAATTTTCTCCTGTGTAAATATCCAAAAAAAATTTACCTACTTTTAGTAGTAAGGTTTTTACCAACATCCTGACTCACATTAAGTTTCACAACTCACTTTATAAAGGATATGTTGCAGATCCAAGGAGACTTGCTCACATTGTCCAGGCAAGTGTGTTTTGTGGGCATTTTTAATTTGTAACCCTATTGCCCCTAGTTATTTTTAATGTGGTCAAAGTGACACTACCAGAGTGTAAATCATTGTGTCTTTCTTAAGACCTAGCTATAAGAACAGCAAAGCTGATCTATGGGACCAGTGTAATGGCTTGAACTGTGTCACCACACACAGCTTTTCCAGCACCATAATCTTTCAAGCTCACAGCCCTTCTGGTCTGAACACATTATCCCAGTCAGTTCTACTTGGCTTTTAAGCATCTGTGTTTTTCATTCAAAATGTCTAAATATTTGCATTAATCAACCAAGCATATTACAAAATGAGTTTAAATTTCATTTATCCCAGTATGTTTCTTATCTGTACTTACTACAGTTTTCCTTTGCTCATAATTGATATAGCACACCTGGGAGCACATAGTGATCTTTGTAAGAATTTTGTACTTAATTTTCTTCTTTTACAAAATAAAGGAAATAGTAGTTTTAAATGAGACCACAAGCTGTGGCAGCTGGGATGTATTAAATAAATACCCTATTCTTAGATTATCTAAGACCTTACCTACAACTTGGGTGATATTTATATCACCTATTTTGGTTTCAGAGCATGTGGAGTTTGACTTAAGTATTGTTTCAAACTTACTACATGTAAGAAATAATATCCTGATTTCTCTGCTTCACTTACTAAACCAAAGAAAACAACTGCCTTTTTGTGACCGGCATTGCATCTTATTTTTCTCTAGCTTTAAGGCCACAAAGAAAGGCATTAGCTTGTATCTAGTCTGTTTAACTGGCTGGCTAGGGGTTGAATACAAGGCACAAATCATTTCTACCTCAGTGCCTCCTTATGCTTACCCAGGTCATGACTTGATCTGGAATGAACAGTAGCTTTATCTAGTGCATGAATTTCCCAAGAAAATCAAGTTGACATTCCAGGAAGCACAAATCTGAAATGACTGTCATGCCTTGGGCTCACAAGTGACCCATATGTGTTAGCACATTTGGGATGAAATTACACCATTACATGTACTCAGGCCCCACTAAGTTACAGAGGCAACAACCTCCTTTGGAATCACCAGCACCATTTTAATTTGCCTGAAGTTGTCTTCTACTGCCTGTCATCTAAACCACAGATTCTGAACTTATGGGTCATTACCACATATGGCGTTGGTTGCTTAAGTGAAAGTGGAGGTCATGAAACCTGTGGCAATAACAAAAGATTTCTGAGTGGGAATGGCTGAAGACTAACCAAAGTCAGGCAGATAATGTGTCCATAGCTTCCAGAACAGTCATCTGCGGCATGACTTTCTTGCCACGTTGGTTCTGAATACTCACCATGCACACTTTATACTTCAAATGACACCACAAAGGCAACAGGAACAGCTGCTACAGAAAACTACAGTTTTCTGCTCTTATAGGAACATGTTGGTGAAAAGCAAAGACAACGCTTTCCTACATCATTCAACATGTATGTATCAAACTAGTTTCTCTTTGGATTGGGTTGTGTTATAATGTTTGATTTTTAAATTTTGCTATTTGGATTTTATAGAATCCCACCAAGGGAGGTATTATCAGCTCTGCCTGTGCCTGTGGAGACTAGAGGTTAACATTAAATATCCTTACATTTTTGAATCAGGATCTCACTCACTGACCCTGGAGCTCACTGATTCTCTTGTTCTTCCTGACAATACAGCCAGATCCGGGGTTGCATGTGTGCTCTGCCATGCTTGTACATTGCTACTGAGAATCCGGCTCAGGTCCTCGTACACTTACATACTGGTTCATCCCCCTTCCCGTTTCCCAAAAACAACAACAATATGTTTCTCCTCCTCCTGTTCCTACTCTCCCCTTTTCCTCCAGCTTAGTCTTTGTTTTTGTTTTGTTTTGAAACAGGGTTTCCTATGTGGCCTAGTCTAGAACGCGTACTGCTCTGACTCTGATTGCTGGCATTTTAGGCCTGTCCCACTGTGTAACACTCAATATTTCTTAAAGCAGAAACAGGATGCTCTATTCAGATAGCTAAATTTAATAACAATAATGGTAAGACAGAATTTTTAAAGTATCTTTTTTCAAAAGTTTTACATGCAGAGATTGGGCTTATAAAGAAGCAAACACTACAGTGTGTCCTGGCCCTTAATTCCTTACTGTATCCCAGATTAAGTCAGTTTTTTGTCTATATATTGTTTTGGTTTTTTAACCCAAATCATTGTCCTTGTGGCGTAGAAGAAAACCTCATCCCAAGAGATCAGGAGAATGGGAGGTCTCCTATCAGTCACTCGCCCTTCTGGAGATGGCTGTCCATATCTAGAAGGATGATTTTACGTCTGTTCTGTGGAACATAGAACTTCAGGGTGTGCTCTGTCCAAAATGGCCAGAGTCTCTGGAGAGAATGGAACCCTGCAGAGTCAATGTTAAGCTGACAGAGCAGTGTCCAGACTCACCAGCATTGTTACATCCAGGCTACTGTGAAGGCAGCAGCTCAACCAAGGAAACAGCAGTAGAATCATAGGGTCCAGTTCTGACCACAAGCTATGGACCTGCCACAGACCTCTTTCTTTCTCTCTGGAACACTTGGAACAGTCACTCAAATGGGATTGCACACCCACGTTTTGTGGTACTGGTAGTTCATTTGACCAACTCTATCGTTGTCTCCTGATAGTGGTGATTGGGGCCTGGTTTTCTAATCTTCTTAGCAATAAGACCTCATCTTATAATTCATCAATAATTCCTGCTGACTTACCTATATGTATATAACACATAAACGCACACACACATAGACATAGTTACAAATATGCACACTCACACACACACATACATACACACTCACACAGATACACACATATACACAGACACAATCACACATACACACAGGGGCACATTCACACAGATAAAAATATACATATATACACACTCACACACATACATACACATATACACAGTCACAATCACACATACACACAGGGGCACATTCACACATAAAAATATACATATATACACACTCACACACACTCACACACAGATACACACAGGGGCACATTCCCACAGATATACATATACACATATACACATATCATTCATGCACATACACACACACACACATACACTCACACACACTCACATACACACATACATACACACAGATACACACAGGGGCACCTTCCCACAGATATAGATATACACATGTATACACATCATACACACACTCACACACACTCACACACACACACATTACATACACACAGATACACACAGGGGCACCTTCCCACAGATATAGATATACACATGTATACACATCATTCATACACACACACACACACACACACACTAATCACAAGATTAGAACTTTATTCCTCATTTTCTCTCAGAAGCCTTTCTCCTTGTACTCTGTTAAGAGATCTTTGCATACCATTTGCAGTAACTCATTCTAGAAGCTGGGGGTTGCCCACAGCAACTAGTAGTTTGCTGGCATTTCCGGATTCTTTTAAAGGAGAGTTTCTCAAAATCGATTTCTAAAGAGCTTTTGTACCCAGCAACGCCAAACACGCATAAACAGAAATTCACATCCAGAGAGCTAGCTTCTCATGGCCTCTCAACAAAGGCAGACCAGACCATTCGAGTGTGTGTGTGTGTGTGTGTGTGTGTGTGTGTGTGTCACAATCGTGTGATTTTCAAATTAAACAGCATTTATGTCCCTAGTTAAGGACAGGGGTGTCATTTGCTCTCATGGACCCCTAGAGTTCCATTTAATAAACTCATCCACCAAGTTAGAGGTACTGTCACAAGGACAAGAGTTGGGCCAGCTCTCCAGGTATGAAGTGCAGGCTGACAAGCTAAATGATTTGTCTCCCCTCCAAGCCATATGATATCCCACAGAGTCCAACGGGAAGCCATCAGGCTGTTTTGTCTTGAATTAAGAGAGTTCAAGGGATTAGAACTTAATAGTAGTCCGAAGAAGAGTGTTTTGTGGAAATATTTTTTTAATTTAATTTAAGATCAAAATGATGTGCTCCACTTGTTAGATCTAAAAGCCGAGCCCTCACCTTTATACCATGTCATATGTGCCGTCGGTTCTGAATTACTCTTCATACACTGTCTCTCACTGACTGTATTGGTGACGTAGACGGTGACAGGTGTTGTAATGGAGGCTCTGACTTCACACCTACAGAAACAGAGGCTCAGTGAGGTAAAGAGGGTACTCGGGCTGCACAGCCCCTTGAGTTCAGCACCTGAATGTGAGCCTAGCTCTCCTGACTCTAGACTTCAGCCATGGTGACTTAGCATCCGCTTGTTAACACTCATCTTCAAACTCATGTCTGTCATCTTGCCATGGCCGGTTGTGCTGATGGATTCGGTGGAGCCAAATGTAGTAGTGAAGAAGCATCAAGACATGTAGTTTAAAACGCACATAACACAGAATCTGTTCTGCACAATTGGAGAATAAAAGGCCCAGGAACATTGGGCACAGGTTGTCTTGTTAATTCCTGATGCGTTGTTCTGGCATGGTTTCTGGGAAGTTTAAAAAAGCACGTATGTATTTATTTATGGTGTTAACTCTCAAAATCCTGATACAATGAAAAAAAACATCAACATTTGGACTTTCTGTATAATTTCTTCTTAGTTTGGTTCATCTTACAAGTAAATTTATAGCTTAACAAAAAATACAGTTTGATAATATACCAAACCCTTGCCATGACCCAAAAATCTTTCTTGCCATGATAAATGTTAAAATCATCACATTATTTAAAAGTCTCTCCTCAGATCAGGGAATCCCTCAGGATAGCGCCTTGGGGCATTCTGCCATGTTTAGCTCTGTAAGTAAAGCTATATGAGACAAGATGCCAATCATGTGTGACTGTGTAGATCTTTTGTGTGTGTGTAGGACTTAGGTGCTCAGTGTATCAGCCTCTCCTCAAACTGAGTCCACCTTTCTTCTTTCACTGTAGTTATGTGTGGAATACCCAGGAGAGAAATATAACAGGACAGACTCGTGTAAAATCCCAAAGGCATTCCATTGCATCCGCACTGACTAACATTATCAGACATAGAGCATATCTCTGGCCAGGCCACTTAATGTGTGCCTATGACTTAGATCAGAAGGACGATTGGAAAAGAAGGAGCTGTGTGTCTCCAAAGCTTATTGTCACCTGTGTTACTGTCTTAGTTGCAATGTGAAAACTGCAAGACAGAAAGACAGGTGTACTGAAAGCTGGGAAATGAGCTCAGAATCACAGAAGAGGAAAAATCTGCACCTGCCCAAACCACACTGATGCTCACTCTTCTGTGCTGGTTGTGATGAAGAGGTCCCTGGGGGTTATTTCGGCCTTCCAAAGTCAGATGCCACAGAGGGAGAAAGGCACATGAAAATGAGAAGCATGATTCCTGAGCGGAACAAAGCTCTGGCAACAAAGACAGTAAGCTGATTGACTGCCAAGGAATTTGGCAGGAAGGCTTTGGCCACCCAAGTGATTTTTATCTTCTCATCTTTGGGGTAATTACCTTAATGTAGTACAGTGTAAAGCCCTCTATTTAAAGATGCTTTTGTGAATCACCAGCCCAAGAATGGAGCAAATGAGGAGGAAGAAAGAATATTCACTTATACACAAAGCTGCTACCTTCACGACTTGATGATGCCTAATTATCCTGACATTCCTATTGTACGGAAATGTTGAAAATGCAAATACAATTTCTTAGCTAATTATTTCATTATATGGAAGTGGCACTTGTGAAGTACTAAATTCACAGTGCCTTTGTGAGAGCCAGCTATTCTGGCCATTAATGTTGAAATTTTTGAGTTAAATAAACTACATTTTCTCATTACTATTCTAATTTGGTGGGAAAATGCCCTTTATATTTCTGCATATATTATGCACAACTTTTTCAGAAGATATTTTATCATTCAAATAAGATAACGATATTTACCTAAGTAAATTGTTACTGACAGGAACCCAAGAGATACTCTGAGGCATCCACCAACAATGAGTAAATCTGTACCTCTTTCTTACACATGATTCTCAGATTGCCTTATAAATGGTAATCTTAAAGGAATTTATTTTATATGAATTTAAATAAAAATTTAAATGAATTTTATTTCATATGTTCCAATTATATATTCAAAGCTCACCGCTCTCCTAAAGGACCAGAGTTTGGTTCCTAGCATCCACACTCACTGGCTGTGAAACCCTTTTCTGGCTTCCACAGGCATTCATACATGTGATATATACACATGGGCACACATACATGACCATGAATTTAAAAATAAGAATAAATGTTTAAAACACATACTTCTCTTGAAATACTGAGGGAGCTGTGGACAGATTATCTGGATTCAGATAGGTAGGTCTGGCTTGCTATAAAAGAGGCTGGCTCCTCCTCATCTGTCTGCCTCTCTGACTCTTTCCTCTCCCCAAACACTTTTCCCCTCTCCCCCATGTGTTTCTGACAGGCCACCCCACCCCTGTCTCTCGCATGCATGCTCTATTCTACACTATACCCATGGTATTGTTGGTATCTTAGGGGATGCCTCAGTGTGGGCCTGCCAAGGCACCCCTGTCACCTCACCATACTGCAGCACACAAAACAGCCTGGTCTTGTATAAAATGCAATAAGGAGACCTCTCCGAAGGCCTATTTGAAGCCACTAGTCTTTCCTCCCATTCAACAATCAGGAATCTATACCAAAGGGCTATTGCTTCCGACTGCTCTCCCTCATGTAGAAAGAACAACCTTCTGTATGTATGAAAACTCTATGAAAAATGACAATGACTTATTCGGAACTCAGGCTTAAAATTCAGTGATTTCTGATGACAGGAGTGCAGAGAACGGAAGCGAGGATGCAATGCATCCCCCCAGTGTGAAACTTCGTACATGAACCGGGACTATAAGGCCCAACGCACAGCAGTTTGTTTCCTTACCTGTGGTTGGTGGAATACCGGATACATTCCAGTCTACAAAATGTTAAAATCAGTGGAAAATGTGGATCGTATAATCAAAGCTCTGTGGGGCATGTTTACTGAGATTTGTAATAGTAGGAATGAAAGACACAAACTATCAGAGAAATAATACTTTTTTCTTTCCTTTTTTTTTTTAAAGAGAAGTATTTAAGTAGCCTCTCCTTCCCCAATTTCCTGAACATAGTATAGTTTCAATGCATTATCTCGTCATAATTGTTTACTTTCCCTCTCAGGGGTACTGTACCCTTCCTGGGATATGACTTAATATTCTAGTTATGAGTCACTCTTCCTGATAGTAATCATAAGTCTCAATAGAACAAAAACGTATGATATACCTTTGAATATGTGCAAAATAGTTTCAGAATCTTCAGAGAAATTGCTCCTTGCTAAGCCTAAGAAAGATCAGGTAGTTGACAAGCTCTTTCTTTCATCAGTTATGGAACAGAAACAAGAGCCTAGCTCACAGTGTCCAGGGCAGAATAACTCTACTGAATATAAAAGGAATAAAAATAGCAACAGTTAATTTTATTACTAATAAAGCTACCATTCAACTATCAGAAAAGTGTGTCCACTGCATGTGGCCTGAACCACTTTCATAGTGAATATATAAAATAAAAATCACAATGCTATAAGGACAAGAACATTATTAAAAAATAAGTTGCCTGTGTTTTTAAGCTGAATTTATAATCATTGTATGTGTGTTTAAACTTTATTAAATAATTCTATAATTAAACTGTTGCTATAAATTCAATGGGATGAACATTTTTGCAGCATATTTAACATGTCTTGAAAATATCTGTGGTATCTTTAGCTGACAAAGTGACAGATTCTCTGTGGTTTGTTGCTAACCTCCATAATCTAAAGAAATTCTAAGAGCCCATTAATTTAAGGAAGGGGGGTTGTTCTTTGCAGTTCTTGAGAAGAAAAAAAAAGGGAGGGAATGATGTAATTATATTGTAATCTCAACAAATTATATTAAATAAGTCTAAATTTCTATTGCAGTTTAGGAAAAATAAATATGTTAGTATTTCCTTTTCCAGTTCCCAGACCTGCTCCAGATCTATGAATATCCAAGCACAGCTTAGTTTAACAACATCTGCCTTAATACACCTGGAAGATAACCATAGATAATCCCTCCTTTTACAAATAAACCAAGGCTAGAGTAGCTAAGTTACTCGCCTCTTGTTTTCTCATCCCCTGGCCAAGAAGCACATCAAATGTCATGAGAACCTGCAAATCTTCATGCAGGGTAGCAATTGCTGCTGCTTAGCAGTCACAAGGGACATTAGAATTGCAGTATTCACCCTATCCTGAGGCCAACCACCTCTTAGAGTGATTACCCACACACCTAGCCTAGTTATCTGTAGCCTTTCAAACACCAGAGACACCAGATGAAGGAGGCAGAAATGCAGAAAGGACCAGGGATTCTTTGATTTCTCTCACCTTGGGTTTTTCTTCCTCTACACTCCCAAGTGTTTCTCCGGTGGCTTCTCAGAGCAGCCATTATTTCTAGCACATTTGAAGTCATTTTCTACCTTAGCTACTTTCTCTTCCTCTCTTCTGATGATTGGTATTTCTGTTTATTACTGTTCTCCAGGATGGGGAAATTGTTTCTCCTCATCCCCCTTAGCTCGTTGCAAACACCTATTTGGATCTCTCCATGTAATCACTGTAATTCCTTAGCCTCCTTTTATCTAAAATATACCCATTAAGTTATCTTAACTCTTTTCAAAGTCAAATTACCACAGCTGTTTATTATTTTCCTTCATTTTTCCTGACTTCTTTAAAACTCAGAAAGTATGAAAAGCAATTTCTAGAGCTCTCAGCGGTCCCAGGACACATTCATTGGTTCCTGTAATTGAGTCTTGCTGATTATGCTGAGTGTTATTAGCCTTATGTTGTACCAACTTTAACATAACCATAAGGTTTTAAAAATTTTTTTAATATTTTTCAATTCCATTTAAAATGTCACGTGGCAGTTCATTTCCTATTGCTTACCTCCCTGCCCTCCTGTGAGAGGAAGTCTTTTCATTTCAGTAAATCTAACACAGGGTGGGGCTCATCTCAGATCAGCCAAGGTCACGCTCGATGCATGCTTCACTTAAGGAATTGCTTCCAAGTAAGATTACCTTATCATTCCCTTAGTAAAGGGACCTTACAAATTTCACTTGGGTTTTGTTAACTTATAACCATTTTTAAAGGTAATAAAATAGCTTACACAAAGTATTTTTACATAATTGGTATCAAAATAGATTATTTTTTATTCTAAGAAAATATTAATTCCTTCCCATGTGATAACAAGTGGCTTCTCATGTGCCTTTGGCTAGTTTTCCGCAAAAGCAACATCTTCTAAAACTCTAATAAGAATGTTGACATCTCAGACAACCCAGGACAAAGAGATCCTCATATTGACCTTGGTAGATGTTTTATCTCCCACACTTTTTCTATTCATTGTGCTTTTATATTTTACTTTTAATCTTACTTTTGTCTGACATATAAAAACGTACAGTCATACTTACCCAGGTGGTAACACAAATGCTTTGATACAGGGGTGAGAAACATAATATTTAATTATGGATAAATCCCTATGTCCTCAAACACAACACTTTACTTTTAATGTGAGAACCTTCAAATTCCTTTTTTGGGCTCTTCAGGAAGACATAGAACATGCCTGACAACACAATTGCCCCTTACAGGAGCTTACCAGGACGTCTTTCCTCTAGCTAACTTGTTACCCTTCCCATTGTGTGCTCTCTCCTCGACCTATAGAAATCACTTTTTTTGCCCCCAGCATCTGTGAATAGGACTGATTTTTAGCATTTATAGTATGTTAGCAACACACACACACACACACACACACACACACACATGTATATGACCTTTATAAAATACACAGTATAGCTTGAGAACTGTGGCAGGAAAGGACAGATTGAAAGCCTGAAAAGTTGTCATTGTTGCCTTGATCACCAAGATCCAACAAAGGACTTGCTTTTTTGTCCATGACGACTGCGCTTATATATATATATAAAGTATATCCCCATGCATGTGCTTAGACACAAAAGATGCTTGCGTACATATATTTCTTCTTACTCCGAAACACGTATCCTCTCAAGCTTCCTAAGTGCCAGACATTATTCTAAGTTTTATCCTCCTCTTGGTGTCCAGACAAGAGAGATAATAAAGCAGCTAGATGAGTCAGACCACACAGACTAGGATGAGTACTGGATAGGAAAGGAAGACAAAACAGGCAGAGGGATATTGGAGGGTGTCTGACCTTTGATAGAAGGCCATGAAGAAGAATTTGTGCAATGGTGTTGCCAGAGTAAAGACAGAGAAATGTCTGCACAGGACCCAGAAGAGTGGAGGGAAAGTGACAGGCTGTGGCAGGGAGACTGGTAGAGGTGCTGCTCGGCACTCAAGAGAACAGGAAGGAAGCAGTGTGCTTTAAATGGAGCAGAGAAAGGAAGGAAGCAGGAGGCGGGGTCACTAATAAGAAGCAGCTGGGTCTAGTCAAGTCTCCTGGACCCACTTCTGTGAGTCAGATTTAAACAGTTGGAGACTCCTGAGCAGAATAGACTCACGATCTAAACCAACAACTGGTCAGATGATGGCTCTGCTGCTGGGCTGAGAGTTGACTGAAGTGTTCGAGAACTAAAGAACTTTCACCTAAGACAACTGCAGCCACTGGCCCCTAAAAGCCATTAGGTGGACCAGTTTGTCTCTTCCAACAAGCCAGCCAGTTTCCCTGCTTAGGGATAATCTTATGAATAACTTGCTCATTCTATTTTTAATATTTCCAATGTTTTATAGACAACCTGTGGCTTCTTGAACTATAAACCAAATAACTAGCAACACTTTCCTCAGATTCTTCCCTAATCATGACATCCCTTTCATTCTTTCACTGAAGAAGCCTGAGAATCAAAAACTAATTTAGGCATTTCAAGATTCAGAGTTCACACACGCACTCAACAGATGGATGGCCACACATGAACAAAATTAAACTTGCCCTTTTAATTTATTTACTGCTAAAATTCTAACTTGCCCACCCAGCTATTTTCTACCTAAACACACACACACACACACACACACACACACACATTATGTATATGTATGTGATATATGCATGTCTTCTTTGAAGTAGTAATATGATGAATCTACTCATTTAAAACCTTGTTACTGAACATGTGTGTTCTTGGTGCTGTTACAGAATCCTTGGAATATTATTACAGAACCAATGTGCTTCTAAATATTGAGTATCTTGCATTTTATCCAGTAGGCTATATGGACGGTAGACTATGTTTATCTGACCACTTGGCTAGCTGTTCAGTCTATATATGAACAATGGTATATATGAACAATGGTATATATGAACAATGGTATATATGAACAATGGAGTTGCTGTCAACTAGGCTGTTCTTCCCAGGTGATATCTCTCCCTAAGGCAGATTCTGTGCATATCTGTCATTTTATTTGTTATTTTATTTACATTTCCAATTTTATCCCTCTTCCCAGTTTCCCCTACAGAAGCCCCCATCTCCTCCTTACTCCCCCTGTCTCAGTGAGAGTGCTCCTCCATCCATGCACCCACCCACTCCTGCCTCAGCAGCTTAGCTTTCCCCTATCTTGGTCATCAAGTCTCCACAGAACCAAAGGGCTCCCTTCCCAGTGGTGCCAAATAAGACAGTACTCTGCTATATATACAGCTTAAACCATGGGTACCACTGTGTACTCTTTGGTTGGTGATTTAGTCCCTGGGAGCATTGGGGGATCTGGATGATTGATATTGTTGTTGTTGTTATGAAGTTGCATACCCCTGCAGCTCCTACAGTCCTTGCCCTAACTTCCCCATTGAGGACCCCACACTCATTGCAACGTTTGGCTATGTAATCCACATCTGTATGGGTCCAGCTCTGGCAGAGCTCTCAGGGGACAGCTATTCTCAGTAAGCACTTCTTGGCATCTGCAATAGTGTCTAAGTTTGGTGTCAGCAGGTGGGATGAATCCCTAGGTGGGGCAGTCTTTGGATGGCCTTTCCTTCAGTCTCTGCTCCACTCTGTGTCACTGCATTTCCCTTTGACAGGAGGAATTCTGTGTGGGTGGTCCTATCCTTTTACTGGGGACCTACCTATCTACGGGATATGACCGCTACAGGTTCTCTTTCCCTGGTGGGTCCTAAGAGAACCTCTTGGATCCCTGGCAACTGGAAATTCTAGTGGCTAACAACAGTTATCCCTCCCCCACTGCTACACATTGTTCAAATTCCTGACCCTCTGTACTTCTCCCATATCTGAACTGCCCCCCCTTTTCACTTTCCCTCCTCTCTCCTGCCAGATCTCTCTCTCCCTCTACTTTCCAGAAATTATTCTCTTTCCCCTACTGAGTAGCATCCATACTTGGGTGTGATCTTTTTTCTTGAGTTTCATATGGTCTGTGAGGGTAACCTGAGTTTCTTTTTGGCTAATATCCACTTATCAGTGAGTGCATACTATGCGTGGTTTTCTTGTATATGTGTGACTGGATTACCTAACTCAGGCTGATATTTTCTCATTCTATCCATTTGCCTAATAATTTCATGCAATCATTGTATTTAATAGCTGAGTAGTACTCTTTTATGTAAATGTACCACATTTTCTGTATCTATTTGGAAGGTTTCGTCAAACATGACTATTGACATTTCCAGACTCAGGGACCTCACTGCTTTGCTCTTTACTAAGTCACCCCTCCTTAGAGATAAGGAGACCAATTCAGGAAGAAGCAGTGTAATGACAGACAGGAAGAGAAAGGCTTGTGATGGGGATGAGCCAAGGAATGTAGACAGCATGTTGGGGCTAGAAATGGGAATACAAATTCTCAGAGCCTCCAGATGGAGTTCATCAGCAGTACCAACATCTTGACTTCAGCCTTTCAAGATTCACTTCATAACAAAAGGAACATTTTTTTTTGTTTTTATTGCAGGTTTTAGACTATAGTGATTTGTTACAGCACTATAGGAAACTGATACATGAATAGCTATATTAATAGGAATTCGAAGTCCAGGAGAGAGATTTTATCCCAAAGTATAATCTCTTTTAAAAAGAAAAAAAAAGGTTGCAATTCCCAGAAGTTCAGTAAGCATGAACTGATGGGAATTGAGGTGCCCTTATGGTGTTTCTGACCACCCAATACCCAAGGGCAGGGTGCCCTTGTTAAAAGAGTAAGCACTGAGAAAGTACATCCAGTAACACAGAGAGAGAGCCGACAGTTTCAGATCCCAAAAACTGGGGAAAAACAATATTTCCAGGCAGATGCCAAGTGCCAAGTATGGTTCAATTGGCATTTGTGACTTTATGGTCACTTGTGATCTCAGCCCTGGAAGTTTCATAATTGCCTATAAAATGCTGGGAAGGACAGTTGATATTTGTGGGCAGCCTACCTATAGAGCACAGTTGCCTTATGCTTTTAAATTTTATGTGCCTTGTTCCCCCCTTATAAATTGACATATCTCAATAACAGTATTTGGATTCAGAAATCAATGCCTCTTCATTCATTTCTTCCTTTGTTTTGTATTTCAAGGTCTCTCTTATCTAGGATACACTGTAAACAAACATAATTCTCAACTCATCAGAACTTCCAGAATAGTGGCTTTTTCTGGGGATTAATATCACCTTGTCTATCAAAGTTTGACCCAAGCTTTCCCATAATTTCTTTCTGCTCTTGACACATGGTCTTTAGAATTTATCACATGTGAGGTAACCACCAGTCAGTTTCTTCTGGTGAGGTCTAGCCCCCTGCAACGCTATTCAGGTCTTTGTAAATGAAACCCTTCACAAGTCACCAGTATGATTTACTGTTAAAACTAAGATATCTCTGCAAGAGAAAGGGTGTCCCATTAATAATCATACTGAAAACTGGGCAAGACAACTAGGTCTGCCCAGGGCTAATAGGGATGCTTAACCACCCATTCTTCAGCTTCTTTTTAATAGCTATCAAATAATTTTTGATAGCTATAAAAAAAATTTTTCTCCTTGAATAAACATCTTGAGTAAAATAAGACTTAAAATGTTGTCTTTCACTTTACTTGATGACCAATATACAGAAAAGAATGTTAAGAAGTTTTGGCACCCTTTAACAGTGTCCCTGGAGACTTTAATTATTTTATCCAATACCCATAATTATAAAAAGCCTCAAAATAAATCCCCATAAAAATGAGTCCTAGAAAAAAAAATCACTGCTAAGTTTTTCTTTTCCCACTTCTGAGGATTAAGCCTAGGGCCTTGGTCAGTGGGACAAGACCCCTACACAGAGTTTGATACTCAGCAGCCTTTGAACTTTTAGAAATGTATTTTCATTTTTTATTGATGGATGCACACACACATGCTGCATATGTATTCACAGAACCCACATGAGGGCATTAGATTCCTGGTGCTAGAGGCACAGGTGGCCGTGACATGTCCTTGGGTTCTGGGATCCAAATTCTGATCCTCTGGTGGGGCATCCAATGCTCTTAACCTCTAAGCCATCTCTCCATGCCCTGCCCTCAGGTCTTACTGAGGCAAGGACTCACTCAGTTGCCCAAACTGACCTTAAACTTGCAACCCTCCTATTTGAGCCTCCTAAGTAGCCCCTAAGATTACAAACTTGCAGAAGAGGCTCCAGCCACTATTTCCTGGAGCTAGAAGTTGTCTTTTTTTTGCAAGATAATGAATGCTCAGTAGGGCGTCACTCTAGCTTTTCACTTACGTCTGCAGCCACAGCTAGAACTGCACAGTGTACTCTTGTTGCCAGTGGGTTTTTGTTTTCCCCAGTTTTACCTTTGCCCTGCAGCAGTTATTGAGCTTCTAATACATGCTGCTAATACCCTGGGGCTACAGCATAGACACTCACAGCTTTGCCCTTTGCCTTTTCTAGGCTCTTGAGCATTTCCTGACTCATAATGTGTCCTTAGGAAATTTACTTGTAGGAGATCTTGAATTTTTACTGGAGCAAAAGGAGAACATGCAAATGTAATAAAATACAACCGGCTGGCATATTAGATCAGGCTGTGGTTTGGAAAGGCCCAGAGGTCACTGAGGGAACTGAGAGCCCTGATGCTCCTGTCAGGCTTCCGTTCAGAAAGTAATTCTTATATTTCATATCTTTATTAATAGTAGTAAAGGTGTGTGAACAAATAAAACATATGGGGAAGTTGTCACAACCACGAAGTTGTTGCTCAAATGCTGTCCATTTTCCTAGAAAAAGCTAGGTTGGAGTGGCTTTGCACTGTGCTGGTTCTTGATTATACATTAGTCAATTTTTCTTGCAAGACAAGAAAATTATTACTATTATTGATGGTTATTCTTTGTTGTTAACTTGACCACATCTGGAATTAACTAAAACCCAAACAATCTGAAACACCTGTGAGGTATTTTTCTTAATTAAATCATTTGATGTTGGAATACCCATTTCTAATCTTTGAGGTGGAAGATGATAAACCTTCAATTCAAACCTTTTGAAGTGGGAAGATCCACTATGAACCACACCTTCTTTCTGATAGCAGCCTAAAATAAAAAGGACATGGTAGAAGGAAACTCTTTTTGTCTGTTTTCTCTCACCCTATCTTCACTGGCATTGGAGCCTACTTCTTTAGGACTCCAGTGTATGTATGCACTTGAAGAGCCAGGTGGGAGATCCAGCCTCATGGAGTGAACAACTGGGTTCTTGGACCTTCTATTTATAGACAGTCATTGTTGAGTTAGGTAGACCGCAGCATGTGAGCCATTCTAATAAATTTCCATTATATATAAAATATATGTAATACATATATATACACATATATATATATGTATATATGTATATATACAGATATATATACATGTATATATATATATGTGTGTGTGTACATATATATACACATATAGAGAGAGAAAGATTCATTCTGATCAGTTCTCTTTGATCAGTTCTCTTTCTGTAGAGAACTTTGACTAATGACAATGTTTGGCCATAACAAAATGAATCCAGAAGTCAGCTGTAATCTTAGAAACATTTAAAGAAACTGATGTAGGTTTCTCAAACAAGAGCAGGGCAAGAAAATTTGACCAGAAAGCACTCTGATACCTGGCACACCCTCACCATCAAACACAAAGCCATGCCTCTTTTTGTCCCTTAAAAGGTCCTGGTGTTCAAGAAAGTGGATCAAAGAAAAATGCTCCTCTCATTGAGAATTTGATTCTAACCTTTGAACCTGGAGTAGGAGGAGAGTTGGTAGGGATGAGTAGAAACTGACAGTGTAATGAGGCAGGAAGGAATTGAGATGGATAGAGGACGAGAAAGCTGACCTTAGCTACTGTATGGGAGATTTCTGTAGCTGCATATAGAAATGAATATGAAATGCTGGGCCAATATATGTCACAGAGGAAATCAAAATACCACTGTGGGATCTTGGGGCCCATTGCTTTCACCAGCTATGTTGCTACATTGGTAATAAAACTATAGACTGGGATGGAAAACGGTGTGACATATAAGCCCCTTTTAAGCCTATTTATCAAATATCAGAGATGTTTCTTTTTCCCAAATTCTGAAATAGAATCCTATTTTCTATGTAATTAAAATATATCATTTAACTGATGCTCATGCACTTATTTTTAGCCCGCTGATTCATTATGGTTGCCATAGAGATGTTTATGGAGCAATCATGTGTCTTAATACATGTAGGGAGCTCAGTGGACATGGACAAACACAGGGGGAGAATTCACTGAAACACAAGTGCTTCAGATGATATTGTGAAAATGGGACAAGGAGTTTCCCACAGTAGAATACGTCTGAGCACACTGAGTGGCAGGTATGGGCTTCAGCTGTTCATTCTGCTCCTACCTCCAGCATGATGGAGGCTGAACTGAAATAGATACCTGCAATTTTAGGACTAATGTAACTCTTACCCAAGGCTGCCCATTTCCTCAGGCTTCAGGTAGTTTAGTTGACAAGTGAAAATAATGTGTGACACTAGATCTTGTCATTAATCTCTTCCTACCTAGCCCCTGGGTACCTACAGCTGCTCAAAAACAACTGCCGGAGTCTGTAAAAACACAACGTTTGAGCTCCGGGGTAGACCTGACCAGAAAGCAAAGACCATTCTTGATGCCCTACAGTAAAAGATGCTTCTCTACCCACCAACCAGGCAGGACTGGTTTTGGATCGGACCTCTATAAGGAGCCAATGCCTTCTGTCCTGGAACCACGGTCCCTGGGTCAGCTGCAAATGATTACAGCCACCCAGCACACATGAGATGGTCTGCTTTTGAAATTTTCTTTGAGCTTACCACCTGACCAAATAGCGTTGCCACCATCATCTGTGAAGTCTTAATAGCCAGAAAGCTGTGCTGGGGCCAACTGTCCCACGTCAATATAGTCTCTATCTTCTTTGAAGATTTAAGTGTGGATGCTATACTATTAATTCAATAATTAAGAGACTCCTTTCTTTTCATTTGATTTGGAGATTTTAGTGTCACTTTAAATAAAAACCAAAGGTATGTTGAGAAATGTGGGGAAATGGGCATTTGTTAAAATAATTTTCTCGTGAATTATTTTCTCTATGCTATGAGAAAGTTATAAAACAAAAGCAAAGCTAACTTTATGGAGAAAAGGATAAGTTATGGAACATAGGTCTATGTTTTTTTAAAGAATTGCTTGGAATTTTTATAAAGGCAGAGAATACACACATCATCCTTGTGTTTATACTATAAAGCAAGCAATTTAAAACATTCAATATGTATTTTCAGCAGTTTCCTTCTTTTTAATCTTGCATTGCCACCAAAGAATGCTAATGGTTACCAAATTGCTCTTGGCTGAGTTGCTTAACCCTTAAGAAAAAGGAAAAGAAAAGGAACAGAGGGGAAAGATATGTTTCAGGATGTGATTGTACCATATAATAGCTGTGAACCCCAACCTGGGGCATATGGTGACTGATCTGAGACCTTCAGCTAAGAGGTCACAGAGCATTCCTCTGCCTTGGGTTACGTACATTACATGACAATGAGTGATCATTCCATAGCTCCTCATAGACACCTTATTAAGAGGGCAGTGTGGGTTACAGATCACATCCTAACTTATCCTCGAACTCTTTAGATTTTTCCTGTGGATGCTCCAATTTATTTTATTCAGAGTCGGCCATCTCAGCAACCAAGCATTTTGTCTCAAGAAGTAGGTTTTTCACCATACTCCATAAACAAGTGACCAAGGTCTTGTCCCATGCCCTGGGGCGAATCTGTAGAGCATGGCTTTGTCTCCTGTCACTAGCAATGATCAGTTCTTCCACCTACACCAAGCTGCTCGTGATAAAGAATCTGCATGTGTGACAACACATTCCTGAGTGGCATTAGTTTGCTCCAGTTCATTTGTGCAGGAGGGTGTCCCAACACCTTCCCTGGACGCCAAGACCAAGATGACGCCATAACAGGAGAAAAGGTGGTATGATTATGGCAGATGGTTTATTTTCTTGCTCCTTTATAGGAAACATATGGCAATGTTTACATAGGAGCAGAAAACAATAGTATACTGCCATCGAGTTAGCAATAGCTAATGGAGTCACACATGAATGGAAACCAAGCATTTCTTCACTACGCCAGGATTCTGGTTTGCTGATATCTGTACACATCCTGTTTTATTTGGCTTGAAGGGAAGTTTTATTATTTTAGGCTTTGATTCCTAATTGGAAGGAAATTGTGTAGTAAGATGCTTTTATTTGCCTCTTCACTCCTCTCTGTGCTTAATTAAATTACTTTATTAGCAGAGATAATAAATTCTAGCCGAGTAGACTTCATATTACGAGTATGTAAAAAATTAAAAATCTATTCATTTTAAAAACTGCATTCTTTGTATTTCTGACTGAAAAGTAAAGACTTGTGACTGGGAAATTAGAAGTGGCTCTCTAGAGACGGGACACAAAGCCATGAAAGACAGAACTGGGCTATATCCACACCACCCACTTTTCTCCCTGACTAGGGAACATTGAACAAGTTGGGTAACTTAACTCGGTTCTCGTTCTGCATGTGTATAAAAACGATACTAGCTTTTCTTAGCAGGCCACTGGGTGAGATGTAAAGCGCCTCACACAATGCCTGACGTGAAGTGCTGCAGGTCCACTGCCTGTCACCACAATCAGCAAACACGATACTTAAAAAACTGAGATGCTTGGTGCTAAAAAGGGGAAAACCAGTAAAACCAGTGTGTCTGAGCCTGAACTGCAGCTACTCCAAATTCCATAAGCTGGGTCTGATCAATACCCCCATTTTATTGAAGAATAAAGTAAGAATTAGCCTCTAATGCAAAAGGCACAGAGCTAAAGATTGGTAAGCATGAGACAATTCCAAAGCCTCGGCTCTTAGTCTCTCCTGCTCACAGAATGTGGTACCTCTGGAAGCTCCTTTATCTACATCATGTTTTGAGTGTCCATTGGTCCCCTATGCCACAGCACGGTAACATTCCAAATGTCAAAGTCTGTGTCTCTGAGATTTCTCTTCTTTTGCCATTCACGAAACAGGAAACATTTTAAGAGATATGTTAGAAGCCCTGGTAAGTTAGAGTCAGGCAACCACTTTTCCTATTGTTTAAAGAGGCTGTAAGTTCACACCCAAACTTAGGTAAAAGCAGTTGTCACATTTTACAGACAGAAAAGGCAAGGCTCAAGGTGTGCCACCACGGGGAGAGAGAGGGTAGTCATTCTTCTTGGTAGCCAATAGTGGCAGGTACTGTGCAAGGAATGAAATGTAACAATTCCAAAACCACGTCTCTCTCCCCAGGCTTCTCTTCAGTGCCAGGTGTGGCTACTAAAATGCCAAGGAGCTCCACTCTCAACCTTAGCCTTGCATCGTTAAGAGCACTTTCGCCTGCCTTTCTTGTTGGAAACATAGGATCTCCCTGCAATCTGGGACTCTCCTGTACAAGATTACCCAATTCTATTTTCATTTACAAGATCTATTATAATTTTGCTTCTCTCCTTCCTGCAGTGTTTGGGGTAGAGGTAGAGCAAAAAAAAAAAAAAAAAAAAGAAAGAAAGAAAGAAAAAAGAAAAACAGATTACGACTGCCAAATGACATGTCCTCCTGCTGACCTTGCAGCAATATACAGCTAGAGGAGTCCTGAATATAGATAATAAATGTAAATATGCTACATGTTAGTATTTCAAATAATGGCATCATAGGGCAATAGCTACCTCTGACAGCAAAGATGGCTTCATTTATTATAAGCATCTTAGAACTTGCACTGAAAATTAAATGAAGACAACTATGAATATGATCCTGCTTTATTAACCTTATTTTTTAATTATTACTGATATGGGAATTTTGTACAATGTCATAGTCACTCCTCCCAGAAATTTTTTCAGATCCATTACTCTCGACTTGTCTTTTGTTCTCCATCAAGACTAATTTGTGCTGCCCATATATCCTTGAATATGTAGCCTTCTGCTGGAACATGTTCAATTTACCGGGAGCTATCCTATAACAGAAAACTGATTGCTTTTCTTCCAACAGCTAACAATTGCCAGTCACTCCAAGGCTATGGTAGAATTTTGTGCCCAACACCATTATATATGCTGAGATTTGGTCTGACCTGGGCTTACACAGGTCTTGGACATGCTGCCACAACTACTCTGAATTTGTATGTTCCAGAAGACACTGTTTCCTTGTAGTCACACACCATCTCTGTCTCTTAAAGATTTTCTGCCCCAGGCAATTATGCCTGAGTTTTGGAAGAATGAGGTGCTGTATATTTGATCTAGCACTGAGAACTGTACAATCCTTTCTTCTCTGTCCCTGACCTGTTGTTGCTCTCGGTAACACTCACTATGGAATTTGGAAAAGCTTCTCTGATGAGGAGCGAAAGGTGCATTAATCTATGGGCATAACAGTAGGTTATTAGAAGTCAGTCCAAAACAATGTCAATTTAGCAAAATATTAGTACTGGATTCTCCCCTAGGAGCTACAAGTTGTCTGGCCATAGGTTCTTGGCCTGATAGTGGCACTAAGTATGGGTTCCACCTCCTGGAGCAGAACTGACACCAGAAAGTGGCTGGTTATGCTCAGGACATTATGCCACTGTTACACCAGTGGGTATTGCTTTGCTAGAGCATCAAGACATTCGGATGCTGTGTTTAGCTCACAGGGCTCATAGTTGGGTAAGAGCAATGATTGCTTTTCCTGTAGAGTAGATAGCACATTCTAGCACAGAAATGCCTTAAGCAAAGTAGTTCACAAACTATCACTGCTAGTAAGAATAATTGAGCAATTTTATTACATTTGTTCCATTATATATTTTTTGTAACTTTCCAAGTCAACTCTGATTTAGCAAACCTCAGGATAGGAAATTATATATCTTAGAGCCACCAGGAAATACACAGAGTGGATATTGATCAGGAAAGAGTGATATAATTTTGACAAAAATCTATAAGAAGGTGATTTATTTGATAGCACAGAAGCAGCAGAAGGGAATCAAACATTTACCTCCTTTTAAATTTTATTTAGGCAAATGTTTCCAAGTACAGTTTGGTGATGGAGGCTGACTCAGGAACCTTCTTACCTACTGGGCTCCAGTTCACCGGCAGTGACAAGGCCAGGGCTATCATGAAGGAAGTCATGAGTCTCCTGAAACCCCTCAATGTCACCGAGGTCTTCAGTAACGGAGAAGGAACTGATATTAACTTCTGGATCCAAGCTGGAGTGCCAGGTAAGGTCAAAAATGAAGGACGTGTTCCTGTATGCTGTCACCAATGTGTGTGTCTCAGTGGTTCCTGGCAATACCACTGACATGGAAGCCCTCCTCTTTTATCAGCAATGTACATTCTCTATACTTTCATTTGGGAAAATAGTGCTCATTTTTCATGTGCCTGTCCTCGGCTCTTCACTCTCTGAGATCTGCAGTGAATGATTCTAGAATTCAGCCTATACATCTGCTCTTTGGTTTGGTTTGTTCTTAAAGATACATGTTTTGTAATTTCACCACCAAATTTTGAGAAATGAAGTAGAGAGCTGTCACCGCTGACAATACCCTTGGGAATCTTCACTTACTGTAATAATGCTGTACCTAGACACGGTTGTATCAAAACTTCACAGTAAGTGATTTTCTCTTTGAGGGTGGAATTCTTCCTTATAATTGTTTTTTCCCCCTTGATGCTTCTCTTAAAAGGTTTGACACAGGACTAACAAGATAGCTCAGTGGAAAAAGTCACCTGCCATCAGAAATTAGCACATGAGTTTGATCTTTAGGACCCACATGGAAGGAGAAAGCAACTCTCATAAGTTGTCCTCTGACCTCAATGTGAACACTGTGGCACATGAACTGCACCCTTACATACACACATTCCCCACAATCACATAACACACACACACACACACCATACATACACACATTCCCCATAATCACACACACACACCATACACATACACATACTCCCACACATATACACCTACATACGCACATACACCACACACACACCCTAGCGAACAGAGATTGGGTATAAACCGGTTTGCCCTGGCTGGTGATTTGTAGTGTTAATCTCCTGAAGAGAAGACCTAAGCCCTTGGGGATAGGAATGAAATTATGATATGCAAATATACCTAAGAGTTTATGGGAACAGAGCTCAACTTTTTTTTCCATCAGTTGGTGCTGCTTCACAAATTTACCGGAGACCTACCATGCTAAGAGTTATAGGTATCATTAATGGACCTACATTGTGCCTCCAATGCCATTACATCTCTAATCAAAAAGACTATGCATAGAGCCCTCCGAAAACCATTCTGCATTTGAGTTACATAAATGGAAAGCCTAGTGTTTGAGCTGCTTAACTGTTTCTGAAACTCTTATATCACAGGAACTAAAAGCAGGCTCTCCAGGTCCACCTCTGCCTCTTTGTTTCCCGCTCTCACCAACAGCTATATATATTTATATTGTTAAGAAAGCCCATTCTTGGGACACAGTGGGTTTTCAAAGGTGTAGCTTAGGTTTGGAGATTTAAACAAATGTTAATTGCTTAAAATTAGAAGGTATTTTATTTTCCTTTTACTTGCCTTTATTGTAATGGAAGACTTGGATTCTCCCCATTTGTACTTCGGATATTTAAACAGGGACTTGCAGTTCTCTGAAATCCATATTTTTGTCTAGAATGGTACACAATGCCAGACAAATCCAAAACATTATAATACGACCTGGATACCGAGTATAAGGATGGCAGTGTGTGCTGAGTGGAACAGGACCATTTGATAAATGTCCCATTTCCTTAGTAAGCCTTCACAAAGAACCACCAACTCAGCAGCTGTGAAGAAAATTCTAGTAGCTCAGAGTGAATCAGACTAGAGACTGACCAAGAGTGGCCAAAGGAGAGGAGGAATAAAAACCCACAGCAGAACTGAGACAAAATAATAATAATAATAATAATAATAATAATAATAATAATAATAATACCAACCCTCCTCCCAGTCACCTTGTCTTACTGCACTTGATCCTGAGAGCCCCTTCCTTATTCTAATGTCTATGTTCCTTAGGACTTGATCTGTATGAAACAAACAGGTAGACCAATTACCTGCATATGATTCAATGAGGTGCCATCCCCTCTGGGCCACAGCAAAGTCAGGCTTGATTTTTCACGTAACAGAGTGGAATGAGAATTGTGAGCCTGTTTGGGTTGCTGAATTAGTAAGCTACACTTTATTGAGCTACCACCATTTATGAGACTCCCAGTCAAGCTTCTTTGAAAACACTGCCTTTAATCTGAGACCATCATTTGGAAGCTGGATCCACTACCTTTATTTTTAAAGATGGGGAAATAGACTCAGGTTACATGACTTGCAGAATCCAAAGTCATCCTGAGATCGGGGCTGATGGCATTTCCCTCCATACCATGTAAGCAACAAACAGGAGTCTGGAATGCTGATGGTCTTCCCAGACACAGGCAGTGTCAAAATGTTTATCTTATTTAGCTTTTGCTTATACAAAGGCTTCTATCTCATTGCTCGTTGGAGTAATTTACCACTGGAAGAAAGGAGTTTGTTATTGTAAATAACAGTGTGTTGCTCCTCACATTCCTGTCCTCCTCTCTCCTCTAGGTCAGAAGGTTCTCTGTAGAGTCAGTGCTTCATTTCAGATGACTGCAAACGTTTCCCTGGATTCTTTGCGGTTTCCTTTACAGTCTTGTAGATGGAAAGACAATGTTGATGCTTATCCCCAGCTACCACAATGCTGTGTTTAAAACAAATGGGTGTGTGTGTGTGTGTGTGTGTGTGTGTGTGTGTGTGTGTGTGTGCACTTACCCAGGCATCCACTGAGTTATCTTCCCAACCCTGAGCTGTCTCTTGTTTCAAACTTTGGTTTTTCCTGGAAGAAACAGTGGGACTGTTCATGCCACAACACTTGAAATATTGAAAAGTTCCAGAACTTGAGAAAAAAAAGGCAGTTATCACAACTGATCTGAGGGAAAACGGAAGTATACGTTATGCCTATTTTATGTGTGGTCACTTGCCCTAAGGATGGGATTTAAAAAAAAAAAAAAACTATTTAAATTATGTTTTTCATTTCTTTGCATCCAGCTCTGCTTTTTCTTTTGTTCTCATTTCTTCTATTGAGATAAACACTTACTGACCTCTAACTATGTTCTAAATCTGTTAAATGGCCATATTCTGAAGTGACTACTTAATGACTGAGCCTCAGTTTTTCTTAACTGTTTCACATATGCTTAATAGAAAAAAAAATCAGATATTGAGAGCACAGACTGAATTAAAATTCTGCATGATGTTCACTAACTGTTGCAGAAAAGTTTATGGAAATGTAATCATTGAGAAAGTAGGTAGACCTTAGCTGAATAGGTTGAAATCATTAATGGATAATAATCTGACTGACAAGGAACTAGTAACAAAAATAGAGGTTTTCAGTTGAAAGATTTAAGATAAAGCATCTTGGGTACACTTTTCCCTTCAAGCTCTCCCCTAAGGGTCTCAGCCCTCGGCCACTCCCCTGCATCCTCTAGCATGGCTACTCTTCCCTCCCCTTTCAGCATAGTCTATGTTCACTCTTGGTTCATGGGTCTGTCCACAGGCCACAGCAGTCTGTGGCGCTCTGACTTTCCACAGCACTTTGGTCTACACTCAGAGCCTCAGTCTCGGGTTATTAGGAGTTTGGGTGTACTCTACCCATGATAGTCTCTGATCTTTTCTTCAACTTTAAGGTCAATTCTTTCTATTGTTAACATGTTTTATAGCTTTTAGTTTTATTTGGGAAACATGTTTGAGTTGTTGTCATTCTGACCCAAGAGAGGAAACTAAAACATTGAAAATAATTATCTTCTTGGCAAATATTTGTTCTTAAGAGTCTGAGGAAAATTAAAGATATTAAGAGTAAACAGTCATCAAAGTTTAAAATATCTGGAGAAAAATGTATGCATTAGGCTGAAACAAGTGGGATCACTTCCCTTACAGGGAAGTAAGAGATGTCTATAAGCCTGCCTTCTAGTACACCAGTGGTTTTCCTATGTAGAATGGTAAGCAGTTGTACCCTGACTTTATCAATAACGGTATACGAGTGGCATTTTAGTAACCTCAGGCTCTAAAATGCCTTTAAAGACAGAAACACATGCACACTCCCCTTATTTAAAAAAAAAAAATGATTAGATGCCCCTTTGGTGTGGCCTAAGGGAATGAGGCTCCTCTTATTCCACATCTCTCAGGAAGTTTCTTCTTTGGCTACAGGATCTAAGATGCAACCTTTTAATATGTTTCTTTGTTGTATAGTGTTCTAGAATTGCAGGCCTTGAAAGTGTGTTCTGCTTCATAGCTTCTAAATATATAGTGCAAAATATGGTTTTCTTTCTAAGTTTTGCTCACTAACCTTAATAGTCACCTGTTGTGTGGCACCAGGGAGTCAGAGGTGAATACAGACAAAATCTATCCCTTGAACTAATTAGTGAGACTTGGTTAGCACATCTGTAACATGTAGATGGTGGCCTGGAATTCTCAAGCATGCTCATGTGTTTTTCCTCCTCTGTCCCCTCTCTTTCAGACTAACATCATAATCCCCAACCTCCCAACAGGCCCACACACAGTTGAAGCTCTGGTCACTATAAATTATTCTGTTCCCTAAAGCCCTTTTCTCAGCTCCTCCTCTCACCATAGACTCTGCCTCAACAGAACTCATTTATTCCCAGGCCTCCTTCAGCCATACTGACCTATCTTCTGAGTTCCTGCCCCCAGTCAGCTCCGTCAAATATAAACTTTCTAAATTGAAATCTGACTAACTACTGGGAGATGTTTCTTCTGTGGTGAAGTCACTCAGTCCAGAAATTTTCAAAGAGGATAATGTTCGACATTTGAGGACTCCATACCTCTCTGAGAGCATTAGAAGAGAGCTCTCCAATTTGTGTCAGGAGTCCTCAGTCCCCTGCATAAAAAGCTATGGAAATTATTCAGCAAACACACATTTTAAGTATTTAGCATAAGCCAGGCACTGTGCAGACCCTGAGGATAGACAGCCATATCTGTTCTCTTGGAGACTGAAGAAAAGAAGCATCAGTGGGAGGAAATATTGACATGACATACAACAGTACTGCATGGGCTGCGTCCCCTTGTGACCCTGTGGCAAAGTGGAACTATGGCTTCCTGATGCATGGACTCAGCATTTGAAGACGGTATATAGTGGTATATTGCTGGGAAAAGTTCAAACTTCAAAGCACAGTTTCTTCCAAATGTCTTTTTCACCATAGTAAAGTGGAAACCGCATTAAGTTAATACCTCGTAAGCCTGGGCCTCTATCCAATCATTGTATTCAGTAGGTAGCTATATTATGTATGAGTTATGGAGAATACAAAAATAAGGAATGGCCTTTTCTCTCCAGGGGCTCACCACTAAGAACTAACTGATTTGGTTTACATAATCATAAAAACAAGAAAAATGGCTTCATCACGGAACACCAAATAAAGCTACATTTATGTTTCTAAGGGAAAAAAATGTTTGTAATGATCTAAATCCCAATAGAATCATTTCTAGCCTTACATTAAAGGAGTGAGGAAATGTAAGCTCAGTTTGACACATTTTTCGTATATCCCATGGTTGTAAATAATGCTATTCTTTATAAGAAAAACGTGATGACAGGACTAGAAATGTAGCTACGTACCATAATGCCTGCTTAATCGATGCACAGCACTGGGTTCAGTTCATGCCACTGTCAATACATTACCACAGAAAATATCAAAATAGTACAATGTGTTCTCCGTGTGTCTAAACCTTAGCTTTGGGACAGTTTTACTCATGGATAGATAGTCTTACTTCATCTCAGCCACAACTAGACCTTCTTTACCAGATGTAAATCTTTAACATAGCATCAACTATGTAAAATATTATTATGTAAATAATTTGTATCTCTCATAAATAAAGAATTGCATGCAACAATATTACTATGCCATTTCTAGTAAAATACATTAGGAGAATTTTTTACTACCATATTCTGTTATATAGTTAGTTCCCAGATGTTTCTAGTTAAATTCACCTTAATAGGATTTAAAAAATGAACAAACTTGTATTCTGGCGTGAACAAAAATTTCAAGAAGATTCATATAATACAACTGGCTGACATGCCTGTAAAACTGCCTATAATTCACAGAGTATATCCTTATCTGTTTTTTTTTTTTTTTTCTGCTTTCAGGTAGTTCGTTCTGACTCAGGTCTAATTCTCAATGGTGAGAGAGATACATGAGGTGCTTCTGCTTATTTACATCAGGAGCAATGCCTGATATATATGTTCATATTATATATAAATATATATGAGCTATATTCAGGTATGTAGATATATATGTGGCATATATATTCATATCACATATATAAAGTCTCTTGTACATTTTCTCTCATACATTTCTCCCACATATATTTATATCATCATATACATTTTATAGGAGTATAATCTTAATAATGTATTTTAGTTCTCTCATTCTTTGTTAATTACTTGAAACAGTCCTATAAACATGGCCTTTTCCTTTGGTAACCCTCAGATGCTATTTACAAGGAAGGAAGGATTCATCATTTGTCCTTTCCTTTGTCTACATGTTTTAAAACCCATCTTTTTGTTCCCCAGTGTATTCCAAAGACGATGAATTCATTCATTTTGTATAATTCTTAATAATACTTTGTGAGATTAATTATATATTTTAGATAAAGGCAACCTTAGATGTGTGTGGAGGGGGTAAAAGGGTGAATGCCCCAGTCAGGGTCAGAGAAGGGCAAGCCCTGTCATTGAAGGGACTCCTCCATTTTGCTCTAAGCTCCGAAGGCTATCTGGTTAATGGTAAACTCCAGCCTTAGTAGGGTTAATCCCATACAACATCTAATTCTAAATCATACCACGTCTCCTGACATGTCTTCCTTATGGAGAAGGTGCCTGTAAAATGCATAAATGTTTTCCTGTGTTTGGCAAGTAGGATACTTACTTCTCTGAGCCTCTTTGACATTCACATTTATAAACGAACCTCCAATGTTTTTGTTCCAGAAGTAAACATTATTTTCCATGTGAAATAAGGACATGATTAATAAAAGAGCCAGTCAGCTCAAATAATATGAACAAGAGATGAGATAGCACAAAACTACCCTATCAAACAAGCACCAATAAGTACCAACTTAGATTTGAGTTTGTAAAAGATTGTTACATTGTTCCTCACTAAGACTTAGAGAACAGATTGATTAGAATACTTTTTGAGTGAAAGAATATTTTATTTTTTAAAACATCCCTTGTAATAAATTCTTTCTCAATTTTTGCCAATAATACTATAAGTGTGAGTGTGTCTGTGATTTATAGGGTTTTTATATCTTATGGCAACATAATCTTGCTTTTCTCTTTTATTTCCCTTTTACATAGCCTCTCCAAAGCTTTGATTTTTTTTTTTTTTTTGACAGAATCTCAGAAAGGTTACCTAGTCCTCAATGACTGATGTATTCATTAAAAAAAATTAACTGGCTTAGCACAATCAAGCAAAGGTCTCTCATTCATCAAAACTCCAGTTCAGTCAATTACAGGAGGCCTGTGTGTTACATGGAAGTTGTGTTTCCCATCCTTTGACCCTCCACATCTGATGACAACTGCAGAAGCTCATGTGGTGCCATTTCTGTCATAGCATGTGTCTCTCTGTGACTTGGTTCACAGACCTTGGGATTATTTACAAAGGGTGTGTATTTAAGTACTTTGGAAGTTAGGAGTATAATTTCGCCTAAGAATGTGTTTATGTTCCCTTGTAAAAGAGCTATAGTCATTGATTTTGATTTCCTCCCCCTCCCCACCGTGTGTGCATGTATTCATGTGTGTGTGTGTGTGTGTGTGTGTGTATGTAAGACCAAAGAGGTATCGAGCATAAAGGTTTCATTGACTCACTTAGTTCTTCTTATAAGTGACTTTTAATTACTTTAATTATTTATTTATTGTTAATAGCAAACTTCTTTGTTTTTCTTGAACTTTTTTTCCCTGTTTTTAATTCTATTTAATTCTGATTTTTATATTTTCATGTTCTTTAGTCAATATTTATGTCAGATTTTTTATTGTGCTTGAGCCAGTTATTAGGACCCTCTCTGAAGCTATGCATTTTCCCTTAACTCTCTTCATAACAGGAAAATAATAGCATTTTTTTCATTCTATATTCACACTATGCAAGAAGCACTGAGACCTTATAAAACTAAAGCTTAATCTAGTAACACATCCAGGTGCTCCCCTGGCTCCCTTCCTTCTTTGAATATTGACCATTTCATCTAAATATTTAACACTCCTGTCTTTACATGCTCATAGAGACATTACTGTATTGAAGAAAGAATCGATGCTTTGGGTCATAGAGGATTTATTAATATTATGAACACTTATGTGAAGAACAAACTATTCAGTGGCTGGAAAAAAATAGGAGAAAAAGATGTCAAGACTGAGGTGAAATATACTGGTGATTTTAACGATTGTGGTTACTGATATTTCTAAATCTGTAAATACCAAATGAGTCATAATGCTTAGTTGCCCTAACTGTCTAAACAAATTGCCATCAGATTGAAAACAAAGAGGTATCCAATAAATCTGTTAGTGTTTATTGAAAGGAAGCATCTTTATGCTATTAGAAAACTAGACAAGAAAAAGAAAGCTGGTAAACTGTAGCCTGTGAATGGGATAAATGGTAGCCTCCTTCAAAGAAAAGAGACTAGATATTTGAGCACATCTTTTTCCTGGCAGTGACTTTTGCAAAACTCAAGGATGTGTGAAGAAAATGACTTTAGTTGCTCGGCACTTAAAGAGCCTGCTCTGCTGTTCAATTAATTAGAAATACTTTTCAAATTTGATTGCATTTAGTGATGTACAGATTTACTGGAAATAGCATTTTTTTCCTGTACATCTAGTCTGCCTTCAAGAAAAAATAGTTTCAAGTGAACTGTAGAATGTCTAGACAGTCAATGATAACTGGGGAGATATTGAAGATCTAACAGGTGCTAATGTAAAGCTTACATTGCATGTTTCATCCTCTCCTCTTGGAACCCACATGACTAAGTGTTGATGTTTCTGCTCTCCAGATAAGGAAAGGGAGGCTAGGACTGGCCAGGAGCAGTTACCTAAGTGAAAGGAGATGAAGATCTGAAGGCAATTGCAAAGCCCATTCTGTCTCTGGCATCTCTGGGTCTCTGTTGAAGACAGGAAGATGCCAACTTCCTAGACACAGGCTTTGTCCTACCAATCAGTGCTGTAGACCAAAATCAAATACTTCACCTTACTTAGAGAACCGCAGTAGGGGCTAAATTATCTGGATTCTGTCTGCATTCTCAAGGCCATTTCTTCTCTCCAGTTTCTGCTTTGTAGTCGGGCTTATGTCTGAAAACTCATATTTTCCAAAGGAATATTAGGAATTATAATTAGTGTTAATTGAGTATGTACTGTGAAGTATCATATTAATTCAAGAGTATTTCAGACTGGTACCTGAAGTATTTCTTCAAGTGTAGAAAGAGCCCATCTTGCAATGTTCTTGGTCAAAAAATAGAAAAACAAAACTAAACAAAAAAAAAAAAAAAAGAAAAAGAAAAAACTTTCCTTAGATGTCCTTCAGAGCCTTTCCAACTGATCCACAAAGTAAGAAGACTTAAGTACTGTGGAAGTCTTCAATATGCCTCCCTACTTGACAGTCAGTCAAATGTCTCTAGCACATCTTTCCTTTGTGGTTGTTTTACTACTTCTAGTTATATATTAAGGCTCTTTGGTCTTGTACATATGCCTAGGTCATTAGTAAATGACCAAGTAGGTTAATAATCTGGTTTCAATTGGTACTTACTAACAACTGCCTATTACTGTGCAGTAAGGGCATTCTGTGTCTTCCCAAGTCTATTGTCTATGATAATGGCTGCAAACAGCATAGGATATAAGGAACAGTCTTGTTCTGTGAGAAACTGCAGGAAAAGCAAGCTTAGCTGTACTCTTCCTCTGTGGGTCACTGCTACCCCAGAGTACAGAGATCTCCGTAAAAGGTCTCAGTTCTAATGGTGGTTAGCAGTACATATTGAATAGTAGATTAAGAAAGCCAAGACAGAATTTCAAATTTTGAAAGTTTTTCCATTAGCAATCCAGTAGTATCAGTTTTGTGAATTAGAGGAAAGTTAAATTAGCCATGTTTGAACCCTCTGTTCTGTTCCTGTTCTCTTCCTTGACATCACAAATGCAAAGGCTGTCATTATAACTGAGAAATAACAAGAACTGGGATTTCTCAATATAAATATTGAAAGAATAATTTGAAAAGATATCATGTTAGCCATAACCTTTTGTGTTTTCTAGTGAGATTTTTTTTACTCAGTCTGTACCTGGTTGAACAGTGTTTGTGTGCAGCATATGACTGAAAAGGATGTCAGATTTTTAAAACCTCCGATCAAAATGACATACTACTAGTTATTTTGTTCTGGTGACATAAAAACACAGTTGATTACATAATATTGAAAGTGTTTTCGCTCAAAGGATATTTGACTTCTTGGTACAGAGGCAACAGGTAGATCAATGGAATAGAATTGAAAACCCAGAAATGAATCCACACACCTATGTGCACTTGATCTTTGATGGGAGGAAATAAATAAACGAACAAATAGAGGTTGGGAGAGGGAGCACCTTCATAGAAGCAATGGGAGGGGGAGAGGGGATGGAATTTGGGGAAGTGGATAACAATTATAAAGTAAATGCAAAGAATATCCAATAAAAAAAGATGTATATATAAAAAAAGAAGAAGCTAAAACCATCCCGTGGAAAAAAGCATATGGTGGGTTATCAAGTAGAAGAATGCAAATTAATCCTTGTACAAAGTTCAAGTTCAACTGGATCAAAGACCTCCACATAAAACAAGATACACTGAATCTATTAGAAGAGAAATTGGGAAAGCGCCTCAAACACATCAGCACAGGGGAAAATTCACTGAACCAGTGGCCCTGGCTCTATGGACAAATTGGACCTCATAAAATTGAAAAGTTTCTGTAAGGCAAAGGACACTATCATTAGGACAAAAGGCAACCTACAGAATGGGAAAACATCTTTATCAATCCTACGTCCAATAGAAGGCTAATATCCAACATATATATATACACACAAAGAACTCAAGAAATTAGACTCCAGAGAACCAAATAACCCCATTAAAAATGGAGTATGGAGCTAAACAAAGAGTTCTCAACTGAGGAATCTCAAATGGCCAAGAAGCACCTAAAGAAATGTTCAACATCCTTAGTCATTAGGAAAATGCAAATCAAAATAACCCTGAGATTCCACCTCACACCAGTCAGAATGTCCAAGATCAAAAATTCAGCAGATGCTGGCAAGGATGTGAATAAAGGGGAACACCCATCCGTTGTTGATGGACTTGCAAGTTGGTGCAACCACTCTGGAAATTAGTCTGGTGGTTCCTCAGAAAATTGGACATAGTACCACCTGAGGACCCAGTTATACAGCTTCTTGGTATATACCCAAAAGATGCTCTAACATGTAATAAAGACACAGGTTTCACTATGTTCATATCAGCCTTACTTATAATACCAGAAACTGGAAACAAACCAGATGACCCTCAGCAGAGGAATGGGTACAAAAAAATGTGGTACATTTACACAATGGAGTACTACCCAGCTATTAAAAATAATGACTTCATGAAATTCATAGGCAAGTAGATGAACTAGAAAACATCATCCTGAGTGAGGTAACCCAGTCACACATGGTATGTACTCACTGATAACTGGATATTAAGAAAAAAAGTCCAGAATGTCTATGATACAACTTACAGTCCATATTAAGTTCAAGAAGAAAGAAGACCAAAGAGTAGATGCTTCAGTCCTACTTAGAAGGAGGAAGAAAATAATTATGGGAGGTAGAGGGTGGGAGAGACTTTAGAGGATGAGAGGAATGGGAGAGAAAAATGGGGGGGGGCAGGATCAGGTGTGAGAAAGGCCTCAGGAGATGTACAGAGGTATGTGGCAAGGGGAACTGGGAGTAGCCAACAGAAAGTCTCAGATAGCAAAAAAGCAAGAGGCTACCAGGACCCAATGGGGATGACATTAGCTGAAAGACCCAACAAAGGGGAAAGAGAACCTGTAGAGACCACATTAAGAGGTTGGGCCTGGCCTCCGGTTGAGGAATGGGGCTTACTTGCCTTTCTCAAAAATTTTAACCCAGAATTGCTCCTGTCTAAAGGAAATACAGGACCAAAGAGTGGAACAGAGATGGAAGGAAAGGCCATCCAGAGACTGCCCCACTTGGGGATCCATCCCATATGCTGCCACCAAACCCAGTCACTATTACTGATGCCAAGAAGTGCTTGCTGGCAGGAGCCTGATATAGTTGTCGCCTGAGAGGCTCTGCCAGAGCCTTACTGATGCAGATGAGGATGCTTACAGCCAAACATCAGACTGATCATGGGGACCGACCCCATAGGAAGAACAACAATATCAACCAGCCCCCCCCCCCAGAGCTTCCAGGCTCTGTTCTCCCTTGTGTAGCCTTTGTGAGCTTACAAGAGATTTTTGTACAAGCTTACAAGAATATTTTAACCACCAACCAAAGAGTCCACAGGAAGGGACCCATAGTTCCAGCTGCATATGTAGCAGAAGATGGCCTTATCTGGAATCAGTGGAAGGTGAAGCTCTTGGTCTTTTGAAGTCTTGATGTCCCAGCATATGGGAATGGTGAGGTGGGAGGGAAGGGGAGATAGTTTGTGGAAGGGAAACTGGGAAGGGGATAACATTAAAATGTGAATAAATAAAATGACCAATAAAAAATTTTTAAAGATTATATTTGACCTCATTATTAAACATGATACATCCAAACGGAAATGAAATGCAAAGAGGTATGAGAGAGAAAAGCATTTTTTAACCCATGTGTCTACCATGCTTGAAAAGGAAAGTACTTCCTTGACATACTTCACACTTCTGTGTTTTCCCTAAAAATATTAATGGTGAGTCGTTAGCCATGAAAGCAATGGTAATAAATTCCACCCAGTTGTAGTTCATTTTCTCCACACTCGTTGCCAAGCTGGTACTATAGAAAAATGTAGATGTTTTCTTTTGGATCAGTGGCATCTCAATTTTATAAATAGCTGTCTACCTTGATTTATGTTCCTTGGGTCAGATTGTAAGCATCTGTGCTCAAGGTGACCACTCAGGAAAAGGGCCTCTGCTTCCCTTGAGACATGCCGTTTGACTGCATGTGTTATAGTCAAGTCCCTGAATAGGCTTTTCTATGGAAAAAAAAATCTACACAGATAACTTACCTCATTATAGACCACATAAGGTAAAAGGACGTTTTAAAAAGTGTGTGTACGATTTCTCCGTGGGTTTTCAGATGTTATACAGCTGTTGAAGGACTCAAATGTACCTGCTTCAACAGTGAAAATGAGCAAAATGAGATT
This sequence comes from Micromys minutus, assembly GCF_963924665.1. Classification (NCBI taxonomy): domain Eukaryota; kingdom Metazoa; phylum Chordata; class Mammalia; order Rodentia; family Muridae; genus Micromys; species Micromys minutus. The sequence continues at coordinate 780,171 of NC_137968.1, forward strand.
TAAGTGCTAGCAGGGCCCCAGCCCCAGAGGTCCCGGGTATAGGTTCCCTCCTCCCTGTGTAGCCTCTGTGAGCTTACAAGAGAATTTTGTACAAGCTTACAAGACTTTTTTGAACTTCATTAATTTTATCCATGGTCTCTTAACAGAACAAATCACTTTTTTAAAATTATATAGAAAAAGAAAGTGTCTTCCTTTTAAAATGAGAAGTCACACCTGAAATAACTTCTATGGGTGGCCTTGCTAGTTAAACACACTCCAGGTGGTAATATCACTACTCCCAAATGCTTGGCAGCTGCTGCTATTAAGAAAATTGCTTCCCCCAATTCGTCCCTCCTATGTCGTCACAACTTTCCTGAACTTAGAGCCTAAAAGCAATTCTAATGATTGTGGCATATTCCATAGTCTGCCCTCCAATAGAGGCCAGACTGGAGATCACCCAATAGTAATCTACAGGATCCTTCTGATCTGCCACCAATACACAGGACTTTCTCTACTGTGGATGCAAAAGCCACACCCTTGTTACAAAAGACTGTGGGAATGAAATTGTGTGTCTTTTTGTTGAGACCTGCTTATTTTGTAATCATTGAAAACCGGGAGAATCCCTTCTGAAATTTTGACTAGCTACTTTATATTTATACACTTCTCAGCAATCCTACCTCTCAGGGTATTGGATTCAACAAATGAGAGGGTGGGAAGTTTTGGTGTCTTCTTCAATTATGACTTGGTTTTTGAAAGCACTTACCTTGGAGCAGCAATACTCAACACAGATTACGTAAAGATCTCAGACAAAACTGTTACGAGGACAGATTCCTGTGTCCCATTTCTCAGATACTAAAGTAGAAGTCAGGACTGGGATTCAGAACTTTCGTCTTTCCTGTACTCTCCTGACAGTAAAGATGCCGTGCACTAGGTTCTGGAAGATACTCAGCCAATCAAGTGTTTTCTGTGCAAATGTCAGGATCTGAGTTTGGATTGTCAAGTTAAATGCCATGAGGATGTGGAATCCTGTGTAAAATCCCAGTCAGTACATGAGAGGTAGAGACAGAGGTGAGCCAGCTAGACTAACTGAATTAACAAGCCATGTGTTCAAGTGACAGATCTTGCCAAAATACATAAAGGTAAAGAGTAGCTAGGAAAACACCCAACATTGACACTGCCCTCTCACCTCCATACACATGCAGAGAAACATGAGCATGTGTGCATATGCATATACACATATGTGCATAGGCACATACATATTCGTGCACACACACACACACAGAGCAGAGTACCTGCAGACCTTATTAATTCTTCACTGCAGAAAACACCTATTGTAGTAACCTGGGAATCACATGTTCTAAGTGTTATCCCAGATTTGCTAATATTATCAAGTCTGAGATCAAAGGAATAACAGTGAGGCTACTTCAAAGGAATAACCACTTGGGGAAGGCTGAGAATGGTGTGGAGTAGGGAGAGCCGGGTGTGTTCCAGGACCTCTGTGCTCATCCTCTGACTACACTGTGGGACTTATTACTACGGCTCATGTTTCCAGTGTTCATGTGAGATAACCACCTCTATCTCCTACCACATCCATGCAAACGTTCTGACCAGTTTGGGGCCAAACTTGCAAAATTAGCTAGTTTCTCCATGGCGGTGTGGTTATATAAATAATGTATTTCCAGGAAACAAATGCCAATAGAAAGCTTAGCATTTCTTCATGTTTTACAAGAATTTTCCTCTGTTAGATGCTTTGTAAAAACCACTTCCTTGGAGACATTCCCCATTAGTTTTCTATTTTATCTTCACCCTGTTCAGTATGTTTCTACAAGGACTCAAGAGATGTCAGATTAAAGGTTATGTTCTTTCAACTGCCATCTAACGGGCATCCTTGGAAGTCTCATAGTTCCCACACTCAGAACATAGGAGGTCAACTATATTTGGCTGTATGAATGTAGTAACCAGCTGCCAGCTAACCTAAGTTGTGTAGAATAAAAGTCGAGTTCCACTGCCACCCCGTTCCTGGCAGCAACGGAGTCTGTGTGAGTGACTGCATGAAAAACCACAGGCAAAATACAGAGAGCTGCTGAATAGCAGAGTGCTCTCACACTGTCCTTTGACATTCAAAACTATATAGGGAACCATCCTTGCCCACCACCACTGAGACTCTCCCTCACAGCTTTACTCCTCTTATCTCCCCTACACACCACAGAGCACGCTCACATCAAAATGATGCCCCAGAGATGAGACCAGGAAAGCACACCTGTAACGGAACACAGTGGGTATATGCTTATTTCTGTGAACAAGAACACCATGGAAGGTTCTGAGGTTCCTCAGCGAAAGGGTGTCAAGCAGTATCTAGAACATTGGGTTTGGGCTATGTTCTTGGTTGGCAAGGCTCCAGAAAGCAGGTGTTTATTTAGACTCTATGTTCTCATGAAGTGGATGCTTTCCTACCATCCTAATTATTCATAGCATCAGGGACAACAGATCCAATGGAGCCTCACAAGGTAAAGAAGCAATGGCCAGTCACATTACTGACGATGGGAATGTTGGTATTTGGAAGTCTGCAGAGTGATCTTGTTTGCTCTGAGCTTAGATGGCATTATAAAGTTTATGGTTTTGACCCAGTTTGTCACAAAACTAAGTGACCTAGTCTGATTACTGATATTTCACGAGGTAACTTAGGAATGTGTCAGGACTTCTTTCTCAATACCTTTACCTCCCCATAACTATCAGGCTTGTTCACAAGCAGCAGGAGCTGCCATTGCTGTTTCTACCTCCTCTTCCTTCTCTTTCTCTTCTTCCTCCTGTCTTTGTAGTATAAAATCAATTGTGGAATAGATATTTTCATGAAAAACATTTCACATTCTTCTTAGAAGTGATATATTTTTAAACTTACCTTTGGCATTTTATATTTACAGATAGTTGACCAGATCTCAAGTGTATGTTCCTAGCATTGCAAAATGTATTTGGTCAGTCTGGGGCATTAGCTTTCCCTAAAAGAACTAAGTCAATGGGGAAACTGTAAGAAAGAGCAAAAGTAATGAGATGTCTGCCAAAGTGTGTGTGTGTGTGTGTGAGAGAGAGAGAGAGAGAGAGAGAGAGAGAGAGAGAGAGAGAGAGAGAGAGAGAGAGAGAGAGAGAGAGAGAGAGAGAGAGAGAGAACCTCTTAATGTTCCTAAAGGAGCTGTAGTTATCCTGAATAATTCTACAACCAAACCAACAAAGACATATGACTTAATTACTTGTTTACCCCTTGTTACTGAAGGTATGGACTGCTAAAAATATGGTAAATAGAAGCTAGTGTTCCAGAAGGATTTCCTTACTTTACAACTATGGAAAAATACGTGGAATGGAGATTCTGGCAGGAAACTGTGTGTAGCAGAATTTTAACAACTATGTCCTCAAAATCTGTCAGAAATTATTTGTCCCTGTGCTTATCCTCAGAACCATAAAGTTTAAAGGCTTCAAGTGTTCAGTTTTATACAAACATAGAATTGAGCCTGAGTTTTAGGAGATCATTTTTTTTTCCCCAAATGTCCATCTTCAGAACAATCCGGTAGCAAACCTTTCTCAAGAGGTGTCAGGAAAAGCCCAATTATGTCACAGGCAAGAGTGAAGGCTCAACTTGAGCCCATCACTGTAATGAATAATTTTATTGTTTCTATGAAAAAAATCTGACAACATTTCACAATGAAGGTTTATTGTTACAGTTTGAGGGGTCAAAGTCCAATGTGTCCTGAAAGAGATGGAAACAGAACATTTTGTCTACAGCCAGGAAGCCTAGAGTGAAAAGCTGATATTTTTCTTCTGTTTCACTTTATATTCAGTCTTATAACCCAGCCCTGGAATGATGCTGTTACCATTTCTTCCTCAGCTAAACCTCTCTAGAGACACCCTTACAGACATGCCCAGAAGTCTGACTCTTAGATGACTCGAAACCCAGTCATAATGACAAGAAGCCCCTTCTCCTTACTTTTATCATTTTTCACATAGTCGAGACCTTTATAGAGAGTCACTACCAGCTATTCTTTGCCTTCTACGGTAAATAAAAGTGTGTCATCACTAATCACCACAGCCTCTGGACCACTGGGACTCAGAATGGAGATGCTCTGTGGTATCAGGTGTTGACTGTAGAGTTCAAAGGTGTTACAAAGCAAGCAAGAAAGTCCTTGAAAAGCTCCTCTTCTGTCAAGGTTAAGTGCAGATGCCTTGGTTTATTTTTCTTTTCTACTTTGAGAATAAGTATTATAAGAACAAAATTCTTCTCTGATCACTCTTATAAAACACTTTTTTGTTTGACTCTCCAAGGACTAAGAATTGAACACATTGTTCTTTACTCATTTCTCAAGTGTCAAGAGAGAATTGAATTTAAAGGCTCCAATTCCCTTGCAGGTTGCAATGTCTAGCTAAATGGATTAGCATTCAGCAGTGTTGAAGAAATTTCAGATGATTTGAAGGTTTGCAAATTGTCCAGGCCTATAATGAAATCTCAAACTAAAAAAGTCATTAAATACATCATGGCATGAGCTTTCTCTACAGAGGTCAAATATTTTAGGCCAATTCACTCATCTTTTCCATGGCCCCCATACATTTAAGATAGCCATGGACTTCTTTGATAGCTGACAGGCATGTTACTAACTTGGTGCCTCTCTGATGTCCTGGCCTCTAGTCCTAAACTGGCCCTCAATGACAATTCACTTCTTACCTGTGTGTACATTCAGTACCTTGGCCCAATGTCCCAGTTGGTGTCATTTCCCCTCATTCCCCAAGCCCAGGAAAGGACCATAAATTCTCTCTTCTATTCCTACTCTTATAACAGGACAGGTGTCCTTGTTCTGTGGGTGCCTCATACCTAACAATTTGGCAACTATCTTTTTTTTTCATATGTGTTCAATTTTATTGTGACTAAAGTGTTCCTTGAAAATAACATATTGCAAGACTTTTATATTAAAAATAGGTACACATTTTCATTTGGCTAGACGACTATTCTTTTCTTTGCAGCAAAACCTTTCCTTTTTTCCCTCATTCCTCCTCTCACAGTAGCCTGGATTCCACCTGAAGCAACCTCATAAGATTCCCTGTCTTCAAAAAATTCCCAAAGACCTATATAAAAGCCTTTGTTTGGGCAAACTCAGATGAGCTCACTCAGTCAGATCAGCTCATTCAGATGAACCCACTCAAATGACCCCACTTCAGATGAGCCTATTCTAGCCCTTTCCTTACTTGATATTATTTGAAAGTTCATTTCAATCACTGATCATTGATTTTTTAAATCATCATTATTTTGAAGCTGTACAAATAGTCTCAGACTGACTACAATGATTTACTTAAAATTTTTGGGCATTTAGTAGAATCTGTGCTTAGAATTTTGACCTTTTCTCTAGATGTAGTAGATGTCTAGTCTGATTCTCACTCCCAGGTGTGAACAGAAGCAGGAAGCTATCAGTAAGTATCAAGATCATGGTTGGCTAGTATTCCATGTTCCTAAAATAGAATGTTCAGTTGATTAGATACATTAAGGGCATTTTTACCATATGGATTTTCTGCTCACATTGAGTTGAAAAACACAACCTCCATCATAGGTAAAGAACCATCTCTATTTCTTTATATTCCTCTTCCTGAGTTTTTCAACTCACTTTTTATTCCTGTTTAGATTCCTTTCCTTATACTCCACCACCAAGGGTTACTTGATATCACCTTTGAACTTTTTGAAGTGTCTAGAGATTCTCAACTCCATATCTCTGAAGGGTATATATCACTAAGGGTTAGTAGATATTACCTTTGGACTCTTGATCATCTTCTATTTCTTAAAGTTTCTAGAGATTCAACCTCTCCATTCAATAAGCCACATAGCAATTCTGTCCCAGAGATATAGATTCTACTCCATTCATCATGCTGTTACTTCAGCATAAACACTCTGAGCTTATACCTACTGCATTGCTTCTGGTTATCCTCTTAATCTTTGGCTTCCCATTGCTTTCCTATAGCTCATAAGCATGGCATATGCAATATTCCACAGCCTGGCAACTGCCAGATCCTCCACCTCATCACTACTGGTTTTCCTCCTAGGCTTCATTTTTCTATACCATCTTATTTTATAGCATTTTATTTTATGGGTGTTTTGTATTTGTGTCTTCTGTAGGCTTTGTGCCCATGTAGGCCAGAGCAGGGTATTAGATACCCTGGTACTGGAGTTACAGATGGTTGTAAGCTAATGTGTGGGCACCAGGACTCAAACTCAGGTCTCTGAAGAAGCAGCCAGTGATCTTATCCATGGAGCCATAATACAAGTTTCTTTAAAATATCAACTTATTTCACATTTCCTCATTATTCTGTATAGGCTGGAGAGTGATTTTTTGGTAGTCATATTTGATATTGAATGAATGAGCCAAAGGTAAAGAACAAATATGAAGGAATATATGTGTGGATGTATGGGTAGATAAATAGATGATCAATAGATAATAGATAGACAGGTAGGTAGGTAGAGGTAGACAGACAGATAATTTAGATAACCCAACAGACAGACAACAAAAGAATATTAAATCAAATATCCAGTACAAATTGACTAGAAACACCCTGTTGTGGTCTTCAGCTAAAATTCCTGATTGAAAGTTATCAGAAAGAGCTGAGCAGTGTTCCCTATGGTGAGGCTGTCAAGTAAAAGAACAAATCACAGAATAAAGGTAATATCATCACCCTGAAGGCTCATGACATCCAGGAGAAACCAGCTGGGGTAGTGGAGTCAATCAGTTGGGGTTTCCTGTTTGAGATTTCTGTCTGTAGATGAGTTTGTCATGGCTGAACTTCTGGCTTTTCTTTTTCTCTGCAGGCACTCTTGTATCATGCTATGCACAACAACAGCCTCAATAGGAAACAGTTTACCTTGTAGCCATCCATTCTCAGGGGCACAATAGTTTTACTCATAAGTCCCTCTGATGTTCTTTACTCTCCCTGTCACAGAGATGGGGGGAGGGGTGCTAGATCATTCCCAGACAAGGGACCTTTGAGGTCACTTTGAGATAAGCATATTTGGGTATAAATGGGAGGAAGCAATCCTTTCAGAGTGAGCTTCTTAATGAGACTATACAGCACACAACAGTTTACCAATATATGTACATTACATTCATTTTATCTTCTGACCCTTTTACTTCTGTTGTTCTTTCTCTCTGGTCTTTCTCTTATCTAACTTCTAATTATCTTTATATTCTCAGCTGATAGCACCTAAATACATTCATATCTCTTAGGGGAAAAAAATTCCTTTGATATTTCAGATGCCCACTCTGTTGCCTTCTTAGTCATCCTACATTAATCAGACTGTGTTGTGATTGTCTACTTCCTGTCATAGGTTACTCTTCTCACATTGCTTTCCTAGTGTGTAAGGATATTTGAGTTTTTACTTTCCATTGAAAGTAACCAAAATCCCCTACAGTTTTCTAGCGGAATGATAGTAAGGGTGAAGACGGTGGTCAAGATGATGATGATGAAAATAATCCTGTCTACTGAAATGTGTGCTAGGACCTTTCGTTATAGTCTTATTAAAATTTCATTTGATGGGAGAATAAACTAAAGCTAAGAGGGGTAAGGACATTGGCCAATAGCTCATGAGTGCTAGAGCCAGAATGTGGTAGAGCTAGAAACACATGGAATGGTACTCCAGAGACCAACACAAAAAAGAAAATATTATCTGTGTCTTGATATTAACTCTACCCATGTTATTTTATGAAAGACAACCTAGAAGAACAATCCCCAATATTTATACGTTTACTTTTGTTTTTGTGAAATTCCATCTTTGGGTAAAACACAGCTGCCTCACCAGGTTAACCTCCTGGAAAGGGAAATAAAATACAAACATATTTAAATAGTTAGGCAGATATTATAAATTCTAAAACAGAGATATAACAAAAAGTAAGAAGAGTGTAAACTGGTGGAAGAATACTCAGGAATTTTAGTTTAGAGGATGTAGCTTTTGACATGTGTGTGAGCAGTGAAGAGCTGAGTGTGTGTATGTAAAAATATAGAGGATTTTAGGATACCAGCATTCTCTAACCATCTTGTATATGGTAAAGGTAAAATACGAGTAAGAGCCTTTGGTTGGTCTTATTGCCTGCTTATGATTCCATCTCACAGTTGCTAACCTAGAAGTGTCTAGGGAGCATAAAAAATAGACACAGGAAACTTCAAGCTGACTGTGGTGGTTTGATTATGCTTGGCCTAGGGAGTGGCACTATTTGCAGTTGTACCCTTGTTGGAATAGGTGTGTCACCGTGGACATGGGCTTTAAGACTGGAAGCCAATATTCTGCTATTAGCCTTCAGATGAGGATGGAGAACTCTCGGCTCCTCCTGCACCATTCCTGTCTATATGGTGACATGCTCCTAGATGAAAATGGGCTGAGCCTCTAAACCTGTAAGCCAGCCCCAATTAAATGTTGTCCTGTGTAAGACTTTCCTTGGTCATGGTCTGTTCACAGCAGTAAAACCCTAAGACACTGGCCTAAGTTTCTCCTACAGAATTCAGCACCTTGCAAGCTAATTGGTATCTTCTAGCCACATTCACTCCTGAGAGCAATAGTTGAGTCTTGAACAGAGGCTTCCCAGCACAGGAAAAAGTTGTGATATACTGGAGTTTTCTATCTGTACATCCAGAAGCTCACTAGCCACCATGTGGCATCGGCAGACGGGAGATACACAGAGGTACCACTGTAATAAGTATGTGGCAGAAAAGCATAGCGTGTGCACTATGGAGAGAGGCAGAACTTGAGGGAGGTGAGGATCAGCCTGGTAACAGTGGCCAGTGCTGCCACCTGAGGCCATGGTGAGGTCCCAGCCCTGCTGTCACTGAGGGCCATGCCAGAGTCTGTGGCTCCGCAGCAGCAGGATTCTGTGTCAACGTTCATGATTCATATTACCACCAAAGTCCACGCAAATGTCCTTGTCTGGGGCTGCCTCCTAGAGCCATCTTTGTGAGTTCTACAGAGTTTTTCCTGAGAGCTGTAGCACTTAGGAGAGCATCCCTGCTCCTCACCTGGGCAATGTGGAAGAGCTGACCTTGTTTGCATGAGTATAGGAGAACTAGCCAGTGCAGGAGAGCTGGCCCTAGCACACGCTGCAGTACTGTGAAGAGGAGGATCTGTACCTTGCCTGGGCAGCATGTTAAACCTGGCCCTGGTGGTGCAGGCATGGTAGAGCTAGCTCAAGGGTGGTGTGAGTGTGGGAAAGCTGTCCTTGCCCCTAACCAGGGCAATGCTAAAGAATTAGCCCTGGTAGTGAGCTCAGGAAGCAGGTGGGCTGAACAACACAGCCAACACTCAGGCCTAGATCCAGGGTTTTTAGTTAGCTTACCCCCAAAATTGACTCCATCTATGAACTACTAGAGCACATGAAGGGGCCAAACTTGAAGAATCTCCATGATGTAGGGTAACAATAAGATATCAATGAGAAGTCCAAGAGAGGATCTAGTATTGATGGTATAGCTGAAGCCAGAGCCTTCAAGGCCTCAAACAGGACCAATGACTCATTGCAATAAACATTTGCAAGTAATTCTCTTTGGGCCAAAGGCTATACTTTGTGATACATAGAGACACACATATTATTTTTATGTCTTCTTGTTGTTTTGATCTTGATTTTGGGGGGAGGGGTTGGCTGCAAGGGTAGATATGGAGGAATGGGGAGATGACTAGACTTGTAGTGAATGATGTGAAATTCACAAGGAATCAATAAAAAGTTTAAAAAGCACTTAGTATTTATTCAGCATATGCATCACAAACATGCACATAGTGTTATTACTTATTGTCATTAGAAATAAGAGCACTCAAGGTCCCAATAATGTCACAAAACTACTCAGTCTAAGCAATGTTAGAAACTGGAATAAATAGACTGTGTTTTGGGGTTACAGAAAGCACATCAGTCTGTGTCTGTGCTCTGGGAGGAGGTACGGAAGAGGAAGCAGTTATCCCCCTTCCTCCATCTCACTAGCGTAGCCGGGCCTTAAAGGCCTCGGAATTTTGAAATTCTCTACTGGTCATTCTGCATCTGATCATCCATGAAAGATGGATGTTTCCCAGGTTCTTGGATACAGGTCTGGAAATAACATGTACAACCTCTGCTGGCCAGAACATATCTCATGTATCTCCCCATGGTACTCATGTTATCATCCTGTCTCGCCAAAGAAAGTCAACAGTTTTGGTGAGAACACAGCATTTATTGCCTTTACTGAAGCCTCTATTCCCTTCATTGGTCTACTTATTCCAACAATTTTGGATGTTCGTAGGCTTCTTCATTTTAGATGTTAAACAGACTCATAAAGTGGTTGGTAGAGACAGAGAAGGTTTCAGAAATCACACAATAAATCATCCAGCATTGAAGCTACAAGGAAAGAAATGTTCATCAAGGTAATGAGGACTTGATGAAGATGATCAGAGCTGTGAAGGACATCCATGTAGTCAAACTACAGAAGGAGAAAAGGTGAGAGAAACTGGAATGTGTGGTACAGTGTAAAAGGAGGCTTGGTTCTAACCACTGTAGTCAACTGATGGAACAGGAGCCAAGTACGAGTAATAAATGTAGAAACACCATCTAGGTCATAGTTCTATTCATGCAGCAGCTGGATAAGCTGCCTCCCTCAGCCTGGTTCTAAATATATAATTTGGAAAGTGTTATATATAACTCCATTGTGAGATGTGTGTGTGTGTGTGTGTGTGTGTGTGTGTGTGTGTGTTACAGTAGATATTAATTTTCTCTGTACTTTACAGCAGATGCATGTGTGTTTCCCATTATTGGCCTAATGTTCTATATTCCCAAAGCAAGTCACACCTACACAACCTTATAGTTTAAATACCTTAAACAGCTCAATGTCTGGGCCACTCCCTAACTCCACGTGGACAACATACTCTCCTGTCTGATATTCCTAAGTTAATACTAAATATATATATTTTATCTTTGCTGCCCTGGACCCTACTGGGCAGCTATCCTGGAGCCACTTGCCCCCTGTACGTATAATGTCAGCTGTCTAACCCTCCTCCACCTTTCCAGTGTAGTCCATCTCCTATGCCCTGGTCATGATGAAATCCTCCCTTCCCCTTCCTTTCCTTCTCTCTTTCCCTTTCCAGGAGTCCTAAAGGTTGCGCTTCTATCTCCTTGCTCAGCCTTTGGCTGCCAGTAACTTTATTGACTAGTCAAAAACCAACTGGGAACAGGCTTCCTTTAGCCCTGCATGTGGGATAGTGACAACAGGTTTTTGGATAACAAATAGCATGAGAACACAAGCTGCTACATACACAAAATATACTTTTCAACTTATATATGAATTAAAATTAGAAAGGCCAAATAGGTTTAAAAACCTATCAATCTGGAGGGCCAATATCCAATATATATAAAGAACTCAAAAAGTTAGACTCCAGAGATAACCCTATTAAAAATGTGAGACAGAGCTAAACAAAAAATTCTCAACTGAGGAATATGGAATGGCAGAGAAGCACCTAAAGAAATGTTCAACATCCTTATTTGTCAGGGAAATGCAAATCAAAACAACTCTGAGATTCTACTTCATACCAGTCTGAATGGCTAAAATCCTAAACTCAGGTGACAGCAGATGCTGGTTGAGGATGTGAAGAAAGAGAAACACTCCTCTATTGTTGCTGGGATTGCAAGCTAGTACAACTATTCTGGAAATAAGTCTGGTAATTCTTCAGAAAATTGGACATAGTACTAGCTGAGGGCCCTGTTATACCATACCTGGGCATATACCCCAGAGATGCTCCAACACATAACAAGAACACATGCTCCACTATGTTCATAGCAGCCTTATTTGTAATAGCCAGAAGCTGGAAAGAGCCCAGATGTCCTTCAACAGAGAAATTAATAGAAAAAAAATGGTGCGCAATGGAGTACTACTCAGCTATTAAAAATAATAACTTCATGAAATTCTTAGGCAAATGGATGAAACTAGAAAATTTCATCCTGAGTGAGGTAACCCAATCACAAAAGAACACACATGGCATGCACTCGCTGATAAGTGAGAACTAGCCCAAAAGCTCAGAATGCCCAAGAAACATTTCATAGACCACATGAAGAAAAAAACCAACATGAGGATTCTTCAGTCCTCCTTAGCAGGGGAAACAATACTCACAAGAGGAAATACAGAGACAAAATGTGGAGTGGAAACTGAAGGAAAGGCATTCCAGGGACTGCCATACCTGAGGGTCTATCCCATGTACAGCCACAAAACCCAGACGGTATTGCTGAGGTCACAAAGTGCATGCTAACAGGAGCCTGATATCGCTGTCTCCTGAGAGGCTCTGCCAGATCATGACAAGAGGCAGGTGCTCATAGCCAACCACGGAAATGAGAATGGAGTCCCCAAAGGAGAAGTTAGAGAAAGTTTGAAGGAGCTGAAGGTGTTTGTAACCCCATAAGAACAACAATACCAACCAGCCAGAGCTCCCAGGGACTAATCCACTATCCAAAGAGTACACATGGAGAGACCCATGGCTCCAGCTGCATATGTAGCAGAAGATGGCCTTGTTGGACATCAATGGGAAGAGAAGCCCTTTGTGCTGCCAAGGTTCGATGCCCCAGTGTAGGAGAATGACAGGGCAGGGAGGTGGTGGGGGGGAGCACAGTCATAGAAGCAGTGGGAAGGGGGATGTGATAGTGGGCTTATGGGGGGGGGAACCAGGAAAGGGGATAACAGTTGAAATGTAAATAAAATATATCCAGTAACAAAAGAAACACTATCAATTTAAAGAGTTTTTTATAATAAGTGGTATAATTACCAAATTTATTGATAACTACCATGTTCTTGTTGGCCTTTCGGTTCTAGTAGTTTTCATGGAGTGAGAAGAGAGCTTAGAGAATGACTATAATAAACCTAATAAGAAGTTGGTAAAAAGGGAAAGCTTCTGAACGATTGTTTAACTGAGTGATTTCAAACTAGGAGAAGTGAGAAAATCATTTTAAGATTATGAATACATATTAGAAATTATATACAGTTAAATCTATGATTAATCTGAATTTTTATGAATTGTATATATTCATTTTACTAGTTAGTTTATAGGAACTAAAATATATTTATTCAAGTCATCAAAGGAATTTTATTAGAATAATACTTAACCACACTTATAAAGGAATACAATAGAGAATATTGTTACTGTGAATGATTCTTGGCATATATAATACTCATGTTTAGAGAATTCAGTGAGCATTGACTTAAACTTCGTTTCAACTATATTCTCAAATTAAAATCATTGTTTCTTTGGCTCTTTGAAAGCACAGAGTATAGTTTGATGATTGAAATATTAAGGAAACTACTAAAGAGGCCGAGGTAGAAATTGCATATTCATAGAAATAGCTCAGCAAATGATGACATTGTCTGAAAACAAAGGTGAACAATACATAGTCAGTAAAATTGGACAGATGATTTTAGCTGCAGGCAGGACTCTCAATGTTTCCTTATTCTGCATCCAAAATAGACATAACCAATTAATCACACATTCTTTCCAACTGAGTCTTGATTAGGGCATTAAGTCTTTATGACTTCAGAGAGGTCTATCTATGCTTTGAATATCAATAGATCAGCATTGATAGAGCCAACGTGAAACATCCTTCCTACTGTAGAGTAAAGGACGGGTTTACAAACTTTCAGATTAAAAAATAAAAAAGCACACATACCGCTATTCCTAATGACATCATTATACAAGTGGCCGATTAATAAATCAATAATAAATAAATGTAAAGCTTAGGTGCAAATCCCATCTCAACCTTACTCCTCACATACTGTTTTCCTTGATCATTTGGCTCTTTGTGATTTCATTATTTATTCATTTTATTGGTAAAAACACCTTCCCTGTTCCTTATGTGGAGTGTGCTGGAGGGGCCAATAATCTAGCAAACTGGACTTGGCTTCTCCTAGAAAGTATGTAGTAGAGCATAGTTAGAAAAGCACAGTCTGTAATGTCCAGAGGTTAGGCAAGGCCCCTGTTGAAAGGACTGAAGGAGATGAATGGGGTTTGCAACCCCATAGGAAGAACAACAATATCAACCAACCAGAGCCCTCAGAACTCCCAGGGACTAAATCTCCAACCAAAGAATACACATGGAGAGACCATGGCTCCAGCTGCATATGTAGCAGAGGATGGCCTTACCTGGCATCTATGGGAGGAAAGGCCCTTGGTCCTGTGAATACTTGATGTCCCAGTGTAGAGAAATGTCAGGACGAGGAGGGTGGGTGGGGGAGCACCCTCATAGTAGCAGTGGGGGGGTGGGATGGGAGGTTGCAAAGGGAAAACCAGGAGAGGGGATAACATTTGATATGTGAATAAATACTCAGTAAAAAAGAAAAAAGAAATATTAAAAAAGCAAGCCATGGTCTGTGTGAACTGGTCCAATTCCATTTGCCTTAAACATGATGTAATTTCTTGGGCTTTTTCTTTTGCTAAAAAATATACTATAGGTGAGAAAAGGTAAAAAGCGGTATGTTTCTTTCTGGGGTTCAAAGAAACCTGCAAGGGGAATTTTGTCTGAGCTCAATTCTATAGAAGACAGAAGCTAAGATCTTAACATCAAAATATCAATTTGCTAAATTTTCTTCATCAACAGTGTCTGTCTGGGATCACCCTCCTTTTAATAGAAACACGGACAGCAGACAAGAATTTCTGTAAGATAAAAATGTGAAAACCAGAGAGACTTGTGTTCGACTGGACACTGTTCCATCGGGTTCTGTTCACCACATTACTGAGAATAAGCGTCACTGTAGTAAGTGTCCTCCACTTAACCTCCCTTCCAGGGCAGTTTCAAGGACTCAGATGTCAGTGTTTTAATAGGGAGCATGGTTTGGGGGAACCAAAGGTTTAAACTCAGGTATTAGCTCATTGTTAGGAGTTTCTTATCACTTAGCCCTAGCTTCCCCATGAGAAGATTAAAACTAGTTTTTCCCAGAATTTGCTGTGAGACTTGGCCAGCTGGACCATAAAGAGCACCCAGTGCCATACCCAGGCACTGCAAGGGCTGATTAGATATCATGTGTTCTCATAACTAGCAACGTCTGTTGGACTGTGTTAGATTCCTGTTGCCGTTGTAATGAAACACCGAAAGACCAATGGTTCTTAACAACACAAATTTGTTCTTTCACAGCTGTAGAGGACAAAAGTCAAAAAGGGACCTGCCTCCTGGAATCTCCAGGGAAAGTTCATCTCCTTGAATTATTTTCCTCGCCAGTACAGTAGTCTTTATACCCTGTACGTGGTCATAGGCCTTATTTTTATGCAACTAGCAGCACAACCCTAAATTTTCATTGTCATAGACACATGACTACCACATTGCTCACCACATTAAAATGGTCATAAGAGGAGTTTTTCAGTTATAGATCAGTTTATGAAACCACCACCAGCTATTTGCTTTGTTATTTCCAGAATATTGTGTGGCATATGGCTCCCTTGTTTTTTCATTTAAACTTTTAATTCTTTTTTAGACTTTCATTATTCAGTACTGAGTTTTCATCATTTCTACTTTCTCTTTCCTAACTCTTCCCATGCTCCCTCACTCTTCAAATCCATGTCTTCTTTTACTATATTGTTTTACATGCACATATATACATGCACACACACACACAACTGACCAACTGCACCCACTTAGTGTTGCATATATGCCTATATTTAGGGATGGCCTCCTGGGATTGTATGGGGGGAGCCTGCCCCTGAAGAAAACAGATTCTTCTTTCTTCAGCAGTCTTTGATTGCCTGTCCATCTTTATACAGGGGTGTGGACCTTGCGAACTTTCCCCAATACCCTTTGACATGCCAGTTGATGGAATGATTGCATGGTCTTGTTTAGGCAACTGTGTTGTTAAGACTTCATCGGAGCAGCAGCAAAAATCTTATCCCTCTGGTTCTTACAGTTCTCCCACCTTTCCACTTCTGCAGCGTTCCCTGAACTTCAAATGTGGGAGTTGGATTATAGCACCTAAGCACCTCTCAGACACTTCTCTGCATTAGATTCCATGTGCTATGAAAACAAGCTTATTTGGTGAGAGTACACCGTGAGCTACACTATGAGCAGGCTCTGGATTAAGTATTTAGAATGGAATTAGACATTGTATTGCTTTAGGGAAATTGAAATAGTATGTTCTCCTCTAAGTTATATAGCCTCTCCAGTCATGGGTAGTTATCTATATTTTCCATCCCACATATGAATTCCCTGTTACTGAGTGGGCCTTACTTCCAGTTAGACAGCTGTTGGTTATAACCAAGAAATAAGTGCCACTATTGCAGCTCTGGTGATGCCTTCCTAGTGATCATTTCTGGTTGATGCTTTGCAGCTGGATAAGATTATTGGTTGTTTTTCTCCTTCAACATCCTGCAAAACACTTCCCAATACAATGAGAGCTAATCCTAAGGGAAGAGGCTTCCAGGTCAGCTCCAGGTCAATTCCTCCAAGTCCTGTAAGACCTCCAAGGCAATAGGTCTTACCTTCAAGCTCTAGAAGGTAACTACAGACAATAGCAATTTCATTTAGTGTTTGAAAGTCTGTCGGATCCACACGATCAATAACTCAAAGAGATTTCTCTTGCCTAGCACTTGGTTGTTTTTAATAGTCTGTGGCTGTTTCAGGGAGCATTATCACCCTGTATAGAATAATTGCTTTAAACTACATCTATTATGTCCTTGTAAGCAAGCATATAACCCATTTCCCTGGGTCTGTAGTCCCTTTCCTTCCTGTTAGATTTTTACTATTACTCATGAGCTTAGGGTTAGAGTCTGTGGAGTTATTAAACCTACTGCAATGACTAATCATATTTTTGTACACGGTTAAAATAATCTTCATGTTCGTATATTGGAGAGAAGAGTTCTTAGTATGAGAGCAGGAGGAACTGGGAAGCTAATCAAAGAATGCACTTAGAACTCTCTATGGGATTTCTGTACCATTCATATGGTCCTTCTCCTTTATCCTATCTGAACTTGCACAGGCAGGAAATAGTAAGGCAGGATAAAAGGACACGATCTCAAACTCAGCTCACATGCTAGCTCTGCAATCTGACAGTTGATGCTTTTACTATAGGAGATCTCACAGTTTTCCTGGGTGTGCTCCCTAAACTGCTTCCTAAAATAAGGACTTATGACTTGTAATTCTCTGAAAGATGACTCCAGAAAGCACTAACAGGGAATGAGGAGATGGTAAGAAGCTGCTTCTCTGTATGCTAGGCAGTAGGTATCTCCCGTGAGCCACAGGTTAGATGAGAGGATCCAGGAGACAGTGCAGACCATGCCTCAGAGGCAAGTTCTCCTCTGGCAGAGGTCGAGCAGAGCATTGCCTTTAGCATTTCCAGTGATTTTTTTTACATACCATTCCTGGCCAAGATAATCATAGGAGAGTGTTTTAATCAAACAGCCAGCACCTTACAAGGAATGTTAAGAGCCATGGGATGTAAATGAAATTGATCTGGCTGAAAACAGGTGCACAGTACCTGTTTCTTAGGGATACCTATGATATCAGTCATGTACTAAGGTACCTATTACATGCCTGACACAATACAGTCGCTCAGTATGCAGTGTCTTCTAAGTAACAGGGACATTAAATTGTCCCTTCAGTTTCAACTTAGGAAGATCATGGAGAACTTCCTAACTCTGAGGTTTTTGTTTTCTGTTGTCTTGTTTCTATTTCATTTATTTCTGAAGTCGAGGAGGAAGACTAGCTACACTATCTCAACGGAACTTCTTAGGACTCACAGCCTAATCATTAGCCAATACTTCATGGTTTCGTTGCTTATGCCCTTGACACTAAAACATTCCACTGCTGAGCATGAACTGAATGATCTGGCAATGTGTGACTCTTAGCTCAGTCTTAACCACATCTGAGGAAGTTTTGAAGTTAGGACTGCAACTCTGCTGACAATTTTATGACTAGGTGTCAATGAGCAAAAATCTCAGACAAGCGAATGAATTTGCAGAGACTTTATGACTGTTTGGTAAATTTGAATGTGTCCCAGATCCATACCTTGAGGTTCCTGAACAGTAATTTGTACAAGATATTCAGTCAAGGCTAGTGAAGGTTCCAGGCTAATTTCAGGAGTTGAGGATTCCTCAGGGTTCTTGATTCTCGGGGGCTTTAGCTAAGGTTGCCATTCCTGAAAGTGAAGCCTGTAGACTTAATGGGATTCCAGGCTGCACTATAGCAGTTAAACAGTGTCTCTAATGTATTTCTGTGAATCCACATATAAGGAACACCTCTAATTTCACTAATAAAGCCCTTTCTAAAAGGATACGCTGAGCTAAATTGCATATCTGACGTTTAGTGTACAATTGGAAAAGCATTGCTTATAGGTTAAGATAGAGAGTGTGGCAGCCCACGGCAGGCAAAGACCGCTGAGCTCTGAACTCTGCATTAAGTCTTAGCAACACCAGCCCAGGGCAGGCAGGCAGAGTCCTGTCAAGTTCTGCCCTCTGACTAGGGTCTCTCAGCAGCACCAGGTCTATGATCTGAACAAAGATCACATAGTATCACATTTTACAGCTGAAATTTTGAAGTTTTTCTAGTTGTGGCAAGATATACATTATCTGAAATCTACTACTTTAGATATTTTATATGAAGTTGCTGTGGCATTAGGTACATTCATATTGTTGTCTATCGCTGCCATGTAAAGGCATCTTTTGTGTTCTCATGCTGACATGCTGAATACTATACTCATGAAACAATAAAACACAACCTTCCATTCCCTTGCCCACCTAGCTTAGGAAAACTACCACTATTCCTTTCTATATTCTGAGTGAATGTTCTGTGAGTGCTCTGTCTACTAGCAAATGTAGAGCCACCCACATTCTTTTCTCTCAACAATAACTTTAAGGTTCTCTTGTAGTAACGAGCGTTAGAATTTCATCTTAGGACAGAATAACATCCTGTTGTTTAACATGAGCCTTTTGCTATCTATTCCTCGGTTCATAGACATGTCCATCTTTGGGCTACTATGAACAGTTCTAGCACAAACAGTAGCATAGCTCAATAAGTCATAATATTCCCAATAGATTACAGGCACAACATTACGGCACTTTTTCTAGAAACCTAAGGAACTAGGAGGCCAGGAGTGGAGAGGTGAGGGAGAGCTGAGGCACACACCTGTAAAGATAACAGCTTGGTCCCTGTGGTTTCAAAGATAGCCTCATAGGTTTCAGGCGAGCCTGTGTGTTTGTGAGCCTGTGTGAACATATATGCTTGTGATCTGCTGCTTTAAAAACAAACAAAACTAAGGAACTAGGCAGATACTGCAAGCAGATGCTGCCTGATTCTTTAGTGTGAGTGCAGCTTATTAAAGGGCTTGAGGCTTCCTTTGCACATTACTACAGGTGAAAAATGGATTTATGGATCTTTTAAATAAGATTTTAGAAGGAACTCACTTGAAAGCCATGATTTGATATCATAAAGCTGAATTTATATTTCACCTCCAAACTACTTATTGAAAATACCACTCATAATTTTCTTATATGGTGCTTTCATCCCGTAGACATGAGATGGGTCCCCATAGTCATTTGGTGATTCTGCTTGGATTCCAGGATGCAGTTGCATAAAACAAAACTCTGTGACCCCCCAAGTTCTTCATTGCTGAATGTTGAATTCCCCCTCCTCTTCTTTACTACCAGAAGGATGGAATACTTCCGAAATTAATAACTTACCTGTGCAAGGCCATGCCTATGAGAAGTGTCTAACCTGAATACTAATAAAAGGAAATGCAAGCCTTTTGCTCTCTGCCAATGTATAACCCGTGCATTTGTGCACAGTGGCAAGTTTGTCTTTATGAGTGAATCCATATGTTTATAAAATTGGGAGAGCTGAGGCCCAAGCCCTGTGCTTACTAGGGGTGTTGACATAAAACCTCCACACTGTTCTTAACATACTGGGGAGCAAATAGACTTCCCAAGCAATTAATTCCTGACCTCTGCCCATTTCTCTACCAGGGATGGACTGTACAAAGTTAGAAAAGTTGGTCTTGGCCCTCAATTATACAATTATTGCATTAGGTTTCTACTGTGGGCCCAGGGCTAGAGAGACCTTGGCATTATAATTTGAATGTGAACTGTCCCCCACAAGCTTGTGTTTTGAACATGTGGTCCCCTCCTGGTGGCTGGTGTGGCACTGTGGGTAGGTGCATATCATAGGAACGGGTCTTGGGTCATGTATTTCAGCTCTAAACTGCTTCCTGATCAGTGCCATGTGAGAAGGGACAGAAACAGGGTCTCACATGGAAAATGACAATGGTCTTGACATAATGTTCATGGAACTTGGTCTTGGATGTGGCACCAGCTGAAGCAGTGAAGTGGCCAGGTTTTGGATTTTCTTTGTAGAGCTGATAGGGTCCTGATAAACTGGAAACATATTCGGTTACTCCAATTGAGTCATGCAATTATGAACCTGAGACCACTGCCAAAGATAAACACTATTGTTTCAAGTCAAAAATTGGTTCTTATAGTCAATTTAATTTCTATATGTATAAATCAAGGTCCACAGAACCTTGTTCTATGAATGGTCTCCTCTCTTCCTACCTCTTCTTCTATGAATTAACCAAGTTACAAACAACTGCTTTTATTATATATATATAATAAATTTATTATATATATATATAATTTTTAAAATTTAATCTCGATGCATACAAATTTTACATGTCAATCAGGGTGATGTATTGTTTATGTAAAATACCTGTGCAATGTTCCAATCAAGGCAAACACACCTGTCTCCTCAAATACCAATCGCAAATTTCTGGTAATAGCTATCGAGATTCTTTTTTAATTCTCTAGACTTTACTTTTGGGTACTAAATGTGAATATGTTTATGGCCTGCATAGTTTAATTGTCATTATGAAACACCATCATTCCAAGTAGAATCACATTATATTCACTACAAAGAATCTGAACGCAGTCTATTTTCTTTTTAAATTGATGTTTTACTTGACATGAGTGTAGCAACATTCTTTTATAGAAAACATTCAACATAGAGGCCCCTTTTAATCCCCATCCAACTGCCCTTCTCTTTCTAGGCAGATCCTATGGAATAAGTATTTAAAACTTATAGCACCTATGACAGACCTACCAGTATGGCATATACACCTACCTTTGTGGACTTATCCCCTACAATACACTTCAAATGCTTCTCACTTCCATGTTTCTGCTTCATCCTTCTAGATTTTATTTCCTAAAAATGGAGATTCTTTAAATTTTTTTCTCCATGAAGTCTAGTCAAGGAAGCACTTCTGTGAAGCCATGAGGTCACATTGTCCTTTTCTGGAGCTCCCCTTTTCAGATTATTTTGTTGTGATGTAATTGGCACATAATAAAATGCCAAGTTTGATAACACTTAACAATTGTGTAGCCTGTACAAACAACAATCAAATAAAGATCCATTTCATTTAACCCCAACCTTTCCCAGAGACAGTACTGTTCTGAATGGTGTTGTCAGGAATTTCTTATGCCTGAATTTACACTTGATATGAGGGAGATCACACACACGTGGTGTAGGGTTGTGTTTCGTTAGCACTGTGGCCTTTTCGTTATTCACTTGTACTGGTAGCATTTATTGGAAATCTATTCTTTTTTATTGTTGAACAATATCCACAAACTACAACTTGTTTGTCCAATTTGACAATTATAGACATATACCTCTTCTTCAGTTCTTGGCATCTATTCATGAATTTATATATATATATATATATATATATATATATATATGTGTGTGTGTGTGTGTGTGTGTGTGTGTGTGTGTGTGTGTGTGTGTGCGCTAATATAAGTAGTTTGTGGTCATGTGTTTTATTTTCTTCTTGGAAAATACCTATGACTTTGTAAAAATCGCCAAGCTGTTTTCCAAAGTTCCCCCACCCATGGAATTCTCTCTTTTCCACCTGTGGGGGTCCCACTTGCTCCACACCTACCTCTAATGTTTGGAGTCCTAGCCATGCTTCATTTGACACTGATATTGTGACTCTGTATTCATTCCAGTCCCCATACCACTGCAGTCGTCCATCCGTCACTGCACATACCCAATCTACCTTATTGCTAATGCTGCAAATCCAAACTCAACAAAACAAAACCTAGTAAAGCAACCAAGGGATGAGGGATTGTGAAGATGGCTGGGTGTCCTGAGGGAATCAATATGATCCAAGTCGCAGGGCTCCTGTGGCCATTTGTTACAGTCTTCGGGAAAGCTTTTTATCAGATTCATAGCAGCGAGTCATACAAATTATTGGATTTCTTTTCCAACATAAAAAGAGCTGCTTGAAGCCTTTTGAAGCTGGGTAAATGAGCCATTGATCTTACCTGTGGAACACTGCAGGGAAGGCTTATCCTAGCTCAACTTCCAGTAGTCCATGACCAGGGCCAGCCTATTTACCCACGCTCATCTCGTCTTTATTCTGTGTGCTCTGTCTTCTCTCCAATGCCTTTTCCTATCCTCTCAGGAGATTCTTACACAGATTTCTGTCATATTTTCTCTCCTAGAAGAGAAATCAAGGCATAGCACAAATGCCAATATCTTATGATACTTTCTCAGCAGTTAGCCATGTAGTTACTGTTCTCTCTTATAAATGATGGATTATACGCATAAGAGGAAATATGGGTCCATCTTATCTTCCAGGACTTCTATATTCCTAGGACAAGAGAGCTCCCTAGCTTACAAGTGTTGCACAGATTCCTATGGTCTTATCCCAAACAGCCAGCTGCTACACAGGCTCTCTTTTGATGTCCCATATTCAATATGGCCCACTCTGTTTTTAGTTAGTTCTTTGCCTCCTACATCTTCTTGATGCAACACGTCTCACCACCCACCAGTTGGAGAAGGGCTGGGGGTCATTCAGGGGCACATGTTGAAGCTTGTGGTCTCATAGGAGTGTGGAAAATACTGAGTAACAGGATACTGTGATATGCCACCACTGTAAGCTGTGCGTGTTCCAGTGGAAACATAAATACAGCCAGCTACAGTGTGGTAAATATCTTATACAAGAATAGAGAAGGGGACTATGGCCCCGATGGTATTCTCTGTCAGAGCACACGTGGTTCTTAATTGTCCCCTCATATAGTCTTCTTTCGTCTGCCATTTGTCTGTATAGGTCTCCAGAAAAATCTTTCATCTGGAAAAAGAGAAGTTGCCACCCTCTCTTGCTGAAGTGTTCCACCCCTCAGTCTTTAATACTACTTATATTCATTAAAGAGTATCCAACATGGTTATTCTTGCTGGACACTGTGAGAGGAACCAATAACAGCCACAAGAGAATCAACCCTGTCCTACGGTTCATATTCTACTAGGAGACATAGACACATAAACAAGTCACATAAACAAGCAATAATGCCTTTTTAGTGACAGTACGTGGTCTCTGATGAAACCTGAGAGACAGTGAGGCCAACTGTGGTCTGGGAAGACCTTCCAGAAGAGATGACCTTTACACTAGTAATAATTACCTAGAGGTCAGTTGAACAGCATGGGGGAGAGGCTTCACAGAATACCCATTAGAAAGGTTAAGAAATTATGAAAGCATGGCACAGTAAGGAACAGAAAGAAACTGAGCATCTCCAAAAAGTAAAAGAGGAAATCAAGGTTAAAATGACAGTGAAGAAACAGAGTCTTTTGCATGATTAACTTTACAGTGGGTAAAGACAACACACATCAAGTAGACCATGCTTGAACCATCTCTCCACCATGATTTATGGAGATCTTGTTGTCCCTCTTTCTCCTCTGGGAAGCATCAGTGAGACAAAGATCTCAGAGAGCCATTTCATCAATTAATACAATATCTCTTGTTCTACAGGACACTGCATTGTTAATCCATGGTGCTCAGTAGGTTAGATGTCTTCCCTGGGTTCCTGATACACCCAACTTAAGTAAGCTTTCTTAAAGCATAATAGGTGTCATAATATAGTAGCCCTTTCATGAAAGTAAGGAGTAATAGAAACTTCTTATAGCAAACTATTCAAGAATCAAACTTTCTAGGTTAGGAAAGGGAACAGTGGATATGAAACTGAGAATAGGTTGGATTACCCAGCAGGAAATAGCAATAGCCTCAGTGAGGGGGTCAGGGTACAGGCAGAGAAGTAGGATAAACTAGTGATGTCAAGAGAGAAAGTCAAGTTTCAATGGTCAATTGCCATGCTCATAATAGCCTTATTTATAACAGCCAGAAACTGGAAAGAACCAAGATGTCCCTCAACCAAGGAACGGATACAGAAAATGTGATACATTTATACAATGAAATACTACTCATCTATTAAAAACAATGACTTCATGAAATTCTCAGTCAAATGGGTGGATCTATAAAATATCATCCTGAGTAAAGTAACTCAGTCACAAAAAATACATATTATATACTCACTGATATTTTAAGATAAAAGCTTGGAACACCTACAACATGGATCCTATGAAGTTCAAAAGGAAGACCAAAGAGTGGATGCTTCAGTCCTACTTAGAAGGGTGAACAAAATAAGGGAAGTAGAGGTTTGGTTGGACTTGAGAGGAAGGAGAGGGGAAAAGAGGGGCAAATCAGATATGGGAGGAGACAGAGGAGATGGTCAGGATATTGAACAGAGGTATGTAGCAATGGGAAATGAGGAACTAGGGGTAGGAACCAGAAAGTCCAGATGCCAGGAAAACAATAGCCTACTAGAATCCTACAGGAAAGGCATTACCTGAAATGCCTCCCAAAGGGCAGGAAGAACCTGTGGAGACCATATCCAGTGGTTAGGCATGGTCACCAACCCATCTTCAAATTTTTAACCCGTCTAAAAGACACACAGGGACAAAGAGTGGAGCAGAGAATGAAGGAAAGGCCATCCAGAGACTGGCCTACCTCAGGGTCCATCCCACATATAGATACCAACCCAGACACTATTGCTGATGCCAAGAAGTGCTTGCTGACAGGAGCCTGATACAGCTGCCTCCTGAGGAGCTCTGCCAGATCCTGACCAATACAGATTCGAATGCTGGAAGCCAACCATCAAACTGATCACAGGGACCCCAATAGAGGAGTTAGGGGAAGGACGGAAAGAGCTGAAGGGGCCTTATATGACATCAGTGTGAGGAGAGGGCAGTGAGGTGGGAGTGGTGGTGGGGGGACTGGGGAGATTAAGAGGAGAGGGGGTAGGGAGTTTGTAGAGGAGAAACCGGGAAAGGCGATGACATTTGAAATGTAGATGAATAAAATATCCAATTAAAAACAGAAGTAGTATATATGCCTACCCACACCACCTGCTTCCTAGTCTCACTGGCACTGTGCTATAGACTGGCTTTCTGTCTGCCATCTCAGCGTTAGTTAATTTACATCTACACTGCTTTGTCATTGCACACTAAGGAAACGGAGTTTCTACCTGGAAAATCTGGTTTACACAAAATAAACAGCATCAATACAATCGACTTTTTAAATTTGTGAGGGAATTTTAAACGCAAAACAAAAAATATGCTGCAAAATGGGGAAATATTATGTACAAAAAAAATGCTGATGGAAGAAAGTTTGCAGAATAAAAAGTCCAGAGGAGAAAAAATAGAGACATCTGGGTTTTAACTACAGTTTCTCTGTAGTTTGGGAGGAAATGGAGAGGGGCTAGCTAGATGTCTGAATTCCTCAAGGCTGCCTGCCAGTCAAAGAGGGAATGTCTGCTGTGGATGCTGATTCAGACTGTGAAGAGCCAGTAAGATTCATTACTGTGCTTGGCCAGCATGTAATGGCAGCAGAATCCACTGATGTATATTTAAACCGAATCTTCATAACCAAGGTCTTAAGTAAACAGTCGCCAGCTGCAAAAGAAAATTATAATAAGGCCTTCAGTAGGGAGTGTCTCTAAGAAGTTGGAAACTCTATGCACCACTTTTCTCAGACATCACTTGGTCATTTGTGGTTGTCAACACTGTGATGCTTTAGCAGTCATTCTGTTGCTGAGCTATGCAGGTCCTTGTGCTATTTATAATTTTCTGCCGGACGAGGAGTTCACCTGTAGTGTAAGTGAAGTCCCTTGACAGATTAAATCCATCCACTTACAGAGGGCTTGATTTCCAACGGAACCCACAAAAACGCATGCACCCAAACCTTGGAAATCCAGGTAGGTGTCTAGGCAGCCCAAACTTGCAGTCTTCATCAAAGGCAGGTGAGACTGGAGGTCCGAGGGATTTCTCAAGAGGTGATACTGGTCTCAGTGCTGAGTGTAAAAAGTCAGCATTATCTTGCTCACCCAATGCTAACCATCACTGCTATGTTAAGATTGGTAAGAACCTATAGCTTGTGCTGTGCTCTCTAGAGCACAGCTTCTGTGCAGCCCTTTTAAGTGCTCTCTCTTATGATCAGAGTTAAATGCCTGTGTTATGTGTTTTTTTAAGTGATGGATAATACAATTTTGCCAGTAAGCGGGAGAAATACCACTAACCATCCAAACTGATATATATTATCCTTTAGTCACACACACACACACACACAGAGAGAGAGAGAGAGAGAGAGTTATTTTATACAACTGGGTCTGGTTTTCTATAGTGATTAGTTGAGTGTCTCAAGGGAGCTGGAAATCACTCTTGGTGTTTGTTTATCACCCCACCCCTTTCTCCATTCTCCTAATGCCCATTTCAAATGAGAATCACCTCCAGTGATGCATAGTTATAAGGAATGATCAATTCATCCAATTCATATCAGTAGTTAATATGAACAGTCACAGTTGCCTGGGACCCTTTTCACTTTAGTACTCAGAATACTGTGCCCTTCCCCCAAAAAAGCCCTCTTAGTTGCAAGGAAATTAAGCCCTTTGGTGGCCCTGTTGCATACCATCTTCTGAAAGAGTTAGAAGAGATCATGGTTCCT
The DNA here is from genome assembly GCF_963924665.1 of Micromys minutus. Lineage (NCBI taxonomy): Eukaryota > Metazoa > Chordata > Mammalia > Rodentia > Muridae > Micromys > Micromys minutus. Next base: position 806,952 of record NC_137968.1, read on the forward strand.
AGTTACTTATCTTAACGGCACTAAGCAACCAGTAGTCCTTCTTGTCAGTTTATCTGGATAATTTTGCTACATGAAGAAGATTACTGGGCAGAGCATCGCTGTAGAATCCTGAAACAGTGAACTACAATGGACTACAATGATCTGTGTAGTTCCACCTGTGTTACTTCTGAAAGACAATAATGTACTGAGTCAGAAGACATATGTGAACCCAGGAGGTGGTCGTTCCATCTCTGACTTGGAGTCTCACAGATCAATGTATAGACCAGCCTTCCCACTGCTAAGATCTCTAGTGTGAAAATGAAGTAAAGGTACAAATTTTTAATGGAAAGAGCTACCAGAGAAGGAACAAAAGTCACAAAACATATGTTTTCATACTTTATTACCACCTCTTCTTGGACCAGTAAGTTTGCCTCTCGGTTTCCTCATATAGAAATTTTTCAAAAATTCATTAACGACACTCTTAGGAGTCTTCTGATTACTTAGTGACAATACACAAAACATGAATAAATGTTATGTTATACTATCATGTGGAGGTATAATTTTCATGGGCCATGAACTAGTACCAGGGATATAAACCATGATCGGTGGCCTAAATGTTTGTTTTTAAGCCAAAAATATGAACATGAGTATTTATTATATATAATGCTATGCATAGCATATATAATTCCATTAAAAGTCAGTTATACATATCCATTCACATATGTGTGTATAAATTATTGTTTTCATGCCTTATTAACAAAGCTGAGTAGTTGGTTATAGCAAAGAGGGTATAAGCACACTTAAAATATCTAGTTTCTGCCTTTAACAATATATATTGTCTACTGACCCTGATCAAATAAAATGGCTCCAAGATTGATAGTCCAAAGCCAAAGTCTTACTGTAGTATCCCAAGCAAATAGTACATACACCCTCCCCCCACACACATACATTTCATGTCTCTCCCTACCCCCTTCCTTTCTCCCTATCTGTCTTACTCTCGATTGAACTGTACCTAACGGGAATGTAAGTAAGAAAATAAAGCTTCTTCTCTTGCCCAAATGTTGTTGTGACAATAGACAAGAAACAAAGGGCACTGATCTTTTTCTGAGGGAAAGACTATTTAAATTCAAAGTCTGATTTATCAGATCGATGCTGTAAGATGACTCAGAACGATGAGTCGTGTGCTATTCTGTTATACACCCTCTCCTCTATAGCAGTGGGGGGGTAGATTACTTAGATTGGTGATGGCATACAGACTTATGCACTGTGGTGCTTCATCAAGAGTCAGACTACTACATAAGAGTCTGATTGAATCACAGTATCCAGTCAGGAGTTTGAGTTTTAATTGCTTCTTCATCCCTTGATCCTCTGAAGACTGTCATTAAACATTTACAAGACATGAACTTCAGATCCTGCCAATATCTTTCTGAGATTATCCAGCTGGACATTTCAGTCCAAGACAGAAGAGCCCTGGGTGCATGAGACAAGACTACTCTCAATGCAGAACAAATACCAAAAATTTTTCTCTGTGTTGAAACTTGAATGTATATTTGATTCATAACTGCAAGACTCATGCAGGCAGCTTAAGAACACACAAGCATAGCTAAAACCCAACAACAACAGCATCGACAAAAATACCATTACACAATGTATTTAAATATGGGATCTTCTCCTTACCAAGAATCTGCTCCAAAATCAAGGAAAGGTGTTCCCAAGAGCAGTTCTTGTGCGACTGAAAATAGTTGCGCAAGGCATTCATGGAGAACGTTGAGCATTACCAGCTCTCCTGCAGCTGAGTGACAGGTGCTGCATTCCAACTTCAGATTTATGAAATAGGCAGATAGGTGGCTATCATTTTCTCTATAAAATGATCCTTTGATTTACAAATAAGTTTACTCCCATGATCCTTCAGCAATCTGTTGCCATTAGAGCACAGTGTCAATAAAAATCTGCTTGTTAGATCTACACCTATGCTTTTAAAGCATGAACCTAAATTGTAAGATATTTTTTAAAATATACTTTGTATTAAGAGGCAGATTTTGTCAAAGGACTTTTCTTCTGCCCCTAGTAACTTAATATTACTTTGTATTTATGAGTATCCCAAATAGATGGAATACAGAATTCTTTAACAAGCTTATGTGAATATTATGTCATATAGTTATATGTTACATAGTATATACATGATTTTATTGAGTAAATATTGATTTTTTTAAAGATCAATCAACTGGAATTTATAAGTAGGAATGAGAGCACTAAAAGCCACTATCACAGTGAGCAAACCTAATGATCAAAGTCTTCATCAGAAAACCCATATGGCAAGAAAAATTAAAGAAAGCGTATCAAGTCAAAACAAAACTGTATCAGATACAGTACAGAGCTTCAAAAAAGGTACCAATTTTCTGATACCTGCCATCCAATAAAAAATTATATATTAAAAATAAGCCTTTATAAGAAGGTAAATAAGTCACTAAGTCTAAAGGCATCTGGCCTGTAAAATATCTTTTGAAAGGATGTCACTCTTTAAAGCAAAAAGATTAATACATATCAGGCTTATAAATATAAAAATATATGATTACTACTGCAAAGAACAAGAAAGAAAAAGATGCAAATATACTATTCAAAGATTCATAAATATATGAAGGGCAGACCTGGCAAAGTCTGTTACTCTTTACAGTGAATACCATCAATTCTAGAGAAACTAATAAAAATAATTTATAAACAATAAAACGTAGATAAGATAAACCACAACTTACATTTACACAATGGAATACTACTCAGCCACCAGAAACAATGACTTAACCAAATTCTTAAGAAAATGGCTGCATCTAGAGAATATCACCCTGAGTGAGATAACCCAGTCACAAAAGAACAGACATAATATGCAGTGACTGATAGTGGGATGCTAACCCCAGAGGCTCAGACTGCCCCAGAAACAACTCACAGACTGTATGAAGTCCAAGAGAAAAAGAAAACAAAAAAAAATATTCATGCTCAATCCTTACCCACCAAGAACACATTGACAAATTCCGGGTTGTACCCTGTATTACATGTACTGTCTGCTCATTGTAAAAAATAAATAAATAAATAAAAAATAATCTTTACACACCAAGAAAACTTTGACTATTTCCAGGTTGCATCTTGTTTTACATGTACTTTATGCTCATTGTTACTGGTGGGATCTTTATCACACCATCAAACCTTTAAAAAAAAAAAAGTACTGACAAAAATGTATTGTATAATTTTATGCAAAAAATGCTTAAAATCTGTACATTCATCTTTGTTTTGTAAAATAAAGTTGTTAAAAAAAGATAAACCACAACTTAGGGAGAAATAAACGTCTGCTAAAAGAGAGGAAGGGGCAGATGCAATAATATACACCGGTCATTCTAGCATTTATGGAGCAGAGGCAATAGGACTGAAAGTTTCAGGCCAGCATGGGCCATGTAGCAAGGTTCTAGTATCAGTGTCCAAAAGCTCCTGTGATAGAGCTCATGGAGTAAATGCTCTTGCTATGAAGAACTGAAGCCCTGAGTTTGATCCCTGGAGCCCATATAGAAAGCTAGGTGCCAAGGCTATACATCTATAATCCTATATACTATCCTATCCAATCAGTAGTTGATCCTAACTGCAATTCTTCTGCAAGATGGGAAGTAGAGACAAGAAAACCACCTGGAGACTCATGGGGCAGTCAGCCTGTAGTACGATGTATGGTAAAAACAAGAGACCCTGCTAGTCAGTTTGGAAGCAAAATAATAACTCCTAAAAATTGTCCTCTAACTTCCACACATAGGCTATGACATATACACAATTCTAATATCTCTTTCCCTCTTTCCCCACCTCCTCTCAATAATAACTTAAATACAAGTTAATAAAAGAAGGGAAATAAAAACATAAAATAGACATGAAGGTGAATTTATTTCAATAATGAGATGGGAGGAAAGCAGTTTCCGGATGGAAATATGTAACACTGTGTTCTCACATAATTAAGGTTCTATTATCTGGCCACATTCAAAATCTAGAAAGATCTCTTTGGTTTGGGCAGTGAATCTAAGATGCAGAAGGGAACTGTCATTTAGAAAGTGCCCTCATAGCATCTACATGTGTCACCACTCTGGCTCTAAGGCCAGAAGGCCATGGCAAGTGTGACTATCCTTTTACCCTTTTACCAAGAACAAAAATATGGCTTGATGTGGAAAACCCGAACAGCCCACCAATCAACTCTCAAGACTAGGATGGAAGACTGGCCAGCAGCCGAGCTCCAGGTACAGTGAAAAGTTCTGTCTCAGAAAAGTAAGGTAGAAGTGATTCAGAAGAACACCCCAAAATCCTCTTCTGGCCTAGGCACACACATGCATGGGAACATACCAAATCATACATGTGCATCTATACCACATGTGAATGCTACACACATGCACACACAAAAGAAGAAACAAAGTGAACCGATTCAAAAATCTATCTGAAGGTTCTACCAGTATTGATTAACCAGAACAATTATGAAAAGAGTAAATAAAATGAAGGAATAAGTACTAGCCTTTAAACATGGATAAGTTAAATTTCATTAAAATTTAAAGGTTTCTTTTGATGCAAGATTACATTCAAAATAAAAACTATAGATGAGAAAATACAGTCACCAAGAAAAGACTTATGCCTCAAATAATTTAAAAGAAACAATTCAACAAAAATTAGCAAACTAGTTTGGGAAATGTGTCACAGTGAAGATACACGCATACCCCACAGGTACACAGGAAAGTATTCACTGCACTGTTAGTCCTCACAGAAACAAAGGAAGAACAATGTGGATTCACAGATGATGCAGACATATGAATGGGTTCTCATTTCCATGCTGAACAACAACACTAAACCCAGAACAGCAGTATGGTTTTTTTCCATTCATGTGACATCCTGAGAAAGGCAATTCCAATCATCACTAAAGAGAAGCGCATGGGGGGTTTCCCATGGCTGGAGTAGGAACGTCTGAACTAAAGAGAGATTAAGAGAAACTTTTAGCAGTGATGCAAGTGTTCTGCATCTTCACTGAAATGGAAAGTACCCAGCTATGTGTTCTTGTCCCGATTCGTCAAGAATATCCTTTAAATGAATCGGTTACCTTTCAAAACTTGATGGTAAGACCCTATTGTTGAAGACATCACATGCTTGAGTCATAGAACACGAAGCTGGTCCTGACATAGAAGCTTCATTCTCATTGTCTAGTGTTTCTAGTGCTGGAAGATGTTATCCACACTACCAGTGACTACACTATGAACCTTATGAGCTAAAATAATCCAGCAAGACAAGCTCACTGGTGTAATAATGTCACAAATATCAAATAAGTAAACAACTATTTTCTGAATGAAGTCCTGCTACAAAGGATGAAACCTATTCCAGAATCTTTATCAGGGTCAAGAACCTATGACTATAAAAGTCATAGGACCTAGGAAACAGCCTACTACTATTATTCTGCTGAACTGATATAGTATTAAACCAATTCTAATCACCTATTATACCCACTGATTAATATATCTCTCACTGTCATCCAAGGCCCTTGGCCTTTCCTTTGTATTTCTATACTTAAGATCTATGAATTCAATGCGAGAAGGTCAGCAAAAGCTTATGACTGACTTCTTTGTTTATAATCATTATTACCTTTAAGCTGGAGTTTACTCTTCTGTAAAAGGAGGGATAATAATTACAGAATCATTGTGAATTCTTGATAAGATAATGCGTGTAAGTATTAGTACAAGCCATGGATCGTAGAAAGCATTTAGGAGATTTTAGCCATAGTTTATAGTGATGGATTTGTTATCTCCATTCATGATTAAAACTAAGCTAAGTAGCTTATCTTTCTGTAGCCAACTCTCTTACACGAGAGCATAGACATATTCCTTTAGGATAATCTGCACTGAGACAGAAGCAAAACTAGAAAATAAGAAGAATCTGGAGGCTTCCAGATCAGCTCAGTTTTTCTCACTATTAGAGCTGCCTGTAAACTATCCATGGGACAGCCTGATCATTCTCCTGCATATGATGAGGGCTGGTGAGATGGATTAATTGGTTAAGCGCTTATGCATACATGAAGAACTAAGTTCAGATCTGAGGAACCCATATAAAAGCTGGGAGTGGTAACATATTTGAAATCCCACTGCCCCTTCAGCAAGATGAAAGTCAGACAGAAGAATCCCAGGAAGCTAAGCGTCAGCCTGTCATATGCAGAGAAAACAATATCATGAAAAGCAAGGATCAACACTTACATGCACACATCATATGAGCACATACACACAAATATAAATAATGATATTAGATTTATCTCCTGTTGTTCATGTAACAGCTTCTTGTGACCTTGACACCAAGACTGTAAAAAGCTCATTTTGGCTTAGACTCTTTGTCCTTCCAGAACCTAATTCAATTGTCCCAGAGGCATCTTGTGGGGAGCTTCAGAACTAAATTTACATCACCCCCTAAAATTACTTTATGCTTTAAAATGATTGCATCTTTCTTTGTAATCCAGTATAACTATATAGTCACATTCTATTGGGGCCTCTTAAGAGAAATGGATTGTATGATTGGAAGGGCTTGCCAACTTCTCAAGACTGACTCTACTTCTAAACACTTCCAATCTATCCTGTAACATTCAGAAAAGTTACTTCTGCTTCTCTTCTTTTCTTGGGATACATAAGTTCCAGACCAGCATGGGTTACAGATTGAAACTCAGTTACAAAACAAACAAAACGCATAGTCCCTTTGATTATATGGCAACACGCCTTTTAAAAACAGTCACCTGACTTTATTAGTTCTTAAATAGAAAAAAAGAAAGCCCTTTTCTCTTTTGCTATAGCCTTGATTTCTCCTTGTAGATATTATTAAAATGGCAGTAAAGCATCCTTCTATAAAAACTGGGTCTCTTTTCCCTATAGAATAAATATTTAAGGGTTTAGTAATAAATGCTGAGTTTTCAAAACTCTATCAGCTTGGCCAGGTGAAGTGAGGACCATTCATCAGGAGTTCTTAGATTCTCTCTTGTAACTGGTCCATTTTACTCTCAATCACCCAGCTTCCCAAGACCATAATCTGACATTTAAGAATGGCTTACAAAAGTAGGACTCCAGCCCAAGTGTTTGTGCAACAATGCCAACAAACCCTGCTGAGTTGCTAACCTTGTGTGGGGGAATCAGATCACAACCAGCACATGTATATGACTTTTTCTTCCCCTCCCCTCTCCCTCTCCCTGGGAGGGAACCAGGGCAGCAAGTAGAGTGAGTCACACCAGACAAATTCCCATCTAGAAAAAAGCTCGTCTCCCAAGACAGGGCAGTGAGATCAGGTAGACAGTAAGGATTTTTAAATCAGAGAAACCCAAACCGGAATCCTATTTCTATTGGCTACTACTCTGTGGTGTTAGACAAGCCTCAAGGCTGTTGTCCATCTGCTGCTGTTTTGTGATGATGAGTTGCTCGTGTGTCACTTAGAAAATTAAATAAAATAATTTCCAAAGAGCTCCAGGCACACAGGAAGCACTGGGTAAATAATGATGAAAAAAAGGCCTTTTACTTCCTCATAGGATGGCTCTGTAACTACCCTTGTGTATTACTGGTTAGTCTTACTAGGATTTTTAGTACTAGTTCTATTGCTACCATCCATTTCGTCAACTTTATGGGAGATGTTTTAGTGCCCCACAGTTCAGCCACCCTCAGACCTGGAGGTCACCAGGAGTCTCAGTGCTGACCTCAAGTATGTGCTCAGAATTGTCCTGTGCACACCCTGGAAACTTTGAATATAAGCTTGGAGGTTCTGGGGTAGGTGAAAAGTTTATAAAGTCAAACTGTAATACTTTTAATTACATTTGAATTGAGGATCTTTTTCTTTCTTACTTGAGCCTGTATTTTGTTTCCTTTTTTTTTTTTTTTTTCATCCCCTATGATTTGTTTTCCCTTCTGAGTAGCTATGGGTTAGGAAGCTATTCATTAACTACTCCTGATTCTAATTTTTCATAAGATTTAATAGGGATTAAACAGCCTCCTTGAAAAAAGGAGATTAAATGCCTGCAAATTCTATGAATTGACTTCTTAATTGTTTTCATAATGCTTTTTCACATGGTAATGTGGCTGAAAAAATAATTTTAATTAAATTTTAAATGTATTTTTAGCACTTTATGCCCTAAGGAGACTGTTTCCTTGTAGGAAATATATTAAGAAGACAACATTCTTCTCTAACCTCATAATTATTATGATCAGGGGAAACTCCGTAATACATTCCATTGCAATTCAATCATGTGCTCCAGACTGCATGAGATCTACTTATAAAGGAGAAATGGATTTTCCACAGCTGGTTGCCTGTGTGCAGCCTTCACACAGCACAACAGCCATGTATTTGGTAAAACAACAGACTTGAATATCTATCTTTCCAAAAGTTCTCATAACATAAATTTCTCAATTTTTTATGAAAGCCTATAGATTACATTTGTAGGAGGGATGACACCCAAGAAGGGAATCTCTGACTATGTCTTCAGAACACAGCAAGTACTTGTTCTTGTTTTGTACACATACCATGGACATTACCAGTATGTCTTTTGGTTGCAATGCACTGTGAACAGTATTCAGTAGAATATGTATCTCCTATGATAGTCACAGACAAGGTATTACCTAAGCTCAGAGCTGGGAAGTACTTTTGTGAGATGAGTGTTTGCAAGAAATAACTCAAGGGTATGGAAAAGGGGGAAGGGGGCAGAGGAAGAGAAAGAAAAATTTAAATCAGGGTCAAGGCAATGTCACATAAAACAAATTTTATGGTCCAACCATGACATCATTATAAACAATCATCAGAATTTTGATTGATTAAATTAGGACTTTAAATCCTCTGAGTGGCATTTAATTGATGCTATGGATATATTGGAGCTTCTGTGGGTATAGAACAGACATAATAAAGACTCAATTGAGAGCCTACCAATCCTTAGCAGCATCTTGAACACTGGCTGATTCCTGATTTTCTGATTGAATCTGAAGTGGAATGACCTTGACTTTAAAGGTCAAACAGAAGATTTTTAGTTAGAATCTGGGCCTATCTCCCTCTGTTCCATCAGCTGCGTCTCCTCTCTCTTTGGCTGACATCTTTACATCCTAAATCTCCCTTGAAAACATTCTCCAACAGTGAAAATTCTCAGAATGCTGTAGTTTGTTTCCAGGGGAGAATGTTTCTCCACAGAGCAAACTCCTCTTAGGAGCCTTCCATTTCTAAAGATAACGTGATGGTTTCCTGTTCAGAGCTCATACACCTGTCAAAAGACACCATGCAATTCTCCTTCAGTTTAGCTAGCATTCACCCACCATTCTCTGAAATTGAAATGCAGGAGCTCCCTCTAGGCTGGTTCTTTAGATCAGTGGCTGTCAGTGATAAAGTGTCTCAGTGGAATTACAGGGACAAAGCTCCGGGACTGTCAATGGGCCTTTTAAAAGCTCCTTGGTGGAGATAGGCAAGTTTCTGGGTTGTTTTTACTTTGCATAATGTCATGGGAATCTAGATGATGTAGGAGGAAATACCTTCTTTAAGTAACAGGCTCTAAAGGAAGGCAGTCAGACATCACCGATCCGGCAGCCAGGTTCCTTCAGTGAGAGACACAAAGGTAATTTTGGAAGCCTGTAAAGGACATCCCAGTATGTCTTGCTTTTGTTTTTCCAAAAGGGAAATTGAGTCCCTTTTCTACCAGCCAACTTGCAATATGCTTAAGATGCCCTGTATGGAATAAAACCAGCTCCAAGTGATCATACTCTGCTCGGATTAAATGTCCCTCGCTGTATCCTAATCCATCCTCCATACAATCCATTTTATGAACTTCTTGACTCTGTCCTTTTGTGTGTATGTGACTTTGACATTCACTTGGTTCTGTCTGAAATCTAGGAAGTGTGTGCTCCCTACTAAGCAATTCTAAAATGTCACCGTTTTATGAAGCCATACTATCACCAGAGAAAATGTGCAGACTTGACTTTTCTGGGTATGCCATGGGCTTGTGGTGTAACAAAGTTCCTGGTTTTTAATGCGCCCTGCCCTTTTTACAGGGAAGGGTGGTTATTTTCACTAACATTCTTCCGTGAGAATTCTAGAAACTGATTGCTATCAGACTGTACTCCAGCTGGATCCTTACCTTTTCATTTCTGGAGTTATCTGCCCATTCCTGGTCTCCCTGAGATGAAGCCACAGTTATCCTAATGTTCCAGCCAATAGCTGCCAAGGCTGTACTTATGTGAATATACCAGCCCATGTTTAGGACTCACCATTATCAGTTTCTTATTTCACCTGTCAATTATTGACCCAGTTTTTCTCGTGTCTCTCAAATTACAATGTGCACATATTCTATGTACCCAAAATACCTGTAACCACTGCTCTCTATTGTAATCTTAAGGATTCATGCTGGACATGTCCCTCATCTTTCTGTAACTTGCAGTGACTCTCTAAGGATGAACTACTATGGGGTGTGCTAATAAATCCCATTGCCTTCTGATTGTTGTTGGATTTGGCTCAGGGAGACCCGGAAGAGTTTTGGGAGGCATCAGGTAGAGACTGAGGTCCAGGCCTCTAAACAACCATAGCCTCTCACTTTTGTTCTAACAGGAACTTTTAATTCCTTCCTATCCCAACCCTCTCTCCTCTTGTAAGCCTAAGGTAGGCAATGGCTCTCCACTGTGGCTGGTCCTGGCTTGTTTTACCCTTTATTGAATTTATTTACCACTAATAATTCTGTATAAGTCATCTCTTCAGTAAATTCTTCAAGTTGCCAACTAAGTCCCATACTTTCCTATAAGGACCCTACACGTCCTACTCATAAAACTAGCTCCAATTCATTCAGTAAGTAAATATATTTCCAACTTGTATTTGGGGGATATATCATAGACATTGGCAGCACAGTGGGTATCAAAACAGTAGATTGCTGTCTGTAAGCAGGTGAGAGTTGGTGACAGACAAGACCTGTGATTGGACAGTAGAAAAGGAGGACAGGCTGGGAATTTTTCAGAGACACGAGAGATGAGAGAAGAACAACTCAGACACCTGTCGCTTTAAAAAGCCACTGGTAGCTATGAATATTTTATAAGGGATGGATAATTATAGGACTATTTGTCTTATCTAGGTGAGCAGTTTATATCCACATCAATTGGCTCTAAGTTTATTGTGTGGATGTTTTCTGGGCTGAGAATTTATTCTTATAAATATGATCGATAAATTACAAGCTTCAAGAGTTTTGATTTTTTCCGGGTTACTGGGAATTGTGACTATAGCCACAGGGGGCAGATGCTGGGTATGTGAGCAGAGTCCACAGCCAGAGAGCAGCAAGATAGGTAGTCTCTACATGGGACTAGCCAAGGAAGCAACAAGACCGTGGGACCAGAGAGTAGCTAGTGTTAGCATATCATGGTGCCATTTCATCATCATCATTATCTAATGCAACATATCTGACTCTGGGAGGCTTACAAGGTTATGGTAAAAGACAGTTATACCAAATGGTGGTGGTGAAAGTGAGGAGAGCACACAGCATAAGGACTGGCCATTCATTTGTGACACTGTTACAGCTCACAAGCACATCTTCCCCTACCGCAGAATAAGGTTTTCGATGGTGGAAATTGAAAAGCATTTTCAATTCCTCATAGGCAATGTCAGACCAGATTAAAAGTAGGTAAAGGAGGCAGGGTAATTAGGTTGCAGCTCTCAGGTGGGCTAAAATAAGGGGGTTTATAGAGATTAGGTAAAGAATTATGGCATGGTGCCCATACATGGTCAAAATCTGAGCCCCTGGGTGGGCACTCTAAGGACCATTAGTTTTCCCTGTATGAGTGGGGTTGGGGGAAAGAAGACAGACAGGTTTCCCAGCTTGTGCAGAGGATGAGCAGGGATTCCAGCCTAACAGAAATGAAGTTCCATCTACCTTTCTGTCAGGTTTTAAGTCTTTGTCTACTGACTGGACTGTTATGGAGATTCAATAAACATTTCCCCGGTTGAATTGGATTGAACCCTCAAAACACTTATGAACCTCAGCTCCAGCTGCCCATTGGAAGGTGGAGAGATCGCACCCTTTTGAAACTCCTTGGTGAACAGATAACATGTTTTACTGATTTAGAAAGAAAATCACTACACGGGGAAGAAAAACCACTTAAACACGGGTGAAGAGTTTGATAGCTCTTATCAAACATCACATGTTAATTGACACTTACCAGTAGGCATAGGAGCCATTCACCATCAGAGGGTTAATGAGCTTTCTTCTCTGCTTCTCATTTCTCAATAGCCTGTATTAAGTTTAGTGGAACCATGGCTAACTTTACCCTGGAAAGCCTGAACTTCACTCCAGAGTGAGGAGTTTAGGAAAATAGATAGAATATATCTTTTACTGAAACTTTCAAAACTTAGTATATCATGGAGAAAATCAGTCCTGGACAATGGAGGTCTCGGGAACAGTTGTGACACCCAACTTTTTGGGCAAGAAAAAGAAGGGCACTATTGCTGTCCTAATTTCATGGCCATTCTATTTCTCCAAAACCTTATTGGTTAAAGCAATTATTGTCTGGAGGCAGTAACAATACAAGGTAAGAATCAGCAATGGGAAGACGGGGCTAGCCTTTCCCTGCATCCCCTAACAGCATGGGTGTTTAGGACAGACATGAAGCATATATATATCCTCCCGGGTGCTAACTTTCTTCATAATCATTAAAACAAATATGTGACCAATGACTTCTAAAGTCTCTAGACTGAACAGAAGCAAAGTAGATAGCTTTCAAACCAACAGAGTGGAGGGAAATTAACCCAAAAGGGGACATGAAATATGGGCTTGAGATAGTGGGGAGGGAAGAAATCTAGAAATCACAAGGAAAGAAGAGCTAACCCTTAAGTGGTATAAGCAAATCTAACTAAAAAATTAACCATAGTCGGCATAAGGGCATTATAGTTTCCTACTACAACTCAAATATTCCCAAGACACAGTTTGAAAACACTCATAATATAAAGGACAAGAGATGCAAAATGAAGGAGAAAGGCAAGCTGTGTAGTGTTCTGCATAAAGAAGCAGCTGGAGCATTTTACCCATAGAAGGAGCTGGATTAAATACAGGAGAAACACAAAAATCTAAAGAGCTCGGTAACCATGAAAGACATTGAATCATCACTTAGCATTTTTATCATAAGTGAAATATCAGAAGCATTGCTACACATGAAGAGGACCATCTAAAATCAATAAAAGTTTAATCTACCAGAAAGACCAAATTTCATGTATCCCTCAAAACCTATCTTTAAATATATAGATTTGAAGTATAAAGAAATAAAGATATTTCTGGAGCTACAAAATATCTTTGCATTAGAAAGCATATTGAAAATCACAGATAAACAATTTTGGCCATACCTTCCCATACTTATAGGTCAGATGTATAACAAGTCAATAAAGAGTTAAAGTTTGAAGAACACAGTAAAATATTTGGTCTGCTGACATGCCCAGCAGACTAGACATACATTCTTTACAAGCAATGCATATGGAAGAGTTTTGAAAGCAGACATGACAGTAGGCCATGAAGCAAGTCACAACAAAATCCAAAGAATTTGTCCTGTGTAGCAAACACTGCATGGTAGCTATGTTAAAAATTAACAATAAAAGATAAACAATGGAGCTCCATATTCATTTAAAACATAAGTTGATAACATGTGCAACCTATAAACTAAAAGGCATCTAAAACTGAGCAGACACGGATACTCTAACCAAAGTTGGTAAGACTGGAGTCTTAGGGAGTATGCCAGAGACAAGGAAACTTTTCAAAGTAATAAACCAAGTGTTTAGCTCAAGTATGAAAACAAACCAAAGAGACATGAAAAATGATTAAATATAAGAAAAAAATTCACAGAAAGAAAACCTATAGAATACCAAATATTCTATAATCTAGATACCCAAATACCCAAAGATCCCACATGTGTATCTTTTCCCTTGAAAGACAAACAAAAATGACAAATTGCTGCCAAGAGAAGAAACACTGATAAGCTATGTCAGATACAAAAAAAGAGACATCATTGTAGAATGGATGAGCTTATCAAAAGGGTATTACTGACAACACTTCATTGATTGATTTAAGGATTGGTCAAAACTCGCACATTCCTAGGAAGCCAATTTCCAAAGATTATCAAACATAAATATCTCAGTATCCATGAGAAAAATTAACATTTCTATCATAAAGACATTATCAAACATAGGTAGTTTATAAACGTTCTATAAAATAACCAGAAGAGAATTCATATCTATTGTGCAAGCTAACCCAGAATATAGACAAGAGAGAAACTCCATCTTATGACTCATATGTGGATTTATTTTTGTTTGATATTCTCTGTATTAACATTTGAAATGTTATTTTATTTCCTATCCTCCTCCCTTTTCTTCCATGAAGATGCTCCCACTCCGAACCACCCACTCCCACCTCAGCACCTTGGCATTCCCCCTACACTGGGAAAACGAGCCTTCAGTGGACCAAAGGCCTCTCCTCTCGTTGATGCCAAACAATGCCATCCTCTGCTGCATATGCAGCTGGAGTCATGAGTATCTCCATATATAATCATTGGTTGGTGTTTTACTCCCTGGAAAGTCTGGGCAGGGGGGTTGGTTGGTTAATAATGTTGTTCTTCCCATGAGGTTGGAAACCCTTTTAGTTCCTTCAGTCCTTTCTCTAGCTCCTCTATTGGGGTCCCTGTGATCAGTCCAATGGTTAGCTTCAAGCATCTTCACTTTTATCACTGTGACTCTGGCAAAGCCTCTGAGTAGACATCCATACCAGGCTCCTGCCAGCAAGCACTTCTTGGCATCAGCAATAGTGCTTGGGTTTCGTGGCTGCATATGGGATGGATTCCCAGGTGAGGCAGTCTCTGAATGATCTTTTCTTCATTCCCTGCTCCTGTATTTCCTCCCAGGAGTATTTTGTTCTTCCTTCTAAGAAGGACTGAGGCATCCACATTCTGGTCCTCCTTCTTTTAGAGCTTCATAAGGTCTGTGAATTGTTTCTTGGGTAATCCTAGCTTTGGGAGCTAGTATCCACTTATCAGTGAGTACATACCATATGTATTCTTTTGTGACTGGGTTACCTCATTCAGGATGATATTTTCTAGTAACATCCATTTACCTAAGAATTTCATACAATCATTGTTTTTAATAGCTGAGTAGTGCTCCATTGTGTAAATGAACCACATTTTCTGTGTCAATTCTTCTGTTGAAGAACATCTGGGTTCTTTCCAGTTTCTGGCTATTATAAATATGACTGCTATGAACATGGTGGAATATGTGTCCTTGTTGATTTTTGCATTTTCTCTGACTGTTCTATCAACATTTACTATGGTAACTTCTGCCCGAGAGTCTCTCCTTTATGTCTTGTATTACGTTGGTGATGCTTGCATCTATGACTCCTGATCCCTTTCCTAGGTTTTCTATCTCATGTTTGTCTCCCTTTGTGATTACTTTATTGTTTCTATTTCCATTTTTACATCTTGAATGGTTTTGGTACATTCCGTTATCTGTTTGGTTGTTTCATCTTTAAGGGCTTTTACCTGTGTTGTCCTGTATTTCTTTATGGGAGTTGTTTATGTCCTTCTTAAACTTCTCTAACATCATCATGAGTTGTGATCTTAAGTCAGAATCTTGCTTTTCTGGTATGTTGGGGTATCCAGGACTTGCTGTGGTGGGGGAACTGGGTTCTAATGATGTCAAGTGGCCTTGGTTTCTGTTGCTTAGGTTCTTGAACTTGGCTCCCCCCCCCATCTACTTATCTCTGGTATTACCTGGTTTTGCTGATTCTGACAGTGGTTCGACCATCCTGTATGCCTATGTCTCGGCACTACTGTTGGACCAGCACTCTCACAGTAGGGTCTGGGCACAGAGTTCCCTGGTACCAGGTCAGCTCCAGGTGCAGATGGAAACCAGAAGGATCCTGTCCCAGATGGCTCCTCAGTCCCAATGTCCTGAGGGCTCTATGAGCAGAAGTGGTGGTCTTACTTGTACTCTCAGGTATTTCAGCACTTCTGGGGGGACCAGTTTTCTCCCAGTGGGGGCTGGGTACTCTAGCACCAGGTCAGCTCCAGGCCTACAAATGTTTTATAACACCACCAAAAGGTATAAAAAGACTGTTAAAATAAATTCATAATATGGTATTCCCATGTTTTATGTGTATGAATGTGTTGCATGCATGTCTCTATACTATGTGTGTTTTTGCTGCCTTCAGAAACCATAATTGGATACTAGAGTCCCTGAAACTGGGGACACAGACAGTTGTGAGCCACCATGAGCTGGAGCTCAAACATAGGTTCTCTGGAAGAGCTGCCAGTTAAGTGCACTTAACTTTAAGCATTCTCTTCACCTCTGGTACTATGAATTTTAAACGGTTACAAAACCTCAAATAAAAGCAAACCATCAGTCCATTTTCATGAACAACAACAACAAAAAGCCCACAAAATAGATACGTATACATATCTTCTTCAAATTAATATGCAAATTTATATAATGCTGGAAAATATACAAGAATAATCTAGACAATTAAAGTAATTCTGACGTTTATCTGGAGATCAGATGTTTAAGAATAATCAACACACAACTTGGAAGAGAAGAAAGGGGAGGAAAGAAGATAAGAGGGGAGTGGAGAAGAAAGGGAAAGAGAAACAGTTCTGCCAGATGCTGAGTAGTAACCTGAAACTAGACCACTAACTCATTGCAATAGACATTTGCAAATCAAGATGTGTGCACCAGAAGAGTAAACTGGGACACACAGTGACATACTACAGCTTCCATGAGGAGAGGTTTTCTATGCGTTGTATTTTGTTTTTTTGTGGGGGTGGGGATGGGGGTAGTGTATGTGCATTCTTGTGAATGAGTATGTGTGTGTGCATGCATGTTTGAGATAAAACTACCAAGACACAAGAAGTGATCAGAGCATGAGCAAGCCATGAGTCCTTGGCAGGTAAAACAGAACCGGTGAAGGCATGGCTTTCTCATGTGCTGGAAACTGCTGCCTTGCATTGAATGATAGACACATCCTCTTCATAGCATCAGCTAAGACATGCACATGTAAGCTCTCTGCAGTCTTCTCTGTATGTTGTGAATTCCACAATAAAACAATCAATCTGCTGGACTGCTCCTGAGCTGCAGCTACTCCTTCGTAAGACAGTCCAAGCAGGTGTTGAAGGATAAATTGGAGAGGCTGTTTCTCCAGGCTCTAATTTGAGGCTGAAACTTGGACTTTTTGATTCTTGAAGCTCTCATTCTTATTGTACTCTTAACCTGCTGTTAGGCTCTTTCCCAGGTTTTGTCATCAAAGTTAAGGCATTCCTGGAAGTCTCTCACAGCCAGACAAATCTTACTAGCCATGGTAATATCATATAGGTATTTGTTTCTTCTCTGCCACTTCTATTAGTGGGGAGAAAAGGCTAACAGATGTGGGAGGGCACCAATGGTTTCTGAACAGCTCGTCAGAATTCTCTCTCTTCTCCACAGGAGCCAGTCTGCATGATGACTTGTACAAATATTTCTTTTTCCATCATTCCCATGGAGACACCATGACTGCCATGGATCCAAAGCAGATGAATGTTGCTGCTGCTGTTTGGGCTGTTGTTGCTTATGTTGTTGCAGACATGGAAGAAATGCTGCCCAGGTCCTAAGATGGACAAGAAGGAGGGACCTAGTTCTCTGTAGCAGGGGATCCACATTCTGAATCTTCACAAGACAGTGTAATACACTAACTCCCCAGGATGTAGCTTTCCTTATATCTTCTGTTAACCATCTTTCCTTGACACTTTCATACCTGTTTCTAGAATAAGTGATGATCTCTACTGCACCACCTTGAAAATATTGTTTCCACTTTAAAAATAAACAACAAATATTTTAAAAGCTTCTGGTTTTTCATATTCATTTATAAACATTGAATTTAATGTAATGAGACCAATTTTGTGGTTTGTATTATGGAAAGAGGAAAAATTACATAATCTTAATATTTTAAGTGGATATGTGTGAAGAAATTTGACCATCTAGTTTGTACATATATTTTATGGAATTTTCAAATTGGTAAAAACAAGTTTACCTTTAGAAAAAAAATCAACACTATCTACATACTTTCAGATCTCTGAAAGATGTGTGCAGGGAGATATCACTAGATAAATGATATTGCCAGTTAACATGTATGTTTTATATATTTCAGTTTTTCACAGGCATGTTTTACAGCTACTTTTCAGAGATTGAAATCCAGATATAACAAACAATATTCACAAAACTCCCCAGATTAAAAAAAATCAATTCTTACCTACTCCATAGACAGTGCTACATTATACAATGTTTAATATTCAAGTAATCACAAGAATTACACAATACAGCAGGGTATGCTGGTACACGCCTATATTTCCAAAAAATGGGAGTCTGAGGTAGGACTATCAAGAGTTCAAGACCAGCTTGGACTTTGTCAAAAGTCCTTGTCTCAAAACAAACAGCAATAACACAACAAAAAACTTATCAAAAAACAATAGGGAAAAAGAACTTATTGTCAATGGAAAAAGAACAAGAGAGTTTAACATGTTAATCATAGATATATTAATATCTTGAGAATTTAATGTAAATATGGAGTTCACACAAGAACAGAAGTGAATTACACCAAGAAGATATAATGGAAATTATAAAATAGTAAAATTAAATTATTAAAAAATACAATGTCAGGAGACTTAAGGGCTCTTTATTTTATTTTTTAAGATTATTGCCCAACAGTAGACTGAGACTGAACAAGGCCAAGGAAAGCATGAATGAATTTGAATATAGGTCAGTAAAATTATCTAAATTGAAATAGCAAGATAATAAAGATAAAAAATATCAGAATGGATCATGTAACAACTATGACATAATCAAAAATGGTCTAATAGCCTGTGGTATAATTGAATTATCAGAAGGAAAACATAGAGCATCCATCTTATTAATGGTAATAAAGAATTAAAAGTATTGAAGGGCAGAATAAGGCTCCTTCTTTGCTGGTAAAGTAGGAGATCCTCACCCTGACTCTGAAGATTTAAAATAAATGGGGAGAGATATACATCTTTGAGATCAGAGTAGGCTTTCTCTCTTGCCTTAGGTGAACTTCAAATCCAGAGTTTCAGTGCTGTATATTCATGGTCATACTAAATTTTCATAGAGTTAGTGGCCTCTAGGTGCTTTTTCTGTGAGTTCAAAAACAAAAATAATCATGGGCAATGGGAGGCTGAGTCTGGGATAGAGATTGTTATAGATCCATAGGGTCTTTCAAAAAGCAGAGGTAGAGCCCTGGGTAGCTGCAGAGACCCTGGAAACAGGATACCATTAAACAGAAAGTCTAGGACTGAGTTTTCACAGAAAGCAGGATGAGCAAAGGGAAGGAGATACTTCTTCTCAATTTCAACACATCTTCCAATACAAATTCCATGAAAAGGTACTTATTTAGGGAAAAGATATAACAAGAATGCAAGCTTGCCTTCTGTCACGTGGCCTCCTACCACAGCAGAACCAAAGACAATTTAAAGACAGTTTAGTTTAGTTCTGACCTTTTGTCAAAAAAAAAAAAATTATTCTCAGGGTTTCCTACGCTAAAACTTCTCATTGCATTTTTATTTGTTCTTATCAATATAATGTTTGATGAAAATACTTTTTATACATATTTTTTAAATGAATGAGTTGACTAAAATATAGATAAAATAATTATATGTATAAAAAGGAATACCAAGAATATTTCTGTAGAAATTCTAAAGAATGTAAACATTTTAAATATGATGTTTTATAGATGTTGAGCAGTCAGTGGACTATAAATAAATCTGGCAGCCTACTCCATTACAAATACTAAGGGATCCCATCATAACTAAGACCCTCCAAAACAACACTTTAAAACAATGATCTTGACCTTAGGACAACTCTAGAAAATCAAGAGGAGCTTGTCACAAGTATGCAGATACTAAGGGAAAAGAAGACCACAAACTTATAAAGCTGTGACCTCACAGGAGCTATGATATTCTGAGCAAGAACAAGTCAAAGAGATGACAGAATTAACCAACAGCATCCTCTAGTCATTGATTATGTTAGGCTGCAGATTTTACATGTTTAGGTCTATTGTGTTTAAAGATGTGGAAATTTAAAAAGTAAAAGCAAGTAATTATTTTTAAAAATTTTTTTTAAAAAATCAAAGAGGAATCCAAGAAATATAAACTATAGTAAGTGAAACTGAAAAATTAAGAAACTACTAAAAGAATATATGGCACAGCTAGAGCCAGCTCACCACCAAGACTCACAGTAGTCCCCACTTTCTCTCCATTGACTCTCTGGGGAGACATAGACAGGAACTCACAGGGAGCAGGTATCGCCCTGCTACCTAAGAATGGACCATTCTGAATCCCATCTGTCCCCAGATCTAGAGCCAGCCCACCACCATTGGAACTCACAGCCTTCCTACAGAGAGCAGAGCACCCAAGGGAACCTCCTCAGGAGCTCACAGGCCCACGGGAGAGACAAGTTCCAGTCAGAGACAACAACATCAATTATCATCACAGATAACAAGATGACAAGAGGCAAGCACAGGAACCTAAGCAACAGAAACCACAACAACCTGGCAACATCAGAACCTAGTTTGCCTACCATAGCAAATAGTGGCTATCACAACACACCAGCAAAACAAGATTTGGACTTAAAATCATACCTCATGTTGATGATGAAGGCCTCAAGCAGTATATAAATAACTCCCTTAAAGAAACACAGAACACAGGTAAACAAGTAGAAGCTCTTAAACAGGAAACACACACACACACACACACACACACACACACACACACAAAAAAAACACACAAAAATCCATTAGAGAATTACATGAAAACACAAGCAACAGGCGAAGGAATTAAACAAACTATCCAGGATCTAACATTGAAAATAGAAACAATAAAAAAAAATCACAAAGGGAGACAAGCCTGGATATCGAAAACCTAGGAAAGAGATCAGGAGTCATAGATGCAAGCATCACCAACAGAATACAAGAGATACAGGAGAGACTCTCAGGGGCAGAAGATACCATAGAAAACATTGACATATCTGTCAGAGAAAATGCAAAAAACACAAAGTCCCTAACCCAAAACACCCATGAAATTCAGAACACAATGAGAAGACCAAACTTAAGGATAATAGGTGTTGAAGAGAGCAAAGATTCCCAAATAAAAGGCCCAATATATTCAACAAAATTATAGACGAAAACTTCCCTAACCAAAAGAAAGAGAGAACCATAAACATACAAGAAGCCTACAGAACTTCAAATAGATTGGACCAGAAAAGAAATTCCTCCAGACACATAATAGTCAAAACACCAAATGTTCAAAATAAAGAGTGAATATTAAAAAGCAGTAAGGAGAAAAGGTCAAGTAACATATAAAGGCAGACTGATCAGAATTACACCAGACTTCTCAACAGAGACTATGAAAGCGAGAAGATCCTGGTCAGACACTATACAGACCATAAGAGAACTCAAATGTCAGCCCAGGTTACTATATCTAGCAAAACTCTCAATTACCATAGATGGAGAAACCAAGATATTCCATGACAATTCCAAATTTATACAATATCTGTTCACAAATTTAGCCCTTCAAAGGATAATAAATGGAAAACTCCAACACAAGCAGAAAAACTACAACCTAGAAAAAGCAACAAAGTAATCTTCTTGCAACAAACCCAAAAGATGACAGCCACACAAACATAATTCTACCTCTAAAAACAAAAATAACAGAAAAAAAATTAGTATTTCTTGATATCTCTTAACATCAATGGGCTCAATTCCCCAATAAAAAGACATAGATTATCACATTGGATACGTAAAGAGGAACCAGAATTTGCTTCATACAGGAAACTCATCTCATCAACAAAGACAGACACTACCTCGAAGTAAAAGGCTGGAAATTTTTTCCATGCAATGATCCCAAGAAACAAGCTGAAGTAGCCATTCTAGTGAATGGAGCAATGTTATTGTTAGACCACTTTCTCTAGATTAGGGGTGTTGAGTTCCTTTGGGAAAGTTTGATCTTCACACTCTAGATATCTATTTTTTTCTTCTTCTTTCTTCTTTGCACAGGATTACTTAACAAACCATGACCAACAACAGCCAACAACAACCAACCAGCAACCCACAACTCACCAACAGCCCCAACTCTTAGAACTCTAGCATTTACATGACCTCTGAAAAGTTCCTAGAATTCCAAATGTCACACAATCACAGCTGGCAGAAACTATCTCAAGTTGGCAAAATCATGTCCCTGCCAGAGCACGAGGCAAACCATAGCCTGTGAAGCAGCCCCTTATTCCCACACCTGGGATTAAAACAAAAACATATTCTTACAACATTTCACATGTCAGTATAGATGGGAGAAATCTCACAAGTCCTCACCCCTAGATGAAGAACTATAGTCAATCACTGGCTGCAAAGAGAGGAAAATACTTGGGGATGAGCCTCCTGATAGATTATTTAATCCCAATGAGTCAGCCTTAAACACATGTACATACAAACAACACTAAATGGATTTAGCAAAATTTTAATGGAGTAGAGAGAAAACTAAAGGAGTTGGAGGGGAGGAGAAAGGAAGGGTAGAAATTATATATGTACAGTAAATGAAAAACAGATATGGATTTTGAGGGTTCTAGTGCATCAGTGAAGGATTTGAAGTTCCCCCCAAAGTGTTCCACCGTCCTCCCAAAACCTAGTGACATCAACAATGTTTTGAAACTCTGCTGTTCCTCTATTGTGTGTTACCTTACTGCACTGCCCTGTGTGCTTAGGGCGTTCCTCTCATGATAATCTGAGATGGTATGTACTGTGACTAAAAAGAAACACACCTTGATATCCATGTCTGTTTTATGAAATAATCATATTCTTGAGCTGTGCTCAATGCTTAATTGACAGCTGTGTGATGATTGGCATGAAAATCTCATCACAACTTGAAACTGAAATGTTACACTAATTGCCACTTGATGGAAGTTTGTGGCACAGGAATTGATGGGTTCTTACTTTTCAAGTCTCTGTTAAGCTGGAAACCCCAACACTTTTAGGAGCAGAAAGAAATTACCTTCAAGTTTTGTTTTTCTTTTCTCCTCTCCCTGAAATGCTTCACATTTCTTAGCCAAAGCAAGGCTAAGAGTCAATGGTTAATGACGTTTCTACATAAGACGAGACTGAAGAACTCAGTTCTCATTTAAGCAAGTCTTTCAATCAATTGACTACTTGCGTCAAATAAAACCATTCCCCTGTATGTTAGGGTCTCCCAGGACCCTTAAAACTTGACATATGAATACCCATATGTCTGCCACACATCCAAAGAGTGCTAGAATTCTTGAGATAAACCAGACATTCTTCAGTGCTATGAACTATTAATGTTATGGCGATAATTCCACATCTATCATGGTAGATACAGGATTATCTGCAACTGTGATGTCCTACAAAATGTCTAGTTGTATTTTCTATATTTGAGAACCACAAAATCTTCACTTAGTTTTGAGATGCCCCACTGTGGTCCCTTGGACATATCACACACACACACACACACACACACACACACACACACACACACACACACACACACACACACACACACTGAAGATTATCTGGATGCTTCCATCCCTCACCAAAAGCTATCACAGTGTGATTTCTGACTGATTATCCCCTTCTAGGCTAACACCATTTAAGCTCAAAAAAGAAAATAAAGCAAAAGGTGACTCCAGGTAACGTCTTTGAAACAAGATGGCAGGAATGCTCTGTGTGTGGTGCTGACAGTGCTTCAGAGATGGGAGATCTGTACTCAGGAAGAGAAGGTAGGCCCATTACCTTGCCAAAGCTTTCCTTTCAGAGAGCATGAAAGTCATATATCCTTGGCTACAGAACTATTGTTTCCCAGCAACGCTGAGCATCCTTTATTTTCCTTATGTTCCCTTCAGCCTCTGGAGGTATTCATGAATTGGCACAATATATGCAGCAGCTGCGCAGCATGGTATTTTGCATAATTTAATATTTATAATATTAAATAATTTGTATTCCTTATAAATTTGAGTATTAGCCTCAACATAATATCCCTGAAATGTGATTTCTATTATTTATATTACTAGATAGTTGGCATGTCACACTAGAAATAAAAAAAGCTTTATTTTAAAAAACCTAATTTCTCAACAAATGTTTTAAAATTTAAATGGGAAATGTTTGCTTTACTTATGTCTTTATTTTAAAACTTTATGTTAATTATAAGTAATTATGTTAATTAATGAAATTGACCAAGTTAATTAAAAATCACTTTGAGTTAAATAAAAGTAATTTAAAATACACATAAAATCAGTCTACCATATTAGCTATTTTTAACTGTACAGTTTTAGTGGAATGAAATACTTTTCATCCATCACCATCTCCGTTTCCTGTCAATATGAATCTTCATAGCACCCCCTACAACCTCTACCAACCATCATTCTACTTTTGTTCCCTATGAAGCTGACTGCTTTTAGTTATCTCATTATAGATGGATTTGCATAACACCTGACTTATTTTATGATAGTCTCAAGATTCATTCATTATTATGGTTTATATATGAAGGGTTCCCCCAAAAAAACTTCATGCATGTTTTAGTCCCTCAACAGTAGAAATATTTTTGAGGGGTGCAAAATGCTTTGGGAGAAGGTAGGTAACTAGAATATCCCCCATTCCAGTCACGCCTCCACAACCCCCCAATCCCAACCCCCTCCATTTCCTCCCTCCCCTTTACTTCTATTAGGATGCTCTTCCACCCATTCAGCCACTCCTGCCTCACCATTCTAGTATCCCCCTACGATAGATGTGGGGGGCATCAAGCCTCCACAGGACCAAAGGCCTTCCCTCCCTTTGATGTCAGACAAGGCCATCCTCTGCTACATATGTATCTGGAGCCACGGCTCCCTCCATGTATATTCTTTGATTGGTGGCTTAGTCCCTGGAGGCTCTGGCTGGTCCAGTTAGTTTATATTATTGTTCTTATGGGGTTGTAATCCCCTTCAACTCCTTCAGTCCTTCCCCTACCTCTTCCATTGGGGTCTGTGGCTCAGTCCAATGGTTGGTGAGTATCTGAATCTGTATTGGTCAGGCTCTGGTAGAACCTCTCAAGGAACAACCATGCCAGGCTCAGCAAGTGTTTCTTGGCATCAGCAATAGTGTGGGGGGTTGGTGTCTGTAGATGGGATGGATCCCTAGGTGGGGTGGTCTCTGGATGGCCTTTCGTTTGGTCTCTGTCCCATTTTTTGTCCCTTTTTTATCTTTGCACATGAACATTTCTGGATTAAAATTGTTAAGATGCATGGGTGGTCCCATTCCTCAACTAGAGGCTGTGCCTATTATAGACTAGAGGTGGTCTCTACAGGTTGTACCTCCCCTTTATTTGATATTTCAGCTAAAGTCATCAACACTGGGTCCTGGGAGCCTCTCCTCGGAGTCTGGGACTTTTAGTGGCTACCCTCAGTTCCCCATCCCCCACTGTTACATGGTTCTATTAAGTTTCCTGATTCTTTGTGCATCTCTCCTGTTCTTTCCTGCCCCCCACATTTTCCTTCTTCCTTCTTGTCTCTTCCTCTAGGGTCTCTCCCCCCTCTACCTTCTGTGATTATTTTATTCCCTGTTCTATGTGGGATTGAAGCATCTACACATTGGTCTTCCTTCTTTTTAAGCTACAAAGTAATCTACAGATTCAATGAAATCCCCATCAAAATTCCTACTCAGTTCTTCACAGAGATATGAAGAGCTATTCTCAAATTCATCTGGAATAACAAAAAAAGTCAGAATAGCAAACAAACATTCAACAATAAAAGAACTTCTGGGGGAATCACCATCCCTGACTTCAAGCTGTACTATGGAGTGACAGTGATAAAAAGTACATGGTATTGGAACAGAGACAGGCATGTAGATTGATGGAATAGAATTGAAGACCCAAAGATGAATCCACACACCTATGTTCATTTGATCTTTGACAAGGAAGCCCATCCAGTGGGGAAAAAGACAGCATTTTCAACAAATGGTGCTGTTTCACCTGGTAGTCTACATGGAGAAGATGCAAAATGATCCATTCTTCTTGCAAAGAGCTCAAGTCCAAATGAATCAAGAGCCTCCATACTGAATACACACACACACACACACACACACACACTGAATATAATAGAAAAGAAAGCAGGAAAGAATCTCAAACACATTGGCACAGGGGAAATTTTCCTAGACAGAACACCAATGGCTTATGCTCTAAGGTGAAGAATTGATAGACGAGACTTTATAAAATTGAAAACCTTCTGTAAGGCAAAGGACACTGTCAATAGAACAAAATGGCAACCTAAGATCTTTACCAACCCTACATCTGATAGAGGGCTAATATCTAGTACTTACAAAGAACTCAAGATGTTAGACTCCGGAGAAACAATAATCCTATTTTTAAAAAAATGAGGTACAAGGCTAAACATAGAACTCCCAACTGAGGAATCTCAAATGGCTCAGAAACACTTGAAGAACTATTCAACATCCTTAGTCATCAGGGAAATGCAAATCAAAATGACTCTGAGATTCCACTTTATACCAGTCAGAATGGCTAAGATAAAAAACCCAGGTGACAGCAGATGCTGGTGAGGCTGTGGAGAAAGAGAAACACTCCCTCATTGTTGGTGAGACTGCAAGCTGGAAAACCACTTTGAAAATCAGTCTGGCAGTTCCTCAGAAAACTGGAAATAGTTCTACATAAAATTTGCAGGCAGATGGATGGAACTAGAAAATATCATCCTAAGGGAGGTAAACCAGTCACAAAAGTACACACATGTTATGTACTCTGTGGTAAGTGAATATTAGCCCCAAAACTCAGAATACCCATGATGCAACCCACAAACCATTTGGAACTTAAGGAGAAGAAAGACCAATCTTTAGATTCTACATTGGTACATAGCCAACTGTTGTTACTGTCTGTTTCATATAACTATGTTTCTGTGGGTGCACATGCAATTATATATGAATGTACATATGCATAGGTGGAAGCCAGAGGTCAACTACATGTTTTTTTCAATCATCTCTATTTTATTTTTTGAGACAGTGTCTTTAACCAAACCTGGAACTCAGCTATTTAGTAGGGCAGACAGGCCAATCAGCATCAGCAATAATCCTGCCTCCACTTGCCCGCTTCCTACTCACTGGGTTACAGATGCATGACAGGTTTATTCTCAACCTTCCTAAAACTCCGTATCTTTAATACAGTTTCCCATGTTGTGATGATCCCCCAATCACACAGTTATTTTGCTGTTACTTCCCAACTGTAATTTTTGCTACTGTTACGGATCATCACGAAAAGATCTGATAGTGAGGATATTCTGATATACAGCACCCAAAGATGTCACGACCTACTGAAACCACTGCAATTACTAGTAACAACTGACCATCTCACACATTTGTGTATCTTCTACAAAGAAATGCCATATAAAGTCCTTACCCATTTTCTAATACTCAGATTGTTGGGTTGTCCTTCATTATATACTCTAGATATCACCTCTTCACCAAAGATCTGATTTGTGAACTTTTATTTTACCATTCGGCATAGCTTCTCAGTCTGTTGATTGCTTTTCTGAGGCAGGTAGGTCTACTCTGATGTGGCCTAATTTACTGTTATCTTTGTTTCTTATTCCTTTGGTAGCACACCAAAAAATGGTTATCCACTCCTGTCTCAAAACACTTGACTTAGAGTCATCCTCTACGAGTTTTAGTTGTTCTGATTAGATATTTGATCTAAGTCATTAATTCCTACACACAGTTCAAATGGATTTCCAACCATGTAAGGGTCTGACTTCATTACTTTTCATGGAAATTTCCAGGTCTCCCAGTCCTATGTATTTTAAAAGACTTTATTTTCCTCAGCTGTCCAAAATTGTTTGACAATATATGCATGGCTTTATTTGGGGGCTTCTTGTTTGTTAGTACTTCTGTTTTTAATGCCCACGATCTATTGTTTTTATTACTGTAGCTTTAAAATAAAATCTGGGCAATAGGGAGATGGTTCAGCAGTTAAGAGCACTGGCTGTTCTTACAGAGGACCTGGGTTCAGTTTCCCAGCACCCACTGGCGTCTCACAACCATCTGTAACTCCAATTCCAGGGAATCCAACCTCTATTTCTGACCTCCTCAGGTACCAGACATATTATACACAGACATACATGCAGGCAAACAATCGTACATATATAAAAATAAACAAATAAATTTTAAATAAATTGGATTTTAAATAAGTATCCATTATTGTTCTTTTTCAGGACTTTTTGACTATTAATTTCTCAAAACTTCATATGAAATTTAAAGAACCTGCTGTCCTTTTTTTAATCCTTATTTTAATAAGAATCGTGTTTACTCTGTAGACCTCTTTGGGTAGTGCTGGCATCTTTCAAGAACTAATTTTTTCATGAACCATAAATGACTTTCCACTATTTATTTCTTTTTTTTTCAGAAATGCTTAGTGACTTAAGTATGCATTAACCTTTTACCTCTTTAGTTAAACTTATTCCTCTATGAAACTAATGTAATTTTTCCTTTAATTTCGTTTGTTTATTGTTACTGTCTGGAAAGGAAAAAGATTGTGGGTGCTATTCTGGATTCTGAAATGTGTTAAATGTATTTGCTAGTTCTAAGAAATTTTAATATGTATATGTAATTGCATTATCCATAAATAAAATTTATTTTAACTCTTTCTTTCTGATTTAGATGCTTTAATTTCTGTACTTTGACTAAATAATCTGGATCTATTAATTAATTTTAAATATTTTAAAAGAATTATGTCATTTCTGAAAAGCTAAACATGGTGGTCAATTGAGTATTCAAAAGGCTGAAGCAGGAGTGTTGCTGCTTCAAGTCCAAGGCAATATAGTAAGTTTTAGGCCATTCTAGACAACAAAGTAAGACACTCAAAATATACATAAAATATTCAATAGATAACCATTTAGAAAATACACACAAAATATTTTATACTTGTTTTAATGCATGATTCATTAAATATATTCAGATGTGGAATATTTGAATATAAATCCTTTAGAGCACTATTGTCAATAGAATATAAATTATATAAAAAATTCATAACTGTTGAGATGAAAATAAAAAATAAAGATCCTATGGAAAATATCAACAATGAGTTTCAAATTGATTATATCTTTACTATTAAATCAAATATTGCCGGCCCATCAATAGACTCTCCAGGCTTATAAAACAATTATTAAAATCAGCTTTTTTTTAATACACTGCTGGGAATTGAACTCAAGTCCTAATATGCATCCTCTACCACGTAAGCTAAAACTTTAGCCTTAAAATAAACTATTTTTAATATTCTCCTGGCTTTCAGTAATTCTAAATATAAATTTTGCAAAGCAATACTCTAAAGCATCCATTGCTTAACTGGTTTTTTCTTGATGACTTAAAATTGTTTAATCATATTTTAAAGTTTCCCCGTTATAGCAAAGAAGAAGTCAGACCTGGCCTAGGGCTCAGCTTTCCCTACCCAAGCCTCCAGACATCAGCAGAAAGGTTGGACTTGAAAGTGCACATATGAAAGTTTGCCTTGTCCAGACACTGTTTTTAAAAAATGGAATAAAAAAGAGCACATAAAATAGATCTTTCCTTCTTAGAAATTATCTTCTGCTTACCACATCCCCTCACTGAGGCTAAGATGTGTGTGTACTGCAAGCCTGTCAGGGCTGGGACCCCGTAATGGATTCCCTTGGCACCGTGGATAATGTTCACAGTACAGGCCATGCATGTTCCTACACGTTCCCACCCTGGTGGCCCATCCACATTCAGTTCTGTCCCACACAGACTCCATTGTTTCCCTGTTGTTTTCAATTCTTCAGTATGTCTTATCCTGCCCTTTGTATATGTGATCCCTGAATTCATGCCATTTCTTACAATGCTCCCCACTTTGTTGGGTTAGTTATGCCTTATTCATTAACCCCGCCCCCCACCCCAGGTGCATTCCTATGGGAAGCCCCATTTTTTAATCTCCACACTAGACGCTTATCAATGAGTAGCAAAGATAATTATAACTACAGTCCTGTATGAAAGCTAGCATGTATGAAGTGTTTGTTATCCAACAGTCAAAGAAAGAAGCATATTACATGTATTAACTTTTTTAATACGACCCTAATCCTGCTTTGGAATACAATTTTTAACTTGAGTTTGTGCATGCATGCATGCGTGTGTGTGTGTGTGTGTGTATGTGTGTGTGTGTGTGTGTGTGTGTGTGTGTGATTTTCTTATATGTATATAATGTATATATATATATATATATATATATATATATATATATATATATATATATACAGTATACATATACTTCTCCCCACTACCTCCCTTTTTATAAATAATGAAGTCAAAACATCAATAGAGTAAGTCACTTGTCCAAGATCATATTTTTAATTAGGAGTGAGGCCAAGACTGTATGCCTCAGAGCGCTTATGCTTAGACACAATTTTGGTTTCCTCATTCAGTCAGTAAGTCTCCATTGTATGCTATGTACTGTGAAGTCCCAGGGTAAACCTGGTCTCCCCTTCCTTCCTACATAATGCTGGAAAGTAACAAAAAAGCAACAGCAAAAAGAGAGGGAAAAAGTACCTTAGGGTCTATGATTTGGTCATAGAAAGAAAGAATCACACTAGACAGATTGTCTTACAGAGGGAGCATAGAAAAGGGTTACTACTGACAACCTGGACAGAGGAGATCTGAGCTGAATCCTGGTGGGTGTTAGGCTTATATATGAAAGAGTTATATAGGGCTTTTACACTTCTGTCCTTAGTGATAATAATAGAGGCCTTACATTTTTACCTAGAGTGAAGAGTATATTCTTCTACCCAACTTTGTTAATAAACATTACTGTGATCACATTCTAGTTGATACTCACAGTCAGAGGTCTCATGAGAAATTCACACAAAGCTCTTTGAGGGATGTTGGCAGGCAAGAATGCGCTTCCCCCCACTGCCTTCCTGAAGGTAGTAGCAGCAGCACACTGGAGTTCCAGCTCTGAACTGGCCACCCCAGGAAACACTGCACCAGGTCTCCTGAGGGGTGACTGAGGGGTGACTGCACTTTCTTCTTTCTCTGATGATGCAATGCTACTGCTGGGTGATGTGAACACTGAGCTTCAGGCAGAAGTTTTTGCTACAGTAGTTAAGTAATAAATCTTGAGGATATCATCAGTGACCTTGCAGAAGCTGATGACTCCCCTCAGGAAGTACCTGGTCTCCCCTTCCTTCCTACATAATGCTGGAAAGTACCTAAAAGGTGTCTAGCACAGAGGAGAATAGTCATGTGAGACAAACTGACATCAATCCAAAGCACAATGTCTCTAAGAAATGCCTCCTGAGACATTACTGACTTCACAAACATAATCTGATGCTCAAATAAGCTCCTGGTGTTTTTCCATCTTTGTGTTGCCATGAGGTGACAGAACAAGTAATGAGTGTTTTCGCTGAAACACTTCAAAGTAGAGAGGTTGCCCAAACCAATTCGTTGACTTCCAAAGGTCAACAGAGGTCCTTTGTCTGTCTTTCCAGAAACATTTCCACACTGATTTCTAAGTATCCCCTTGATGTAAGCCCATAATTATTCATTTGATATACAAGGTATGTTGGCCAATTTTCTAAGCTGTTACAAGAGTTCTGTTGGGAAGTGGTAAACAGAACCTTTCGCCATGGTAAATGATTAAGAACAGGAACTGGTTCATTTCCCAACCTGGTTAAAGTTCATGACATAAGGCATACATGTGTCACTGTCATCACGCCAGAACACTCTGTGAAATGATATGTGTTCTGAGGCTATGACATTGCCATTTGTGTCAATGGGAATTAGGTGGGATGTAGAAAGAATATTTGTACATTTTCAAACAATATGCTAGATACTTGTATGTGAGCAGGCACACACGTATGCACACACACACACATACACACACACACACACACACACACACACACACACACACATATATATATATATATGATTGTGCATGCAAATGCATGTGGGGTGGGCAAAGGTCCATTGGTGTCTTTCTCTATCACTTTCCAACTTATTTTTTAGATAAGATGCTTCATTGAACCTTGGATGGCTAGCAAGTTCTAAAGATCTTCCTGTTTTTATACCTCCCTGGTGCTGGGATTACACACTCATTCAACCATGCCTGGATTTGTATGTGGATGGGAGAAATGTATCTTCTGGTGTTCATATTTGTACAGCGAGTATGTTACCAGTTAGGCTATTTCCTAATTCCCTTCAATAATTTTTTGGAGCAGAATTTCAAATAGTGTGGTCCTCAAACACATTGTGTGTCCAAGTATGGCCTTTAACTTCTGATTCTCCCAAGTACTGAGACTACAGGTGAATACTCTCTAGCCTGATTTATGCTAGGGATCAAACCCAGGGCAATGTGTTTTCCAAAAATCGCTCTACCAACTGAACTACAGCCAAGCGTGTATTTTAACTGAGCAATGAACACATGAGGGTGACTCTTGTGGAACTTTTTCAAATTACCACATGAGGAAATGAGCATAGAAGCAGAGACCTTTGTGTCTTCTCTGTCACTGTGACCCTTTTAATCAGGCTTCTGTGGGTAGAGGGACAGAAACACATTTGAACCAACTTCAGGAAGAGAAGGAGATGTCGAGGAAAAATACCAACTTGTAGGGTAGACGCGAGGCTACAATACAGCAAAACTTGATAAACTAAACCAGAAACTGATGCCTGCTCAGCCAGACTTGTCAACCTTCTACATCTCACCCACGTTACATAAAACAATGATATTTCTATGGCCCATGGGGATAAAATAATGAGGCTTCTCCATGCAGTTGAAAGTAACTTACTTCCTGGCATACTGCACGCAGACAAAACCATTTCTTTATTCTCCCAGTTTCAAAGTTCCCAGGAATAATCATGGGCAGTATTTATTGAGCCATGGAAACTGTTTTTACCACTACATTATTTTATTCCTCAAAGCCTCACACAATCCTCTAAATCAGTTATTATATTTTATAACTTAAAAGATAAAAGAATTCAGCCCCTTAAAAACTAAGCTCGAGGCCACAGGGCTCAGGGTAGAGCTGAGATTTCACTGAAAATTCAGTTAACTTCCTTTTTCCCTGAATCCCTGTCCTGACTGCCTTCTACAGTAGGAAGTGAACTGAGGCTCTTAAGTCAGTGTGCACCCCTGGAACAATCACCCCAATCACCCAGGAGAAAGGAGGCAAGCTCTGCTGAGGAGAATAACTGGGAGTGTTGGGTGCGGCTGTGGAATTGGGTAAAGAGCTTATCCTAATTATAGTCATTCAAGACTCTTCAACCCCCTGTCCTTCATGCTCCCTGGACTTTCTCTCTTTAGCTCACAGCACACTGTCAGCACCTTTGTCTCTTGCTTTATTTTAGTTTGTACCTTTTCTCCATTCCTGTTTTCTTCCTTATTCCGACTGATATTAACCTGCTTTCTCGGTAAGGATTATTTTGTTTTACTCTGTGTGTGTGTGTGTGTGTGTGTGTGTGTGTGTGTGTGTGTGTGTGTGTGACTGTATGTGTGTGTGTATCTGTGTGTGTGCTCTGTGTGTATGTGTTTGTGTCTGTGTGTGTGTCTGTGTGTGTGACTGTATGTGTGTGTATCTGTGTGTGTGTGCTCTGTGTGTATGTGTTTGTATCTGTGTGTGTGTCTGTGTATGTGTGTGTGAGACTGTATGTCTGTGTGTGAGACTGTATGTGTGTGTGTATGTGTGTGTGTATGTGTGTTGTGTGTGTATGTGTTTGTGTCTGTGTGTGTCTGTATGTGTGTCTGTGTATGTGTGTGTGTGACTGTATGTGTGTATCTGTGTGTGTGTGTGCTGTGTGTGTGTATGTGTGTGTGTATGTGTGTCTGTGTATGTGTGTGTGAGACTGTATGTGTGTGTGTGTGTGTATGTGTGTGATATCCTTGATCTGGAGTAATAAGTGGTTTTAAGCCACTCAATATGGTCCTTGGACTCAAACTCCAATCTTCTGGAAGAGATAAGTGTACTACTAACCATTAACTTATGTCTCCAGTCCCATGAACCATTTTGTATTTACATGTTCTTGTATAAGGTAAATCTTTGTTTTGTGTGCATGCATTTTTTATTTAAAATTATTAAAGTAGCTGTAGGTCCCATTCTGCAATTTCCTCACCGCTCCAGCTCATGATTTTGAGACCTATGTGATGTTGTCATGCAAGTACTTGGCCTTTGCCTCTGAACATTGCAGACTGTGAACATCACCTGGATATATTTCAACTTTCCTTTTTTATAACCCATGTCTTATCTGGTCCTGAATAAATGCATTTCCTTTTTATGTGGATCACTATACTGTTCACAGTGTTGTATCTGAGAAGACGGCACTTTCCACTCACCTCCCCTACCGTGGGAATCCCTTTATTGGGAAGGGATTCTTGCCTGGTGCTTCATGCTGACTGAGGTTCTAGCCTCTTTTTCATTCAAGCCGTCTCAGAGTGTTTGACTCTCAGAACATAATGGGGAAAAAATGCAGTGTCTAAGACCACATTGTTGGAACAATGAATCTGTCTCTGTCATAAGAAGTCACA
Source organism: Micromys minutus (assembly GCF_963924665.1). NCBI lineage: Eukaryota > Metazoa > Chordata > Mammalia > Rodentia > Muridae > Micromys > Micromys minutus. Next base: position 841,532 of record NC_137968.1, read on the forward strand.
AAACCACCCAGTGTATTCACTTCCTTATCTAAAAACATCATTGACTACACTACTCAAAGTTGTGATGAGGATTCAGTGGAGAACTGGTACCAATACAACAATCACTTGAATACTATCTATACTGACATGTCATTTGCTCATACATTGGAATTTTATGTTTATTGGTCTACCTTTGCCATCAGACTATTGTATTTATACCTTTATGGACACAGGATTCAAATTCCCTTGTACCTAGAGCCTCACACATGGCTTTTGTCTACCTACCCTCTAATTTGATATGGCTACAGGATTTGTTTGTAGGAACAACCTGGATGGAAGAGATGCTCAAATCGAATCAGACTGGAGGTGATGTCTCAGAGGGGAGATATTAGCTAATGCTGTGATTTTGTACAATAACAATATGTAACATCAGCTGCATTTTGAACCATTCTAATCTGCCGGCCAGACAAGACTGACTCTGGGGAGACAGCTGTATGCAGTCAGTTGCTTTACTCTTAACTGTGCTATAGGGGCACACTTAAGAGTCTTTACATATTGTGTGTACTCCCTTTAGTGCTGTATCCACTTCACAGCATCAGCCTCAGGACTATGTGAGAGCATAGGTGTGTGTTTTAGACTGTGCCTAACATGTCCTTGATCAGCAGGAAAAGCTACTAAGCATCTTACTATGATCACCTCCAGCTTCATTACTCCTACAACAGAGTTGGGAAATAGCACACTTACTCCCTCATGTCTAGATTTTGGGGATTTCTGTTTTTGTGTGTGTGTGCATGTATTTCTCTTTGCTCTTGTTTATGTGGAGCTATAATGGGAACTATTTGTCAGCAATTTGTTTAACAGTCTGAGCTTTTTCCTTGAACTTCAGTAAGTGGGTCTCTGCACTGGCAGGCAGGAAGCAACACTTCTTAGCTTTTGAAGGCTTTCTAGGTGATATAATTCTTGTGTCAAGTTTTCTGGACTCAGAGTCTCTAGTCAGACTCTGAGCTACCCATAGTCAGATATCCCCAGGCATATGAGAGGACAGGGCTCAAACCACAGAACCCACTTAATGGGGATGAACTCAGGTGTGTTGTTGAAATAAATAAATAAATAAATAAATAAAAGAGGAAAAAGGGAATCAAACCACAGGATGTTTCTCAGTCCTGAAAGCCTTTCCCATTAGCTTTCTAAGCAACTTTCCAACAACTGTTGTGCTGCAGAAAGACATGGAAATGCTTTAGTTTCATATGTGGAATGCAGCCCTCGGGGTGACATACTAGCTGCCCCACATTAGAGGCCGATCTGTAAGCACCATTATAAAGAAAGGGGTTAATTACACAGAGAACTCTATAACCAAGACTGAGGAGCTGCAGTTATTCCAAAGTGAGCAGGCTAATTAGGAGGCCATGTTGGCTGGCTTGCTCCCAGACCAGGGCTTAATGGTAGTCTGGAACCATTTGCAACATTTGGGTTTATGTAGGCTCACAAGCACTGTTGTGAGTTCATTAGCTTTGTGTATTATTGTCCCTGCAAATTCATTAACTAGTGTCAGGAGAAGGGACCAGGGTTAAGATGAGCTGACAGCATTCAGCAAAACTTCTTTTTCTGTAAAATTAAAAACTTGAAGATTCTGCCTGAGCTTCCTAGGTTAGCAAAGACATATGAACAACACTGGACAAGCATCTTTCTCCTCACCATCTTCAACACCAGATGATCTTGTGATCTGTGGAGGTTCATAACATGTGCATGTAAAGAAGACTTGATTTCCAAGAAACTATATGTGCTGATCTTTTAGAAGCTCTTGCAAACAAAAGTTTTGTGATCAGTTTATTTTGTTTGAGAAAAATATGTGGTTTCTTTTCATTTTGAGCCAGAAACTCAGATTTCTAGTCCAACTTCTAATGCCGAACATCTTGAGAACAAATACATATGTATAGTGGACAATATAGGAGACTACCTGAGAAAGTGCATATATTCTTCAAATCTCACCATCATTAACTAAGGATGTACTCCAGCCCAGCATGATATACAGAGTATCTTTCTCTGCATGCCCAGCCCGGAGTTCCTGACCCTGGAGACAGATAGGACTTCTTGTGTGTTTCTGAGCAACACAACACCACTCTGTCTCACCTAGCCACTATACTTTCCCCATATTTTAAACACCCTACTTAATAGTGCTGTGAACTTGTAACAAATATAAGGTAAATCTGATGATGTTGTCTGTGTTGATCTTCATGTGTATTCTTTTCTCAAGATCTCAATTGCATCCCAACTGAATCATCTCTAAGAGCATCTACTTTGCTGTGCTAGCAGTGTGTATACAACTCTATCCCTTTGCATTTCTGCCCTTCATGCCCATGTGGCATATAAGGTATTTATGTGACATGATACCAAATGATGGTTTTGTTACAGGTTAATAAAATTTTCTGCCTTCAATCTTCAGTTTTTATCCACATTCAGCTTAACTTCTTTTGACTTTCAAATATCTTATGCATAACAGTATGTGCCATGCAGTTCCCCTTTAGTTCAGCAAAGGTCTGGACACATGATATGCTAACAATATTCTAAGGGATGCTAACAATATTCACATGGATTTTGGAGATGTTTCCTGACTGTGATCCTGGCATCCCATCACATACAGTACTGGTATCAGGCAAGTTGCAGCAGCAATTCTTGCTTTACCTTCTGTGCTGTAGAAATATTGCCCCATCTCATCATATTCTTACAAAGAATTAATTTATAAAATGTTTAGAACAATGCCAGGATTTTACTAGACCTATTAAGAGGCTACAGTTATCAAGGAGGAACAATATGTAGACCCAAAGAAGTTGGTGTACAGCAATCAGGACACCAGGAATAAAGATTGTATTGTACATATTTGACCACACCACTATGACCTTCCAGTACTGAGTTTCTTAAAGTACTAAGACACTGAATGGTTGCTTCATTCCAGTTGTCCTGCACTAGTAAAATGCTACAGACTAAATATTCATAAAGAACAAATATTTGACATTAGTATATCTTGAGAAGCTAGTCTGATTCCAGAATGGCATTTTGCTGCTACATTCAAACATGACAGGGGTGAGAGAACAAAACAGCTGAACGCTGTGTGAAACCCCTTCACAAAGCTCTTAAAACCATTCACTATAGCTCAAGCTCCATGTTTTAGTCTCCTCCAAAAAAAACCCTACCTCTTAATTCTAGTGCATTGCTGATTATTCTTCAATGCATGAATATTGGAGAAGAATAAAAAATTAAAACCAACCAACAACACAGCAGTGACTTACCACACACGTGTGCATGTACACATGTGAATGTGCATTTACACACATACATAACTTACAAAGTACTTTGGCAATATTTGGTTATGAAAACATAACTTAGTCACTGTTCTGTTGCTGTGAAGAGGCACCATGACTAAAGCAACTCATACAAAGAAAATGTTTAACTGGAGACTTGCTTAGAGTTTGAGGGGGTTCGTCCATGAGCACCATGATGGAAAGCTCACAGGTATTACACTGGAGCAATAGCTGAGAGCTTTATATATATGCAGGCAGCAAGTAGGTAGAGGGATATGCTGGGCCTGGCGTGAGCTATTGTAACCTCAAACTCCATCCACAATAACATATCTCCTCCTTTAAGGTTATGCCCACTCTAAAAAGGCCACACATTCCAATACTTTTCAAGCAGTTCTACTTACTTGGAACCAAGCATCCAAACACATGAGCCTCTGGTGGCCATTCTCATTCAAACTATTACATTCCACTTCCTGAACTTCATAAGCCTATAGCCACACCATAAAGCAGAATGCAATCAGCCCATCTTCAAAAGTCCCCTTAGTCTGTGTACAAGTCCAAAGATCAAAGTCTATTCTGGGATTCAAGGAAAACTCTTAACTGTAAACTTCCTGTAAGATCAAAAAACAAATTATATACCTTCAACATACAAAGGCCCAGAATATATATTACCATTCCACACAAGAGGAAGTGGTACCTAGTGAGGAAATGCTGGAACAGAGCAAAACCAAAAACCAGCAAGGAAAACTCCAAATTCTGTATCTCTGAGTCTAATGTCAAAGTGATCTTAAGGTCCCCCACTCCTTCTAGCTTCATACTGCAACACAGTTCTCTCTCTTGGGCTGGTTCCACACACCATATTCTCCAGCATCTTCAAAGCAAACAGGCTTTATTTTAGCAGTTTTATACAACAGCCTTCATGAATGGACTCCCTTGACTGGCCTCGGTGATTTTTCTTAACTTCAGAGGAAGACTACATAACCTTCCTGCATTTCCTATGACTCTTGAGACATAGAACAGAAGCTTCCATCCTTCTGCTTTCTGGAACTAGAAAGTGAACCCTCCTTAAATTTCATTTGCATACTTTTCATTATTAGGTGTTTCCTTTGCTGCTTAAGCTTTACTTCAATTCCTTTTCATAACTTGGAAGCTTAGCTGGTGGGATCTTGCCCTAAGGGAGCTCCTTTTTTATTCCAGTTATGGTCTTTCTATAACCTTTCTATCTCTTTGAGCACAGGATTATACTAACCTATATTTGAGAATATGGGTTAATTCAGCAGTGGAGAAAGCTGTAGATTTATGTTAAGGTGATACATGACTGGCCAGGAGAAAGATGGTGGAGAAAGGTTGAGAAGCAGAAAGAGAGAGACAGGGGGCAGAGAAAGGAGAAGAAGGAATCAAGATAGAGCTGGAAAAGGGTGATCTGGATTCAGGTGGACTTAATTGGCCTTAGGTAGATATGAATATTTTAAGGGATTCTAAATGTCTTTTATCTCATATAGAAGGGCAGTTTGTATCTTTGTCCATTGGATGTAATCTTATTGTGTAGAGGGTTTGTGGATTGAGAATTTAATATATAAACCTATATGAAAAGCTATCGAACTTTGGAGTTATGTTTATGCTGGATGGTGGAGGAAAGAAAATGCTGGGTCGATAGTCTCTACCCGAGACAGAAGCAACAGGGCTTCAGTTGTTCCATAGTTCTACCTACAAAGCAGTGACAACCAGATAGTTCAACCAAGCTCTGCTGCTCATGGTTTTTGTTGTAAACCAGTCTTGTGAAACATCCGTATGCCTTATTTTAGCCACTCATACTCTAGTCAAACTGGTGATACATAGCCAAATATCCACCATCTCAATCAAATGGTAGCAAAATCAGGAAAACAGTTCCACAGACTTCAGGGCTGTCTCCCGGGAGCTGATTCAAGAGCCAGTTCTTCCTGTGGATGCTCTGAGCTCTTAAATTGACCTTTCATGGCTCCTCTACCGTATTTGCACTTTATTTTATACATTAGCAAATCCCATCTGACTTCTCTCATTCCTTCCCCTGCATTTTAAATTGAGTTAATCATCTTTGTGATTGGGGCATTTTAATTTTGCTGAGCTATGTCCCAGCAGCAAGCAATGCCAAATGATTACTACCGCCGGGATCTATCCAAGTTGGCACCATTCTTACCTCATAGCTTTGGAATGTCCAAGCTGACATTCTTACAGCCTTGCAATCCCATCCTTGTGAAAGTTTGTCTTTCCTAAGAATTTCAACCACAAACCAAAAGTCCAGACAGAATTTTTGAAGAAGTCAATTGATCCAGTCACTGCGGTAGGGCACTGACCTGGTCTGCTGATAATGACCATCCCTGGGTCACTTGGTTAGAGATGAAAGAGATTATTTCATTAAAGCAGAATGGGCTTATTGTAAACAGAAAAGGAAGTATTCCCTTTATGTTGATTGGCCTAGGGTGAAGGGATAGCTCAAATAATACACACAAGCTCACATAAGCACAAGGACCTAAACTGGATCTCTTGTGTCCACATATAAAGGCCAGATATGGTGACATGCGCCTGTAATCTCAGTGTTGGGCAGTTGACACAGGAGGATCCCAAGCCAGTCTCACAGACTCAGTGACCATAGATCCGACTGAGAGACTAGGGTGGCTGCTAAGAAATAATTCCCAAGGTTGGACCCTGGCCTACACACACAAACACACACACACACACACACACACACACACAAATATCCAACCATGTACTCTTATATACACATATAAACACACCACATGACATCATACACATACACACACACTGAGAGAGAGAGAGAGAGAGAGAGAGAGAGAGAGAGGATGGAGGGGAGCCAAGTTTTATTAACCCATCTTCTAAGTGTTCATACACCATTCTTATTTAATGCCAATGTTTCCTGGTCAGATAGACAATTGTGTCTTTTGTTTTAATTCCAGAGCTTTGTACATCAAAAAGGAGGTTAGGATGCTTTTCAACCCAGGAATTTCTAAGGCTCATGAACATTTGGGGAAGAAGAAATAACCAGTTCTTATAAGGTTCCAAAACAACGGGATACAGTGCTGCAGGACTCACAGCATGTGAGCAATAAAAACAATAAACGTGATCATGGTTGATCTTTCACAAGAAATAAAAACAGAATATTTAGAGCTGATGGCGAAAGACTATTGAAAAAATAAACACATGAACCTGAGAATGAAAGAATGGGAAGAACCTCCCTAGCAGAAGCAGTTTCCATCTGCTTCTGTGGTTTGAGAATTCTGCTGTTGTCATTCATCCTTTTTTCTTGCTACACTGAGTTGACTGCAGTTGTCATAGGCAATTAGAGCCCAGAACACAAAGTCCTAAGTCCCATCTGGAGAGACTGGACACCTCAACTGGCACAAGCCAGCAGGATCCTTAGGAAATGTGAGCTTGCTCCATGGGGCTTCTGGGATTCACTTTAACTTCCTAACAAGGGCCTTCCTTTAGGGCACTCCTTAGTTTTTACCCTTGTGTTTGTGTCCCCTTAATGCTTCAGTTTGAAAAGCTGATTTTCAGAATGCGATTTGGCAGGACAAATAGAGCCCCTGTGGCGAGAGCACATGCACCCCACTGAGAAGGTGATGAACAAGACAGGACAAAGGATTCTAGCAGCCAATTCAGAGGTAGGAAAAAAAGCCATGAACATGCCTACTGCATACATCCCTGAAACTGCTTTTTGCACAGCTGATGTTCAGCCAGCTCTTAGTATATCGCAGCCCCATGGGCCTTATTTTATTTTTACCTTGCATTACATTTTAGGGGAATCATAATCTGTGTCTTTCTAATTTGCCTGGCTTCATTTTTTCCCTTCATGTTGATTGGCCTAGGGTGAAGGGATAGCTCAAATAATGCACACAAGCTCACATAAGCATAAGGACCTAAACTGGATCTCTTGTGTCCATATATAAAAGCCAGATATGGTGATATGCACCTGTAATCTCAGTGATGGTCAGTAGACACAGGAGGATCCCAAGCCAGTCTCACAGATTTGGTGACCATAGGTCCTACTGAGAGACTAGGGTGGCTGCTAAGAAATAATTATGTGTCTGGTCTCCACACACAAACACACACACACATCCACTCATGCATTCTCATAAACACACATAACACACCACACCACGTGGCACCACACACATACACACACACTGAGTGGAGGAAGAGAGAGAGAACCACGTTTTATTAATCCATTTGCTATGTGTCCAAATGGAAGATACAGCACATTTTCTAAGTGTTCGTATGCCATTGTTATTCGATGCTTATATTTCCTGATCGGAGATAATTGTGCCTCTGTGTTAATTCAAGAGCTTTGCATTCATGTTGTTGGTCATAAAAAGTGTATATCAAAAAGAAAAGGAGATTAGTATGCTTTCCAACCAAGGAATTTCTAAGGCTTATAAACATTTTGGCTAGCAGGTTTCAGAATGTTGTGTTATCTGATATATTATATAATGCTTCTTCTTCTGGATTCTGATGTAAGACCATGGACCAAACATCCAGAGCCTCTCCTCATGCATCAGAAATGATAACACTGAACTCAGCTAACTTCAGACAAAAATATATTTAAAAAATATGAACATAGTATATAATTCACCACGTTAAAAAATATGCTGGCTGAAATCTGAAAAACAAAAACAAAACAAAACAAAACAAAAAAAAAAAAACAAAAATAAAATGATTTTCTTTGCAAACCCAACCAGACGTATCCACAACAAAAACAAGCTCTTGTTTCCCAACACTATCTCCATCCGCCAAGGGAACTAACAGTCTTTGGAAATCACAGCAGTAGCCTCTAGAAATCTAGAAATTCTAGAGGATATGACCATTTATCCAACCTACCAACTTCACCCCTAAACTCAGCAAAAGTGACTCAAGCAGGTGGTCACAAAAAATGATGAGTCTAACACATCAGGCCTCCTCTCTGGCGTTCCTCCCAAGTGGGATGAGTTCTGCGGCCTTCAGAACCAGCACCATTCTAAGTCAAAATACAGTATGAATGCACGGGCTTGCTTAGATCACAGGAAGCAGGTTCCCACTGACTGAGCTCTGGCCATTGCTCTCTTTATGTAACTTTAATTGGCAGGCCATTTGAGAACTAAAGTACTTTCCTTGACTAGGGTGTTGACTATGATGTTGACTGTGACTTTCAGTATCCTCAGACAATCAGACTCCCAGAAAACATTGATGGGATGTAGTCAATCAAGGCATAAAGAGACATTTTGGAATCAACACGAAGTGATTCTGTAGGCATTGCTCCTATAAAGTGAGAGGAAGTCTCTGGACAAGAAAGATCTGAAAGGTATGCTCTGATCATAAAGACAGCTTCTCACACTCCCTGCACTGGCCACTAGATTCCTTGCACAGAAGTTTCCAAGTCTGCCCTTTCCAGGCTCTTTCAGGTGGCGAGATATTCTGCATGATTTTCTGCTTCATCCTATTAATTACCAGTCCATCTCTACTTGTTCCAGTTTTGACAAGATATAATTAACAGCAACAAAAGCTTGCCAGCCTACAAAATTAATACTGAAACGGTGCCTAGATGGCAGAAGGAGGAAACGTTTTCTTATAATGTGCCATTCAACCAGTCTGCTACACCCATGACTAGGTCTTTTCATGTGCATATGGGGAAGCTAACTTGATGCATGATCTTAAGTGGGCCTCTTTAGTATAGAACATCACCTGTGAACATCCTCCATTCATTCACATTAGGTCAAATAATATAATTAAATTAACTGGTATATTAAAAATGTGTATATATAATATATACATTTTAGTATAAATTTAATGTAATATATATAATATAATATTTAAAGGTATATATAAAGATATGTATAAAGATATGAAGGTGTATATAAAGATATATATATAAAGGTATATATAAAGGTATATATAAAAATATATATAGAGATGCTTTAAGTAGAAGCCCAACTATACAATTGTCCCTGATTTCCCAGGATGACTTCATTTAAATTCAGCTTCTTATAGCATGCCTAAATACTGACAATTCTAAAGTAAAGGGAAGATGGTTTCTTACATATTGAAACAGATATGTCACTTGTCCAGATTTGATGAATTCAAATCAAACCCTTAATCCTAGACAGATAAAAGAGAAACAGTAGCTCAAATAGGTAAGAGAAAATTAGAAGTGTGTGTTGGATGGGGGGTGGGGGGCACAGGAAGGAGGCTTTTAAATTAGAAATTGTGTGTTATGAATTAATGTTTCATCTTTTTATCTTATTCATTTCTCTATGCTTAAAAATTAAAATTTGTTTCAACATTTTTTATAAAGTGAAGGAGTGACGAGGCCCAAGAGAGCCTGACAATCAAAATGGTAAGGACACTGAGCAATCAAAGACAATTAGCTACCACCGCTGTAGTATTTTTCCTGGCATAGTTTCCTACTCTTTCCTTACTGGTCTTACAACAAAGAGCAGTTGAGAAAGTCAAAGTCTGACCAACATAAATGACTTCATGAGTGAATGTGATTCATAATGAAGTACCAACTGTAGCTTCATTACGTAACTTACTAAACTTTAAGAACTGGGCTTTTGGCTAAATCTCGGCTGGCCTTGATCTCCCTGGCTCCTAAGAGTTGCAGTATCTTGTCACTGATCTTGGTACAGCCAACTCCTTACTGGCTCTAACTCCTTTTTCATACAATTAGGCATGCAGAATGACTTCTGAAGCATTTCTACTGTCTTTTAGCCCTGCATTGCCACTGCATATCCAACTGAGCAAGTTCTCTGAATAAACTGGGGTGGGGGGTGCTGCCCATTCATCTAGAAGTGATATCCCATCAGCCATTCCTTCTACATAGTGTACTTAATGCAACCAGGATCCAGATGGACCTGTGCTGGAGCTATGCTTGCCTTCCATTATACTTATTTCCCTATTTATTTCCCTATTTATAGACTAATATACTTATTTCATCTATTTATGAAACAGACACACACTGAGCACCTCTACATATAAGGCCTACATTTCTGATTCTCAGGCTGAACTATCTTAGCCTTAATAAGTGCAGGAGTATGTTTGACTCTCTGCCTCAAATAAATCAAAAACAAAAACAAAAAATAGACTGCTAGAAACCAAAGAAATTTTAAAAAAGATCCCTTCTAGGAGATAGAAAATTAAGAAAATATAAGTCATTCTGAAGAAAAGGAGAGTAAGAGGGGGGTGTGACTGCTAGCAAACAAACAATCATCCTCTATACATTAATACTGGGCCTTAAATGCACAGACCCATTTATCTCTGTTTTTTAAAATAAAGTTGTTTAATTAAAAAAAAAATAAAACCATGTCAAAGATACACCTTGAAAGTTACTAGTAGTAGCAGTGTTGGTAGTAGTATTAGTAGTAGTAGAGTGAGGATGACAACCGTTATCCGAAATAGGAATGGAACACGGTTCTGATCATAGTCTAAGGCTCACAATTCAGTGCAACAGTCTTGAAGAAAACACGAACTCCTTGTACACAGCTCAGAGAAATTCCAGGTTATTATCAAAGAGTGCCTCTAATCATAGGCTTTCAGAACAGAACAGAACAGAACAGACTCATGGAGTCCAACTCAATTATCACCAATAACAATAAATAAGGTCCAGTGGCACATTTTTTACTGTTCACCATTGCACTGAACCTTCACAATATTTCATGCCCAAAGCTCAGCCTGCAAAGCTGATGTTTATTCAACCGGCAAGTGAGAAAGCCAGATTCTGAGACTCAAACGTGTACCCTTCTTACCACTCAAGATCGGTCACTGCTCTGATTATACGCAATTCCACCTTTTGCTTCATTTTGTTTTGTATTTTGACTAGCAAGGAGGCAAAATAAGGACAGATTCTTTGCCCTTAGAAGCAAAAGTCCCAAAGAAGACAAATGGAGTGAAAAGACCTGCATTAACGAGACACCTGACCTTTGAAAAATGAGCCTCCTGGGACCCTAGTTTCACTTTCTATAAAACATGACACTTATTCAAAATGTTCTCTAAAGATTCATCTACTTCTAACATTGGGTGATACCATGAGATACATCATGTCTCCTGATAGGCAAATGTGATAAAAGTGAAAGTTTCACTTTATTCAAAAAAGAAAGAGAGGGAAATAGCCATGGCTACTTTTAGATTATGGAAAGGTACCAGAATCTCACAAGACTTTTCAAATGCATGTTGGTAAGACTATGGTTGTTAGCATAGTTCTCATAAAGGAATCTTAGAAGTCTTCTGGGACCCATAACTAGGTGATGTCAGCACATCAGAATCCTTTTCTACACAGTGCTCTAAGTACCCACCAATAAATGTTCAGAGTGGATGTGCAAGAAAAATATGTGCTTCTGTCTCCTTTGTATAGAAGACTGTCTGGGTTTGAAGCAAGAAAGCTATATGCCATCAGGAATCTCATAAATGAAGGCGAATGGGCAGCCTTCACAGTGCTAGCAGAGGAATCAATCTACCCACTTCCAGCTAGGAGAGTGAGCTGCTCCTCCAAATCCACACTCTCTGGATAGTGAAATTCTTCTCTGGGGAGATGGTGGCTGTTCCCAGGATGCTCATCCTCACAGGGATCCAGGACAGGCATGTGGCCAGCACACAGGTGAAAGTGTTCTTCCTATTTATCCATTTCACACAGGTTGCCAGCAGAAAGAGTAGATAAGCTTGGAGTGTGTGGCTACCCTGACAGACTTGCAGAAGGGAGCAAGATTCCTCCTGCATTTTAGTGCCCTGAATTTGGACTGTTCTCACCACCTGCTGTGACCATCATTTATGAGGAAAGAAACAACATGACTTAAGTACTACAGTTTAGAGACCATAATGACAGGGTCCAGAGTGATTTAATGACAGGCACACCCATAGGAAAGCTTGGATCGCACGAACCATGTGCTCTAATGGAGACAGTAGCACCCTAGAAATTCAGTGAATCTATTATATGCAACATAAATGAGGGGAGATAGTCTGGGCAGGAGATCTCTGTTGGGTAGCAGCCTCAAGTTTCTGTCATCCAAGAGAAAGCTAAGGCTAGTAGTTTCTATATACACTCTCAACATTTCAACTTTTACAGGGAAAGCTTGGTCATTCCTTGGTGGCTGAGTGGGAAAAGGCTTTGCTAGTCCCATAAGCAGCTTTGGGGTCCTTGACATAACCATGCTCAGACCCGTTATATATATTCACTCAGATCTTTATCACTTCTTATACTTTAGGTCCTAATTGGAACTCAGTTAATACAGCCCACTAAGTAGATACTGAGAGGCAGGTACTGAGTAGCAGTAAAAATAAAACCTCCATTGACAGACACATGAAGTGCTCACTTCAAGACCAACTTGGGGATCAGACACATTTGGTAAATAGAGACACCACAGCTCTGCTTAATACTCACTCCCAGATGGGCCTGGAGATGTGCTCAGTTGGTAGAGAACTTGCCTACTATGCGTAAATCCCTGGATTTGATACCCAGCACCACATAAACTGACTACAGCAACACTCGAGACACAAGAAAGAGAAGGGGGGGGGGGGGATGGCACGTTCACAGGAATTGAACTGTAAGTAGGGATTGTTAACATGAGGATGGCTCCTACCCTCAGCGATGGCGCCACCCACAGGTGACAGGGACCTGGTGCATCCATCGCCATGGGAACAGCCAAGCATTCCCAGGATACATGGGTTTAGAAGCCCACCTCCACCTGGAAGCCACTACCGCCATAAAAGACCGAAACCCCCCTCCCCTTCTCTCTCTCCTCTTCTCTCAACCCTGACCCCTGTCTCGTCTAAACCCCTCCAGGTAGAACCCTGTTGGTTTGCTGTGGTTTGTCCAGGCACAAGCCGAGAAATCTATTTAACAACAGGGATGACTATAAGAAATGGCTACAAATGATTAACAGACTAATTATCAGTACAATAGTTCCAGTGCAGTGGATGATTGACAGCACCGAATAGAAATGCAAACTGAACCTTTGGAATGAGTACTGAAAGCCCACACTCACTCTTTAATATGTACATATACTTGTTCGGCATAATTCTATCTCTGGATAAATTCCAGGCATCTTTCTTCAAAGGCAACCCCCACATCTAGGAATCTGCCATGGGGACAACAGTGGTTGAGGACGTGATGCCATTCAGAACAGAATCCACAGGATTGACAAGACAGCACCACAGCTGAGCCAATAGTGTGGTTCTTGGGGCCACTGGATTCCATTTCTCCTCTGCTCCCCAGCCTGAGGAGGAGGAGGAGCTCCCTAAAGTTATTAATCTTTGGTTTTATGTGTCCTTCTGCTTTCACTCTGCAGATTAAAAAAAAAATCAATTCTACAAACTGAATGTTCTTCATTTGAAATTCCTGGGGTGTTTCCGTTTACCTGATGACAGGAGATACAGAATTATCTGAGAAGTATCATTGTGCTCCAGGTCTATGGAGAAATGGCTTTTGACCTGTAGGCGAGACATTTGGATCGTCTCTCTGGGCATCTGTGAATGTCGGGGTAAGAAATAAAACTCCCTTCGTTACTCCCAGTCAGCTGTGCACTAGACTAACACACTGCTACTAGGGCTCAGAGTATATTTCTCTCAGTAAATATAGAAGACCTGAAGGGAACTTAAGTAGATAACAAAAAAGGTTGAGTGACGGCAGACAGCTGAGGAAATCACTCATAGGAGAAAGGAACCAACAAACAAAAACAAAAATTAATTCCAGTTGGCTAAGGCCAAGTGGTGTGTCTCAACCGAGTGTGATAAAGAGAGGGCTGAAGCCCTTCTAAGACTTGGGTATCATGACCCAGCCAATTTCAGAACAAAGCTGGGGACATAGCACAACCTATCCACAGACGGGTGTATAATTGGATACACACACACACATTGAGTGTATAAAATAACTACAAAATAGATATAGTTATTATCTTCATGATTTAAAATGACAGGGTTTTTCTATTCACAGTTCTGGAAGCTTAAAGTCCAGAATCAAGGTGTCAGCATGTCTTCAGCCATGCCAGAGGTTTAGGGATAAAAGAAGGTCTTTGGGGGCCTCTCCAACTGTAAATGGCCATCAGCATCCCTTGTTCCCTTTGATCTTGGCTTTGGTGTCACTTTCTACACTGTCTCCTCTTTGTGTTTGATCTGCCTCTGCTTTCTTCATGTAAGATACACACAATGGTATTTATGGCTACTTTACTAAACCAAAATGATCTCGCTTCAAGACTCATTCAGATGGACCAAGGCCTTTGAGGTAGGGAGTCATTGATACGGGAATTTTACTACATAGTGTGGGTTAGTTATGAACTCATGATCCTCTTTGTCCCAACTTCTCAAGCACTGGGATTACAGGTAGGTTGTTCTGTTGTTATTGCTGTTTGGTTGTTAGTTGTTTTTAATAATAAGGTTACATTTCCCAGGAATTGAAGAAAAATTTATTCAGCCTTCTGCAACTTAATTCCTTAGCCTAAGCCAGTGTCTTGAGTAGCAATAAAAAATAAAGCCTCCATTGACAGACACATGAATATCAGAGAGTGCTCACTTCAAGACCAACTTGGGAATCAGACACTTTTGGTAAATAGAGACACCACAGCTCTGCTTAATACTCACTCCCAGATGGGCCTGGAGATGTGCTCAGTTGGTAGAGAACTTGCCTACTATGCATAAATCCCTGGATTTGATACCCAGCACCACATAAACTGACTACAGTACTACCACTGGGAAGTAAAAAAATAGGAGAATCATAATGTCCTCAGCTGTACAGACCTGGGATACAGAAGAATCTGTCTCAAGGGAGGGGGAGGGAGGGAAGGGGGAGAGGGAGAGGAAGAGAAGAAGAGGAAAAGGGAGAGAGGAAGGGGGAAGGAGAGAGAGGGGGAGAGGAGAGAGGGAGAAAGGGAGAGGGAGAGAGGAAGAGAGAGAGAGTGAGGGAGAAAGAGAGAGGGGGAGAGAAGGGGAGAGAGGGGGGACAGAGGGGGGGAAGGAGGGAGTGAGGGAGGGAGAGGGAGAGGGAGAGAGAGAGAGAATGCTACTTTCTGTGCCTCTAGATTCTTGAAGCCACAGTTGCTTCAAAGTGAGCCTTGGCTGGACTACTTCAAGGAAATGGGTAGAGGCACCAATCCCCAGTCAGCCAGGAGATGTTTACACTGGCCCAGGAATTCACCTGAACCACAGTCTGACTAATCCACCACTTGAAAGGGTGTCTCAGCGTTTCTTTTTACTCATCTATGAGACTTCCAGTGCCAATAAAAAACAGCTTAATGTGTTTTTTTTTTGGTTTTTTTTTGTTTGTTTGTTTGTTTTTTGACATGGTGAATTTTCCTCCCGTATCTAGCTACACTCTTCGGAAGGAGAGCCCCTGTGCCTTATCCCTGCCGGCATAACACCCAACACGGAAACAAATGCACAGGTTAGTACGCCTAACAGACAATCGGGAGTTTTCGGTATTTCACAGGGAATGATTGAAAACAGGAAATTCTGGACTTGTGGATTTCCTGCTCTGGTTCTTAACTCTGGTACCACCAACTGCTGGTGGAACCAGTTTTCTGCCCTGTAGCTATAGACTCTCAACATTCTCCCCAGCCCATGGCTCACCAGCCAGTTGGTGGACAAGATATTGCCCATCTATATGACTGCTAAGGACTCCTCTCCCTGCTATGCCCACCAGATCTCATAGTCATGTGCTGTGGATAGAAGGCTATTGATCATTGTAGGCACGAGTATATCAGGATGACCCCCATGCCAAAGTTTCAGCTGGCTACCTTCCCATCTCAGTCTCATTGTCCACAGTGGCACGTAAACCAGTGTTGCCTGCCTTCATCTCCAATACCCTTGGACATTTGAATTTTGTCTATGGGTCTATTTATGGAAGAAATCCATGTTCAGAGAGCCTCCTGTCAGCTTTTGGGGACCATCTGTGTGCGGCTCACACCTTAAGGCATGGTATTTCAGAGATGCAAACTCTCATTTTTACAGGTTCACAGCCTGAAATTTGGCCGTTTGACAAAAGTGTGAAAATCCAAACATTACCCAAAGTGCCCGTGCTATCCTTCATCAGAGAAGAATGCACCATTGAAGTCATTTACTATCTCATTTTTAACCCCTCCTGTAGTAAACATACATGCCTACTTGCAGTAAGTGTGTGAAGTTTATAGTAAGTAAACTTCAAGGTTTTCTTGCTATATACCGATTTGCAATTGTCAGATGCTCTCCCTCTCCGACCTCCTTATTTTCCACAAGAAACACACACAACTGACTTTCACTTACTATCCAAGGTCAGCTAGAGTAAACCTCAAAACATTTTTTATACAAATCTCCTACCTCCTTTAGAAAAGATACAGTCATAACCTTGGAAACAGCCCCCTATTACTCTACTGTTAAGCCAGATGCAAGCCTATAGCCCTCCTGCAGAACAGTTCTTCTCTTGCTCCTACTTCAACACTATCAAATCAGAAATTGAGTTTCCTGAAGCAGTCATTTAAAAATTACTATTACTCATATCTCTGGCTTCCAAATTTCCAAGATGTTAACTGACATCGTTTTAAATCAGGCAAGATTAAACTATATCCAGGGTGAGTGGCTCTGCCTTGATTTGTATCCTAAACCTTCCTCTAGTGTCCAGATGTCTAGGTCAGCCTTGCCCCAGACTGAGAACAAAGGCCTCAGCAACCATTGGTCCAGGACTGGGTGTCTCTCATTGTTAAGAGCTAGGAAGAGGAGTAAAAGGGAAAAGAGCTATTTTAGACACTGGTAACTTAACCACACTGACTCAGTTTTCTCAAATTGAGCCTACATCCCTGAGGAAACCTGCATCTAGGTTCAGAAGAGAATAATAATGCCAGTATTCAGCTGCACACAAACTTCCTGGTCTACTTTTCTACTCAAGGTGATTCTTAATAATCCAAGGTGATCAAGTTCAGAGAGAGGGGAAAGCCAAGGAAAAGTGCCTGGTGTTGAAACCACATAATTCTGGCTTATGTCTTGGTCCTACCACTTGTGAGCATGTGATTTTCTACATGTAACGACCCAAATCTTGGTTTCTTCAACTGTAAAATAACAGGCTACGCAGGCTATTTAGCCACCTTTGCAGACAAGTCACTGTTACAGGTTTCAAGGTGAGTAGCTGGGTAGTATACATGATTACTTTCTCCTCTGGTAGCCTGCAAAGTAATTTCTAGCACAACTCAATCCCAGGCAGAGGAATGAAGCTTCAAATTGGGCACAAGTTCAATTTCTCCATGTTTGATTACTTCAATAAGTAATGCTTACTACCAGGTTTTGGAGAATAAGCCTTAGCCATACATACCCTGGGATGTCTGTCAGGGTCTTTGGGACCCCCTTTTCACAGTGACTGCAATATGATAGAATGCATTCCTGGCACAGACGGTTTTACTTGGTGGCTACATTTACATTTCTTTCGTATATATGTATGTATGTATTAAGAAGCTTCTACAGTAGCTTTCATATGGTTTTCCAAAAGGCATTTGGTGTTAAGCCTTTCCTCTCCATCTTCCTTTTTTTATCCTGACTTCCCATCCCCCTCTCATTTAGTCCTCCTATTCTAATGTCTCCTTTCTCTCTTTTTAACACTTCCTTAGAAGTTTTCCTCTTTCCTTCTGTCCCCTTATTGGCTACCGAATCTCTGTGGCTATACTGTATGAGACATGCATATCTAAAGCTTAAAATCTAACATCAGTATATAATAGATGTATGTAATCTGTCTGTTTGCATCTGGATTGCCTCGCTAAGGATGATTGTTCCTAGTTCTTCCAGTTTACTTGCAAACTTCACAACTTCATTTTTCTTAAAAACTTTAAAGAAAATCCATTATGTTGATGTACCTCATTTTCATTATTCATTTATCAAACAGTGGACATCTAGGCTATTTCTGACTTGTGACTATTATTAAAAAAAAAGAAACAACAATGGGCATGGATGAGGAAGTATCTCTGTATTAACATGCCTGTGAGTGTAAGCCTAAGAGTGGTGTATTGGCTCCTGGGGTAGATCAATTTTCAGCTTTTTTAGATACCGCCATATTGATTGCCATGGCGGTTGTAACCGTTTGCACTGCCGTCAGTGATATGTCAGTGTTCTTTTCACACATCTTCAACAGCATGTGCTAGCACTTGTTCGATTGATCTTGGTCATTCTGACTGGGGTAAAATGAAGTTGGGAAGTAGTTACAATTTCCATTTCCCTGGTGGCAAGAGATGTTGAGCTTTTAAAAAAGTATTTTACAGATATTTGTGTTTAATTTTACAAAAATTTAGTTTAGTTCTACAGCAAATTTTTAAGTGCGTTATTTTCTTGATGATTTCATTTTAGTTCTTTATATTCTAGTTGTTAACCTCCAGTCAGATGTATGGTTGGTAAAGGTCTTTTCCCATTCTGTAGGCTGCCACTTTGCTGCTTTAACCGTGGTGCTCTTTTCTGTAAAGAAGCTTTTAGCTTCATGAAATCCCATTTATTAACTGTTAATCTTGATTCTTCTGCTACTGGTGCCCTGTTCAGAAAGTTCTTTCCTGTGCTAACTGCTATGTGTTTAGGCCAATTCCCCACTTGAGAGACAAAGTCTTGAGAGCTAAAATAAACTTGAAATCTTTCATTGTTCAATGTTTTCAAAATCCTACTGAATTTTATCTTTCCTTCCCTTTTGATGTATAAACACTATGCTAATAACTTACACTAAAGTGGTTTCTTGGGTCTTTCTAGTTCCTTTTTAGATTAGTACCTTTGTATTTTGAAGACAGATAAGTAATACAATCCAAGAGCGGTTATGAAATATGCCCAAAATCATTTATCCCAAAAGGGTAAATCTAAATTTTTTTTGTCTATAAAAAAGTTGTTTTTCAATTGAACATTATTTTTAAAAAAACAAAGAAATGTACAGATTTTACAAGCATTTTGCATAAAAGTATATGAAACTAAATTTTTAAACAACAGGTTTTCCTAACTCCAAGAGTTAAGTCTACCCATTGCACACTATCACCTAAATTTCATTTTAAAGGAGTATCAGTGTACATAAATGTTATAGGACAAAGACTTGGCTCTTGTTCTAGTGGATGCAGCAAGAAGCAGTAACACGGCATGGAACATCAGGTGTGCTTGGGCAATCACACCCAAGGAAACTACTTGAATGAAGCTTACTTGATTTCCCTGGATACTCAGAAGCTGCCTTCACCTGTGCTTGAGATTTGCAAATCGGAACTTGAAAAGGAATGGCTCACTGACTCTTCAGATTGGACTGTGGGAGTGTGTCCCTTAGAGATTGGAGCCACCACAGTGAAAGCTTTCCTGAGACACAGTCCCCAGGAAGGAAGACCTGCCTGAATAAAAGCACATTTACAGGACCAGCCCCAGCCTATTTGAGCTGGAGGAGAAATGCAAGATCTAGAGAGCAGTGGTAAATGGATGTCCATTGAGATCTAACCCTATCTGTTTTTCTAAGAACCTGTAAATTTAGAAGTACATACTATGTGCTCGCAGAGAGGACAGTGTTTTCCCCAATATTCCTCTAGTGAGCCATACTGATGAGCCAAGTTTATAAGAAAAGTGCTTATACCATATAGCAACTACATGCTCAGCCTACCTGCTGAATACTTCCAACATGAAGTCTAGCTAACACTCATTTAACATAAATATTCTACTAAATATTGTTTTTTAATTTTCATATAAAACTTAGTAGCATAATATATGGCATGAAACTTAACCTAAAAAAGTAAGTATATAATCCAATTTTGAGATGTACTTAGTCTATTTTTAAAGATGTAGCATAGAATATATGTCAAGTACAAATATCAAAATACTAAACATTGTTTCCTCCCAAAAAATTATATATGGTTTATAGTACTTTTAAAACAGCTTGAAGTTGGAAGCTATGCTAGGGGTGGTCCTAAGGACAATTGGATGAAGGATGAAACTAGAGGTGGTGTGACCAGAATACACCATATACATGTATGAAGCGTTCAAAGAATTTTGAAAAGTAACTTAAAATGAAGGGCTTCAGAATGCTGGTCTATGCTTGATGGCCAGTGTTAAATAGAATCACATACAAGATTGGGGACAAATGGTTTCTATCAGTGCAGTTCTTTTAACATTCAGGGAAAAAAAAAAAAAAAAAAAAAAACAGATCAGCCTGACACAAAGCAGAGAGACTTAATAGAAGAAGGTTCCAGGAAGTTCTGAGTTTGAGCAACAGAGAATGAAATATGGCTGCAGACATATCTGAAAATGACCAATGCCTGTTGTGATGGTTTGCATATGCTTGGCCCAGGGACTGGCACTAGTAGAAGGTGTAGCCTTGTTGAAGGAAGTGTGACACTCTGGGGATGGGCTTGGAGACACTCCTCCTAGCTGCCTGAGGATGCTCAGTCTGTTCCTGGCTTCCTTTGGATGAAGATGTAGAACTCTCAGCTCCTCCTGCACCATGCCTGCCTGGATGCTGCCGTGCTTCTGCCTTGATACTGGACTGAACCTCTGAACCTGTAAGCCAACCCCAATTAAATGCTTTTATTTATAAGACTTGCTTTGGTCATGGTGTCTGTTCACAGCAATAAAACCCTAAGATACCCGTTAACACAGCAGTTACCTCTCTGCTCCACTCTCCATCTCCTCCTCCTCTGCTACCTGAGGACTATGACTCTTTGCTGGTGTCATGGATTCTGGCTACAATGATGACATAAAATGTCCATCTTGCTGCAACATATCATGTCTACCTGGATGGCAGACCAGTGTGGAAGAACCTGAGAGTTCAATTGAGTCTCTTGATTGCCCATGGAAGCTGGGCAGAATGAGGTTGGGCAGTCAATCAGGACATGGCCATAAGTCCTTGGAAGGGCAGGATAGGGGGATTTCACAGCTTTCTCATTCTATGAGCCCACATACATTTTACCTTCAAGTGTGAGAGAAAACCCAGAGTGATCCAATACATTGTAAAGGAGGATAATTCCCCAGTGTCTGGAATTAACTAGTTAACCATTCTTATATCATCCTACTCACCCAACCCTAATCACTTGCCATGGCCCAGTGTGTGCTCCACAGTGTATGCAGACAAGAATGGCATATGCATTCAAAAAACTGCTGGATGACATGTATAAGTTAATGAGTGAGTGAATGAATGACTGAGTCGGTGAAAAATGTGCTACACATTATGGAAAACAATCACAGCTACACTGAATCAAAGACAACTCTGGTTACTGCTACGAACGTAGTTCAAGAATCAGCAGGTCTGGGTTTTGAAAGATTAGTTTCCCAGTTGCAACCCAGACAAGGGAAAGAATCTATGTAAAAGTACAGAGGTGTAAAAAGTGCACCCATGGGGAATTTGAGAGGGGAGATCAGTCAGAATGGGGCAGGAGGGATCAAGACTGGACAAGGGGCAAGACACTAGATCATTAAGAACTCCATTTGCTCCCAGATGTATAAATCACTGGAATGAGGTTTGGGTGGGCACTCATCCGAGGACCCCAATTCTCAAGACCAGAAGAACATACTGGTAGTACATGGTGAGCAAGTTGCCTATCCTCTGTGAGTCTCGACAATGGTAATACCAAGAACTCTGGCTCTCTCTACACAGGTCTGTTCAGTCAGGGCTGGTGCTTGGTACTGCCATGCTGTTTCTCCATGCTGGTTCCATATTTTCTCTCACATTCAGTCTTGCTTTAAGACACGGGCCAAATGGAAATAAGCTGATGCAGTTGGCCCTTTTCCCAAAGAAAGTATATTTATCCTCCAAAAGCATCAGGCCTCAAAATGGCCTGGTCATCTCTGCTAAAAATGGCCATCCAGAAGGAGGTGCATATGGAAAGCCATCCAGGGATGAGGAATGTGTGTCACTTCGGATAAATGGCTTCCATATGTTTCAAGGGGTCTTGTTTTTCAGTCCTCAAGAACTGGTATAAATTAAAACAGATGGGAACATGGCATTGTTCACACTGAAGCAACCATCAAAGGAGCTTTTCTTCTGTATGGTTCAGGCCCAGTGCCAAGGGTGGCCAGGACAAGTGTTGCCCAACTTCAAAACCACATTCACTACACATAGAGCACTTATTGTGTCAAAATATTAAGGTCTTTTAGGCATTTATCAAGAAGTGGTGTAAAGGGCAAATGTGTTCTTCCAAGTTCTTCGAAAAGAAATAAAATAGCTGATGATGACTTTTGTTCCAAAAATGACCTTAAAATAGCCATAGATAGTAAAGGTTTGGGAAACATGTTCGTCTCATACAATATTTCCTCTCATGGAGTAAGAGAAAAATTCAGTTGGTAAAGTAGGTGTCACAAAAGCATAAATTACTGCATTCAATCCCCAATACCTACATAAAAAGCTGGTCATAGTGGCAAGTGCTTGCAGTCCCAGAACTCGGCTGGGGGAAACAGAGGAGCCTTAGGAATTTCCAGGCAGTCAGTTTGCCCAGTCAACAAGCTCCTGCCCCTGAGGAACAGCACTCACACACACAGGTTGGCTTCTGACCTCCACACACACTATATATATAAACTGGTTTGCCTATTGAGAGTTTTGACTTAGGAAAAGCATTTGAACTACAGAGCAAGGAGTAGGTTGGAGGAGAATGAAATTTAAGGCACTTAAGAAAAAGCACGAGGGGAAAGTGGGCTCACTGGAGAGGAGGAACGAGTAGGATAATTCACAGGTCTAGAGTTTTATTGGACTGAGAGTTCCAGAGCCCTGGAGTGAGCAGAGCTGAGACCACAGAGGTAGAGAGTGACCCCAGAGCACATCATCTCACACTCTTTCATTTGCAGCATGGGCACAATGAGGACCTCTGCCAAAGCGTTGCCCGGGTATCTTCATCATCCTTTTCCCTAAGGTCATTTTCTATGCTTCTACATTTGGCTCTTTTAAATAATCTTTCTAGGACCTTACTCACCAAGTATTTCATCCTTGCTTTTAACTCCCCTCACCCTGCCAAACAACATTTGTTGATGGCTTGGTGTTTCCAATACTGTTTTAATCAACCTTACAAAGCAATGCAGATTCTGCAAGATTCAAATTTTCTCTTTTAGCAAATCTAAACCAAGCATAGTCTCAATGAAGATACACATAGAGAGTAGAGCTATGCACAGCGAATCTGACTGTTAAAGCTGAAGGTTAATTTTCTCAGTAACCTTTGATTATACACATACCCACTCTTCTCCCAGATGCCTAACAGATGTACTCCCTGAGGGCCAGGGTCAATATATAAAGCCTTGAGAATGTCTACCATACAAGCATGTTCCCTATCTTAGTCGGGGTATCTATTCCTCCACAAGTATCATGACCAAGAAGCAAGTCAGAGAGGAAAGGGTTTATTCAGTTTATACTTCCTCGTTGCTGTTTATCACCAAAGGAAGTCAGGACAGGAACCCAAGCAGGTCAGGAAGCAGGAGCTGATGCAGAGGCCATGGAGGGATGTCACTTACTGGCTTGCTTCCCCTGGCTTGCTCAGCCTGCTCTCTTATAGAACCCAGGTCTACCAGCCCAGGGATGGCACCACCCACAATGGTGGGCTCTCCCCCTTTGATCACAGCTGGATCTCATAGAGGCATTTTTTCAGCTGAGGCTCCTTTATCTGTGATAACTCCAGCTTGTGTCAAGTGGACACAAAACCAGCCAGTATACTCCCTGAACAGTCTCTACAGGAAATATCAAAAGGAAATAAAGCAACACAGGAGGCTTTGTTATCTAAGCAGCTTCCCAACACCTCTGCCTTGCTGGACTGTTTCCTGACCTGGGTTTACTCTGCTGAATTCCTGGAGTGGAATTTCTCTTGTGCCACCACAGTAACATTTCATCAATGCGCATAGCTCTCTAGATCCTTAGCATTAGCCCTAGCCTCTCCCACAAACTCCAGGAACCCTGCATGTACATTGGTGGTCTACCTTCTGAGCACCGAAGTGAGTACCAGAGCCTTTAAAGAGACTTTAGAACATCAGCTGATTGCCCCATTCACTATGGTGGATAGCAAACCCATTCTCGGTGTTGTGTGAGTTGTGTGAGTTGTGCTGTATGAAACGTCTCTTAGCCATCTCTTGTCCCATAATGCTTCTAGAACCACTTAAATACAGTTTTGACCTGACTCCTGAAAAAGACAAGCTTTGTATGACTTCTTTATCCTAAATCTAAAGCAATAGCACGGTGCTTGCCATACAGCTGATGAAATGCCGTACCTCTCAAACAAAATGAATGAACTATATGGTTTTTTTAATGTATGTCTAGTCTGAAAGTAATAGATGAAGAGCTTAAGAAATATCTAGCTTGCTGACGTGCATCCTATAGTCATTATGATTAGACTGGCAAAACAAGTTAATGCTTTGGGGAAAGCCTTGTCTCTGAAGAAATAAAAGATACCTTTACAGGCACCTCTTGGACAAAATGAAGACTATCTTCAGTAATGTGGTCACCAGAGAACTTACTGGGTATCTGCCTGGATATTAAGTAGGCAGCACAAGGGAAAACAGCCCTCGGTGTCCAGATTTGTACCTTAATTGGGGAGAGAAGCCTCCTGCATGGAAGCATTGAAAAGATGAAGGTGCAGAGAATTTTCTATAACAGTAACCCTGGCATTCTGTGAAGGCATGTTCTCCAGATGCAGGCTGATGGTGGGTGCCTTGTACTCAGAAGCATGTTGTCAGCTGGGGCTAAAGTCCAAGCCAAAGAAGTGAACTGACTCAAAAGTGCCCTTTCCTGCTATTGTAGACTCCAGGGATGTGGAGCTGGTTCATTCAGCTAACATCTGGCACGTAGTGTGAAGACACACAGGGTGGGTCTTGTCGGGCCACCATTTGCTTCCCTGCCAAATCCAGCCATTCTGTAGGTTTCTTCAAAGCTGTATAACCTTCCCAGGGCAGAGGTTGCCACTTCCAGTCTGCCTGACCGTCCAGTCTTCTGGTTGTGCCATGCATCTTGGCAGACCTCTAATTGCCAGATAAAGCAAGTGCTATGAACCACAGTACAGTCTTTATCCCTGCACACACAGAGCACAGTTCCCTGCCGTCCTTCAGCACAACTGTGCTCCATCCCAGGCTTGTCCCCTGGGCTCAGTCTTGGTGAGCTGTCCCTCACAGGCAAACACCTGGGCAGAGCAGTCAGACACGAATTAATTTCTAACCACTATCTTGGAGGTGATATCTGTCCCTTTTCTAAAGTATGCCTCATTGGCAGCTTCTAAGTGGAATTCATGGGAAAGCATCTGGCACGTGACAGACCTGACATGTTTATCTTGTTAGCTGTCAAGATGAGTAAGGATGAATATTGAATGCCATCATTCAGCCTGAGCCCAGAAAAGCTTTTGTTCAAGAACTCTGACAGAATAAATCATTTCCAATGTGATTTGCCACATTTATATCAATCTTTGGTTCAGGAGCTTGTCATGACTGACCTTATATAGACCTCCGATGACCTAGGTAACTAGACATGTCACACACAGAAGAGCTGCCAGCACAGTCCTGCCAGGGGCTATGATGGAGCAGCAATCAGATCTGCATCCATATTTTTACCCTGTCCTTTAATACCTAATTAACTTTAAAGAGCCATCAAACGTCAGACAGCCAGACCTTACTAGAAATACAAGTAAAAATGGGGTACTTTTCAAATTCTTAGAGACTCTGTCCACCTTTCCAGACAGTCAGAATAAAATTTTAAAGTGACTTCAAATGGTATATTCATGTAACATGGGGCACAGACACTGTAAGAGCTGCAGACCATCCTGTCAGCTCTTGCATCTGTCATCTCTGTCAGCAACTCAGCCACTGAAGATGGTGGCTCCTGTGAGACCCACCTATTCCTTCCTTTGGACTCCATAGTCAATTCAGTTCCCATCCCCGCATATTTATTGAACAGCTTTTTCGTACTCAAAAGAGTTGGGAAAAAGCAGGAACTAAAGCAGATGCCCACATTCCTCTCTTGCTTCAAATGGATGAAATCTAGGAAATTCGGGTTACAGAGATGAGAATCGTGCTGTGCACCTAGGAATTTTTGGGAAGAAGCTGTTGCTTAGTGGCTGAGAAGATCCATCTAAAACTCTATGCAAGCATCATCTTGATCAATTTGAACTAATAGAGCTGGTGAAGCCTTTTTACTTGGGACTTTGGTTTACTGAGCAAGGTTCCTGATCATTCATTTTATTATTGCCCCTCCAACTGGCTTACATGGAACACTTTCTTTCATTTAACATTGATTTCTTAAAGACTGAATATAATGGTCAGCTACAAGGCATCATGAGTACCAGATAAACAGAAGAGACAATAGGCAGTGTATCTTTCCTATCAGAGCAAAGCTACCACTGGTTCACTGGAATCCAGAGAGAGTTCATCCACTGCACTGCACCTCTGGCCATATCTCATGTCACTAGTCAAATCTACAACCAAGATTCCACACTATCTCCTTCATTTTTCTCACAGACCTGTTTGCTACAGCCCACATCCCAGAGAAAATATCCCAGATATCTAGTTTTTCATCATCTCTGTTCAGTGCCTCAACGGTTTTTAACTGAATTTACCCACCAAAATCTTCTCCTAACTCCTGTAATTCGGACAAGGGAAAACATTTGATTTATTACTTCCAACTATTCACCATTCATTCATTGTCATTGCTGAGAAGGACACAGCTCACATACGCTTTAAGACAAGCACATGTGCAAAGCCACAACTGCAGAACTACATGACAATCAGCAGAACAAAGGCAAGCTTCAGGTTAACATGTTTCCTCATGCCAGTGATTTTCATGTGTTTTCCCCTCTGAAGTAATTAGTTTAGATCTGCAGATGTCAGAAATATGTGTAATTTAAGGCTGAGTGAGGCAGCTACTTGACAACTTTTTGTGTTAGTTTCTTCAGGCCAGATGCTTTTGAAGAATCTCAGCACACTAGGCATGAATGAACAACTCGGCTTTTATAGAATCTGATACTCCACTACAGCACTACTATCAGATGGTTAAGAACTTGGTGTTTCTTATTTAAAATCTGAAAACTTCTATTTGTCTCAAGGTTCTACCACTTGCCAGCCAGAGAAAACTGGAAGCTCCAATATTTTGAGGCCAGGAATGGACCAGGGTTTACATTCTCTCTTCCAACCTTTCTCTGAGTCTCTGACAGATATATTCTGGTGCTGGGCTGGGAGGATACCACATTTTGGCATAAGTCTGTGGCAAGGGGCTGTCCTTACCTCACCCCAACCAACTGTATTCAACTTTGGGAATGACAGTGAAAGTGCCCCATGCCAGGTATTGCTGAAAGCATTGATGGGCTATTTTCACAGTATTTTGTAGCAGAATAAGATTTATGTGAGGCTGAATTTGTAAGCAATGATTTGGTGAAAGAAATCTCAAGGTAACTCAGCATTCAGACCCTATTATGCTAGCTGATTTTAGCTAGGTTTTTAGTGAAACATAGGAGCAAATCTTAAAACAGAAAGGTTTGAAAGAC
The DNA here is from genome assembly GCF_963924665.1 of Micromys minutus. NCBI lineage: Eukaryota > Metazoa > Chordata > Mammalia > Rodentia > Muridae > Micromys > Micromys minutus. The sequence continues at coordinate 869,214 of NC_137968.1, forward strand.
ATATAGTTTTCATGGAAAAGAGGCACGTGTGAACTGAGATTAAAGAAAGGACAGCTACTGGAGAGATGAAAGTCACTTGAGTTTTTAAAAAGCCAAAAATTTACATTTAGAAAATAAAAAAGATGTCATTAAACCATAAGGCATTTCAGGAATTGACTGGATTCTATCTATCACAGGCTCAAAGAGATAGCTTTAACTCTTTTCAGAGGGCTTTGGGGCAGAGCCAGGAGGTTCCCTGCTCATAAGCTACCACTTAGGGGAAAGTTACCCTAAATTTAGCTACCCATGCACACAGACGCCACTGCTATTGTTCAAATGGGCATCAGACTTTGACCTCATCTACTTGACAATAATTTCATAGACATAAAAACTTCCATCCAGATTTCTAAAGACATCAAGACATATTTGCTGTCTTAGTTGCTACACAATTTTAGGTAGCCCTTGAGGTGCCAGTGTGTAAAGCTGTGGGAGTAAAGTTGTAGGTCCAGTGGGAGATGCCGAGGAAGTTAGGGTTGCTAAGAATGTGAAACATTTTCCAAGGAAAGTGATGAGCAGCCAGAGAAAAGAGTGGGATGAAAATGGGTCATGAAGGCAATGTTGTCTAAGCCCTTGGGACCTCATGTCATACCACCAGTTAGGTTGGGTACCAAATAAGGAGATTCAGGATTTAATGTTTGTATTATCTACAGTTTGGTTGTGCTTAGGTCTTGGGTCTCATTTCCAGGCTTCACTTCTCTTTTTATAAATAGTAACATTTACACTATAGTATCATTTGTTGGAAGGATATAACTTTTTTCTTTCCTTTTATAGGAATTTTGAACAATATTAAAATTTTTGAGACCTTGTGACCTCTTGGAAATAGGTGAATTATATTTGTATAATGAGATTCACATAGGCATTTGGAGTGGTGGGCATAATGTTGTGGTTGAAGGAAAAATATTTGGAAATTAGGTTGACAGGGAATGGATTTGTGGTGGCCAATATTGATTGTCAACTATTTTAGTAGCAGGGAGGATAGCAAAGTTCACCTTCAGGTGAATCTGAAGACTGTTCCCAGTATGCATTAACTAAGAGGATGGATTAACCCCACCCTGAATGTGACCAGCAGCATCCATCCACTCCCAAGGGGAATACATAAAGTAAAAAGCAAAAGCTCACAGCACAAGCATTTCCTCTTAATGCTTCCCTGATGCCATCTGGTGAAGCATCTTATCTGCCTTATATTCCTGATGCAGGAAAGATTTGCCCAAGCCCATGGAGCCAAATGACAATGCACTCAAACCATTTATGTTTTTCTTTAACAAAAACAGAAAGTTAACACAACATCTCATCTGTCCCCTCAAAGTAACTAGTGCACTCATCTGATCTGTCCTAAGAATGTGGCTCTTGTGCCAACACTGTCTATTCTCTACAGATGACTGCTATGCTCAGACCATCTTCCATCTGCCCTCTGCCTGGTAACTATTTTCTTTAGCCCAACTATTCTCTACAAAATACTCCAGTTGCTATGTCATTTGTCCTCTGCAGGATGACTTTTTTTTTCTCAGCAATTGTCTGAAGGTAGCTGTTGTTGCCACAGCATCTGTCAACTGTTGTCCCCATTGTCCCTCACCAACCTACCCCGTCTTTTAACAGCTCTTTTCATGGCTCTGAGCTAATCCTCTACCAACAATGAAATAGAAAGAGCCCATCCTACAGAAAAGTGTTTGTGCTTTAGGCAAAGTAAATTCAAAAGAAGAAGGAGGAGGAGACAGGACAAGGAAGAAGAAGAAGAAAAAGAAGAAGAAGAAGAAGAAGAAGAAGAAGAAGAAGAAGGAGGAGGAGGAGGAGGAGGAGGAGGAGGAGGAGGAGGAGGAGGAGTGTTCGTGACTGGATTTATATTTTATTATACTCTTCTGAAAGCACAGTGGAGATAAAGTGGAGATTATGAAGCCAGTAACAAAGATCCTAACAAAAAGTTGAATGATTTTCAACTTACACATTGTCTATGAACTCAACCAATCTAGGTAAATCCCTTTTGGCAGATGACATAGCCTAGATATTGATTCAATGTGCCCTGGGCAAGTTGATAATTCCTGCCTATGAAAATGGTAACTGTTTGATCTACTCAAAGATAAGCTTATCCTGACATCTCTCAATGAGATCTTATTTTAAAATAAAGTTTCCATTTGGGGAAGATAGCTATATCAGTAAAGTATATAATGTGCCAGGCATCCCTTCCCCCTGAAGGACTAGCCACACAACAGTATAGTATAGACTAGAGTTCAGGTACAGCATATAGAGGAGAGTTAGAGGGTAGCAGAGACAGAGAAAGAGAGAGCATAGAAGAGTAGAAAAGTAGAGGCCAACCATGAACACATAGAGGGAGGGGGGGAGTAGGGAGAGAAGGGGAAGGGGCAAAAGGACAGAGTGGGAGCAGGAAGGCAAGAGAAAAGAGAGCAGAGGGGGCAAGCAGCCCCTTTTATAGTGAATGAAGCATACCTGGCTGTTGCCAGGTAATTGCGGGGCAGAGCTTAGACAAAATGCTAACACATTTGACATCAGATTTTTTGATCGTGTCAAAAAGATACTTTCTTCTATCTACCTTGCCAAGCTCCATGGAATCATTTCTTTCTCTGCTTATCCAGTCTACATACTACCTGCCTGGCGGGGACCCAGCTAGACACTGATCCCAGGATCTCAGCCCTGTCACTGAGGGATCACTCTAGCTGAAGAATCCATACCAAAGCATGTCTATCACATATTTTATGTTTCATTTCCCCACTACATTCTTGGAGGAAGGAGACCACTTCTACTTACAAATGGATCTTTTTGTACCAAAGCCAGTATCTCACCCACAGGCATTATGTGATCTTTTTAGTTGAGTCGTTTTTGGTTTTTTGTTTGTTTGTTTTGTTTTTTTTACATAATCCCCCTATGCAGAAAACTAGATTCCACCGAGGGTAAGCTCATACTGTCTTTTTCAGAAAAATATTGCAAAGTTGCCAGCAGATTCAAGGACTATTCTAAAAGAAAACATTGCCTGTTAAGTAAGTTTGAGGTTTGCTTTTTCAAAAATATGGCAAGCCTGTCTCTGCTACAGTGTAGGGAGCTGTGCAGTGCCGAGCCCCAAAGATGGTGCCGAGCTCCACCTTCCACCTTCCCGATGGCGAGCACTCCCTGTGATAAACAACTCCTTAATTGGATGCACTTGCCTGGTGTGTGGAGAGCTGAGCCCTAAGATGGCACCAGCTTCTGTCCTAACTAGTAAACACCCCAGGAGCGCATGCACCTGTATCACACCACATTACTGACCAATTATATTAAGACACTTCAGCTGGCAGGTGGGGAGGATAAAAGGAGAGAGGCTCCTGGGCATGGATCCATCAAGGCATCAAGAAAGGGATCCTGAATAAACTGCTGAGAGAAGAACCTGGCAGTGACACTACAGAATACAGGGTCTCACTATACTCAGAGAGTATATACAGCTGTCTGCAAGGAGTATACACAGCAGTCTCAGCCTTGCACATAACATATGACCTGAACCAGGTGCCCTTCTTTTTCTGCTGAATGATGTTTTGGGTTTCTAGAATATTTCCTTTTGTTTTTCAGCAGAACATGAGCCAAGGGCATTATCTTGTGAGCTGTAGGTTTGTGTCAAGTTGGTTTAGAGCTGCTGACATAGCTGTAAATGTCACCAATGTATATTAAAATCCCCTTTCTCCCACTTCAGCAGTGCCTCAGCGCCCTTTTACCAGAGCCCTTTACCACATATACCATGCGGTGGATATATGGTGTTGTGTGGCAGTCTTCTAGCAAACTTGCTGTGCCCTGTTATGAGAACATCCCAAAGGCACAGAGCCTCTTACAGTCTACAGAGCAATTAGGTTGCTTTGATGGCATGTGGGCTTGTGGAGAAGGAAGACCCTCGAGGCTCTCCTTGACTCCTACCACATTAAAAAGGAGAAAAGTACACCCCAGAAAAACAAGTAGTATGCCTTCTCTGTTGTCACAGGACCAGTGCTTTCTCCAAAGAACATAAGTCTCAGCCTGAGTGAAAATTAGCACCAGTATTACCTGCCCCATGAAGAGAGCAACATATACTCCTCACCCTAAAAACCCCTGTGGGCTCCAGTATCACAGGGGACAGACAGGAATATGTTCAATTGATATGTTCAAGTGATGCTGTCCCCACTCTGAGTCTTGGCGGATGTTTCACGTGCCACCAACATAAGCAGTCCGATTTCCCTACACTGTCAGGACCTACAACAGCCAGCCCTGCTATCCATCCTGTTCCTGTTCCCAGGCTCCTAGGAGTACCTTGCCCCCCCTGCTGTTTTGCTACTTAAGCTTCTGACCTCCTCTTGCACTCTATGCACAACTAACCTAATGCTCTACCTCCCAATTCAACCACAGTCACTTTCTGTCACTTGTAGCCAAGAAAGCCTCAATGGTATTACATAGGCAAGCCCTTGCTGTTGTTATCAGGAACCTCTTTCACCTCCAGCAGCACTGTGGCCCACAGAAGACAGGGACCAGGCACATCTGTTGCCATCGCAAAGGCCAAACATTCCCAGCTTACACTGGTTCAGCTGCCACCTACACCTGGGAACATCTACATCACAGCATAAATAAAGGCAGTCCCCCCTGCCACCCACCCTCTTCTTCTCTCTTCCTTTCTCTCTTCTCCTCGTCTGGGTCATCTCCAATAAGCCTCTTCCACATGGGACCATATTGGCCTGGTGTGGTTTGTCTGGACATGAGCCACAGTTCTATCACAACACCAGCAGGTATGGCCACAAAAGAGGGACAGAAGGAGGAAATAGAGAAACAAGAGGTCCAAGAAGCCTGAGGGAAAGACAAGGACATTTGGGAGCTTGAAATTTTTATTTTCACAAAAGCCAGAAAATGACCCAAGGGAGCAAGTGTGAAAACAAGGTTGGTGCATGAGGTCATAGCTTCCAGGAGTCTAGAGAGCAAAGTGCATAGCAGGGTCTTCTTTCCTGCTGCCAGTGGCAGCCGGGTTCTCTACTAAGCTTCCTCCACAGAACTGAAACTCAATATTGCAAACTTATGAAAGCCCCTTCCGTCTCTCCCTACACAGGGCCAGTAGAAAGGCAGTGAGATTCTGCAATAGATACAGCAAAGCCAAGTCTAGCTCTTCCTTTGGAAGCTTTCCCGAGCCAGAATCCAAACTTTTCACTCAACGTTCCCCTGGACCAATTTTAGGTTCTAGCACCTCCCCATCTCTCCCCTCAGCTTCCTAAAGAAAATCTCCTTTCCATATTTACTGTCCTCTACCTGACACAAGCCACATTAGCCAACATTTATTTCATTTGTATGCTTTCCTGGGGGCTACATTTATAATTCGCTGAATTAGTAAACTGCATAGCGATTTGGGCAAAATAACAAATCCAAGTAAATTAATTCTGACAAAACTCCAGGCAAAAAAATAAATAAATACAGCTTAGGTGCCTAAATGCAGATTACTATTCTCTAACCCAGATCTGGAGGCCCCTGAAAGTTATCTGGTGTTCCCAGGTGACAGGGACAAAGGTGAGATAAGACCGGTTCTCCCCTAGGCTTGCTCCTTCACTAAAGCTCTGAACAAGGTCCTGGAGAAATGTCATCACTTGACTGGGAGGGATCTTGGTGAAAGACTGAAATTGTGATGAAAATCCCTTTTCAATAGGTTTACAAGCCATTAAACACTAGGCAGAGACTGCTGTGGAGGAGTCCCCAGGTGAGGGCAACTAAGAAGCTTTTGAAGCTGTTTCCCCTGCTAAACATGTAACAGCTCTGGCCATTTGGGATATTGTATTTGAGGTTTGGCAGTGAAGTAGCCTTTCATTTAAAAAAAAAAAAAAAAAAAAAAAAAAAAAAAACATATTTTTAGGGAAGGAACTACAGCTTAGCATACTCTTTACAGGAAACAAAAGTCTTTGAAGGAATGTTTGCTTCCCTCATTCAGTGTAAATAGTGTTGATTTGTTTATATCTTAACCTTTAAGGTTTAATGAGCAAAAACATATCTTCTGAGACTAGGAGGATGCTGAATGCCTTTCAGTGGACCACACTGTTGTAAATAAAAATGAAGGGAATGGAGCCAACATTATTTCAAGGAAATATAGTGTTCTTAATGAATCTGATTTAGATAACCTGGGCTGTTTCTACAGAAACATCTGGTTTCTCACTCAGGTTTTTCTTTCTATCTCTGCTTTTAAACTATGGCTCTAGATTAATCCTTGATGTTCAAAAATGGCATGGGTCTGCACCAGATGAAGTTCTAGAGCTGAAATAAGTGGGTGCATGCCCCATCCCTAACTTATAAGCCATCTCCAATTGATGGTTTGCAAATGAAAATTTGGTTTTCTTTAAAGAAGACTCATTGGGGAAAGCAAACTACTCTTAAAAGGTAGGTTGCATGTCCAGTGGCAGATGGCCAACTGAATGAGAACTCGGTGGCATTTTTCAAGGATAGCATCTCAGGGCTTGTTATCTGAGAGGAAAAGCCTATTTTTAATAAAAAGGAAAAAACAGAAATGATTATACAGTTAGTTGGGATGGCATGACTTGATAAGGGTGGGCATGTGTTACTTCCTTACTGCTGTGATAGCATGCCTGCCTAACCAATGTAAAGACAAAGGATTTATTTCCACTGACAGATTAAATACACAATTCACTGTAGGGAAGGCATAACAGACAACACTAGACCAAGCTATAGCAGCCAGGACATGAGTGAGGCAGCTGCTCACGGTAGTGAGGAAAACAGAGACATGGATGAATGCTGGTGCTCAGCTTGCTTTCTCCTCCCTACCTCTTTTTCCTGTTACTCTTTTTATTTAGTCCAGGACCCCAGTTTATGGAATGGTGCACCCATACTCAGTCAAACTGCTCCGAAAACATCCCCAAAGAGACCCATGCGTGACCCTACATTCAGTCAATTTAACAACGAAGATTCATCACTATAGACCAGTTATTTGATTTGATTGTCTGTTCCAAGAGTTTATGGCTATTGCTCCCAGGAAAGGCATTTTCCCCTTCAAAGCCTATTATCACTAGTGTGGAGCAGGATGCTAATGCATGCTTCATTGCTTAGGAATGGATATATATACATATAAGGTGCTTTGGGAAGTATGAAGCATTTCACAAATGCAAGAAAGAAAATGAAGCCAATGTTCGAAATGTATGCGCTCTTTGCAAATAGACTCTGGCAGTAGTATCCAGGGTTCACTCTCTCTGCACAGTCTTCCTGCCTCCATTCCAACCCAACCAGCAGTGAATATAATAATACAATTCAGATAATGTCATTCTGAGTTCTAAACTTTTCCGTTGTTCTCCAATGCAATTGTAACGATACCTGAATAAATCCCTTGCCAAGGTCTACAGGATCCTGCCTAACCTTGTATCATTCACCTCCTGATGTAGCACCCCCCACTCTGTCTCCCAGAGTCTTTGGTTCTTTGTGCATGCTCAGAGCCTCTCTGTATCAGGGTCTCTGTGCATGCATACCGCTCTCTCTTCCTTGGTGAGTATTTCTGTTAACATGCTAAGTTCTCTCTCTTTCCAATTTTCATGTTGCTTCCTTCCTCTCAGCTAGTACTGCTTTACTAACTAGACAGTTGTGCAGCAATGTTCCCAGGGGGTGCCACTGACATTCACATTGATCTTCAGGACAGTACATGGTGACTCTTTTCAGCTCTCAGCATCACTCCACTAAGGTCCTTGACAACCCCTGAACTTTAACTTTCTGCCCAATTGCAAACATCTGTTTCCAAGACAGCCTTTTTTTCATTAGAACATCAAATAGACACTGACTCCTCGGTACCTAGAATAACCTGTTCATGGTAGGTTCTCAGCAAATGTGCATGCATTGACTTACCATCAAGTATAGAGAACTCATGGCATCCTTTTCCAATCCAATGTCATTGGATAAGCATGAGCTGAGTAAGAATCTCAAATGCCTCCAATCATCCACCTCTAGACCCAGTGCTGGTATTGATTTGAAAGCTGTAATGTGTTAATGGACCATGAATCGGGGGTAACAAGTTCCAGAAGGGCAATGGAAGGACTAGGAACTGAGTCTTGTATTGAACTGCTGAGACATAGTTCTGCTTACTACAAGTAGTTAGCTAGTTTCTCAAAAAAAAAAAATTGCCTTGATGTCCACTTGCAACCAGAGCTGGCCCGGTGCCAGAGCTCTTTGTACCCAGACCCTGCTGGGAGAGATCTGGTCTGCCAAGAGTGCTCACACACCTTAGAGCACAGGTAAGACATCTACTTCGAGGTACCCACCCAGAGCCCTCAGGACACAAGAACTGAGTAGCAGTCTAGGACAGAATCCTTCCAGTTTCTGTCTGTGCCCTGTGCTGACTCTGTGCTGCAGCTCTCTCTAACCAGACCCTGATGGGAGAGAGCTGGTCCCCAGTAGTGCCGACACATAGGCTTACAGGAGGGTCAATCCACTGTCAGAATCAGCAAGACAAGCTAACACCAGAGATAAGCAGATGGCTAGAGGGAAGTCCAGGAACCTAAGCAACAAAAAGTAAGGTCACTTGGCATCACTCAACTGCAGTTTTCCCACCACAGTAAGACCTAGATACCTCAACCCACCAGAAAAGCAAGATTTTAGGTCATAAATAACTCCCGTAAAAAAAAATACAGGAAAACACGGTAAACAAGTAGAAGCCCTTAAAGAGGAAACACACACACACACACACACACACACATGCACGCACAAACACCCCTTGGAGAATTACAGGAAAACACAAACAAACAGGTGAAGGAATTGAAATAAACCATACAGGATCTAAAAATGGAAATAGAAATGATAAAGAAATCACAAAGGGAGACAACTATGGAAACAGAAAACCTAGGAAAGAGATCAGGAGTCCTAGACATAAGCATCACCAAGACAATACAAGAGAAAAAAGAGAGAATCTCAGGGTCAGAAGATACCATAGAAAACACTGATACAACAGTCAGAGAAAAATTCAAAATTCAAAAAGCCCCTAGCCCAAAACATTCAGGAAATCAAGAACACAATGAGAAGATCAAAGATGAAAATAATGGGTATAGAAGAAAGCAAAGATTCCCATACTAAAGGACCAACAAAATTATAGAAGAAAACTTCCCTAACCTAAAGAAAGACATGCTCATAAACATACAATGAGCCTACAGAACTCCAAATAGATTGGACCAGAAAAGAAATTTCTCTCATCACATAATAGTAAAACACCAAATATGCAAAACAAAGAAAGAATATTAAAATCAGTAAGGGAAAAAGGCCAAGTAAAATATAAAGGCAGACCTATCAGAATCACACCAGACTGCTCAACAGAGACTATTGAAAGCTAGAAGATCCTAGACAGATGTCGTACAGATTCTAAGGGAACACAAATGCCAGCCAGCTATTATATCTAGCAAAACTCTCAATTAATATACATGAAAAACTAAAGATATTCCATGACAAAACCAAATTTACACAATATCTTTCCACATATCCAGCCCTACAAAGGATAATAGATGAAAAACTCCAACACAAGGAGGGAAACTAAACTGTAAGAAAGCAAGAAAGTAATCTTCTTTCAACTAACCCAAAAGAAGACAGCAACACAAACATAATTCTACCTTTAACAACACAAATAACTGAAACAATGATCATAGGTCCCTAATATCTCTCAACATCAATGTACTCAATTCCCAATAATAGATAGACTAACAGACATGAAACATAAAGAGGACCCAAATTTTTGCTGCATACAGGAAACATACCTTAGTGACAAAGACAGACCCTACCTAACAGTAAAAAGCTGGAAAATTTTTTTCCAAGCAAATGGTCCCAAGAAACAAGCTGGAGTGGCCATTCTAATATTGAATAAAATCAACTTTCAACCAAAAGTTATCAAAAAAGATAAAAAAGAAAATATAATACTAGTCAAAGAAAAAAATCCACCAAGATGAAATTTCAATTCTGAATTACTATGCCCCAAATGTAAGGGTATCTATATTTATAAAAGAAACTGTTCTAAGGCTCAAAGAACACATTGCACCTCACACAATAATAGTGGGAGAATTCAGCACCCCACTCTTATCAATGAACTGACCATGGACAGAAGCTAAATAGAGACACAGTTAAACTAACAGATTTTATGAATCAAATAAATTTAATCGATATCTATAGAACATTTCATCCTAAAACAAAAGAATATACCTTCTTCTCAATACCTCATGGTACCTTCTTCAAAATTGACCATAAAATTGGTCACAAATCTGGCCTCAACACATACTATCAGATCAACACTAAGACAGGTCTTCAATGACAACAAAAACAACAGGAAGCCCACATACACATGGAAGTTGAACAATGCTCTACTCAATGACAACTTGGTCAAAAAACAAATAAAAAAGAAATTAAAGACTTTTTAGAATTTAATGAAAATGAAGGCACAACATACCAAAATTTTATGGGACACAATGAAAGCAGTGCTAAGAGGAAACTCATAACTCTGAGTGCCTCCAAAAAGAAACTGGAGAGATCATACCCTAGCAACTTGAAAGAACACTTATAAGCTCTAAAACAAAAAGAAACAAATACACCAAAGAGAAGTAGATGAAAGACTAACCAGAGGGCATAGAGAATATTCAAATTAACAAAGTCAGAAATAAAAAAAAAGAAGACATAAAAACAGAAGCTGAGGAAATTCAAGAGATCATCAGATCCTACTTCAAAAGCCTGTACTCAACAAAACTGGAATATCTAGATGATATGGACAATTTTCTAGACAAACACAAAATACTCAAGTTAAATTAGGATCAGATATATCATCTAAACCATCCCATAACCCCTAAAGAAATAGAAGTAGTTATCAAAAGTCTCCCAACCAAAATAAACACAGGACCAGATGGGTTTATGCAGAATTCTATCAGACCTTCATAGAAGATCTGATACCAATACTCTCCAAACTAATCCACAAAATAGAAACAGAAAGAATGCTACCCAATTCTTTCTATGAAGCCATAATTACGCTTATACTGAAACCCCACAAAGACCTAACAAAGAAAGAAAATATCAGACCAATTGTCTTATGAATATGAATGTAAAAATCCTCAATAAAATGGTAGAAATCCAAGAACACACCAAAACAATCATCTATCAGCATCAAGTAGGCTTTAACCCAGAGATGCAGGGATGGTTCAATATACAAAAATCCATCAATGTAATCCACTATAAAACAAACTCAGTGCAATTCCCATCAAAATTCCAACTTAATTCTTCATAGAGTTATAAAGAGCAATTTCCAAATTCATTTGGAATAACAAAAAAAAACCCCAGAATATTGAAAACTATTCTCAACAATAGTTGAACTTCTGGGGGAATCATCATACTGGACCTCAAGCTGTATTACAGATCAATGGGGATAAAAATTGTATGGTAGTGGTACAGAGACAGGAAGGTAGAATAATGGAATAGAATTGAAGACACAGAAATGAACCCACACACCTATGGTCACTTGATCTTTGTCAAAGGATCTAAAACCATCCAGTGGGACAAAGAGCATTTTCAACAAATGGTGCTGGTCCAACTGATGGTCAGCAAGGAGGAGAATCCAAATTGCTCAATTCTTATTGACCTGCACAAACTCAAGTCTAAGTGAATCAAAGGCATCCACAGAAAACCAGATGCACTCAAACTAACAGAAGAGGAAGTGGGGAAGAGCCTTGAACACATGAGCACTGGGGAAATTTTCCTGAACAGAACACCAATGTCATATGCTCTAAGATCAAGAATCGACAAATGGGACCTCATAAAATTGCAAAGCTCTGTAAGGCAAACGACACTGGCATGAGGACAAAACAGCAACCAACAGAATGGGAAAAGATCTTTGCTAATCCTACCTCTGGCAGAGGGCTAATACCTAATATATACAAAGAACTCAAAAACTTAGATTCCAGAGAATTAAAGAACCCCATTAAAAATGGGGAATAGAACTAAACAAAAAAGTTTCTCGACTGAGTAATATTGAATGGCTGAGAAGCACATAAAGAAATGTTTAACATCCTTAGTTATCAGGGAAATTTAAAACAAAACCACCCTGAGATTCTACCTCACATCAGACAGAATGGCTAAGATCAAATAGTCAGGTGACAACAGATACTGACAAGGATATGGAGAAAGAGGGACACAACTCCATTGTTGGTAGGATCACAAGCTGGTAAAATCACTCTGGAAATAAGTCTGAAGGTTCCTCAGAAAATTGGACCCAGCTATACCACTCCTGGTCATATACCCAAAAGATGCTCCAACATATAACAAGGACACATGCTCCACTATGTTCATAGCAGCCTTATTTATCCTAACCAGATGATGGAAACAACCAGATGTCCTTCAACAGAGGAATGGATACAGACATTGAGCTACATTTATACAACGGAGTACTTCTCACCTATTAGAAAGAATGACTTCATGAAATTCCTAGGCAAATGGTTGGAACTAGAAAATATCATCCTGTGTGATATCATACTATGTATGAGAACACACACAGTATGCACTCATTAATAAGTGGATATTAGCTCAAAATCTCAGCTTACCCAAGATATAATTAACAGACCACATGAAGCTCAAAATGTTGGAAGACCAAAGTGCAGTTGCTTCAGTTCTTCTTAGAAGGGGGAACAAAAATATTCACAGGAAGAAATTCAGAGACAAAGTTTGAAGCAGAGACTGAAGCAAAGACTTTCTCACCTTGGTATCCAGTACATATACAGCCACCAAACCCAGACAATATTGCTGATGCCGAGAAGTGCATACCAATAGGAGCCTGATATAGCTGTCTGCTGAGAGGCTCTTCCAGATCATGACAAATGCTCATATCCAACCATTGAACTGAGAACAGTGTCCCCAATTGAGGAGTCAGAGAAAGGACTTAAAGAGCTGAAGGGGTCTGCAGCCCCATAAGAACAATACCAAGCAACCAGAGCTCCCAGGGACTAAACCACTATCCACATATGGATGGACCCATGGCATATGTAGCAGAGGCTGGTCTTGTTGGACATCAATGGGAAGAGACACTTTTTGTCCTGACCAGGCTCATTGCCCCAGTGTAGGGAAATGTAAGGGCAAGGAGGTGGGAGGAGGTTGGAGGGGAGCGCCCTTATAAAGGCAGGTGGAGGGGGGATGGGATATATGTAGGGGAAACTGGGAAAAGGGATAACATTTGAAATTTGAAAAAAATATATCCAACAAAAATATGCATATGTGTTGAGAGCCGTTTGTGGCACACCCAAACATGGCGCCGGCTTACCGCTGATGACTCAGCAAACAGAGCTGTTGCCCAGCCCAAGAGACATAGTGCGCATGTGCCACAGACGTCACAGCCCGCTCTCGGGGCATACTAATGAGTTACTGGAGGGTGCACCAATCAGGTAGCGACACGAGTCTCCTGGACATATATAAGCAGTGCATTTTCCTTCCACGGGGTCCCCTGCTCAGAGTATTGCACAATAAAGGTTGTTCGCAGAAGAATCCTGTTGTTGCATGCCTATTCCTGCCGGCAGGAAGTGGGGTGCGTGACACATATGGAAAAAAAGAAAAAAAAAAAAAAGAAACAAAATAGCCTAAGGAAAAGTGTATGAGAATCTAGTAATCTAAATCCTGAAGATTGAATTTTACTCTTGCTCTTTGGTGTTCAGTGATGATAGATAAGTAGTTATAAAATGTCCTGCCCTCCTTGATGGAATAACTTTAAATTAAGCAACATAGTTTATAAGAATTACCTGGAGCTGTAAAGAAGAATGGTTGTGATAATATGAAGTAACATTACTTCTATACAGCACATTAATAAACCTCTCAAAGTACGTCAAGGCCATTGCTTCCTCTCACATGGTCTGGAGGTTGTAGCTCTCTTCAGGCATAACTTTTGATTAGCCAATCACAAAGGGTTTAGGATTAGGAGTTGAGGTATGTTCTGGGCTTTGCATATTAAAATAAATAGCCCTTGTAAATTGGGTACTTCCTGTATGATGGCAATTCATTCGTTTGTTCTTTCATTCACTCCCCCCTCCCCCAAAAAAAAACCAAGAAACACATTTCAAATGCCTCTTTCATACCATAGACATGTTTTCTACCTTTAATGGCCCCAAAAGTTATTGTAGTGGCTATGGAAGAGGAGACCCCAACATGCAAGTATAGAGTAAACTCTGTTTGGATAGAGGCATGAACACCATCCTCCAGAAGCTCAGGGACGGGATGGTCAATTCTTCCTTGCCAGGACTATTCTCAGGGATCCTAGCTCAGATAAGAACATGAGCATCACAAGGGGGAAAAGGAGAAGAAAGCTTTCTGGTTGTGGGAACCAATCAGATCCCATCTGGCGTCTTGTTCTCTGTTTCAAGACTAATTTCCATGAATGGACTCATGCTGTCCAACATAGAACAGGGCATGATACATAAAGGCACAGCTCCTTGTTCGCTGAAGCCTGTGGGTAGCAAAAGGCCTCCAAACTCCTCTTCAGTGTGTAGGTTTAGCAGTTTGTTTTGTGACTGGTGCATTCATCTTTGTGGGTTTCGTTGTTGTTGTTGTTTTGTTTTGTTTTTATTTTTGTCTTGGGAAACATGGTATACTGAATCAAGTCTCTGGGATTTAGATTCCTTCAATATGCCATTCTTGAAGGCACAAAGAGGTAAGGCCTTTATTTCCGAGAACACTGGATTTTTTTTTAATTACCAGAGGAAAGAATGTAACCACCAGACCCAAACATAGAAAATCAGAGGTTTGTGTTTCATAAATTGCTATCTCCGACTGAAATACTCAAGAGGTGTGATGGTTTGAGTGAAAATATCCCATTAGGCTTCATTCCCGACTGGAGGTCCCATTTGCTTCTGTTGAGGAGGTGTGACCTTGCTAGGGGAAGCGTAAACATTTGATATTTCAAAGACTTTTTCTTTTATTTCACTTTTTGAGATTAATATAATTACAACATATTTTCCCTTCCTTCTTCAGAGCTCCTATCCACCCCTCCCCATTCTCTTTCATTTCATGTCATCTTCTATCTTTATTGCATGCATAAAAGTACATATATAATAATATTAAATATAACCCCCTCAATCCCTAAAAACATAACTTTGTTTTCTTTATAATTTACTCAGCCCTATGCTACAGCAGTAAAAAGTGCAGGAAAGAACTTTATTTAAATAAGAAAGATTATTTAAATAATCTCATCTAACCCTTCTTGGGTAGGAGTCCTGGGTTAACATCTACATTATATATATAATGTCAGTTGGTAACCATACAATAACTAAAAATAATTATCCTCACCTGGAAAAGGCCCAGATGATCTGTCATTTCTCTAAGTGCTGTACGTCATAAGCAACTAATTCAGGACTTAAATTTAAGCCTTTTATGACTAGTATTAGGGCAAATTTCTATTCAGAAAGAACTACAAGACCATAAGAAGTTTTAGGAATTCTATAAAGTAGCCAGAAAACCTTTCCCCAGCTCTCCCAATCTCAAGAATTATTTGTTACATACGACCCACTGAATGTCAGAATGAAGAACTAAGTGGGAGTAACCCATGTTTGGTGCTAAACAGCCTTTTAGGTTTAAGATCACCAGGTATCATATCTCTAGCTGGGAATGCAAACTAGGGAGCAGATGAAGAAGAGTTTGGCCTGGAAGAAATTGAAGGCGCTCAGTCCTGGCTGAGCATTCAATGCTAGTGTGCCTTTCTAACCTCCTCAGTTCTGACTGATCAATGTGTTTGTTCTGAGGTTTCAGCCTCAGGATTTTCTGATACCACATGGAGGTCTCTAGTAGGTGGTCAGAGTTGAACAGTGCAGCCTTAAAGCCATACCACAGCTAACAAAGAGTCCCCAGGAAAACCCACCCTCTGATCACACTCTGGTGTCGAAAGCCACCCTCCTTAAGACACAGAGGCCAGGGAGCTGGTTACTTGGCAGGGCCATTAATTACTCTGTATGTTGACTACAAAGCTTTGAGCTGTGCTTCCCTTTCTAAAATAGTCAATCAACTCCAGACACATAAAAGGAAATTATTATTCTAGTGGCATCGGCTTGGTAGCAGATACCTCTGAAAGAAGCAGTCCCCTTATCTCCAGAATGCTTTCCCAGAAGGCTCAGTCCCTGCTGGGCAAGGTTACTGATGCACAATTTGCATCCATCACACCTTTTATGAAGCAAGAGGGATTGGCTCATTTTGTTTTCCTGCGCTGGGGAAGCAGATTTTGTCCTAAGCTTCCCACAATAGATTGTATTAAATCTTTTCAGTGGAGTTTCCATGGTTATGTGAAAAGAAAGTCATACAGTAATTGTTCTAATTGTTTTGTCTTCCGTGTGTTATGCCTGTTTACACGGGAATGTTTCCAAAGCAGAAGAAAGATTTCTGCATTTGCTGGGAGTTGTTTGTGCAAGTTCAAATAGATTGAAAACAACAACCCACTGAGTCCCTGGGCACCCTAAAGTGGAAATTACAATGTTGTATGGGTACCAACACTAAGCCTCTCACCATATAAACAAAGCATGCTTCCGAGACCCTGGTACTCTGCAGAGAAAAAGTTGGGTGGGTCTTTGCCTACACCAAGATGCAACCTCAGAGAAACCTCAAGCACAAATTGTTTCCTAGGACCTGGGGACATGTATCAGGGTTGGTTACTGCAACAGTCTGACCCCAGCTAGTCACAGCAAAATGCCATAAATGAGTCCCTGAATGTAGAATCGACGTTCTGAAAACTCAATGACCAATTCACAAGGCTGTTCCAAGTTGCTGGGAAATTCCTGATCTTTGTCTATAAAGTGATTTTAAAAAAAAAAAAGTAGCTATACAGTCAGATTCTGCATCTCAAGCCAAGTAAAGGTTATAAAGTACATATCCTCAAACTTGTCAAAACCATACTCAATACAAGGTAATAACTTCATGAAGGAATTTTAAAATTGGTATTTAGCTATACAGAACAAGCCCCTCCCCTAATAAAATAAATCTGAGAGCTGTTGCATGCTTGTGTGATATTCAGATAAATTCCACAAATGCTTTCTATCTAAGTGTCACAGACATTACTGGGAAATGGAGGGTGGGTGTACCGACCCTTCTCATCAACTGCTGCTGATAGCCACTGAACTCTAGTTGTACTCGACCATGGCTAAAGAACATTGTGTGACAACTCCAGGGAGAAATGGATACCTGAGTCAGGCTATGCCATAGATGGTAAAGAACAAAGTGCTATACTATCACTGACCAAAAAAAAAAAGTCAATATGGGTCCTTGTTTCATGTACCAAATATTTAATTTCCAAGTAAAGATTCAAGTTATCCCAAGGAAAGTCTAATGCAAAATTCACCCTATGATCTATTCCTCTGACCATAACATTGCTGATGAGGTCACAAAACAGGCCTCAAAATATACAAGATATACTTGTACCTTAAGATATACTCAGATAAATTATGTAAACAGTCTCATAACCCCTAAAGAGATAAAAGCGGTTATTAAAATCTCACACCCTCCAAATCCTTGGACCAGATGGGTTTAGTGCAGCATTCTATCACACCTTCAAAGAAGACTTAATACCAATACTCTTCAAAATATTCCACAGAATAGAAACAGAAGGAACACTACTCAATTCGTTCTATGAAACCATAATTACACTCATACCTAAACCACAAAAGGACCCAACAAAGAAAGAGAACTTCAGATCAATTTCCCTTATGGATATTAATACAAAAACACTCAATAAAATTCTTGCAAACTAAATCTGGGAACTTATCAAAATGATCATCTATCATGATCAAGTAGGCTTTATACTAGGGATGGAGGGGGGTGGTTCAATATAAGAAAATTCATAGGGGTAATCCACTATATAAACAAACTCAAACCAAAAAAAAAAAAAAAAAAAAAAAAAACATGGTGATCTCATTAGATTCTGAGAAAGCATTTTACAAAATTCAATACCCCTTTATTTTAAAAAATGTATAGGAAACAGCAGGAATTCATGTCACATACCTAATGTAGTAAAAGCAATATACAGCAAATCAATAGCCAACATCAAACTAAATGGAGATAAACTTGAGGCAATCCCACTAAATCAGGGACTAGACAAGGATGCCCACTCTCTCCCTACCTATTCAATATAGTAATTCAAGTCCTAGCCAGAGCAATTAGACAACAAAAGGAGGTCAAAGGAATACAAATTGGAAATTAAGAAGTGAAAATATCATTATTTGCAGATGATATGATAGTATAATTAAGTGATCCCAAAAATTCCACCAGAGAACTCCTAAATCTGATAAACAACTTCAGCAAAGTGGCTGGTTATAAAATTAACTCAAAAAAATCAGTAGCCTTCTTCTACTCAAAGGATAAACAGCAGAGAAAGAAATTAGGGAAAGTACACCTTTCACAATGGTCATAGATAATATAAAATACCTTGGTGTGAATCTAACCTAGCAAATGAAAAATCTGTATGACAAGAACTTCATGTCTCTGAAGAAAGAAAGCAAAGAAGATCTCAGATGATGGAAAGATCTCCCATGCTCATGCATTTGCAGGATTAATATAGAAAAAAATGTCCATCTTGCTGTAAGCTATCTACAAATTCAATGTAATTCCCATCATACTTCCAACTCAATTCTTCATAGATTAAGAAAGAGCAATTTGCAGTTTCATTTGTAATAACAACACAGGACAGCAAAAACTACTCTCAACAATAGAAGAACTTCTGGGGAATCATCTTGTCTTCAAGCTGTATTATAGAGCAAGAGTGATTAAAAACTTCATGGTATTGTTGCAGAGACAGGCAGGTAGATCAATGAAATGGAGTTGAAGACCCAGAAATGAACCCACACACCTATGGTCACTTGATCTTTGACAAAGGAGCTAAATCCATCCAGTGGAAATAAGACAGCATTTTCAAAAACTGATGCTGGTTCAACTGGAGGTCAGCATGTAAAAGAATGCAAATCAATTCATTCTTATCTTCCTGTACCAAGTCAAAATGGATCAAATCCCTCCACATAAAACCAGATACACTGAAACTAATGGAAGAGAAAGTGGGGTAGAGCCTTAAACACATGGGTACATGGGGGAAAATATTTTAACAGAACACCAATGGCTCATGTTCTAATATCAACAAATGGGACCTCATAAAATTGCAAAGCTTCTGTGAGGCAAAGGTCACTGTCAATAAGACAAGATAGCAACCAACAGATTGAGAATAGATCTTTACCAATCTTATATCTGATATAGTGCAAATATTCAATATATAAGAAAAACTCAAGAAGTTTGACCCCAGAAAAGTAAGTAACTGTATTCAAAATAGGGTACAGAACTAAAGAAAGAATTCTCAACTAAGGAATATGGAATGCTTGAGAAGCACCTAAAGAAATGTTCCACATCCTTAGTCATCAGGAAAATGCAAATCAAAACAACCCTGAGATTCCAACTCATACTAGTCAGAATTGCTAAACTCAAAATGACCCTGAGATTCCTCAGAAAAGTGGACATAGTACTACCTGAGAACCCAGCTCTACCACTCATATGCATATGTGCAAAAGATGCTCCAACATATAACAAGGACACATGCTCCACCATGTTTATAGAAGTCTTACTTATAATAGTCAGAAGCTAGAAAAAATCCAGATGTCCTTCAACAGAGGAATGGATACAGAAAATGTGTTACATTTACACAACGGAGTACTACTCAGCTATTAGAAACAATGACTACATAAAATTCTTAGGCAAATGGATGGAACTAGAAAATATCATCCTAAATGAGGTAACCTCGTCACAAAAGAACACACATAATATGCACTCGCTATGTGGATACTGGATAAGTGGATATTAGCCCAAAAGCTCGGATTACCCAAAATATAATTCAGAGACCACATGAAGCTCAAGAAGAAGGAAGACCAAACTTTGGATGTTTCAGTCCTTATTAGAAGAGGGAGCTAAATAATCAAAGGAGAAAATATGGAGACAAATGTGAAGCAGAAACTGAAGGAAACCCCATCCAGAAACTTCCCTGAAAGACCAGGATAAATCCTGACCCTCTAACAGGTAAAGCAGAAGACCCCTAGCAGATAGAGTAGAGCCAAAAATGTAGGCTAGCCAGTTCTGCAATACTATTCTTCTATTCCAGGAACTGGCTGACCATAAAGAATTTATGGACTTAAGGTCAGGGTGACTCTGTTTCAGAAACTGACTGACCATAAAAACATAAAAGTTAAATAACACCTTATAAACAATCTTGAGAAACTGGGTGTTTCCCTTGTGATTCTTCACTGGTATTTTTTGGCATTTTCCAATGACGTACTTCCTCCCCCCTTGGGTCGTGGTTTTTTCCTTTAAAAACCCCTTCTCCAAGCCACTTGGGGTCAAACTCCTCTACCCCTGCATGGGATACGAGTCTCAACTCCAGTGCACTGGTTTTGTTAATAAACCTCATGTAATTGCAGCAAGGACAGTCTCTTGTGAGTTCTTGGGGGGTCATGTTATCCCGAGACTTGAGTGAGGGTCTCCCCTCTGTAGGGGTCTTTCAGCCCCACCTGGGTATCTATCCTATACACATTCACCAAACCCAGACCCTATGGCAGATGCCAAGAAGTTCTTGCTGGCAAGAGCAAGATATAAATGTCTCCTGAGAGGTTCTGCCAGAGCCTGACAAATACAGAAGTTGATGCTCACAACCAACCATTGAGCTGAGAACAGTGTCCCCTATGGAGGACTTAGAGAAAGGATTGAAAGAGCTGAAGGGGTTTGCAACCCATAAGAACAACAATTAACCTATCAGAGCTCCTAGGAACTAAACCACCAGCCCAAGAGTACACATGGACAGACCCATGGCTCCAGCTGAATATGTAGCAGAGAATGGCCTTGTTAGGCTTCAGTGGGAGGAGAAGCCCTTGGTCCTGTAAAGGCTCAATGCTCCACTGTAGGGGAATGCCAAGGCAGGGAGAGAGAAGTGTGTAGGTGTATTGGGAACTACTGTCATAGAAACAGTGGGAAGATGGGATAAGTGGTTTCTGGAGGGAAAACTGGGAAAGGAGATAACATTTGAAATGTAAATAAATAAAATATCTAATAAAAAATAAAAGGAAGTAGCAAAACTTCTCCAGAAATGAATGAAAATCACTTGGCAGACAAGCCCACATTGAAAGCAGGGGAAATTGGCTCTTGTCACCGTCTGCTATTTTGAACCCTGTGATAGTTTATTTAAAATTTTATCTTTTAAAAGACATTTTAGAGTAGTGATAAGAAAAAGTAATAGAACACAGAGTGGATAGGATACACCCACAAAGAAGTCATCTTTCGAGCCAAAATCAAGATAAAATTTAGATGCTTTGTCTTACACCCAGGACAGAAGAGAGTACTGTGCATATAGGCAGGCTCTAGCAGTAGAAACGGAAAAGACCTGGCAGATTCCAGGACCTAGGCCTCATAACGGGGCACCTGATTACTCAAAGGAGTTCCTGTCAGCTCCTCCTCTGATGCCCCTTGTCAGTGGCTTTCACCTCAACACATTCGTCAATCCTGAGCCTGTCGTTTTATCAAAAAAGCATCTGTCCCACTCCCTGCCAAATTTAGAATTTTGTCTTAAGTTGAGACCAGAGTTGGGGCTTTCCTGCTCCACTCCCAAGTCACTCACTGCTGTAGTCTTTATCCTACGTCCATACTTCCCATTTACTAGCCCGTCTTCCCTACTAGGTCAAGAAGCCTCTGTGAAGGCTACATTCAGATGCATTGTGGTCCCAGAGCACAGCACAACATATATGTAATGTTACTACTGAATGGGTGAATGTCTGAGATCTTAATGCCATGATAATATTCTCTAAATCCTCAGTGAGGGTCCAACCTCACCAAGTTTTATCTCATTTGCCTTGAATCCCAGCACTCCCTTCCTCTCATGCACCTAGACATGCAGGCGGACCATCATCAGTCGTTCTTGTATCTCTATGACAAAAAAAAAAAAAGGTCTTCATGCCTGTAGGAGACTTAGAACCATTGCTCTCCTCTCAGGGCAAAGAAGAACATGAGGTTTCTCTAAGCATGGACACGAAACATCATGCCTCATTTTGTCATCTATAAACTGGACACACTCTGCTTATGTGGTGATGGCAAATGTCACCAATAAAATCAGAGCAACCCCAGTTTCAAAGGTCAAGTAGTTGCATCCCTTATGATTTCAGATTTTTCTTGAACACTTCTCTAGAGACTAGAAAAATCCCCTCCTAGTTGTATAACAAGCCATTTATGTAATTTATGACTTCTGGTTTTCTGGGCTAACTGAATTCAGAGGGGTGGTTCCCCCTTGGGGTTTTCATAGGCTTGCCCTCCTATGTCATCTGGGGCAGCACAAATTCAAACTTAATATTGAATGGATCAAGACAGCTCATCAAATAGCTGGCAGCTGGTCCTGGCTGTGGACTGTAAATTCAGGTGAACCATCTACATATGTCTTTTCCATGTGGCTTAGAATTCTTAGAACATGGTACCAGTTCCAAGAGGGAAAACTCTGGAGTGTGCATTTCAGACGACCTAGGCACAATATGCAACATTCCTTATGACCTAACCTCAACGGATGCAGAACATTATTCCACCAAAATCATTAGAAGTGTGATTCACTGTGGCCAACTTAGAGTCTGAGGGAAAAATTAGATTCTATCTTCAATAATAGAAGAGTCTCTATGGGCTTTTATTTAAAATCATAAGTCTTGCTGAGGGTGTAGTATTTGCCTAGCATATGTCAAGTTTCATAACTGCAGCTCAATTCACTATAACACATGGACATTCACAGACACATGCGTGCACACAAACACACTGTTAGCTTTGTATGCCTGGTGACTCATTGATGGTATCCTGCTCTCAAATTCATCTTCTCTCTTATAAAAATATGAGTATATAAAAGTCCAAATCTAACATTCATTTTAGGTTCATATCTGTATCTATTAACTATGTAGAAGTGTTAGGATGTGCAAATGCCAATATCAACCAGGCTCTACAAAACAGCCATCCACAGGGAGTGCAGATAGAGAATACTGTATCTCTCTAGACAGTTCTCTAGGAATGATGAGCTTCCAGAAACAAAGAGGAAAACACCAAGTCCAATGAAGGGACACAGTGAACAACTGCTTTCTCCCTTGGTGCACTGTCCGTAAAGTTGTTAAGCTATGTTCTACAAACACTATATTCAATAAGGTAGTCATTCAATCTTTCTGGAAACAGCCAAAGAATAATTGAAAAGTAGGGCAAAGCCAGTATCTAAGCATGGACACTCAACTGAAGCACACCCAAGGGGGCATCATTTAGCCTGAGTCTGGAGTAGCTAGAAAAAAAAAAAAAAGAACATTTGACTTGTAACAGTCAAGGAAGGTGTCTTAATTTCCTGCAGCTATACTAACAGGCTGCTCTGAGCCAATGAAAATGTATTCTCTCAAAGTTCTAGAAGATAGCTGAGCTACAGTATCTCTGCAGACTAGGGGAGAAAGGGTTCCTTGCCTTGTCTAAATTCTGGTGGCTGCAGGTGTCCATCAGGTTATGGCCACATCACTCTATAGGTACAGTACCACTTTATTGACTTTGTTTTGTGTGTGTGTGTGTGTGTGTGTGTGTGTGTATCTTACAAGGACTGATTTGTCTGCATTTGGGAATCACCTAGATAACCCAGAATGAGATCCTATTGCCAAGATCCTTATCTTAAGCACACATTGTACTATATAAAATAATATTTACAGGCCCTAGGAATCAGCAGACAAACATGACTTGCAGTGGGGTGAGGGTTGAATATCCACCATTCAACCTACCACTGTGAGGTCAAAGAATACAGAGAACAGCTGGGTTGGGGTCTTTTGGGCCTGGGGAGAGGTTTAGTTCTCTGGTGAAAAGTCGTTTGAGGTTTCAGGGAGTAAGTACTTGTTGCATGCTATCACGGTACTTCTGTTGCTATAAGAAACGTACTGGGAGTGGAGTAGGAGTCACGTGGCAGCAGGAAGCCCAGACGGAGGCTTTACCAATCTGAAAATCTGAGTATAGGTCAAGTCTATGATTCTCAAAGAAAATATTCCCTCATCAAAGCCTGTAACACAAACCGCTGGCAAGACCAAGCGGATTCTACTTCTACATCCTGTAAAAGGCTTGGTCCTGGCCCCACCTTAGTTTATTTTACTGCTAACTTGAGAGACTGAGTTCTGTGATTAACTTCATGTTCTCTTTGCCACAGTATTTGGAGATTTATTTTTTTAACTGCTGGCAAGACTTACGGGCCAAGAATTCAGAATAACCTCAAGAAGCTAAAACACTGGGTTAATGACCATCAGAAAAACAATCCCAGTTCAGCTATATGTATGGGAAAATGTTTGCAATAAAAGAACAAGTGGTATACAACAGACTGAACACTTCCAGGCTTGGCTCCAGTTTCTATAACAAAGTGTCATAGACTAAGTTGACTTATCAACAATGGAAACTTACCTTTCGTGGTTTTGAAGGCTGTGAGTCTAAGCTCAGTGTGGTTTTCTGCAGCCCTGAGACAGGACTGCATGAGTGAAAAGAACAGAGTTCTTATTAAATTGTAGGCCAAATCACTTTCATATGTAAGGCATCCTCTAATCTCTAACGTCCTAACCAAGTACATGGATGTCCATAAGCTTAAAGTAGCTGCCAAAGTTTTCCTTCTAAAGCAAATATGGTTCTGCCAGCAATTGCCCTGCCATCACGGGGAAAGGGGAGAGGAGCCCCACACTCCTGAATGCCCACTTTACACCAGACATAGACTTGTGCATCTCTATGGTAGAGGTGGTTATCCATCTCCAGTGTTTCTGTTTCTTCCAATATCCTTCCCAGTCAGTAGCAGGACCCTTGGCTTCTTGACTGGCCATTCAAGAGTCATTTAAATTTCTGTTCCAGATGAATAATGAGAAATACTTTAGTAAACATTTCTCAAACATATTTACACCACTTTTTTTTTTCAAGATGTTGACCTGCCATTCTGGGTAAAGGGTGCTGCATGTCTTTGTTTCTATATACCGGGCCCAAGATTGCACTGGGATCTCTTCTGAAGTTACATTGCGATGATATTCTGGCCAATGTGATTTAAACAGCACTGTTCCTCAAAGGTATTCCTGGCCTGTTAGGATGCAAAGCCAGTGTTGGGAGAAGTCCTTTGGGACTGTGGGATGAAGTCAGGAATAGCAGTCAGTCATGGTAGAGAACAGGAGGGATCTTCATATCTGGTCTAGAGCATGAAGGAAATGTATACTTCAACCTCTGCCCTTGAGGTTTTCTGCTACTTGCAGAACCAACAGTAACTAGTCACTATGGCATCTAACTCTCACTGAGCCTTCAACTAAGTCACGTTATCCACACTTTGGCAAATAAACCCCCAAGTTATGGGGAAGTAACTTTCATAGTCATTATTGACCAGCGTTTTGAAACTGATCTTCAACATTATACTATTTTCTATACACACTGACGCTATAGGTAATAATTCTTATCAAGTTTCTTTGTTTTATAAGATAATATTATAACTGCTCCAGCGTGTCTGAAATCTGAAGCTTTTAGCTTTCTCTTTCATCAAATATACAAATTTTGGGCCTACCTGTCATCTCTCAGTGGCTCTACTATATCTCCATAACTGGTTGTTTGGGAGAGCTGTGCCAACAGATTCCCTATTTATGTGTTTCCTTTTGGGTCTCCAAAGACATTTATTGACTCTGTATTATAATGGCTCCCTGCCCAAAAAAAAAAAAAAAAAAAAGTTTTGCCTGAGTTGTGATTCAATACAAATTCTTCAGCTTTCACAGAGAAACAGTATCAAAAGCTCTATTTGTATCTTTTGAAACATATTTTGTTGTTTGGCACTCCTTGTAAATTACAATTTTTATGCAATAAATTCCACATAGAATTTAAAGCTAGGAAAAATTTTGAAATATCTATTCATATAGCACTGTTCTCCCTCCCACACCTCCCTCTCTTATTTACTTTGGACAAATGTTGAGAGAATATGAAAACCTGACAATTATTTTATTGTTTTGGTGGAGAACTTTTAGAACAGAACTATGTGTTTACTTGTAGTCATTCAGTCACCGCGGATACTTCACTATTTACTTTTCCCTGTGATTATTTTTTTCATTCTTGGCTCTGATGCACTTGAGAATACATCTGTGTTATTGCTGTTTACTTCCAACCTACACTGTCTTATTTAATAATTTTATTCACTGCTTCCCTATATACAACATTGGCAGGAAAGAAGTTAACTTGCAAGTCATGTATGTCTGACTCCTTAGCTTTGTGAGTGTTGTTATTGTGGTGTCGTTGTTGTTATTGTTTTGTTTTTTAGACAGAACTCACCATGTGAACTCACAGAAATATACTTGCCTCTACTTCCCAAGTGCTAGAATTAAAGCTGTGGACCACCACACCCAGCTGCCTTAGCTTTTTTTTCAAAAGGATCTCACAACTGTCTACTGAATAATAAAGAGCCTATTCTATAAATTAGATGAGGACCAGCAGTAAACTCAATATTTTGAAAAACTCACATTTCTTTTTCCTGATTAGCAGATCAAAATATCATTCTCATCCTTCAGGTCTCCCAACGGGAGACATACAGCAGCCTGAGATTTCCTACTTACATCACTGACAGACCAAATTGGAGGCCACAGTGAAGGGGGCTGGATTTTGCCAGATACATTTCAGTGATCTCCTTTTCTGCCATGGGCCCGTCTGGATCCCAAAGACTGAGTAATTTTCAGAACTCTTGTCACCAGCTATCTGTGGTTACCAACACCTTTCTTCAAGAATATCGAAGGGATTCAAGATGCCTTGGTGTGATCATCAATGTGTTCTCCCTCAGGGCAGCAGAATCTTGGCCACTGTAGGAAATTTGGAAATGACGGGTTTTCTCCTTGTTAAAGAGGCGTTCATTACGGAGGAGATGAAAAACAGCTGTGAAAAGCAAGGCTGCAGAACAGCAAGAAGAAAGAATCTGTGGCTTTCCTGGGGTCTGAAATGGATGCCTGTACCATGTGTCTGTCTGGCATCTGGTACTCTGCCTAGCAAAATGCCTGGTAGGTCTACATCTCCATGGTTACACAGCCCAGCTTGTCAAATATTACTGGGCTTTCAAAGAGTATGAAAACAGCAGGAAAACTGAACCTTTTTGCTAGAACAGGAAGGTAATATTGGGATTTTGACTTTCTTTACTCCAGCTCCGAGAAATGGCTAGCCCTGTTGGTGCCACGGTCTACCCTTTTTCTCTTCTACAGTGAAAGGACAGACCAGTGATGGCCTGTGCTCCTAAAGACTGCTCCTCACCATCTGACATTTGAAGATGCTACATGGCTCTTTCATGAAGTCATTACCATGCCTGTGAAGCTTTTGCCTCAATATATTTTACTCCACAGAGGATGGCACCTCAAAGGTCCCCCATCTAACCTTGCAGGAGCTATAGTTTGCAAATCACTTGCACTGACTGTTCATTGGATTCTAAGCTCCGAATGATTGCTTGAGAAAACAAGCAGAAGAAAATTTAGTAAATTGCAGAGTCAGAACCAAAAGACCACAGTGTGAACTCGAGTTCCTGTCTGCTCTTATTGACAGGGCAGCTGCTTGGAGCCAGCCCACTCCACTGCCATGGCTACTGCTATTGCACTTCTTACACTCGAATGACTTTTGGCTCGCATGAGACGTGGTTACTAGGATATAAGTGTGTCAAGGCCTTATTCAACTCTGACTAGTCTACACTTAGTGTAATAAAGACAAAATGGATGAACTTGTGTCGTGACCCACACTCACAGCTCTCTCTCTATCTCTCTCTGTCTGTGTGTGTGTGCACAAACACACACACACACACATATATATATATGTATATATAATTTTTTTCTTGACAAAGTCAACCCCACTGTTAATCCTTGTATAAATGAGCAGCTTCAAGTGCTGGTGGAAATTCCAGTAGTAAGACTGAGGACCCTGGAATAACATCAGAAAAATCAAACAAACCAGAAGATGATCATTTTTCTGTTTTGGTCTTAAGAGTTTGGGACTCTGGTTGATGGAAACAGCACACAGTTTAAAATAAAAATACCCAGGCCTAGCCAAGTGACACATTTGGTGAAGGGCAAAGGAAAGCACCAGCCACTTCACTGCAGTGGCAAAGGCTCAGGCATCTGGCCTCGTCAGCCCTGGGAATGTTTGGGAAACCTATTCCAGTAACTCCACGAGAGCTGGATAATGAATTTCATAGCTGAGATCTGGAACCTGTCCAGAATAAAGTCTGAATGATGGTACAAAGCCATAACAATCAATCCCAATCAAGGACCATTAATCCACCCACTGCTCCGCAGCTATCCTACTTGATTGTTCCTAATGTTTTGATCCTTGGAGCAAAACACTCTTAAACTTTCCTGAATAAGTATATTATATAAATATAAATTTATATATAAATATAAAAATATTATATTAATAAGGCATGCTTCAGTAGGGCAGGGTGGTACACATCTGTAATCCTGGCACTTAAGAGGTGGAAGCAGGGAAATTGCTGCATAAAGAAACCTTGTCTCAAAGTTGTAAAAATAAACAAATAAATGAAAAGGACACTTGATCAAACATGTAAGTTAGAGGCACCATTTCACAGTCCTCAAAGGTCTGTGTTCACCAGGAATTCACTGATGCAGACACCTAGGCCCTGGGTGTAGCTGTACATTCTCCAAGCTTCCTTCTACCCACCGGGTTTGAGTCATGGCATGGGGATTCTCAATTCAATACATTCAACATAGGGTACTTGTAGGACCACTTGAAAAAGTAAGGCAGATTATTGTGGCTACAAAGACCCTCAGAATGAGGGTAAACCAGGCTCAAATCATTACAGTCCCATTAAAGACAGACGTTGGAAATCATTTAGTGGGTGTAGCCATATAGTTCAGGTTATTCATTGTTACAATGACACCTGAGGGCTTACAGTTCAGAGGCTCAGAACAATGTCCACAAGCTTCACTGTGCTGCTGCTTTGAGAAGACAGCCTGTCCAGCAACAAGAGCATTTGATAGAGGATGCCAGTCACCTCTCTGTGACCAGTCTGCAAAAGCAGGCACAAAGGGACCA
Organism: Micromys minutus; assembly: GCF_963924665.1. NCBI lineage: Eukaryota > Metazoa > Chordata > Mammalia > Rodentia > Muridae > Micromys > Micromys minutus. Next base: position 898,287 of record NC_137968.1, read on the forward strand.
AGGCAAAGATATGTCCCAAGAAACCTTCTTCTTCCAACCAGGCCCTGCTCCTAAATTTCCACTCACTGACAACTCATCAGTGGATTAACCCATGGATGAGGCCAGTGTCTGAATTACTCAACCTCCTCTCAACGATTGGATTGGATCCCTGGTAAGAGTGTTGAGGGTTGCCCTGGTGCTGTTTGTATTTTGATGCTATTTCCGCTTCCCCAAGAAGGGCTGCCTAGTCACATACTCAGGTGACTTCATTGGAACCTTCTCCCATTTTAACTTGTAAAATAAAAGCTAGAGCTGGTGATTGGGCAGGGGAAGGGAAGGTGGTGCTAAAAAGTTTGAGGGGAAGGTGAGAGGAGACAGAGGGAGTTGATGGAGGAAGAGGAGGTGGAAGGAAGAAGGAGCTAAAGCATGTGGCCTGAAGAAACTGCAAGTTATAAGGGATCTCGTAGCTGGGGAATAGAGTAGTGTAGTGGTAGATCTGCCCAATCTAGGTGGGCAGCTTATAGTCATATGAATTGAGTTGTGTTTCCTTTGCACGAGCTTATTTTGGTTGGTTGGAGAGGTTACTGCAGCATATGAGAACCAAACCTTCAATATCATTTTGAAAAAAATATATCCACAAACCAGAACAGTGGTAAAAACAAAGAAACAAGCAGAAACAATGGATAAGCAAGTTCTTACTCAGTGGACAGTGCTGAGTAACGTGTTTTACCTACCTTCTTTCCTCTAACTAATTCATCCCCTTCCCTAGGAGACACAGAAGAGATTCCTAGACTACTAAAACATTAAGAACAGACACCCTTACAGTATATGAAACACATCAAGATTTCTCACAATAGCAGTTACACTTAACATGTATTTTCTGAGAAAATATGTTTTATCAAGAAGCTGTCTGGTCAGTTTCCTTGGCTGGGTTTATAATAGCCAGCAGGAGCCACTGTCTTATTTTTTTTTAATGCTTTGGAACACTTTGTGGGAGCCTTGGAGAAGTACAAGCTGAAGCAAGAAAATGGCAAGGTCCCAGCTGTGTGAGGCCCCATTTCTGCTTCTCTTTGCTGTCTGCAATTCTCTTCTTCCCATAGTCTCTACATACTGGGCTGAAAACTGGGGTAAGGATAATGCCACCCAAGTGTCCAGTTGTATACTGCCTAAAAGCCAGTCACCTGCACCCAAAGCCTGCCTTTGAAGGTCTACCCCAATTTCCTAAAGGGAAGACTTCAGTTGTCTGGGCTTATACAAGGCAGGTATATAAAAAAAGTTCTTTTGAGCTATAGCCCATCATCTGCACAGAAGATGCAAAGCTCCCACAGAAAGGAACTCAAGAAAGGCTGAGGAGGTGTCCCCAACAGGCTCTTGCTACAACTGACGTGAATTCTATAGTTTTTTAATTAAATTTTGTTTTGTCTTTCTCAGAGGCTTCAAAAATTGAAGTGCTGGGCGTACCTCTGGCTTCTTGGCCTTCTATAATAACTCCTATGTCCTCCTGACCTAAGGCCCACATACTGGAGCTAAAATTGTAGAAGATGCAGGAAAAATTGATGATTTTTGGGAGTCTTAGCACTCTCTGGTCACATCTTTGGAAAGAAAGGACAGAAAATACTTCACCAGCCATAAGTAATTACATGGTGTACTGGCTGGTTTTGTGTCAACTTGACACAAGCTGGAGTGATCACAGAGAAAGGAGCCTCAGTTGAGGAAATGTCACCATAAAGTCCAGCTGTAAGGCATTTTCTCAACTAGTGGTCAAGGGGGGAGGGCCCAGCCCATTGTGGGTGGTAGACCTGAACTCTGTAAGAAACCAAGCTGAGCAAGCCAGTAAGTAACATCCCTCCATGGTCTCAGCTCCTGCTTCCTGACCTGCTTGGGTTCCAGTCCTGACTTCCTTTGGTGATGAACAGCAATGTGGAAGTGTAAGCTGAATAAACCCCTTCCTCCCCAACTTGCTTCTTGGTCATGTTTGTGCAGGAATAGAAACCCTGACTAAGACACATGGAAAATGTTTTGTTTAGGGTTTCCATTGCAGTGAAGAGTCACCATGACCAAGGCAACTCTTATAAAGGACAACATTTAATTGGGGCTGGCTTACTGGTTTTGAGGTTCAGTCCATCTTCATCACGGCAGGAAGCATGCCAGTGCCCAGGCATGCAGGGCACTAGAAGTGCTAACAGTTCTACACATTGATCTGAAGGCCTCTAGAAGAAGACTGGCTCCCAGATGGCTAGTAGGAGGGTCTAGAAGCCCAACCTCATAGTGACATACTTCTTCAACAAGGTCACACCTACTCTAACAAGGCCGTACCTACTCCAGTAAGCCTATGCCTCCTAATAGTGCCACTCCCTGGGACAATATTCAAACCACCACAGGGAAAAGCAACTTTCTTTCCCCAAATTCCCCTTAGGACTTTCCCAAAGACCAATTTCTCCCTCTTTCAGCTACCTTAGAGCAGCCGTGGACACTGTGGCTAGTATTCATGTCTCAGACTAGTAGTCTATACCTACTCCCTGCTATTTCCAAACTATGGAAGCCCAATAAAGCAAACTGTATTGAATGAACAGACAGTGCTGCAGTAATGTGGACTTCACAGATCGTTTGCTCTTCATGATAATCTGAGTTGGGTAGACCAGAAGGTCTTGCCTATACAACTAGGGGATAAAATCCTGATAAATAAAGCATTATCTTGTTGCTTAAGGAACGGTGCATAACTAAGAGGCTGTTGATCCTAATGAAGTGATACTCCCATGGTAAACCAAACAGCATTTTTGGACCAAAGAATGCTTCCTGCTTGAATGGATGTTGTTACAAGCTAAGGAGCCATTTTGATGATGAGAAAGCTAAAGAATGAGATTTTCTAATGAAGAAGTCTGACCTGGACATATGCTGGACCTAAGGGACATCCAGTATTAGATTCTGCATTCAGGAATCTACGGGTTATGAGGAAGGAACAAAGGGTATCAGGGCTCTGTCCACTCCAGATCTGCAATTCTTGTGGTAGGTATATAAGTGAGCAAGTCCAGAGACTTCCAGAAGGAAAGTACGAGAGTATTGCAAGCTGACACCATACATAATTTAAAATATAGCAGTAAACTTTAAGCTTAATTCAAGGAATTTCAAGGGATTGTTATTTTTATTTCTACTCTGAAGGTATTAGTGAATCTTACATACATGCTAAATTGCTTCTAAAATGTATATTTTAGGACCTCTTATAGATAAACCACCATTAGAACCAGAGGAAAAGGGAAGATCTACAACTACCAAAGCTAGGGTCCAGCTGTGACTCTGTTTCTCAAAAAGCTGTGGGAATGGAGAATGTTACTTGAACCTTTTTAGCTTTCAGAAGTCACAGAGAAAAGATGCTTCTTCGCTGAGTGGCAGTGATGCTCAAGTGAAATGTCCAAACGCTTCACAGATACCAGTGCACTGTGTAGTACAGGAAGTTCCTTTGAAGGTTGTGAGGTTAAGTATGGAAATTCGGGGTAGCACCACTCCATTTACAGTACTTATAAGACTGATCGCTATTCCAGAGCACTTTACTGTGAAACAAGTATTCTTTCCTGCCTCATAGTTTCCTACTTATACTGCTCCACCGTATCTGTGAGCATAAGGCAAGTATATGGCAAATCAAACTGCAGATCAGGCCAATTCATGAGCTCAATGAAAGTGAGGCTGAAGGCTGCTCAATTCAGGCAGAGTCACTACTGTGATGGCTAAAGAAACTCCACTTTATACTTGGCATCCATCTTGCTACCTAATAGCTATTTGTCTCTGACTCAAGCTCTCGGAAGGTCAGTTCCTTCCAATCCAGGACGACTTGTTGACCCCAATCCTCAAATACACAGCCATGATTATCCACTGTTTGATGATATGAGTAACTGTGTTTCTGGCTTTTGTAACCTGCTTGTGCAGACATTCAAGAACTTCTGGCATTCACCTTTAAAACCCTTCCTTAATCTGCCTCTTAGATGCACATGTCTGATTTGCCTTAGACACTGTGGTCCTACTAGCAGGTTTTTTTTTTTCCCATAAATTTGGATAATTATAAATTTGGTATCTAGAGGTCTTTCTTTCTTCAGCACTTTTTAACTCCAAAATATCAGAGACCAGGGAGTTAGACTGGAAGTAGCCAGATTCCAAGAAAAAAAAAAGAAAGAAAGAAAAGTAGTAAAGTTAATAAGATGCCGCAAAGAAAACTATTTAGATTGTATAATGCGGGGAGCATTTTTGGCACCTCTGAACAGTTGATGGCGGAGTAATATTAATATTATCCCAGGACATTTTGGGGCTGGCCAAGGCAGGAATCTTGCTTCTGTGCTACGCCCTGTAAGGGCTATTATCAAGCACATCTACATCTGAAGTTCGGGGCAGGGCTTTTAAGAATATGGGATAGGGAGGTACATTTGTACTTGATGTTCCAGGCAGTATCCTTAGAAATGCAGCTCAGGGCAGGGTGGACTTCAGAGTGTAGGCTCAGCATTCTCTTTGTCTTTTGAGACCCCTTTTTTGTCCATGACCTTTTAACCTGACCTTCAGTAAGCCGTTTACAGGATCATTGGTTGTTAACTTGTTTGTTCCTGTTACCTTTTTGCATGTAATTAAAATGATTTTAAAAAGAGACAAATTAAACCAAGCTTTGCTTTGGCCATGAGGCTTAGGCCTCAAATCTGGCTGAAGTCATGCTGCAACTTTAACTTTCTCTTTTCTCTCAATCCTCGCTCCAGCTCTGGGAGGACCTGTTGGGTGTCCGAGCGGGCCTCGGACAGTATAACTTTAAACAAAGCTTTGTGGGGAAAGACAGACTCGAATGTGAGAATTTTGTAAAAAGTGTATTTTGGGGGGATTATGTTGCAAAATTAAATTTTATGTTGGGCAGTCAAATAATTTTGTTGGAAGTTTTTGTTTTGACATGCAAATTAAATTTACCAGTTTTATGGTATAAATCCTAAGTCCCAGCATTCAAGGATAAGAGAAGTTCGTGGCCAGCAGAGTACATACACAGTCACCCTGTCTCAACAGTAAGCAAACAAGCAAAGTTATTCTGTTCATTCTATAAGAATTAGCCAATAATATAAACTAGTATATTTGATATCATTCAACATAACATAAACTTATAACTTTTAGATTAATTTTCAACAAGTCTATCTATTGTTTGATTTGGGGATTGTTTTTCTGTTTTCTGTGATCTGTTTTGGTCAGTGTCTTAAGTATACTTACTCACTTTCAGGTGTCTATTTTTTTCTAATATTATATAGCATTTTTAGATAATGAGGGTCTCATGTGATTGTGGAATTAGTGCTTCTACTTTTACTATTTTCTAGTGTTCTTCCCTGGCATTGACAGCCTCCTAAAACCCAAAAGAAGGAAAGAAAGGAGATGTCAGGGTTTGGATGTCACTATGTCAGAATCAAAGCCAAGATGACTTAGAAACAATACAGCAAGAAGGAAGTAAGCAAGATAGATTGCTGTTTATCAGTCTGAGTATACAGTGCCCTGGAGTTTCAGGCACCCTTGATAGAATCTTTAAAGAGACCTATAGGAACAATGGGTTCATCTTGAGCATCACGGGGCCTGAAGAATTAAGTCTCTCAAAGGTATTTAGTACGTAGTACTTAAGTTTCCACACCATCATTTGATAAATGTCTGTACAAGATTAGATCTCTGAGTGCTGCCAGGCAAACATGAGCTCAAATCATAATTTTGTCATCGTGGTTGTTTGTGTGACCTCAAGTAAGTGACACAAACTGTCCAAGCATCAGCTAGTTCTACCTCCTGGGACTCGAGTGATGTCTTAGGTCAAATAACCTACAGGCACCCACCAGAAAAGAGGATTCATATGCTGATGTCATTCCCTTTGTGGTAGTTTGAATTGAAATGGTCCCCATAGGCTTAATATTTGAAAGTTTGGTCATTAGGGAGTGACACCAATTGGCAAAGATTAGGAGGTGTGGCCTTGTTGGAGTAAGAGTAGCCTTGCTTGGAAAAAGTGTTACTGGGGGTGGATTTGGGGGTTTCAAATGCTCAAGTCAGACCCAGTGCCTCTCTCTTCCTGCTTTTTACAGATCCAGATGTAACCTTGGAGGGACTACACTCGGTGATAAGTATTTGATGCAAACACCGTTGAACCAATGCTATTGCAGAGCCCAGCATCTTCTGCCCAGGATAGTGACCATATCTATATTCCCTATGACTCAGAGCTGTGCTCTGCCTAGAGCCACTTTGCCTGCTGTTTAGGGAGAAGATAGGCTGGCCTGACTGATATCCCCCTAGGCTCTCACTGCTGCTGAAAGTTGAAAACATAGCACTTTACTGGAGCAGTCGATGCCAGAGGGTCTACACTGTGAGATGCATGTAATGAGTGGTATTCAAAGGTAGCATGTGAGGAACGAGTCCATCCTGCTAGGCAGATAAGAAAGGATACCTTCATTTAATACTTATTATTCAAATAGCAGACTCTGCCCTAAGTTTTCCATGACTTTTCTCATTTAAGCCTTAAAACAGCCCCTAAAGGAATATTATAAGCGTTCTAGTTTTATAACTACAGATAGATCTAAAAAATAAAAACACATTTTCCACTGTGACACAGCTAAAATACCACTGAGCCAGGACTCACATGCACATCATTCCAGGCTCCAAAACAATGTTATTCTACCCAGCCTAGAGGCTGCCATGAAAGATTATGTGGTAGACATGCATACTGGTTGCTTATTATTTTCTGAGCAACAATGGACAGAGCTAAAAAGCCATGACTCAGCTTCTCCAAAATTATTGTTCACCAATAACACCAGCTGATCTGGTGGGGCCTCTCTAAATTAAATAGATTCAGATTCCCTTTGGCTCGATTCCTTCCTCTTCATGCTTTTTCTATTTAGACTATGGAACCCTAACCCTAGACCATGAAAGTTAGGGGATTTTAGATAAATTCTGAACTTACCTAGGTGTCTTATCTAGATGAAAGAAAATTAAACCTATATACTATTTAAACCACTGCTGTTAACTGGACGCTTTCTAGCAGCTAGGAATAGTTCTACCAAGTCCAGGCCTACCTGGACTCTTTAAGGAAGACCTTATTATCCCTGTTAGCATCCCTTCTTGGCTCTGCAATAGCCAGGTAGGCCTGGTTTGGTATAAAAGGGTCTGTTTGTTCCTTCTCTCTCTGACTCTCTTTTCTCCCTCTCTCCCCTTCCTCTACCTCCTTTTCTCTACAAGTTCCTGGCTGGCCTTCTTCTCTCTCTCTCTCTCTCTCTCTCTCTCTCTCTCTCTCTCTCTCTCTCTCTCTCTCTCTCTCTTTCTCTCTCTCTCCCTCCCTCCCCCTCCTTTCTTTCTCCCTCTCTACCTGTCTCTACTCCCTTCTCAACTCCCCTTCCCTGTGTCCTAAATAAACTTTATTCTACACTATACCCATCATACAGTTGGTAACCTGGGGAGAAGAGATGCCTCAACCCTCAGCACGGGCCCACTGAGATACCCCTTCCACCTCTCCATACCACTGTCTATCAAACATATCCTGGATCCTTTTTATAAAAATATAACAATCCCAAATCAAGTCAACCATCTCACTTACTCTAAGCCATCTATCCAGGAAGAATGTTTCTGTATTTTCATGCTACAAGACTGATTCTAGGAAGTCCTGACACAGCCATATATGATATTCCATCAAATATTAGCAGTCCTAAGTTCCAGAATTCAAAATCAGGTGTGATTTATTTCTTACCCTCAGAAACTGTAGACACTGAAGGACATACTAAAATATAAGGGTGCTGAGCCCCTGAGGTCTCTGATAGTACCACTTATACTTCTGTTACATCCACAGGAAGCATCCAGTTTTTTTGGGAAACCTATATCTTACAGCCCCCCAAATTCTCACCACACAGAACTTTGTTGCTGTAACTGTAAGAAGCAACATGTGACTTAAGAGGCCTAACAAGGACTTCAGTCTATCTCCTGGCATCTGCAAGAGTAATGGATCAGAAACCTTGTACAATAGCAAAGTCTCTCCAGACCAAAGCTAAGAGGATAGCTTACATAATCAGAGATTGTTTGTCAAAGCAAATTTCATATGCAACTGATTCTATTTACCTAGAGTCTTGGGACTCTCTGACAAAATAAATAATTACTGTACATGTTTTGTCAGCTACTCCTCATTTAAAATAGATGTTTAAAAAGTGGCATTCTGAGGGCTCTGTGTCTATTGATGCTTCTTTTAAGCATGGCAAACTTTCCAGACTGGCTTTGCTAAAAAAGGAGGAGAAGAGGAAAGGGAAGGAGGAGGAAGAGAAGGAGAAAACTTGCATTGTATGGGCCAGAGTGAGGGGTATAGTAAAAAAATAATCCAAATGTGCAGTTTTAAATTCTGAAAAGAGCTAGAACAATGTTTCTTTGCAGAGTATAAACTTAATCAGAATTCTCTGAATAATGCAGCTAACTTAAGGATTGTAAGTCCTGACCTCAAATTTCCGCCTTATTCTTGTACATTTTCTGTGTCTCCCTTGTCTCTTCCACTCTTCAGGGAACATGTAATGGCTAAAGATATGACAACACAACAAATGGACTTCATTAGAAAATGGCTTTAACCCTAATAACAAAACTGTTGGCAAGTCACTCTGTTATTTCCAAGTTCTCATAAGGGGCACTCTTTCAGTTGGAGGACCAGTGACCCTCCACATAACTAGAGTGCACAGAATGGTCACTGGTCTCTCCACCCCTCCCCCCTCTTACCCTGAAAGACACACATAATACCAGAATTGATACATAGTTGTCACTCAACACACAACATTAAATAGAATTGGATTCCACAGTCTGTATCTTGAACTTCTTCTAGATGTAACTGTTTTACAACCATGAGAATGACCTCTCAGGCCTTTCATGCACACTCCTGATCTGCCAGTCCATGCTTCAGGGCATAGTTTCCCAACTAGCACCATGGGCATAGTGAGAGCTATTGTACCTCCTTTTAAGGTCTCCTCTCCATAGTTTGGAATGTTGTGTACTACAAGGGTAGAAGCCTGCTATTCTAATGCTTTTAAGTTCAGAAAGAGAAAAGACCCAGAGGTGGGTGTGGTGATAATGGAAAAGTCCCTGGAGTATGGCTAAGAGAATAAGGACCTTGCCATGAGGACCTCTCTAGTTCACATAAATGGGCTGCAATGTTACCCATAAGGAATGGGTGAAGAATGAACTACAGCTAATACCCCTAGAAACTTAGCAAGATTGCTGTTTAGAGAAGGATTCACTTCTGAGCATCTACCAGGAAAGCATCCTACTTGACTTCTAAAGAGTGAAAAGGAGAGGTTCCCTTTCCAAAAGGGTGGATACTGTGGCCAAAAAACAAGAACTCCCTTGTTCTCTCCAGAAGTTGTATTAGTTGATTGTTTGCTTGGAACCACCAGCATGAAAGAGAAGAGGAAATTGTGTAAGGTTCTCAGAGATCAATGTCCACTGTATTAGCCTTTGATTTATACTTCTCCATCTTGAAGAGCAAAGACTCTAAGTTTATGGAGGTATTTATTAGGGAAAAACAAAACAAAACAAAAACAAAAACAAAATCCCTCTTGCAATCTAAATGACTGGTAACAGGCCAGGCTAAAACATTAGTGTAGCCTGCACACAAGCTATCCTCTCATGCCACAGCCCAGAACTGCTCTCTCATGAGATATAGAAATTAAAAAGAGCTCAGTTCGTGAGTTCCTCTTTCCAGAGTCCTTCCTTGCTTCTCCAATAATCTTATGTCACTATGTCTTGAGTAGGAAGGATAACCTGACATGGAACATCTTATGGACTATTGCCATGATTTCATCCTGTTTTGCTGTTCCTGTTACTTGAAGAGAGACGACAGAAACACCATGATAGAGGACCTGAAACACTCCATTCACTTCCAGATGTTGGTTTGAGGACTTTAATTTTAACCCCATTTAATATCACACAAACTTTTGGATACCAATCAACATTTAAAGTATTAAAACCTACATCTGTAGGTTTGTAGTTGAATTCTAATATTTTACCCAGTTCTAGTTGCCTAGACTGTGTTGGCCCCAAGAAAGAAATACAAAAGAAGGAATACAGTGAGAGATAAGAAATGCTGAAGACCATTTGAAATGGTCCCATTGAAACCTACTGTGTTGTTTTGAGTAGGAATGGCCCTCATAGGCTCATAGATTACAATAGTTGGTCACCAAGGAGTGGTACTGTTCCAAAGGATTAGGAAATATGGCCCTGTTGGAGGAAGGGTGCCCCAGGGATAAGCTTTGAGGATTCAAAAATCCCATTCTAAGCCAAGAGTCTTTCTCTTCTGACTGCCTATAGATCTTGATGTAGAACACTCACTTCCTTCTCCAACACTGTGTCTTCCTGTACGCTTCCTGCTATAATGACAATGACTGCTATGACTATATTAAAACGTCTAATCATCTGAAACTGCAATCAAACCTCAAGTAAATGCTTTCCATTATTAAAACTGTTGTGCCTCTTCATAGCAATAGAACACTGACAAAAAAAAAAAAACTATTGAACAGCAGTGCCCAGACTAGACACCATAGCTAACAAATAAAATGCTCAGATGCCAGGACAATCCTTGATCCCTAATATCTCTCAACATCAATGAACTGGATTCCCTAATGAAAAGACATAGACTAACAGACTGGATACTTAAAGAGAAACCAACATTTTGCAGCATACAGGAAGCACACCTCAGTGACAAGGACATACAATACCTAACAATAAAACAATTTTCCAAGCAGATGGCACCAAGAACCAAGCTGGAGTAGCCATTCTAATATCAAATAAAATTGTCTTTCAACCAAAAGTTATCAAATAAGATAAGGAAGGACACATCATATTAATAAAAAAATATCCACCAAAGTAAAATCTCAAATCTGAATATCTATGCTCCAAATGCAAGGGCACCAGCATACATAAAAGAACCCTTACTAAAGATTAAAGCAAAAATTGAACTTCACATAGTAATAGACATCAACACCACACTCTCATCGATGGACAGATCATGGAAACAGAAATTAACAGAGACACAGTGAAACTAACAGGAGTTATGAACCAAAAGGATTTAATAGACATCTATAGAACATTTCATCCTAAAAGAATATACCTTTTCTCAGCAACTCATGGTACCTTCCTCAAAATTGGCCATATAATAAGTCATAAAACAGGCCTCAAGATATACAGGAAGATTGACATAATTCCATGCATCCTGTCAGATGACCATGGACTAAGGCTGGTCTTCAATAACAACATGTTGTTTTGCTATGGAAGTCTAAAAGATTTTCCATTTTCACAAATTTTGAATTTAAAAAATCATTTTATTTTTATGGTCACACTTACTAAACTTACAAGTAACTTTATGAGATTTCTGAATATCTACTACTAGATGATGCAGTGTTGCTTTTTAAAAGAACATATAATCAATCATTTCTTTTGGCTTTGAAGGTTTCTTTATCTTTTAATAACTAATTCTGACAATTCACGAAAATCTGTGGACCCTAGATAAGTAATTAATAACCTGCTCTCCACTTCTCCCCACCCCTACCCCTGCATGAGCCTTAAAGCCAGGTTCAGTCCCTTCTAGTGGATCTCAAAGAGGCCCTGGTCCTGTAAGCTGACTGCTGTACGACATCGCTACTGGGTTCCAGTTGCTGTCTCACTGTTTTCCAAATGACCACACCTCTAAAAATTTTTTTTCTCTCAGGGGTCAAGGCTCTTGACTTAATGTTTACATCAAATTCCCTGACCACCTGCTTTTTGTTTTTTGTTTTCTGTCTGCTATTTTGTGCCCTGCCCCTAATCAGGAGAGACTAAAGAGCATGAGCTTCCACTGATCAATTAATTGTATCTCTACATGGGGAGTAAACTTGCCAGGGGTAAAGCTGCCAGAATCTTGCTGACTCTACATCTCAGGATCATAGGAAGCCAGTGTGGCATTCTAGAAGGACCCATTTAGACAGGCTCTTGTTTAGATAGAACTCCACCCTCTTCAGAGGATCTTTATGAAAAAACAATGTTCTGACTCAGAAAGATGTTCTGTCCTCAGGATATTTTCTCTACTAAGAACAGCACTATTTTAATGACACTTTCATCTTCATGGATACATACTTGTACTGAAAAGATTTTCTGAAGAAAATTCCATTAAGACAAGTTAATTCCTGAACAATCCTTTTAAGTAGTCCTGTTAAATCTTTTCCAGTTTTTCCTATCTCTATTCATATTGTATTTTACAAAATTTATTTTTACTGAAGTCTAGTTTCTCTGTGGACATGTTATATAAACTTAATCTTATCAATCATCTTATTTTTAAAAAATACTGAATATTATGGTTGTAACTTCTACCACAACTTTTACAGACAATTATTTTCACAGAGTTCAATGGTTCTGAGTCATAGTCAGAGTTTTACACAGTACAAATTTTAATTTAACTTCTACAAGTGATGTTTACCATAACTTTCATGAATTCTATAAAATTGTGCCTTTTTCAGAACACAGCTACATATTAATGCCTTCAGATATTCCAAGTCCCTTGCCTGTTTCAAAGGACTACCTTGTATATGATAAATCCTGATGATATGAGCCTTAGAGTCAGATTATCTAGTTTAATCTGAGAAAATAGTCTTTCCGGTGTGTTATGTATTAAATGTCGTCCCTAAACCATAAAGTTCTTATAACAATTAAAAGTATCACATATCCAAAGCGTTTCACACTCATGACACAAAGAATATTTAAGAATTGGCAGTTCTTGTTATTGTTCAAACCACTTTTAAATCAATCTGTAAGAAACTATCTGAGGCTCCATGACTTCAACTACCAGCAATTTATGTCTCAACACTACTACATTCTATGGATATGTATATATATATATATAATACACCACCTTGTACTTATCCATTCATCTGTTGAAAGATGGTTTCCTCCTTTGGCTATTGTGGAACATTGCCAAGATTGCCATGAGGGACAGACCAGAAGGCTGCTAGAGCACCAGCAGGAGGGAAGTACTGATACAGAATACAGTGTAGATCAACACTGAAAGCATCATGCTAAGTGAAAGAAGCCAGTTACATGATACAGTGTGGATCAACACTGAAAGCATCGTGCTAAGTGAAAGAAACCAGTTACATGATACAGTGTGGATCAACACTGAAAGCATCGTGCTAAGTGAAAGAAACCAGTTACATGATACAGTGTGGATCAACACTGAAAGCATCGTGCTAAGTGAAAGAAACCAGTTACATGATACAGTGTGGATCAACACTGAAAGCATCATGCTAAGTGAAAGAAACCAGTTACATGATACAGTGTGGATCAACACTGAAAGCATCATGCTAATTAAAAGAAGCCAGTCACAGAAGCCTGTCTCCATAGAAACAAAAGGCAGATTGGGGTAGATGGAGGAAGAGATAAAGAGAGACTAGTTAATGAAATGGCTGCTTTTGAAGGGATAGAAATACCTTTAAAATGCCCTAAAACTAGTGAGGCAATGGTCACACAATGTTATAAATGTACTTTTAAATACCATCAAATTATATTCCCTAAAAGACCCAATCTTATGTGACTTTCACTTCAGTTTTAAAAATCATAACCAAAGCAGTTATTTCAGGAGGGTTGGAAGGCTTCCATCTGGTAAGGAGGGTTACGCTTCACAAATCCCAGTGCCTAGGCACTAACCAAGCTTCTTTTTGGTAGTATGCTAGTGACCAAGAATAAGCCATATGTTCCGTTCCAGAGTCGGCATGTATGTAAGCTGTACACCTGTATTGACACCAGGAAGCATACATAACTCACTGGGGGCCATTCCTGTGATAGCCTTTGACAGGCCCTGTTCTGATCATCTATTTCAAGCCAGGCCTGGGTCCAAAATGACATGCTTCTGACTAACAGGACCTTCAAGCTGTGGCTTTAGAATAGGGAGATACAAGGTTTGAATACATCATGTCTCCTCAGAATGGAATGACTGGGCTTCCTTCAGCAGTACTCTTTTCCCAGGCATCTCCCTTATTCAGTTTCACTGGTTTTGATCAGAGTCCATCTTGTTCTCAACCCTGATCAAAATTTAATACAAAACAGATGAGTGGGCAGCAGGACAGACTCAATAAAACAGCCCTCACAGTGTCCAACTCTGAGGGCTGTGGACACACCACTCCGATATTTCTGAGGAGTTAATCCTATCAACAATGGACAGGGTCAGCTCTACTGTGAAAGAACACACCCACCCAGGTGGCCTGGCAGGCAGACTATCCCCAGTGTGTTTAAAGATAACAAGGTTGGTTTCCAGGAGACAAGCAACCACAATAGCTGACTGAAATCATGCAAGATTGGCACTGTCATGATCCCCGTGTTAAATATGAAAAATATACTGGAACACAACCCAGCCAAAAATCCCTTGCTAGAATGAAAGGCCCATTGCCTTCAGCTACTGGTTTCTTCAGACCTCACCCAAAGGTTGTCTGGGAAGCCTAGACACATGCCCATAACAGCCGTGGTGGAGACACCACCTCAGAGAGCATGTGTTCCGCGGCTCCATGAACATTGCTGGCTATCCTCTCCTTTTGTCCTCCTTTTCTGCTTTCCCTCTGTCTCACACACAACAATCTGTAATAAAATATCCCAGAGGCTAATCCGATCTCCGGTCTGCTTCTAGAAATCCTATATGCTAGAGAGAATCTAAACCTCCCCAATATTCAGCAAGAACCTGGAACTCAGAGCTGCGGCTCATCATCTTTGCAGACCAACTACAGTTTGAAGTCAGACCTCGTGGTGTATCAGGTGGGATAAGAATCTTCGTGAGTCAAAAGGATGCAAAGAAGTAGTGGCTGAAACATCATGGACGTTTATTTCTCTTTCACAGAAATACCTAGAAGACTCTAGCCCAGAGCTGGCATGGGGAAGCCTTCGGGAGCCTGGGTTTCCCTCCAGCCCCCAGTTTGTCCATGGTTAGGCTACAGCCCACACTCAAATAGCAATCAGCAGATGAAGGAAGCATGGGACAAAGGGGGTAAACTGGTTACACTGCCTTTTCTTAAAGGAAAATTCCTGGAGGCTGCTACCGACAACTCTACTGTCAGCCCAGGAGACAAAATGTCACTGCATTGTCATCTGCAGAGAAAATGGTAGAATGACACCTTCGTTTTGGATGGCCATCTTCCCTAGCTAGACTTTAGCTGAGGAATAACTATAGAAAATAGAGTGGAAGAAATTCTGATGGATACCCAGCTGGTCTCAACTCAAATGCTACTCAGTTCTCACACATGCCAGTACCCAGTTAGTGAATAAAAGAATTGTTGTATCTCCTCCTGTAAAGGGTGTAAGGGAGACTCTGCTCCTCTCCCAGAGAGTCAGAGAGAAAACAGACCCCTATGGATTTAAATCATGATGTATCAATTCCCCCACACACACATTTGCTTTTTGATCCACCAACCTGTAGATATTCTTTCTTGGATTATCAGCTACACTAACCTTATTTTTTTCAAATGGCCATAGATGTGGGTGACTGTATATGAGTCATTAAGGTAACAGAAAATGTCCCTGCTACTTAGTGTTGATAAATGTGCTATAAAATAGGACCTAACTCAAGGTAGTTTGCGATTTTTTCTAATGTTCTTGCAGACACTTAACCTGTTTCTTGCTCTTGGCTGCACTGTTGAGAATGGGGGAGAGCTGTGGTATTCTTCAAATAAGAGACAAGCTCAGTGATCTACAGGGACAAGAGAGGAGGAATGGGAGAAACAGATGGGAGAAACAACAGGAAGCTGCCTCCGCAGTGTCTCCCATGGCTCCCAGGGCCAAGCATATACACTCACAAAAGGCTTGGATGAATTGTTTTTCTCAAAACTGCTGAAAGTCCCGAGTTTTGAGTGTGGGCTGACATGAGTAGCAATGAGAATCAGCAGCTAGAACTACCAAGCCCTCCAGAGCATTCGCATGATTTCTGAAGGCAGATTTGGATTTTCATAAACCAGGACCTAAAGGTCTGTGCTCAAGAGGCTTCTTTGAAACCACGCACTAGTTGGTGGGATATAAGACGTTCAAAGTTTTTAACTAGGCGAGAAGTTTTATCATCAGATTAGGAATCAGAAAACTAGGGAGTAAATTCAGTCAGTAAAATAATTCATGAAAGCATAAAGCTCGAGCCCAGATACCTGGAACCCATGTAAGATGTCACATATCTTGTGCTGAAGAGTCAGGAAGGCTGGATTCCTGTAGCTCAGTGACCAGCCAATCTAAAATAATCACTCAACTTTGGGTTCAGTGGGAGATCCTGTCCCATAAAATAAGGTGAGAAAGCTACTGAACAAGGTACTCCAAATCAACCTTTGACCAGGAGAATGGCCTTCAGAGGGGTCAGACAACTCATCCAGTATCCTGCAGTATCCAGAATTCAAACCTTTGTGTGTCTTGTTGCAAAGCCAGTGGACTAATTACTGTCACCCTTCTGTCCTGTTCCTTTGCTCCTCCTGACTTCTATCCTCTGCTGGTCGCACACATTGTCACGGTGATTGGAGGCATGGAGCTTCTGGTTGAGAAAGCCCTATACTGGGATGATCCTGGGGATTCATAGGTCACCGAGATTTCTAGTGGGCCTCTCCTCTTTCCCGTGCCGGCACACAGATGGAAACCCTTTCAGAAGAGAGGCATTCAGTTAGCTGTAGCACCTTCTTCTAAAGGCCCTACTCTGATCCACAAGAGCCCTGGGGCAGTGAAGTCAAAGCAAGGGAAGGGAGATTCCCACAAACAGAAGCTAGGGAGAAACCAAGCTCTGCCAAGACCACACTCTGCAATAGAGGACTCCTTCTTGTACTTAAAATGGAGTAAAGCATTGGGAGTTAATTTTGGGTGTGGAATTTTCCATGTGAAGCACTTTTGGCTCACTTTTCATTGATTGTTGACTGTCCATGGCTCGTCACTCCACACTTTACACCCTTCACAAAGTATCCTAAAGCAAGTTCCCTGGATGTTTAAACGGTTTTCTTTTTGACTGAGACATCCCCTCCTTCCCTTTCTTCCAGTGTTATGGTCATCAGAATGAAACCCAAGTGGACAGACCCGTCCTTGTGAGTAAGGCTGGAGACTGGGTACTTCATTTTCAAGTATGGATATATAGCTTTTGGGAGGAATGCCGCATAGGAAGCAGAATGAACTCTGCCTGCCTGAACCCCAAGCAAGGTGGGTTCCCCCTTTTCCCGAAGGAGCCTCCCAGGAAGTTGGTTCTCCAAATAACTTGAGCTTCTGGTTCTTGGAATAAGGAGCAAAGTAATGTTTGTTGAAGCTCTCAGCTACCTTGCACCCAACATTTACCCTCTGCAATCTTTTGGCTGCACTGTTCTCCTGCAGTTGGCTTGGCCTCAGACAAACTCCAAGATCTGAGACAATTGGCCCGGGGCAGGAAAGGCTCTCCTTTTAGAATAGTGTATATTTTCTTCCACACTTAACCTCATCCTAGGAACAAAGTGTTTTTTCTTCCATTCTTACTCTCTAGCTTCAGTATTCCTTCCTGTATTTGGGAGGGAAATGTCTTCTTTACTAAGTGCAAGGTCACCTCTTGGACTCTTAGCTGCCCAATCCAAATCGCCCTGCCTCTCCTATGTCCTGCTTCTGGAACTATCCTTTCTGCCCTGCATTTAAAAAATAAATACATACATACATAAATAATAAAAAATTTAAAAGGACCTTCCATTCAAAGCCCCACATTCAGAACAACTTGTCTAAAATGCTCATTATTTCTAATATTTGTGTCTTTAATTATGTATATTGGGATGGGGGACAGCGTGTACACGTGAGAGTGCCAATGCCCACAGATACCAGAAGAGAGCATCAGATCCCATGGAGCTAGAGTTGCAGGCAGTTATCAGCAAACTAAAATGTATACATTCAGATACTCTAGAGTAACAAAAGCACTAACCACTGAGCAATCTGTCCATACCCTAAAATTCTCTTAACTCTCTTTTATCTTCCTTCATCACAACCACATCCAGAGGAAAGCAGGCCCAATCCAAGAACACATTTTTCCCCCTCAGACCTATGTTCTATTTTAAACGTTTTGTTATTGATTAAGAACTCCATGTGTTTTGCTCAAACTCACTTCTCATTGCCCCCACCTCCATTTCCTCTCCTGTTCTCCTTACCATCTTCCCCTCCAAGCTCCATGTGCTTTTGTTTTGTTTAAACTTACGAAGTCCACCTAGCATCATCTGTGTTTCCATGGGTATAAGACTATCTACTCCAAGGACACAGGTAGCCCCACAGGAAGCCACACAAGGGAAGAAAACTGACACCCCCACACACACACACACACAAAGAGAGAGAGAGAGAGAGAGAGAGAGAGAGAGAGAGAGAGAGAGAGAGAGAGCAGCCATCAATAGCCAATAGCTTCCCTTGTATAGCGGGACTTCATGGGCTTGTTCTCATCCATGCTGGGAATTTTGCTGGCTTGATCTTATGCAGAGCTCATGCATGCTACTATGAGTTTAGGGAGCACAACAGCCCTGCCATGACTGGCAAATACTGACTGCTTCCCTGAGAATGTCCACCACCTTAATATCTTTCCACTGAGCCTCCAAAACAGCCGGTGAGTCTTTTAGAGGGGGAATGTGAAACACACATCCCATTCTGCCTCAGGTTTGAAGGAAATACTCAGCAGCAGCCCATTTCATAATATTATAAATTCAAGGTGATTACTTCTTGCTCTACATCTTGAGGTGAACTCAGCTATATTTCTGAGCCTCGGGTACTCTGCCTGTGTAATTATGGCCAGTTTTGAAGCACCCTAGGGGATTTTGCCAGCCTTACATCCACTGCCTCAAGTCAAGGCTAGGCTATGCTCCACCCACAGTTCTTGGAAGGAGCAGGAACATTTTTAAAAAACCGTAGAATGTACTGACTGATAGCATGGCCTGTCACATGTTTGCTAGCCAATAGATTCAAAGGCTAATACACTTAGCCAATAAGTTTAAACTGTAGCCTTGCTGATGTAACCTGTAGCCCTAAAGAGTATAAAAACTGCTTGTAACATCCTTTTGGGGTCACCACTCCTCTGGATATAGGCCACCCCAGTGCACTGGACTAATAAACCACTTCCTTTTGCATCGATCCCCAATCTCTTGTCTCATTTATGGGAGCCTCAAATAGATAAGACTCAATTTGGGTCTTACAGTCTCACATTCCTCTTTTAACTAGCGTTATCCAATGTTGGAAGATAATCATCCATCCATAAACCCTCTGTATCTACAGTTAAGAGAAGTAACCTTTGACACATAATCTGTTAAATATGGAACACACTACAGAGAAGGGGAGGAGGAGCTACACATGCAAGAGCAGGAGCTATGAGGAGGGTGAGGTAAAAGACAAGAGCCTGGGAAGTGAGTGGTGAGAAACTCCTAAACTCTGAAGTACAGGCAGGCATTACTCCATATTTATGGGATGTGCAGAGCAGGACTCTAGAAACCCAGACTGTGGTTAGATCCACAATGATAGTGTCAATACTGAATGTGTATGAGCCTTTTCTAGTCAATATTCCCTAAACAGCACTGTGTGGCAAATGTTTACATAGCATTCACCCTGGAATATGTGATAAGCAATCTCAGAATGATTAAAGTGCATCAGTTTTGGTTTCCTTATTGCTCAGGAGCCAATTTTCCACAGATAGTGACAAAAGACTGTATGTGGGAAATCCCATTTTCAAGTTCTCAGGCACTGGCACATGTCTCTTGGCCCCATCTCCCTGCCTACCGAAGACGTCCTTGTCATATGTAAGTGGGATCTACTGCCTCATTTCTTCTGTTTCTCAGTATCACATTACCAGACAGAAGCCATTCTGTGGATTATCTGTTCCCAAAGGGAACACCAGAATAAAATAACAAGGGAAAGTACAGAAACCTTAGAGAAGGACAATAATTAAATAAGGATTAGACTGTGTGAGTTATGTAAGTGGCAACCAAACTCCTACAACACAGAGACTGTCACACTGTGGGAAAATGCAGGGTAAAGTCCTAAGAGGCAGAGAAGAGTTGGTATTGCTTGATGCTTGAGACCTATCCAGACACTTTTTAAATAACAGGGCTTTGGTCCTACCCACACCCACTTCCTTAATAACAATGACAGCTTCTATTCAGTGGGAAGCTATTATTTGGACCAGTCCAGTATCTTCTACCTCCCTCTAGTAGTAGAACTGAGGTTTATTTTTATTTGGAAAAGATTCCATCCCTTTCTTATTAGCAGTCCTTGGAGCTTGGGTGTGGTTAACCCTATGACTGGCTTTGGGGATGGGCAGTGATCCAGGCCTTAGCTTAGTTCAAGTGTTTATAATGACCCGATGACACAAGAGAGTCAACCTCAGGTCTGTGTGTGTGTGTGTGTGTGTGTGTGTGTGTGTGTGTGTGTGTGTGTGTGAAGCACCCACCCAGGGATCAAGGCAATGTGGATGCACTCACTGTCCTGGACTTTTCATTTCCCTACATCAATAATTTTGTCCTCTCACTACGCTAATTTGAGTCGTATTTTTGAGTGACTCCATCTGAGCTTTACTCCCCCTGTTACAGGTAGAGAAAGCAGGTCTTGCCAAAGCACGACATGCTAGGTTGTAGTTATCAGAACTGGGAAATGAACTGAGACGCACTTGACTGCAACTCTTAGTGACCCTCTGCAGCTTCTCTGTTCAAGTTCTGCCCCCTCACCCTGCAGAAACTAAACCTCACTCTAGAAAATGTTTAGCAGTCAACCATTCCCAAGGTCTGCGACTCAATCAAGTAAGCAATGCAGATTCCGTATCCGCTGTCCTTTCCTGCTTCCAGCTGAGTTTAAGTAGCACAAGTCAGTACTTTCTAACACAGACTCTGCCTGCTAGATAGTGAGCAGGGTCTTCAGTCTTCACCCACCTCCCTTTTCTTTGATCAAAATATCTACAACATTCTACTCAACCACTGGAACACTCAGGAAAAGAAAAACACAAGAGATGACTGTCCAGCAGAACCTTCTCTTTCTTTGCTAATTTCAGACAGCTTAGTCCAACTAGGCCTGGGGGGCACTGAAAATAACCAAAAGAAAAGACTTGCACAGAAAAACACAAAGAGACCAATTAGAATAATTTCTAAGAAGAGAGCCTGTAAATCCCTGGGCCTCAATCCTGTAGAGAAAGATCCTTCCTGCTCCCTCCAGCCCCACCCAAAAAGAAGCTGAATAAATAAAGTAAGAAACCCAACATCAGGAAGACATATCTCCAAAGGGTCATATTAGCACAGTTCCTGGGCTATAGAGGAAGTTCCCTGGCAAAAAGTCTAGTGGAATAAAGGTTCAAGCTCTGGATAATTATGTGGGGATCTGTGATTACAAAAAGATGGTTGCTCGTCTAGTTTACCACAGAAGCCATACAAAATGACCAGTAAAGGATATGTCTGTGTTTAATCTGCCTACAGGCCACTGTAGAAACTGGAGGCAAATGGCTGAGAAGATTGCCAAGACTCAGCTGCTGCTGCAACTTTCTGGATTATTTGAACGCCTTTGGTGTGGCTGTTCATATAAATTCCCATGTTTACTTAGAGTGATGTAGGATGATGTCATTATGCAACAAGGCAGGTCCCGGAGCCTATCATTGGATGAGAAGGAAAGGTAGGCGGGGAAAAGTCTAGAAAGAGAGAAGAAGAGGAAGTGGAGGAAATAGCATGGAGGCAGACGAGGTTGTTCCTCTCTTCGCATCTCTGTATAGATACAGGCTGTTATGAATATTTTATAAGGGATGGAATCGTACAGGATGATCTGACTTATCTAGGTGGGCAAATTATATCATAACAATCATATCAGAGTTTTTTGTGTGGTGTTTTGTAGAAACTCAACACCAAGGGAATTGTGAGAGGGTAGCCACCGCTGGGACCGGGGGTGGCAACAGAGAATGTGAGTGGAGTTCCTGGCTTTCCCGGATAACAGAGAGGCAGGCAGCCGGGAGAGACACTAACAAGAGGATAACAGCCGCTGAGATAAATTAATGATAGTTCGGTATGGCCCTAGAGTGCCAGAACTATCATGGGAGCGACGGCCTGGGTCAGAGAGAGCTGGGGGCAGTGCGGAACGGTAACTGGCAGGAACCGGTCACAACCTATTTTTAATATTTACGGAAACAGAGTGGAAGGCACCACCATCACATCTCAGTGCTGCAAAGAGCCCAAGGAACCCACCCAAAAGAAAAATATGCGTAAAAGTTCAACATAGCTGATGACATCTGCCTTACATTCCTTGCTAAACTCTCCAACATTTCTTGTTTTAATAGGAAGCCAATAATGCTTTGAACATCCAAAATAATTTCCTTATTCAAAAACATCATTGATTACTGGAAAATATATGCACTTTTCTTTGGTAGGAAATAAAAACAGAAAAGACAAAATAAATCCTGCTGATTAAAAAGGGCACTCAGAACTCTACCCAGTTACCAACAAAGCCAAGGCCTCCACAGGTCCACCAAGTGCCTTCTGACCTAGGGACTACTTGATCATATAAACTTTTGTCAGATTTTTGTTTCATGCTTCTATTGAACTGTTCATAAGTGTATGTATACACACATATATGTTTTCCACCATTTAGATTATACAGTATGTATATGCCTGAGTCCTGTATTCCTTTTGAAACCTCTTGGTTCCAAACTGAAGTTATAAAATTAATTCTATACAAGCAAGCTGAACTAGTATTGAAAGTTCTCAGTTCTCCCTGGTATTCTGGGAAATTCACCAGAAGGCTACAGGAGTTTTCCTCCCAAGTAACATAGAGTAGGACCCTTCACTTTCTTCCCAAAATTCTGTTTTGGACACCAGGCATCTTGAGGCAAGAAACAAGTTTGAGGATACCAAGTCCTTTCTAAGTCCATGGAAAGATAATGTAAGTAGACTGATGGACAAAAGCACAGAGCCTGTTAAGTATGTTAAGCTAAGCCTACCTACAGATTCCTCCTCACAAGAACAGAAACTGCCCTGGCTTTGAGGTTGTATTAGTCAGCATTTCTGTCTCCTGTAACCAAAAGCTTTCTAACTGACTGTATCCCTCTTACTAAAGATAGTAGTTGTACTTGCCTTCTAAGAAGGGAGGTCTGGCGTGGCCAACAGAACAGAAGTTCGGGAGCCAAAACACTCTAATCAGACAGACTTCTGTATGAGAATACTAAGGATGTTTCTTATACTTTCAGAGCTTCAGTATCAACTGCAAAATGGGGTGGGGGTGAATTATCACCCACATCAGGTAGCTCATAAATGCCTGGAACTCCATCACCCAGGGATCAGATGCTCTCCTAGCTTCCATGGATATCTACATATATACACACAGACAGACAGACAGACAGATCTCTCCCTCTCTGTCTCTCTCTGTCTCTCTCTGTCTCTGTCTCTCTCTCTCTCTCTCTCTCTCTCACACACAATTTATTTTTAAAATGTAGAAAACAATGTAAACTTCATAAGCTTGGGATTGTTAAACCTATAACTGTACGTATGTCAATAGGTGCTCAATAAATGTTCACTCTTTGCGCCTTTTCCCATTGATTCCTATGTGGAAGGTAAATACCAATAAAAAGGAAAACTGCCCCTGTGGAGATGTCAAGAAATCATGGGTTTTGCCGAGTTTTTGTTTGTTTCTGTTTTTGTTTCTTCTTCATCTTTATTTGGGAACAAGAGAACTAACAGCACTTCCACACAGAAGGCTGAAGCTCAAAGAACTGCCTTGATCCAGGCCCATCTGTGTGCTGAGCCTGCTTCCTGATCCAACCATTTGATCAATGCCTCTCTGTTTAGAGAGGCCCGAACTTCCAGGCTGCTTCAGGACATGACACATCTATCTCCTGCAAGCTTTGGACCTCTGGGATGCAGACCCATCTACCTCGGTAAACCACGGCCTCTGGGAGAGTGTGCATCATGTTCTGGCATTCTCAGGGAACCTAGGCACACGCAGCAAGATAGCTTAGACTCTCTGTTCCAAAGTCAACGTTCTAACAGACTTCCAGGACACATACTGAGAAACACTCCTTCACATACACTTTCCCTCCCCAGTGATGACGTACTATGAAGCCACCCTCAGGAGTGGCTTTTCTACATCCACAAGCAATGCTATCTGTCCCCTCTAAATGCATGAGCACAATGCCCAATCCACTCACTAGCAGAGCAAACCCCAGCTTGACAGCAATCAAGGAGCTCCACCCTTAGCTCTGGGAATTCCAGCCTTGCCCAAACCGTGTAACTTCAAAGCTCTTAGACTTGGTTATATTATCTGGACAATGGGTATTGTGGGGCCAATTGTCAGTAAAGGATACCCTGATTCTCAGACAAGATAAGTTGAAACCCCGGAGATCCTAAGGGATGACAGGAGGAGCTTCCTAGTCTCCCAGGAGATCAAGCCCTTCTCACGCAGCTACAGCCCCCCAACAGAGTGGCACAGGTCACACCCCAAGTCCATCCTCCACAGGAGAGGATGTGATGTAGGCTCAGGACAAAACAGTCATGCCCCAAGACCCTCCTCCGAAGGTAAGAACCTGACCACACGTCATGTAGGCTCAAGACAGAAGCAGAACCACACACCCCTAAATAAGTAAATAAGGTATTCTCAAGCCCTGGGACCAAGCCAATAGGAAGCACCGGTTGTCAGACTCTGAAGCATCTCAAAAATGTATATATGAGGTCTGTCTGAAATTAAAGGTGTGCAGGAATTACTCCATCATCTGAGAGCTTCTGCTATAAGAGCTGTAACACCACCGCTTGGGAAGAGATCTTATCTCCCAAAGTTCTCCTGCACCTTGCACTCCAGTCTCCCCACAACGGCTCAGCCCACCCAGTATCCTGAGCCTAGCATCCCGTGGAGCGGCAGAGACAGAGGTGGGGCAGTACCAGCAGTGGAGGTGGACAGAACTGGTTTCCCCCTCCTGCCCTGAGCTCTTCCTTCACCTGAACCCACACACCTAGCAGGACCTAGCAGTGGAGGCAGCAGAAGCCGTTGTCCTTCCCTAATCAGAGATCTCTGTGTGGGGCCTCTGGGCACACAGTCCCACAGGTATAATACCCTGAGCACTGTGCTTGGTATATAGTGTTCACTCAGTGGAATGAACTTTACAGTGCAGTCTCATTGCAAGATTAGAAGTGACCCCTCTTCTTGCGTAGGAGGACACCTCTAACTGGTGGATCACCCAAACTGCCATGTCAGTTAACCTTGGTTTATAAGGCTAATGATTGTTTCTACTAGTCTAAAATATTTGCTAAGTGCCTCCCACTTGCAAGTGCCTGAGTCTCAATAGCAAACAAAAATTCTTGACAACATAGTCCAGGAGAAGGAGCAAGCTCAGAGACAAAAGTTATGACATGGAGTGAGAGCAAGTCTATGAATACATAGTAAGAACCTTTACCCTGGGACATTAAACAAAGCCTCCTGTAGGGAGAACATTGGGAAAGCTGGCAGAAGTTTGGTTTCCCTCTGTATGCAAGCTGGATGATATATACGCATTCCCAGTTAGAGATGCCGCCAACAGTAAGACAGGTTCTCACAAAAAGTCCTTTAGATGTCTCAGCAATCCTACACCCTCACCCTGGAGGGGAAAATCTATGATCATGAGGTCTTCTCCAGAATGTTCCTGAGTTTTAAAGGCATCCTCTGTACCCCATCCTCATTGTGGGGTGCTGAATTTTCCCAAGTATCTGCTGCTTCATTACTAACAAGGCAGCCCTGGGCTTTAATCCCATTTTCTAAGAATCACAGAACAAGGGCCGTTTAGTACTGAAGCTGGAAGTTACGCCGTCATCATCACCGCCACCAGTTCTACCTCTGCCCCAAATCTGTTCATTCTGCTCTGTCCTTGGGAGTTAATCTCCTGTCTGACTTGCTTTCCAGGACTCTTTGTTCTAACTCGATGTTTTTAGAGTTGTCTGTACGCAAGAGACCCAGTGGGCAAGCTCAGGTGATGTTCACATGACCAGATAGGAAAGGAGAAGGACCCCTGGGAAGGTGATCTTGCTGAAGCAGCTTTACTTCTCCTTGTTTCCAATTATAGACATGAACACCACTAAAGCCAACGTTTTCCATCTGCTTCCCTGCTCAATTTCTTTTTCCTGCTTGGTTTTCTGTTATGCTGTAAGAATGAATTGGTGCCCCTAAGTTGTTTTGCAAAAAGCCCGAGGCTTTTTGCAGGTAATGGCTTTCTTAACCATCCCCACCCTAGTCTTTAAATAATTTGTAGTAGGTTCATTCTCTTCCTTCATTCAAAATTATCCCAAGTCTTTACTCCTGGACATTTTCAACACTCATGTTGTCTTAATCCTACCACTATTGCTGTGAAGAGACACCATGACCAAGGCAACTATTATTAAAGAAAGCATTTAACTGGAGGCTGGCTGACAGTTTCAGAGGTTTAGTGCGTTATCATTGTGGCAGGAAATATAGCAACACGCAGGCATGCACGGGACTGGAGAAGTACTTGAGAGTTACACCCTGATCCACAGATAAAGAGGAGGGGGGAAGGAGGGAAGAAAGGAGGGAGGAGAGAAAGAGAGAACTTGGTACCTGTTTTTGAAACCGCAAAGCTCACCCTCAGTAACACACTTCCTCCAAGAAGCCACACCTCCTACTCCTTCTAATTCTTTGAAATGTTGCCACTCCATGGTGACTAAGCATTCAAAATTGTGAATCTGTGGAGACTATTTTTAATTAAACCACCACACAAGTGTTGAGTCATTTCTACTTAATGAACACCTACTGTGCACATCTCCCACAACTATGAAAATGAAAAAAAAATGTTTTTACTTATTATTTTCTGTGACCTGCCACCTCAAAAATCTCTGAATAAGTGCAGAAAAGTCAATAGATAAGTACAATAAACTGAAGTATAGGGAAAACGCTGTGGAAACTACAAAAGGAGAAGAGGTTCAAGCTTGAAAGGTTAAAAATAACAGCACAGAACAAGGGCACTTCAGCCATATGTGAAATTATTTTTTGTTCATTAAACAAATGAGCATTATGCAGATGAGCGTGTCCAGAGGACCGGAAGGTCATACAATGGAGAGCTTCCTATGAGCACATTAGGATTCTGGGCCGTACTGCCAAAGGACTCAGACAAGCTACTGACATGCTCAGAGTCACATCCCAGTAATTTTAGATGTACTTATTACATTCATTCAGATAGCATTTATTGTCCACCAAATGGTACACAAACCCTAAACTAGGTGCTGCGGGAGGCACAAACTGAACACAAACAGAGAAGCTGTAAAAGATGTAGCCCAGGGTAGACGCTTCTTGTCTGAAACTTAATTAGAAACACTTGGAGGAAGGTGAGTGTGCGGTGCCTGCTGGTGTCGTCTGACTCTCTGTCAGCAAAGGCTTCTCCGAAGGAACGGACCACCAAGAGACTTAAAATTGCCTCTCGGCTCTGACCTCTACTTATTCCGTGATGGCAAAAACTCTTATTCCCATGGAAGATGCCAGAATGTTTAGGGTTCCTTGAAGTGGCTCCGGCATATAACCAGCCCAGTAAAGTTCTAGTACAAAAAACCTTATTTGGGTGTCCCGACTTTCACTAAGGTCTTCTTGGAAGAGCGTTCTTCTTTGCTTAAAAACAAGCAAATGAATAGAAAGAAGCCTCTCGCCCCCTCCCTCTTTGTTGCTCATAATTGCAGTTGGTGCTACTGTAGATCAAGAGGGAAAGGCCAAGAGAAGGAAGGCAGAAATATAGAGCAGAGCCTTAATATCACACAGTCACTGACATGAACCTGTAGCCCCAGACCACTAGACTTTTTGTTATGTAAACAAATAGTCCTCCTTATTCCAAGTCACCCATGTTCAGGTTTTGATATTTAAAACCAAAAGCCTCACCTCTGTCTGGAAATACACTGCTAAGACATTTAAAGAAAGTCTTCTGTGGATCAAATCAGTTTTCCCCCTAACTGAGCTTCAATAATATGCAAGCTGACATTTGGATGGTAAAACATTAGCTAATGTTCTATAAAAAGTACTAAATGTAGACACTGTGCCAAGGAGTATCTAGATTCTGAGACCCAGATACCTGCACTAGGTTACTCCATCCATGGATATATGGGTAGTCTCAGATCAGAAAACAGAAATATGGCCTCTCATAATACTGACTTTGTTAATTTGGGTCACCGGGCTTTATGAATCTTTTAATGAGATAATTATAGTGCAGACCATGAAAATGGTTGTTCGTTTTGAGTTGTCACATGGACAGAAGGCCGAGATGGGCAATCTGGAGCAGAGAAGCAGAGGTAAGAAGGCTGGAGGCAAAGCAAAAGGGAGTCTGCAGAGGTGTGTTGTGAGCCTGCATAGTTAACAGATTCTGAAAGCTAAACTGAGAATGCTAAGGGCAGAGAAAGAAAACTGGGCTGGTAGCTGGTGCGCTGTATTTCCTGCTGCCTGGACACGGGAGGGAAATGGATCCATGCCGTGAGCAGCTCTCTAAGGCTGAAGATATGAAAGTACAAGTGCAGAAAAGCATTTCTAGATGTTCAAAGACCAGATGAATTTAACAAAGCATTTCCAGGACTGATTCTAAAGTGTCACCTTGGGTCAATATGCCTCTTTCGACCGAACAGCTACTAGAGGAGGGCTCCAAAGGCTAACTTGCTAAGTGTCTTAGGGTTTTACTGCTGTGAACAGACACCGTGGCCAAGGCAACTCTTATAAGGACAACATTTAATTGGAGCTGGCTGACAGGCTCAGAGGTTCAGTCCATTATCATCATGGCGTGAAGCATGGCAGCGTGCAGGCACTAAAGGAGCTGAGAGTTCTACATCTTCATCTGAAACAAGCAAATAAACAAACAAAAAAAGCAGGAGCAGACTGTCCTTAGGCAGCTAGGAGGAGGAGGGTCTCAGAGCCCATCCCACAGTGGCACACCTCCTCCAAATACTGTTACTCCCTGGGCCAAGCATATTCACCACAGCAGGAATTTTTGTAGCATGGCCATTTATTTCCCTGTTCTCCCTCATAGCATGGCACAAACCTAACATATACCAAACTGTGAAAGGCCAGAGCTGCAAAAGGCCCATTAGCCCTTTCCTTGACACATTGATCTAAAACACTTGAGAACCTCATGCAGAAAAAGGGTGGGGGATGAAGGAATAGAACTCGGTCCTGGGTAAAAGCAGGAAAAGACTAAGGTCTGGGGGCAAAAGAACTGGGAGCTGTATTTACTTACAACTGTGTCTCTAAGGCCCAAACACAAGCAGCAGCAAGAGAGAAAGGTGCTACAGTCTGAACACCAACACCGTTCAATTTTCCTGAGGTGCAAACGTGGTCTTTATGGTAAAAATGTTAAGAGGGTGTGGGGGTCTCGCAGAGAGAGTATCATGGACTCTCATAATCTTGGGAAGGAATTGAGATAGTCCTCTGCTTTGTTCTTAAGAGCTGTGGTATACCTGATTCCTGACACTCCTAGCTCTCTATTTTATCATGTGCTTTCTCGCTTATATACCTCCAACCATGACGTCACCTGCCATAAGGAGAAGCAGCAGGAGGGGCTGCACCAACACCTCCAAAACTGTAAGCATCAAACCTTTGATCTTACTAAAGTTTCCAGCCTCAAGTACTCCACTATAGTAGCAGAAAACTAATTGATAGAATGTTTTAAGTGGGCTCTGCACCTGTTCAGGAACATAAGCCGAATTAAATGGGACCCAGATGGGATGCCATGAGCACTCTGCATAAATTCTAACTGTAGGATCCTGCCTGAAAAAAGAAAAAAAAAAAAAAACAAGCAGCTGCCTGTTCATTCTGCACTCTAAATATTGGCCACTAGAACAACAACAAAAAAAAAAAAAAAAAAAAAAAAAAAAAAAAAAAAAAAACTATTTATCTGCTGGTCTATTCACAATAGCAAGAAAAGGGACTAATCTGGATATACAGCAACAGATGAATGGATAATGAGAATCTGGTACAAATGCACAATGGAATTTCATTCAACCATAAAGAAAATCGAAATTTGCAGAACAATGGATGGATCTGAAGAGAATATTATTCAAGGTAACTCAGATTCATAACAACAAAACACATCAAGTTCTTTTTTACATGGATCCTAGCTTGTATACATGTAACTGTAGTGATGGCTGAAAATACAAATAAAACCTAAAATATATAGATAGGAGAGCATCAGATAAAAAGAGGTACTAAAGAGAGCCAAGGGAAGAGAGAGAGAGAGAGAGAGAGAGAGAGAGAGAGAGAGAGAGAGAGAGAGAGAGAGAGAGAGAGGGAGAGGGAGAGAAGATGGTGGTGGAGATGAGTCTGGAGGAGACTTTAATACAACACTCATTTTTAAAATGTTTAAAGAAAAAGTCTGGGTTTTAATTACAGCTGATGAAATGGCTCAGATGGTGAGGACACCTGCCACCCTGACAACCTGAGTTCAATCCCCAAGACACAGATGGTGGAAGGAGAGATCCAATCCGACAAGTCTGACAATTCTGGCCCCCCACACCTGGTACAGTAGCTCACACCCACGCATACACACACAATAAGCAAATGTGGTTTTTTAATTACTTGAAAATCTTCAAGTATAGGAAATCTGTGTAAAGATTCTCATCCCCATTTCTCATTGGAGGCATAGCTGAAGGAGGCCTGCATTTTCCTAAGTGAACTGTCAGCTGGAGTCCCAGAGTTGTTGGCTCTACACACAGCAGACGCAACTTCCTGCCCAAGCACCATGGCTCTACACACAGCAGACGCAACTTCCTGCCCAAGCACCAGCTCCTCATTTCATGGGGTCTCTAGGCATCAGGCTGTGTTTGTCAACCTTATACTAGAAAATGTTTTCGTTCCCAAATCTGTCTCTATAAACAGCTGAAAGTAGGTGAAAACGTATTCTGGTAACTGGCTTACATTTCAAAGCTGTAAGAATGAATGTGGATTTTTCAACCGGACTACGTTTAATGCTGGGACCTGACCTGAATGATTTTCTTGTTATCTTATTTGCCTGCTGCATACCTTATAAAAGTATGGAAAGGATTAAGCTAAACCCCAAAAGGTTACTGTAAAAGTACCTGGAGCATGACAGGAAGCCTTGCATACCATTGCAACACATGTATGTTGTACAATGGCATCAACTAGATTATGTTCTACCACTACCACATTCACACGGAAGACCTAATGCCTAACACCTCAGACTATTTAGAGATTGTTTTTTAAAGAGTCACAATGTTTTAGTCCATGGGAGTTGTGGAGGGTTTGGTTGGTTGATAATGTTGTTCTTCCCATGAGGTTGCAGACCCTTTCAGCTCCTTCAGTTCTTCCTTTAGCGCCTTCATTGGGGTTCCCATGTTCAGCCTGATGGTTAGCTGCAAGCATGCTCAGCTCAAGCCCTCCACAGCTCCCATGGACTAAAAC
Source organism: Micromys minutus (assembly GCF_963924665.1). Classification (NCBI taxonomy): domain Eukaryota; kingdom Metazoa; phylum Chordata; class Mammalia; order Rodentia; family Muridae; genus Micromys; species Micromys minutus. The sequence goes on from NC_137968.1 coordinate 929,604, forward strand.
ACCAACCATTGAGCACACATGGAGAGACCTATGACTCCAGTTGCATATGTAGCAGAGAACAGCAGTGTCTGGCATCAATGTGAGAAGAGGCCTTTGGTCCAGGGAAGGCACGTTTTCCCAATGTAGGGGAATGCCAAGGCAATGGGGTGGAGAGGGTGATTAGGAGCAAGTGCACCTTCCTGAAGACAACTGAAATGGGAGGGAAAATGGGAACAGGGTAGGGGAAGGGGATAACATCACAAATGTAAATACAGAGAGTATCTAATACAAAAATAAAATAAAACAAAACAAAACAACAAAAGGGTACTGGAAGTTAAAGTCGTTGGGGTGGACCACAGTTTTGTATGACTTGCTTTCTAGGAAGGTGAGTTATGACATTAGACACGCACGCATACCAAAAAAAGGCCATGTGAACACACAAATGTATCTGTAGCCAGGGAAAGATGCCGTCAGAAGAAACCCTGGCAACCCTTAATCTTGAGTATCTGCCTCTCGTAACTGGGAGATTACTCTCTTCAGCTTTGTAGCCTCTAGTCTGTGGTACTTTGTGCAGGAGGAAAACTAATTTTCAAATTAGAAAACCAATTTGATGCATATATGAAGCAATCAACATAATTAATATATTTACCCACAATGGTTTGTTCCTCTGACGCTGCAGCAGCTACTCTCTGCTCCCAACACTGCCGGTCCATACAGCATCTTTACCTTCATATAAGTTCATCTCTTTATCACAGTTCTATTTCCTGTTCGGGGGATGGGCACACAGTGGCATGCATGTGAAAGGCAGAGGAAAACTTGCAGGAGTTGGTTCTCTGAGTCACCTATGTGCGTCCCATGGATCAAACTCACGTCCTGTAGGCTTAGAAAGAACCTTTTCCCAGGGAGCCACCACGCATAGCCCTCAATGCCAATTTCTTGTCAGTTAAAAAGCAAGCTCTTTTTCTAATCATTTTCTGTGGTGTTTGGTCATCATCAAGAATGACTTCTGATGAAAATTAAGGTGCCTCTAAGGTCACCCCAGTTGCAACTCAAAGTGCAAATACATAGGTCACCAGCAATTAGTCACCGGGAAGCTTGCTATAGCGTCCTGGTTCTGCCTGACCACTAAATCAAAATCCACTTAACAGGATTCTCCACATAATTCAAATTCACTACAAGACGTTAGAAATGCTGAATTCCCGTGCAAGTGCCTGGAAAACGCATTAAAATCAAGGCTAGTTGCCTTCTTTAGAGCCACACAAGGTATCAGGCTCTATGAAGGATCTGGGAAGCGGGATTTTAAGAATTCTTGTGTAACTGGCCAGGCAAAGGCCTGAGGCCTAGGATCTGCTAACCTAGGCTAGTACACACCACTCCTTGCTTCTGCTTAGCTCCCGCCTCACTACCCCGCAATCATCACTGTGTAATATGAAATAGAATGTTGACACACGAATTCTTTATTTTTTTCTCCATCATACATGCACACTTGCAAGTATTTATGACACTTAGGAACAGAGAAATAATCCCGTTATTACCAGGACATCAAATTATCAACTACAATAACTAATGAAAAGATTATGTTGCATTTGGTTATTTTCACAGAACACAGCAACCCTAACAGTCCATACAAGTTTCTATGTTACATGGGAGAAAAGGGTCTCAAGTGCCTTACAGCAGGGTCATAGGCAGAGTTACAACAGGACAGTCTCTTCTTTTGTAGCTGTGGCAGAGAGAGGAATATCCTCACTAACGCTCTTCGAGTTCCACCAATTGTGAGGACTCACTTATGAATCCCACTTCTAGAAAGATCATCAGTTCACACAGAGTTGACATGACTTACTGTGATCCTGAGAGAGCAGTCACCCCAGTGCAGATACACTGGCATACTACCTTGGACTTTCACTAAAAACGCAGAAGGAAGAAGATAACATTAGGTTGCTCGATGCTTCTAGGTAAAAGGCTCACAAGGTCCGGGACCACGGTCTACACGCCTCTATTTTTGGAAATTTACATAATAAAGAGCAAAAGCAAACTTATACAGCAGTTTTCCTCATTAGGCAAAAATTACAAAGAGTCACAAGATTTTACTCAGGGGCCAAATACACAGCATTTAGCATAATCTTACACACACAAGGATGCACCTTCTACCCAATATTACTTTTGGTTTGTTTCTGCAATTTAAAAAATAAAATCTACTAATGATGATGAAGACTGACTGGAACTCTGAATCCTTCCTTACCCAAGCATCTTGTTTATCAACAACCCCTTTCACTCTCCCTTCCCAACCCTGAGTAAAGGTCTCTTCTGTCCCCTTTGTCACTGTGAGATAGGACCACTATTTCTGCAGCTTCCCAAGGCATGTCTATCAAGTTTCTACTGATCCCAGGTTCATACTTGTCTTGCCCTGATCCCCTTCCCTATTGTCTCCTTACCACTGAGTCAAGGACCCCCTCACAGAGGTTAAAATGAAGTCTTCCATACAAGAATGGGGACTGGCTTACAGAGTTCTAATTCCCACAGAAGGTAAGTCAGGACGCAGGCAAACCTTGGTAGAGAGGTTCCAGCTCGGCCTGCACACTAACCAGAAATGTCTAGAACAGGTTCTACCTGACTTGTTCCCAGGAACACCTTGGGATTCTCCCACACTGAGTGTATTTGGGCTAGGAAACAAAGACAGCAAAGAACTACTGATCGGGAAGGTGGGGGGGGCTGGGGACCCCAGTGGCATAGGCTATCAAATGACACCAAATGAAGAAGCCCCTGGGACTTAAAAAGGGACAGACAGAAGACACAGTAAGAGACCGCAACACTGCTGCCTTAGGGTTTCTAATTCTAGCAGATGCATACAACTTTAGAACTTCAGAGCAAGCCCAGGATTCAGGACCTATGTCTGATCATAGACTCTCTCGGGGCCTTCTGGTGTTTCTTTATCCTATCCGAGCCTACTACATGGTGTGCAAAGGAAGCCCCTTTCTTCCTCCCTGGCTCTGCATGTAGAAAAACCTGGTTGGTGATTTTTGTTGCTGTTTGAACTTTGATGCTATCTTAAAAGGCTGGGAGAGGGTTCATAAGGATAGTAGGAAGTCCAGAGGTAGGTGGGTAAGGACGGGGACTAAGTTGTAAGGAGGTATGAAGTAAACACGGGCATAGAAATAAAAAATGTCTTCCTCAGCATCCCTTCTTGTCCCTTCTCAGCAAGGAATAAGGAATGAGGGAAATGGCACAGATACCTAGTTGAGAAAGGTGTCGCCCAAAGCCCTACCCTTCTCGGGGCTCACAACATGATAGCAGCAAGCATATGTTCACAAATACCAGGCTGCCCACCAGTCTGACATCCGGTTGGCTCCCTAAAGTCTGGGGAGGGTAGGTTTGAAGCTCATGCACTGGGAAGGTGCCTGGGTCCATAGGCAGTTCTCGAGGTTTGGAGCCAACAAGGCTGGCGTAGCCAAAGGTCAAAGACTGACCACAACCAGGCACGGCCAGACTTTGATGAGGGTTCACTAGTGGACTATCTCCGAGGCAAGAAGAGACGTACCATGTGAACAAAACATACTCCTGTTTGCCCTTGTCCTCAGCCATACCCAGCGGTTTGCTGGACCCTAGGCTGAAGTTGGAAATTCAATAGGAAGGACCTCGGTTGATGGCTCCAGACCCACAGGATAAAAGCACTGGCTTCATTTTGCGATGGCAATGGAAAATCTTGCCACTGATAACATGCATGGCTAAAATGGACACAAAGCCCAGCTGACTTGGCCACAAAGTAGCATAGCTTGAGTCTCTGTCCATCTGGACAATGACTCATGATGTCCATGTGAAAGTCAGGTGGGAAGGGTTAGTGTAGAGAAGAGCTGCATACATCAGAAGTGACTGATACACAGGCAGTGAGAGTGTCACACTCGTAACACTGTCGGGACAAGGTGAGGCCGCGAGGAAGCGAAGAATAGTATCACGAACGTCACATTCTTGAAGGTAAGTCCGAAGTGGCTAGCGTGTATATAAGACCGGATGGACAGAAGGCAGACAACCAAATCCACGCGGTCAGCCTAACGGGTCCAGCGGGAGGTAGTAGGAAAGTCTGTGCGGGGGTCAGTTGGGCTGCCTCACTGCAGGCTTGGGGCTCTCCGCTGGCTGTTTAGCTGGGCCTGGCTTTACTTCCTTTCCTTTCTCTCCACGGGCTTCTTCACTGATCAGATAGTACTGTAGAGGATTGGGCCACAGGTCTTCGTTGATTATTTCAACGATCTTGTCAGACTCAATAGAGCTGTGGTTTGAAAACCACCCAAAGAAACTGCCGTTGTTTTCTGGGTTTTCCTTGCTTAAAGACTGCAGATCATGACCTGGGAGCCACTGGATTGGAGCAGAGCGGGACACCACTTGACCGGATGGACCACACCCATATTCCTTGATGAGCACCTTATTTTGGAAATAGGGGTTTCGGCCAAAGTAGAACTTGATTTTGTAGCCCAGTCTGGCAAGGCCAAGCTCTTCCACCTCCAGTCTGTTCAAGTAGCTCAATACCTCTTTATCTTTGGTATTCAGAAAAGATGACAGCTGGGGATGGTTCTGAAAAGCTTGCCCCCAGAAGCCAGGGATGCTCTGGATTAGGAGGTTTCTGCGCTCTAAGTGGTGAAGTCGCAACTGGCCAAACTTGCGGGAAAGCCTGAGATAGGCCCTGTCAGCCTGTGCATTCATGGTCTCCAGCTTTAACTGGACCGTCTCCAGAGTATCCATGCTGCCTACTAGCGCAGGGGACCCTGACCCAGCATGCTTCTCTGCCACCTTTTTATCCTCCCCCACTGGAGCAGCAGCGCAAGGCCCCGCAGATCCCATCTTTGGCTTCCCACTGACTGTGGCCTGAGGTCTCCTCCCGGCGGCGCTCCGAGCGTCTGGGGCCTTCCTCCCGGGGACTCGCCGATTTCCAAGGCGGGTGCTCTGTCGCAGCCTCGCCAAGGCTCCCACGGTTCCCACGAAGCTGGTATCGCTGGTCAGGCGCTCGGCGAGGGATGTGGCCCTCTCCAGGTCCGGATCAGGGGCCGCCAGCCCACGCTCGCCCGCAGCCCGTGCCCGCAACGCCAGGCCGCAGTCCAGCGGGAGGCGGCAGGCCTCCTCTTCCCGGGGCTCGGCTGCTTCCGAGCTTCCCTGGGCACCGGCCTGCACCTGCTCGTCCGCGGCATCCTCCCCGAGCAGCGGGTCCGGTGCTGGCTTTTCGTCGCGCCAGGCGTCGTCCGCAGCAGCCCGGACCCGGGCTCTGGCCCGGCCTTTGCCCCGGCCTTTGGCTCGGGAAGACCTTCGACCCCTACTACGGCCGCTCATGGTGACAGCGGACAAGGCTTCAAAGCCGCTATCCACCGGGGTCTCTACGGACCTGGCCTCTCCATGGCAACCGTGGCGTCACCACGGCAGGACCCACTGCGCCCAGTGATTGGCTCCGTGCGGCGGCTGCGCACCAGCCTACGCTCGCATGCTGCACCCCCTTCGTCTTATTTTGCTGTTAGGTTAGCTTCCACCTATGCTTGGCCCTGGTAATGTTGCTGACTCATCTCCTACCATTGCTAGCAAGCGAGTCCCCAAGGGTTCATAAGACACAGCCATTGCTCTTACAGTGACATCGTGAAGGCACCCACTACGAGTCTCCATCAATTTTCTAAATATTCTTCCTCTTCCGTTGCTTTCTGTGACATCTCTCATAATTAATTGTTCATCGACATTTCTGTCTCATCACAGAATTATCCTACTGTAAGATTTGTCCCAGCAATTCAGCTCCAGAAAGAATAAAAAAATAAAAAAATAAAAAAAAAACGGGGACTTATACTATTCAATAATAATCATACGCACAAGGCATCTTACTGAATACTTCCTTTGCATTATCTCTGTTCATGAAGGAGGAATTATTGTTCCTAGTTTCCTGATAAAACTTGCAACTGGAGGGCTGATTTTACTTATCAGTGATCAAACAGTTGCTCAGTATGTGGGAAGTGCTGGATTCAATCCTTAGTGGGGAGGAGGAAGAACAGGAGCAGGAGAGAAGGTGGGGGAGGGGAGAGTAAGGAACTATACAGCTACAGCAAAGAAGCCTCGGCCTGACTATGTTACTAGGCTGCCACAACCTGTTGGCCCTTTGCAAATGGCTGTGCTGACTCCTAAGAAAAGCTGTTCAGCTTGTATCAGGTTCCAGACTCTGCCTATGCCCAAATCCTAAAATTGCCTCAGGCCTACCGAGAATTGCACTGTGAACCCCAGTCCAGAGCCAGAAATAACAGTCCTGAGTCTGAGCTCCTGTAATTGGGATAGGGCACATATACAATAAAAATACCGTTCTAGGAATATAGAAGGATTTCCAGGTGAGGTTTTTGAGGCAGGGGATTTGCAGGGGTAGTGGGGAGTGGGGGGCTAGAAACTTTTTATAGCCTACAGAGAAGCAGCCAGACAACCTGGTTAGCACTCCTAGAGAAACCTCAGATCCTGTAGCTGGGCTACAGGACCATGAGTACTGAAGGAATCCGGGGCCATTGTGAAGATAAACTTTCTGAGTGAACCTTACAGGTGCAAACACAACAACGCCCTTGCAGCAAAAAGCACAGAGGTAAATCCAACAGTCGGGCAGGGTATGGACGCTTGCTCAAGGTGCTGAACTACTGCATCAGAAACCAAATGTTAACAAGCTTCCGGGTGGCTTTTATACTAAATTTTAAGTGTAGAAGCCGGGGTAGGGGAGGCTGCTCTGAAACTAGTTTAAATACCTATCAAGTTCCTACACACTGCCAGTAGTTTGTTTTTTTTTTTTTAATATAATCTTTAAAGTATATACATTTATGTATTTGATGTGTGTGTGTGTGTGTGTGTGTGTGTGTGTGTGTGTGTGTGTGTAAGTGTAATTGTAACAGTGCAGGTGTGGAAGTCAGAAGACAATCTGGGGACATAGACTCTCTCCCTCCACCTTATTGAGTCTGGGTCTTCCTTACTGTTCTTGTTGCTCTGTGTTACACTGGCTGGCCAGAGCTTCTGGGAATCTGTCCTCCCTGCCTCCCATCTCACCTCTGGCACACTGAGATTGTAGATGCATCACAAGCCACTGCACGGAGTTTCTCGTGGTGTTTGTTTGTGCTCCGTGAATTGAAATCAGGTGGCCAGGTTGGCCCAGCTGAGTTATTTCAGGACCCCACGGTTTCTGCACACAAACGGCACTTAATCATTATTGATTCAGAGAATCGATTTAAGCAGAATTTTTAAAGGCACTTTATAACTAATGTTTTAAATTCAAAATACTTCCTTTTCTCACAGTAGCAACACTGTAGGTGGAAGCTATATTCTTAAATCAACCCTCGGGAACAGATTAAACTCTACGTTTGACCAAAGATCCTTTGTGCTACAAAGTTTTCCTCAGGGACAATGTGTAAGTGAAAATCTAGAGTGACAGATGAAAATTTTAAGCTGAGAGAACTGCTATTTGACTAATGGAAATTAATTAGTCCAAAGATCGCCTTAAATCCTTGTTGGAAGACCCTTCCTAACCAGTGCTCTGTTAAGCTTGTCCTGGTCAGCTCAGACGACGGTAAGCAGTCTTGACCTGGGTCTCACTGGGCACTGGTTCACTGTACTGTTTGCTCAGCAGCTGACCACCGGTTTTCCCCAGCTCTGCCGAAGAATTACTACTTAAAACTAGATAATTATGGCTGGGACTCTATACATCACAGATAAATAAAAAGTGACCGGAAGCAGCTGATATCCCTCTACAGATTGGGGCACTTCTCCAAGCACTCTGACCGGAAGCAGCTGATATCCCTCTACAGATTGGGACACTTCTCCAAGCACTCTGACCGGAAGCAGCTGATATCCCTCTACAGATTGGGACACTTCTCCAAGCACTGGAGGCTTAAGACGTCCCTGTGGTCAAGAGCCATACTCCAGCTTCAGTATCTGCACTGCATAATTTACTAGAGGCTAAGCCACTGCAGGACCATGGAGGCCAGGCCAGTGCAAACATAGTTTAGTGTACAGTCTACCTGGAGCGTCGTCTCAAATAGATAAGCAGAGACAAATGAGAGACTAGCACCCTTTGAAAGACTAATTGCTCCAGGACCTTAATTGCTCTTTTCCTCTCTAACGAGTATTTTCTAAATTATATCTATGCCTGCATATCCATTTACACCCATAGGTTAACACATACCCAATGTATACAGCACATAGGATTTATCAGTGTTGCAATAAAATTTTTGACACTGCAGTATGCAACATGAATGAGTTTATTCACAACAGCCAGTAATGGGAACACAGCTCTTTGGTTTCTATTCTATTTGTGGTAAACATTCTGAGACTATTATTAGATAAATACAAGTTTATCATGTACTCAAGGGATCTAAAGATGCCGTAACTACTTCCTAAGTTACATTCAAGCGATTCCTTTTATTGTGGTATTTTATTATTGGCAAATATTTATTAGAAACTTAAAAAAAAAGTCAATATGTTAGAACTGCGCTTTGCTTTTCTTTGGAAATCTGGTTTCTTCTGCTTCTTTTAAAGTCAAATTTCCTCAAATCATAGGAATTAATGAACTTGGAGAAGGACATCCCAGCCACCTGATCTATTCCCTAGCCAAGGCAAGAACATTTCCCACAGTCTCACTAGCAGAGTTTCATGATGCCAGACTTGACATTTTTAGCAATGGGGTTTTTCTCTTCTTCCCTAAAGGGACACTTCAAGCCCCATTGGATGGCAGTGAGTACTGCATGCTGTGGGGAATTTTGCCAGCTAACTTCCAGATTCTAGAAGGGCACGGAAAAGAAAGCAGTGTTGGGGGAATATTTTCAAAGCCAAGAAAGGAGAGGAAAATTTAACCTCTTACGGTAAATGCCCAAACTATCTGAAAGTCTTAAAAACTGTGCCTAGCTTTTTCGGATCCCCCCCAAAGGCTGAAATCCACAGTAGACCAGCGAATGTATCTCAGCTCATTCATATACGCAGCTGTAGAATATTTCAAAGTATTTCCATGTGTGTTTTTCCTTCTTGGAACCTCTTCTTATTCTGTAACACCAACATTTTAAAAAGCTCTTTAGGCCAGAAGAAGGAAAATGCCAAGAAGAAAAGATTTTTAAACTAAATGTATCTGTTTGAATTCCAAAATGGAAAGGCATAACAGCACTGAAACATAAATATTCATATGCAAATATACATGTTATGTGTACACATGTATGTTTATATGTTTCATAAATATACATAAGCATGTATGCATATTATACATATACATGTATGTTTATATGTGTCAATGCTGTTACACCATAATTGTATGTGTGTGTGTGTGTGTGTGTGTGTGTGTGTGTGTGTGTCCCTCTGTGTGTGTGTGATGGTTTTATGACAACTTGACACAAGCTAGAGTCATCTGAAAGGAGGGAACCTGAGTTGAGAAAATGCTTCCATAAGATCCAGTTGTAGAGCATTTTTTAAAATTAGTGATTGATTTGGAGGGCCCAGCCCACTGTGGGTGGAGCCATCCCTGGCCCAGCCCATTGTGGGTGGAGCCATCCCTGGCCCAGCCCATTGTGGGTGGAGCCATCCCTGGCCCATCCCATTGTGGGTGGAGCCATCCATGGGCTAGCAGTCCTGGGTTCTATAAAAAAGCAGGCTGAGCAAGCCATGTGAAGCATGTCAGTAAGCAGCACTCCTGCATGCCATCAGCTCCTGCCTTCAGGTTCCTGCCCTGTTTTTTAATTCCTGCTCTGACTTCGTTTAGTGATAGACTAGAATGTGAGCCAAATAAACTCTTTTCTCCCCAACTTGCTTTTGGCCCTGGTGTTTTATCAAAGCAATAGTAACCTATAACTAGAGCAACATGAATATGCGTATATATGATAAATCATAAATCGTTTTCCTGAGCTGCAAGTGCATAGAATTTGTAACATTAACAATAGAAGAAGAAAAGCATCTTGTGGATTATGAGCCATTTCTTCACTGCATAAAGAGAAAGACCTTTATCGAGTTTGAGGTTTAAGAGCTTGAAGGAGATCCAGATACTGGGAAACTGGCATAGAATCTGGAAAGAGGAATTCACACAATGGCCTTCCAGGGGTCCGAACCCTTGAGGAGTCAACACAGCCCCCTCCACCACACCCTCCCACCCAAGTTTCTTCAATAAGACAGAGATGTGAGATTAAGATGGAATCATTCTCGGCAAACAGAGCTCAAACAAGTTCTACTTACGAGCTTACCACCAATGAAGGACAGACAGAGACGTGTGATGGGGTATATGGGGAACATCAGTAATCAATGGGCTTCTGAAATGGCCTGACATGCCTTCTATTGACCCTATTCACATCTCTCAGAACCGCAAAAGGGAGAGAATAACGGCCATAAATTCTTTGAACCCAGAAAACCACAAAGGTTGGCTGTGATCACACAGTCTAAGTGGGTCTTACAATGTAGCCACAGATGGTTCAGAATAAAGAGCAATAAAAAACTCTGTAGAGGCATGTCTCATCAATATATACATGGAAGTAGAAGATGTCAGAGACCAGTTGGTCCAGATAAACCCAGCAGAGACCAGCTAAGACAGGAAATACACAGCAGTTCTTTTCATCAGTGACAAGATGGATAATTCTTAGTTTTTGGGTCATAAAAAGAAATAAACAGACCATTCAAGATGACTGCATGGTTTATATCTGTCTGAATCACTTGAATTCCCAATTTAAGTTTACCCAAATTGTGTAAATATTGCAACTAGGAGAATATATGCTTACCACAATGTTATTGTCTAGACCATACCTACTATCTAATTTATTTTTAATTTTTATATCAAAAGCCATTCAAAGAAGGCTTGGAAGGAGCTAAGGAGATGGTTCAGTGATTGAGAGTATATAAGCTCCTCTCACCCACACCAGGGGATCATGGGAGCTTTAACTCAAGCTCCTTGAGATGAGCTTCATTTTCTGATCTCAGTGGATACTTGCACTTACATACACATTCCCCACCCCCAACAACTCACATACACACACACACACACACACACACACACACACATACACACATGCACATATGCACACAAGATTGAATTTTTAAAATAAATCCTTTGAAACGAAAATCTTGTAAAACATGACCATGGCAGCAAATGTGAAGAGAGCCATTATATTCCAAGGAGATTTTAATGCTCAAGCAAAGCTAAGTGTTCTACAGGAACGTCTCTCATTTGTTGGCTATAGACTGAGCTTAGAAGAGTAGGCATGGAGTCCTCATTTACTGAGCATAGTCTGTTTACTTGTTCATTGGCATTAGGGTATAAGGGTAATAGCATACTGGGTGTAAGCCCCAGATATTCTGCCTGTCGTTAAGTACTCTACCACTGATCTTTATCCCTTGTCCTTTCAATTTTACTTTTTACCTTGAGATAAGGGTCCTCACTAGGTTGCTCAGAATAGCTTTGAACTTGTTCAGTACTTTAGGCAGGTCTTGAACTTATCATCCTCCTGCCTCATCTTTCAGAATAACTGGGAGTAAAGGCCTGAAATATTGGACCTAACAAGTTTATTGTTTTTAATGAAGGATTTTTTTTTAAATTTATCATGTTATCGAATTCTTCTCAACTTATCTAGGCAAGCATCATCTCCGGGCAGATTAGAAGTTATAAAAGTGAAACTTGCCTTATGGGTAAGTGCTCAACACCTTTTCCTTGAATTGCCCTAAAGCTGTTTCTGCAGCAAACAACTCTCAACAATTCCCAAACCTAAAACAAATTTGTTCTCAGTCAACAATGCTGTGTAATGTCTATGGGAAAGAAACAATAGGACACAGTTCTGTCACCCTTGACATCATCACCTTTAATGCTGCTGGAAAGTGTTTGTTGGTATTATAGTCCTAAATAGTGCACCTTTATTATTATCTGCATTTATGCATTTGGATGCTTGTTCCTGGTTGGTGTAGCTGTTAGGGGGAGTGACCTTGTTGGAGATGGGTCACTTGGAGTGACTTGTGAGTTTTGAAGTTTCAAAAGGCCAGGCCAATTCCATCTTCCCCACCCCACCCCCACCACCACCACCCCCTAGAGATCAAGATGTAAGCTCTTAGCTACTGATCCAGCACCATGCTTGAATGTCTTTTTTGATATTCATGGACTAGTCCTCTGAAACTGTAAGCAAGCCCCCAGTCAAATGTCTCCTTTATAAGTCACCTTATTTAGTGTTTCATCGCAGCAATGGTACAGTAACTAAGACATCTCTACACTACAACACATCAATTAGTAGTACAGAAATGCGCTACAAGAATGAAAGAAAGTGAGGTTATAAAAGCGTTGCTTGAAAGGTGGGCAGGAGGGAAACATTTCATCAGTATCTGGACCTGAGATGTCTTGAGCTATTCCAGGAAATTGTTGGCCAAGAGTGTCCTCTCCCTCATATCCATAACCTACTCATTTTATATACCAGCCTAGAAATAATGAAGGTGAAAGAGCCCATTAGAAGACTTCACCCTGACTCTAATGAACTAGGAATTTACATTAAAAACATAGAAAACACATAATGATATGATGAAGCTAAATTTTATTTAATGAGCAAACATCTTGGGATTAAATATTTTATGTTGCAATAAAGTGTGGGTTTATTGTTTCACTTTATTTTATTTGGGCTAATTTAACTTAAGATACTCCTTGTCTTTTGGAATGCCCATTTTGGCAATTAATCCTGCAGTATAATACCACACTGTAATGAGACGCTTTTAAGAATCACTTAAAAGTTGATAAGCAAACAAAAAGACAAAGGAAATTCAAGAGCTTGGAAATCCATCATAAACAACATGGTGAAGAACCTAGATACCTCCATTCCATTTCTGCTCATATTCCTCCCAGTAATATGCCATGGACTTGATTCTGACCTTTTATCCACTCACAGAAAGAGGATGCAATGTGTAGTAACATTTATGATGTTTGTATTATTGTTTGGGGTGAGGACAAGAATGGATTCTCACAGAAAACACATCCATTTGCAATACTAAGTACAGAGACCATTAGGATGAGAAGCTGTTTAAGATTCTAACAGTCTCCATCTTTGGGGACCATATCTTGCAAGCCCCAGCATTATAGACTAGTGAGCTGGACAGCATTCAGTAAAAGCAAATCCATAGTGGTTCAGATCCAAATCCAAAACCATCAAACCAAAGGAAAGAGTTACAGACTTTAAATAACCCACAATTAGCTTCTGTGGGCATTTTATCTATGATGGTTTTTCACACTGACAAGAGCGTGGAGCCGGGGTATTAACTGTGGTAGATATCACAGAAGGAAAGACTAGAGCATTCTGTCTGCCCCCTGCTGCTTTGTTTCTCTACAGTGTTACCAGGATCAGGGTTCCAGGGCGGGACCAGGAAGAAAGAACAAGGCTATCACATGACCTTAGGAAAATGTGAGTATTGGGATATTCTGGTACAGGCTGGTATCACTAAGTTCCAAAAAAAATCACCCATTATCCTGAGGACTTTCTCACTATGTAAACTCCACTGAGAACCAAACAGCCCAGATCAGCTTACAGATGCCCCCTCACAACCCTGTGCCTCACCCTTCTGAAACTTCCCATGAAATCATGAACAAATGTCTGGATATTATCTGAATTACTTGAAAGAAGAGACTCTGCTGATGCCTTTAAAAACAAACATGATGGATGCTGGAGTCATAGCTGGGACCTGCCTTGGGTATTAAAGCAGATGGGGACTTGATGGTACCTGGTGAAGAGTTTGTAAAAGTAAGAAATTATTTATTATAATAATTATTATTATTGATTGTTAAGTAAAGTTTCTCTCCATTAACATTTTTAATTTCAAAGACAATCTCTATTTTTTAAAATTTTCTTTCCACACACAAGATTCCACATTACCCCTGACTTCTTACCATGAATAATGTGGACCCCATAAATATTTTTTGACATATAGTATGAAGGCTCTTCAAAATAGCTCAACAACATCCGCCCCCTTAACTGTCCTCAGCAACTACATCTGCAAATTTTACAGAGCAACTAACAGGCTTCTGACATAAGTGGCAGCCCAAGGGACTTTGAGTATATTTTTCCTTCCTCAACTTAATCAATACCTGTATAATTGATCAGGTGGGCCATATGGCCCCTCTGATTCACAGATTAAGACAATTAGAACACCAGCTAGGTAATCGCTCAAGCCGGGATTTTTCATCATGCAGACTAGCAAACCTCACGCTTTGTCTTCCTTGGAAAAAGAAGGCTCCCTCTGGTCGTGGGCATGATTCAGAACTAATTCATAGAATGTCTAGCTAATAATGAGTCTAACAATGTTTGGACAAAATATTGAATACAAATGAATTGTGTGGCAGTAAATTTTCGAGAGCTTCTGACTCAAAGTCTGTCTACCCCAAGAACACTGTGACCAGTGCTAAGACTGGGATTTACAGATACCGCTGGTGGAAAAATGCAAGAACTGGAACCTTAAGTAGACAGACAGCTTTCTCTAAGACCACTGCTCAATAGGACAGCATCCTCCTGTTTCTTACCCCCCATCATTCAGGACAGGCCACCTCTGAGTGCAGAGCTTGGCTAGTTTTAAGTTTAACATATCTGTGGGCAGAGGGAGTGGCCACAGGCCTGGAAATACAAGCCTCAAGCAAGAAAAAAACAAAAGATCCTCTTCCTCTTTTCACATGTTAATCCTACACTTTCAGGAGGATATAAGCAAATCAAGCAGTGCTTTGGTACCATTTTGCAATTTTATGATTAAGTACATGCATGGTTTATAGTTTGAAGAAACAGGATACTTATGCTTCTCTCTGTGACCACCAGAGGAACTCGTTATAGCAGGGATAGTCCTAGACACCAGCTGCCTTCCACAGATTTACGAACATTAGAGACTCGTGAAGTCCCTAGGCATCCTTCCCGGGACACACAGAGAGGAGCAGAGACAAAGCAAAGTGCTCCTGGGAATTAAAATGACAGTGTCTCTCCTATTTCTTGCCTTCTATCACTCAAACCAAATAAAAATCAAAATAAAAGTGTCTAAAAAAAAAAGCAAGCAACAACAATATTGTCCCCATTTATAATAGAACCAGATTTGAGGAACCAACAATGTTTATCACAAATAACTCCATATGTCCAATTGTAGTAAATGTTTTTTATTTTTTCACCACCAGGAGAGTTTGTGTGACATTCTCTGGATGGTGAAAGAACTCATCTACAATAAAAGATTTCTGGGGGAGAAAAGGTTATGCTGAGGACCATGTGTTGTGTTTCGGGGTTCTCTGAGGGCATAGCCTCCTGGCCTCACTTTACCATTCAACAGTGGCAAGAAAACACCACAACCAGCCACCCCATAAATTGTACACACAGTTAACACAACAAAATACCATTTCAGAATAGAAATTTCCTTTTGTGCTCCAGAGACTGTGTATGTAGGATCGAATGGGATAGAAGGGGATATCAGAAAAGGATGATCACAGGTGGAGCTTTAGATCACTGTGCTCCAGTACCTAAGCAGTCCAGCCCAGGTCTTCATAATTTCCAACGCAGGGAATGAGGCTACCAGTTCACTCTCTCATTATCCAATCAGCTCAGTGACAAAATCTGATATCCATGTAGCTAGAAGAAATTGTTCCCTCACTATGCAGGACAACAGATGTTTGAGAATCACTCCATACTCTACCATGGCTCTAAACTGTGTGTTTATTGGAATTACAGGAAAGTTGTGATCTCTTGTCACTAAAATTACCACACAGAGTCCAGAGGATGAGGGTGTACCTTCATGGCACAACTCTCCCCAGGCCAACTGGAATTATGTATAGAAGCCACCTTTATAAATGGAGATTTTAGATCCAGAAAATTCCCTTTATCCAAATGCTTAAAATGGTTTAACGTTCCAACAGAGACAAAGGTATGCCACCTGAAGACCTGAGTTTTTTTTATGAGTTATGACCTGTTCTTCAAAGATTTCTTCTGACTAGTGAAATTGCATTCATTGGTTTGGAGCTGCTCCATACGGCAGAGGGGTGTGGTGGTCTTCGTAGGGTCACTTCAGAATCTTAAAATTTTTTAAGATTCTAGTCTACATGAAGAACATGTGCCTTAGGGTTTTACTACTGTGAACAAGACACCATGACCAAGACAAGTCTTAAAATGACAACATTTAATTGGAACTGGTTTACAGATTCAGAGGTTCAGTCCATTATCATCAAGACAAGAACATGGCGGCATCTAGGCAGGCATGGTGCAGGAGCTGCTGAGAGTTCTACATCTTCATCTGAAGGCTGATAGTGGAACACTGACTGGCAGGCAGCTAGGAGTAAGGTCTTAAAGACAACAGGAACACACCTACTTCAACAAGGCCACACCTTCCAATAGTGCCACTCCCTGGTCCAAACATTTACAAACCATCACTACATGCTTTCTCTGAAACAATTCACAGAACTCAGATATTTGGTGTGGTGAATGTACCTTATCTGATATTTCTTGCACCCTGTTCTAAGAAACACCCTGTGTTCAATAAATATTTCCCAAAATGGTCCAAGGGAGAAACACACTGGAACATACTTTTGCCTTCATCACTAGAACTTGCCTGAGACCTAGAAGGCCCTTATTCTGAATGAGCCATTCAGACTAAATGGAGAGGAGGGACAGGCAAAGTATTCAGGAAGTCAAAAGAGGGTAGCCATAATATAGTGAAAATAAAGCCCAGTTAGAGATGAAGAAGGAACAAGAGCAAAGGTCAAAAAGTGAGATTTGCACTCTGACTCTTGAGTCAGGATAACTGAACCGAGGAAAAGCATATGTCTGACATCCATACCTCCCCCTGAATATGAACTAGAGTGGTCAACTGTAAGGCTGTTTCATAAGTTAACACAGTAAGTGTTGAGCCCACATACAATCCTACTCAGTGTTTCTACTTAAGAAGTCTACTTTGAATTTTATTGGAATGGTTACAAGATTTGAGAACCCACAAATCATTACATCTTTCTATTTCATGAAAAGGATATAGAAGCCCACAAACATGGCTTAACTAAGATCATGTAATAAGCAATTAGAGAGCAGAGACCAGAACAAGGACTTTTGGCCCCTAGTCTCACACAGCTCCAAAGCTCCTGACCCTGGTGCTCACATCTCCATTGTTGAAATCTGGCCACCCCCCGCCTTCACTGTTATCTCTGTTTCAGATGTACAAATGGAGACAGTGAGTTATTTGGACTCGGCAGCACCAGCACCTGTTCTAAAAGCATCCCAACCATCCCATGATATTGCATTCATAAACAGCCATAATATCCCTGCTTGGCGGAATCTGAGCTTCTGGTTTCAAGTGGGTCCCCACCGCCCCTCAGATCATCCCTTTGCCTGCCTCACACTCCTTTGAAATGGCTTCCAGGATGATACAGCCCGCCGACCAGCTGTCAGTCAGCTCTTTCATGAGTTTACCTTGTTGCAGTGACAGGACTGTATCGAAGTCCAGATGCTTCAGCATAAATAAATGGCTCATCTGGGACCTGGAACGAGTCCAACAGAACATTATAGGAAAGGCTGGTGTAGAATCATAACCAAATGGTGCACAGCTGGAAACCGTTAAGTCAGAAGTAGGGGACAGGAGGAAGAGAAGAATGGGAGGAAAAATTATCAAAACAGTGACTACTGCTATCTGAAAATTTCTGAGTTAAAAATCACAAATGGAAAGACCCATGGTTTATCTCACAGTAGAATTAAGAGCACTTTTACAAATCTAATAATTGATAATAATTGACCTTAAAACAGAGAGGTGTAGCATAGCTGAGAAGATTATAGATTTCCTTGGATGGATTGAGTTGATCCCCTGCTGGCTACCTGAATCTATAAATGGCTTCATGGTGAACAAGATTAAGAACTTCCACACTGAAACTACCCAGCTTTTGGGAAGCTATATAAATTCCCAGACTTGTAGGCACCTCAGCTGAACAAACCTGAGAAGAACACACGTAGAATTAAAGAGGTATCCGAGGAAAGGATTTTCAACAACACCACTCCTTTCCCAGCCCCAGGACCCAAGCAGATAAATTACAGAGATGGATCAACCAGCCATGGCTGTAGAGGTCACTACTGGTACCCATGCCTCCAGCCTCTGAAAGCTGTGTGACATAACTACACAGAGGACAGAGGAGATGATGTTTATATAGAGAGAAGATTAGGAGGGGGGGGGGGAGGAGACACAGGGAAGGGGCGGAGTAGACAGACAGACATGCAGGCAGACAGATAGATAGATGGATAGGCAGACAGACACAAAAAGACAGACAGTGAGACAGAGACTCCTTCTTACTGAAAATCAAGCATTTAGATTACCTTCTTAATAGGTAGCTTGATTCCATCCCCTGGATTGAAAATATTCCAAATTAAGATATGGTTAAGAGATGCCAGACTTCAGGCTTTTCAACCAAAGCACACTATCAGAGGGCAGAGGTTAATTTTATACTCTTTGTACTGTGTGTGCTTCTGATTTCTAACAGATAATGCAGGTTGAATCCTTTAAAAATCCTCAAACCAACTTGAAGCTGAACTTTGAGAATGCCAAAATGAAGGTGTGTATAAATCAAATAGCTACATAAAATGAACTTACCTACATGACTCTTCTTATGCCTACTTTGGCCAGAAATGTAGGGGTTTTTTTTTTTAATATAGTCTGAAATCTGAATGGATAAATTATTTCCCTTTGGATCATCTAGGGAAAAGTTTCCAGTTGGCACTGACTGTTCTTACAGGAGCCATCAAAATGACTGACCTATACTCAAGTGCTAGTCCTGACTATTCAGTAGAACACACAAAACCCCACTGCTGTAATTTAGAAAAGTCAATCAATCTTCATAATGCCACGCATTGCAATTCTGCCATCTTTTATTAAAACTAACATGCAGACTGTGGTTAAAGTTGATATGACCCCATTTTAAATAAATTTTTGTTTGTTCAGAAAACATTTAAAGTTGGAGAGATAGCTCGGTGTAGAGTTCTGGCTTAGCATGAGTGAGACCCTGTAGTCAAAGCCTAACACTTAAAAGAAAGATATTTATCAAATACTTTAAGAGCCAGACATTATGCTGGAAGCTGGGGATATATTATAGAATATATCAAAAGAAGTCATTCGCTCTGTTCCAAGCAATACCTTGGAATACCAGTCAATTCTAGAACAAATGGAAACTGCATAGCTCAATAAATGTCTTATCCCTTAAAATGAAAACAGAATTGTGTTTTTAAAAATCTTAATCTTGTGCCATCTCAAGCATACAAAATATACGAAGGAAAGTAAACTAGAATCCTTTCTTTAGTCTGATGGTTAATCTGTGGCTTAAAACCTACTACAAGAGACTTCAATCCAAATTACTACTAGGGTGAATAGGAATTGGGAAAATTCAACATTGAAGATGTGTTTCCTAAAAGCATTTTCCAATTCAAAATTCACAATTCAAGAGCAATCCTGAAGTGGATCTGGGTGCTGTTTGCTGGCCAAAATGGCACTGCTATATTGACAATAACATCATTACAGTACAGCCTGCAGTTATAGACTGAAACTGCATGGCTTGTGTCTGTCTTTGGTCTAGTTTAGGAGTTAAGTACATTTTTTTTCTGCATAGCTTTCGAGATCTCCACTCTACTCTATAACATGGGGAAGTCTATGTCTGATTACCTCACCAGGTTTCCTTGCCCTCGGGCTTCCAGGATTTACAAGAAACTGGAGGCAGGGGAGAGCAGCTAA
Source organism: Micromys minutus (assembly GCF_963924665.1). Classification (NCBI taxonomy): domain Eukaryota; kingdom Metazoa; phylum Chordata; class Mammalia; order Rodentia; family Muridae; genus Micromys; species Micromys minutus. The sequence continues at coordinate 949,272 of NC_137968.1, forward strand.
TCTCACACCTCTCTCTCTCTCTAGATCAGCAGCATTGTCTGTCAAAGACCTTACTTTTTATCAGCTCACCCAGGCTTCCCAGGCACAATCTCTTAGAGTCAGTACCTCCTTTCTTTTTTCATCCCTCTAAGTCTAGAAGGTAGTGTGTAACCTTGCCACTAATTTCCTCCACACCTTGTCTGTACTTTTAGAACTGGTCCTTGTTTACGTGTACCATCTGTTTCTTGCCATGGCAATTCAGGGATTTCATATTATCTCAAGATTTGTAGCTTCAGAGAAGCTTGCCTATTTCCTTATTGCATGGTTTAAATTTGCATTAGAAAGGCAAGGTTTCAAAAGATCTGTTGGCCCATCTGAATCAGTAACAGGATTAAGATGGTTTACAATAAAGGTCTTAGATTTTACTCTCCAGCTTAAAATATTATAACATGGAGGAGGGCTCCTTTATGCTTTTCTTTCGGCCTTAATAGTAGTTGAATGATTGACCCTTAATGAGTCCTTCTGCCCTGGCTGTTTACTCCTTGGCAAAGGGCAGACTTTATCATCCACGTATTAAAGTAGTTGTTTCTCTGGCCCGTCTAGTCACTGGAAATACAGTCCAATAAGCTCTGAAATACCCAGAAATGGGCACATGACATCTGTCCTACTGCAGTGTAAGATTTGATTTCATTTTGCTGATTTTTATCATTTAGCCCCACTTATTAGGGTCACTGATTGAGTGGTAGATAGTTTGGCTCCAAACAACTCCAGCTCTGCAAAGCCAAGGCACACAGTTTGACCATGGGACAAATTGGTGTCTGTCACCAGAATCCATGACACATCTACAGATTTATAGACTCAAGCCATCTTGGCAGTATTTCCCACATGCTTCTGGCACTCCCTGTCTATCCATCCTTCCTTTCCCATTGGCATCACTTCCACTTTCTCCTTTGCAAGGAAATTGATTCTGGAAAAATAGTGAGAGTCATGTCCAAGATTGTGGGTTTGATGACAACAGGGGCCCACCTCTTAATGAACAGACAGTGTGGTGTTCTGGCTGAGCAATGATGTCACAATCAGATCAGGATTTTATTCCTCACTCCATATCCTGGTAGTTTTCCTTGTGGCTCAGTGGCATAAGGGGCCCAAGCCTCACTGTTGTGTTTTATAAACTGTGTTGTTTTTAAATACCTATAGCAACAGCTGTTATGAAAGTGTAGTTGGGAACCTCTGAGCACACACAGTGTGTAGTCCAGTGAGCACTCAAAGGATACAGACATTAACAAATGGTATACTTCTTGGCATCTTTCAGCACTCACTCCAGCTCCTATAACCTGGCCAGAATAGGAAAAAAAGTTTTATCCTTTTCATGTATCTAGATTTACTAGTTCCTTTGGTTACATTTTCTGAAGCACAGAGCTCTCAGCTATATAAACCCATCATTATGAAAGAGTAGACCTAGAGAGAGGACTCGACTCAACTGCATGTTTAAACCCTTGCCATGCAAGCATAAAGGCCTGAATTCAGATTCCCAGAACTCATTTAAATGTAGGAGAGCATGCTAGCTCATCTGTAATTCTAGCCTCAGGAAGCAGAGGTAGAGATCTCATTCCAGGCTACAGAGCACATTAGTCTAACTAGAGTTGGTGACCCCTGAGTTTGACAGACCTGCTTCAAATAAGGTGAAAATCTATCAGGGATTCTGGATATCAGCTCTAGATTTCTACACACACATACCACTCCACTCCACATGTGCAACTCCTTATATACATGCACCCCTACACGTGTGAACATGTATACACAAATATAAATGAAAAATAGAAGAAGGGGATAAACCTAAACAGGCAATGTTTTCCCTTTTTAAAATTATATTTTAAAAAATGATAGACCCAGCTGGACTTTTTTGAGTAAGTGTCTGAATCAAATACCACTTACCACATAAATGTATCCAGCAGATAATCCATTGTTTCCCTTCCTGCTGATAACTCCTCTTCTGGCAGACTTTCTGTTCTTTCTCCCTATGGACACAAATCTGTGAGATTCAAATATAATTGGTCATAAGGTTGCTATTGCTGTGATGAACCAACACGTGCAAAGTAACTTGTGGAAGGAAAGGTTTATTTTATTCACAATTCTATAAAACTCCATTATTGAAACAAGTGAGGGCTGGCAGCAAGAAGGGCAAGAACCCAAAGTCAGGAGGTGATGCAGAAGCCATAGAGGGGTACTGTTTACTGCCTTTCTTATAAAACCCAGGACCACCATCTCAGAGATAGCACTATTCAAAATGGTGGGGCTCTCCCTCATTGGTCACTAACTAAGAAAATGCCTTAGGGCTGAATTGAGGTTCTCTCCTCTCTTATGACTCCAATTTGTGTCAATTTGACATAAAACTAGCCAGTAAAACTGACCCCTTGTCTACATGACACAGAAATAATTTCTAATTAGATCCTTCCTTTCTCATATACCTCCAAGATAAACTATCAATAGTCTTATTATTATATAAAACATAAATAATTTTAAAAGTCTCACAATCCTCACAAATTCAAGAACATTAAAAGTTCAGTTTCTTTAAAATATCTAATCAATTTAAAAGTCCAAACGCTCCTTTAAAAGTTCAAAGTCTTTCAGCTCTGAGATCCTGTAAATTTAAAAATTAAGGTAAATACTTTTCCTCGAGAGAGAAAACTCAGGACACAATCACAATCTGAACAAAGCAAAATCAGATTTAACCAGTGTAAAGGACTCACTGTCCAATTGTCTGGGCTTCACTCTTAATCTTCTAGGCTCCTCCAAGGGGCCTGAGTCACTTCTCCAGCTCTGCCCTCTACAGCACACACAGCCTGGCTGGCTCCACTCCATTGTTGATGCTGTTCTTGGTCGTTGTCCCTTGACGCTGACATCCCTAAAACTGCCAGGGTCCCTTGCTGCAACTGGGCTGGAATTCACTCTTAGCCTCTCCTGGGCCTTCTTCAGGGATTTCAGCCCTGCCACAGTGCTAAGCTCAGCTACTTCCCGTTATCATTTCATGCCTTCACAACCAGTACTATCTGGATGACTCTTACTCTACCAAGTTCAGCCACCACCACAATTTTGGCTGCATCTGGACTATACCTTCTGTGTGCTGGCTCTGAGGAAATACATCCCAGAAGATTTTACCTCAATTACACTGTTCTCTTCTGAATCCTTGCCAGCACCTTAGCTCCAGTTAACCATCAGCTGTCTCAGTAACATGAAGGTTTCAATGTAGCTGGTCTCTTGTTAATTATGGGAGACTCTTAAGCCCTAGCTGACAGTCTTACACTTCCATATGAAACTTTACAAGCCAGGCCTCTTCTGCACTGTTCTCAACATTCTTACCTTCTAAATGCCCAGCTCAATGGCTTTTCTAGTCAAAAGTTTCAAAGTCCTGCCATAGTCTTCCTCCAAACACGGTCAGATCTCTCATGACAATATCCTAGTATTATTCAAGTGGTATCAAATTTTCTTAGGGTTGATATTGTTGGGATGAAACACCATGATTAAAGCAACTTGAGAAGGCAAGGGATTATTTTGGCTTCAATACATGGATAGGGAGGAAAACACAAACTTTCAGACCACAACAGTTTTACTAGTTCCTTAATTAAGTCTAGAGCATCCACGTCTTTCAACCTATGAGTCAACAGCAGCCATTTTTATAACTAAGATAAGACAGGCATTTTTGCAAGAACAGCTTAGGAATGTGGTACCCCGACTGAACTGAGCAGAGCAACACACATACAAACCCTTCTCCAAACAAAGCAACCAGTCACTCCACACAAACAACCCCCAGAAGCACTGTCACAACCCTCTTAGGTGTAGCCTTTTGTGCCACCAACATCTTGAAGCGTTCTGTAACAGAAAGCAAAATGATGAGCTGGACAAGTTTTAAGTTCATGTGCAGTAAGGCAAATGGTCCTTCATGGCTACAGAGCATCAACCATTCAAGGTGCTGTGCTTTCTTTGTAGTTCGGAGCTATAGTCAGGAATGAGGGAGGGAAATATAGATATAAATGGCTGATCTGAAGACCAAAATGGCTCAAGTTAACTCCAAGTTTATTAATTAAATAATTCTGGCTCTCATTTTACATTTCAGGGTCCTCAACAACGTTGACACTCTAAAAGGCTGAAAAGAGAGCTCACTGGTAAATACATCAAGAGTAGTAGGAACCATCCTTTCATATAAAATATTCAGGCTTCTTATATCAAAGCAAAAAAAGAATGCAATCAATAAAAGAGCTTCCAATCACGCTGTGAAATTTTAAGAACCCCAAATTTTAAGAGGTCTGAGCCAGAAACTGGTTTCTATGGCAAGTTGGATCAGAAAGTCACACAGGCACTGGAAGTATCCAAATATGTTTGTGTCTTCACATCCCACCAGATTTACAGAAGGTGAGTGAAAGGAAGTGGCTTGGCTGGATGGGAGGGAGAGAACCTCTTTCTTAGAAATTTACTAACAAGGTTGGTGGACAAAAGAAGAGACCTACCCAGCCCATTTAACCAGGCTAGAAAAAAGCAATATAATCTAACAGAGCCAGAAAGAAGAGCCTTCCAGGCTCCACTCACGGAGGAATTCACAGTAAAGAACCTTTGCAGGGTATTTCCTCTGCAGCTGTAGTGAGACTCTGTAAGGAAAGCAGCTGAAGAAATGACACACAGGATTGTGCAACAGTTCTGCCTGGTGACTATGAACCTGCAGACCCACTGGACGGAGAATTACTTCACTTAACTTCTCAGGAGAACGAAGGTATGAGTTTCAAGACGCATCAGTGTAACAAAGGTGCTGACTATGGAACTGGAAAAATAGACCCAAGAATCCCATCGAATTCGAGTGAAGGAACCATAGTGAAACAAACCAAGACAGAAATAGATGGGGTGGTTTGCTTGTATATGACTTCAGAACTACTTTATAACAATAACAAATTAAGGGCTCATTGCCAGGGAAGATTAATTGTCCCTCTCAACAGTCTTTAGTTGCTTGTGGTTCTTTGTCCAGAGGTAGAACCTTTTGAGATTTTCCCCCTCCACATTAGTATGTCTGCTGACATTGTCATTGTTCAGGTGTTATTTACACAAACCACACTAAACAGACTCAGGAGGATGTGCTTTGTATTTATGCATTTGTATCAGTAACTGTATTAATCGAAAAGAGACCATCAATTTGAGATGGAGTGAAGGGAGGACATGGAAATTGGAGAGAGAACAAGAAAGGGAGGAAGTGATGTAAGTAATGTTGTAGAAACGTCCTTGTATGGCCTCAGTGGAAAAGGATGTGCTTAGTTCTCATGTAACTTGATGTGCCAGGGCTGGTTAGTACAAGGGAGTAGTATGAGTCTTCCCTTTTCTGAGAAGGGGAGAGAGAAATGGAGGACGAGGGTGGGAAGAGAGGAAGAGAGGTTGTAATTGGGATATAAAGTGAGAAAATTAATTAAAAAAATACAACAGAGAGAGAGAGAGAGAGAGAGAGAGAGAGAGAGAGAGAGAGAGAGAGAGAGAGAGAGAGAGAGAAGAGCCTTAGTTTCCTTTTCATATGTTGACATCTGGCTTGATTGCTGACTTATGAATAGAAGAGGTTATCTTAGGCTCATTCACTGTGCAAGTCAGCATAAAAGCACAGCCACAAAACAAGGCAGATATCCAAGAAGTACATGTGGAGAGCCAAACTCATAGAAATCCACAAGCAGGTAACAGTCTGAGTCAGAGGCAGGACCTCTCCAATTGTTGGAGAACCCACATGAAGACCAAGCTGCACATCTGCTACACATATGTAAATGGCCTAGGTCCAGTTCATACATGCTTTTTGGTTGACAGCTCAATCTCTGTAAGGCCCCATGGTCCCAGTTTAGCTATCTCTGTAGATCTTCTTGTGGTGTACATTACCCCTCTGTCTCCCTCGGTTCTTCCCCTCATTTGTCCATAAGATCCTGTTTGGCTGTTAGTCTCTGCATCTGCTTCCATAAGACACTGGATGAAGCTTGTCAGATGACTGTTCTGCCAGGCTCCTGTCTGCAAGCATAGCAGATCATCCTTAATAGTGTCAGAGGTTGACATTATCCCATTGGGATGAATCTCGAGTTGGCCCAGTCATTGGTTGGCCATTTCCTTACTCTCTGCGCCAGCTTTATCCCTGCATATCTGGTAGGACAAATTTTAGGGTGAAGGTTTTGTGGGTGGGTTGGTGTCCCCCTCTCTTCATATCCCCCACTGTTAGAAGTCTCAGCTAGGGTCAACCCTAAATCCTCCCAGGAGCCTCCCTCCCCACCTCTTATTCTACCCAGTTCTCTCTATTCACTTCCAATGTCTATCTCCTCTTCTGGGTGATATTCAAGCATCCTCCCTTGACCCTCCTTGTTAATTAGCTTCTTTGGGTCTGAGGATTTGTAGCGTGATAATCCTGTTCTTCATGCTAATATCTACTTATAGGTAAGTAAATGGCATGCATGTCCTTTTGGATCTGGGCTACATCACTCAGGATGACATTTTCTAGTTTCAACCATTTGGCTACAAATTTCATGATGTCCTTGATTCTAATAGCTGAGTAGTATTCCATTGTGTAAATTAACCACATTTTCTGTATCCACTCTTCGGTTGAGGGGCGTATAGGTTGTTTTCCGTTTCTGGTCATTATGAATAAAGCTGCTATGAACATAATGGAGCACATGTTCTTGTGGGATGGTGGAGCATCCTTTGGGTATATACCCAGGAGCGGTATATCTGTGTCTTCTGGTAGAACTATCTCTAGTTTTCTAAAAAAAAAAAAAAAATGACAAATTTATTTCCAGAGTGCTTGTACAAATCTCCACTTCCACCTGCAGTGGAGGAGTGTTTCCCTTGCTCCACATCCTCACCAGGATAAACTGTCCTTGTGTTTTTGATCTTTCTAGCCATTCTAGCAGGTGTTAAATAGAATCACATAGTCATTTTGACTTGCATTTTCCTGATGACTATGGATGTTGAACATGACTTTAAGTGTTTCTCGGCCATTCATCATTTCTCTATTGAGGATTCTCTGTTTATTTCTGTACCCCATTTTTAATTGGGTTACTTGTTTTGTGGTGTTTAACTTCTTGAGTTCTTTATATAATTTGGATATTGGCCATGTGTCCGATGTAGTGTTGGTGAAGATTCTTTCCCAGTCTGTAGGCTGCTATTTTGTCCTATTGATGGGTCTTTTTTCTCACTGAAGCTTTTTAGTTTCAAGAGGTCCCATTGTTGATCTTAGCACCTGAACTGCTGGTATTTTATTCGGGAAGCTGTCTCCCGTACCAATGCATTTCTCTAAAAATGGTCATCCTACCAAAATCAATCTACAGATCCAATGCAATTCCCATCAAAATCCAACACAATTCTTTATATACCTCAAAAAAGCAACTCTCAACTTCATATGAAAAAAAAAAAAAACAGGGTAGCCAAAACAATCCTGTACAAGAACTTCTGAAGGTATCACCATCCCTGATTTCAAGTTGTACTAGAGAGCAGCAATAGTAATAAAAACCATATGGCACTGTCATAAAAACAGACAGGTTTACCAGTGCAATAGAATAAAAGACCCAGAAACAAACAAACAGAGAGAGAGAGAGAGAGACAGAGACAGAGACAGAGAGAGACAGAGAGAGACAGACAGACAGACAGACAGACAGACAGGGACAGAGACTTAGACAGACAGAGATTTGATTTTTTTTTACAAACAAACCAAAATCTTACAATAAAAGCAAAATAAAGCATCTTCAAGAAATGGTGCTTAGCTGGATTTCTGCATGTAAAAAGAGTGCAAATAGAACCATAGCTATGACCCTGCACAAAACTCAAGTCCAAATGGATTAAGGACCTGGACATAAAACTGGATACACACCTTCTGCAATGGAAATATCCAACAGGTACACAAATCACCAGTACGGAGTACAGAAGCTGCTTGTATTGTATGTTATTGAGAACATCACCCAAAGCTGCAATTCAGGCCACACATATTTATTACATTGTCAGGCAGTAAGAGGAGTTTTATTGGGCTAGTATTTTATTTGTTTTTATTGTGTTGGATTAATGGGTTTTGGTTATAAGAATTAGAGGATTTTGTTTTTCTACTGTAGATATAATTGTGAAAATAAGTGACATGAGCCAGGCTAGTTGTCTCTCTCTCTCTCTCTCTCTCTCTCTCTCACACACACACACACACACATGCACACATACACACACATACATACACACATACACACTAGAATCTGTTTTTCATTCCTCTCCTACATATCTTCTGTTGGAAGACAGCTGACTGGCTTATCCTGCAACCTTTTCTTCTCCATTCTTTGCTCACAGAAAAATCAGAGCAAAACTAATTAACCATGAGCTCCACTTAGAAGAAATACATTATGAGAAAATAGCTTTTCTCTTTTCATCAAGGAAGGTAATAATTCTGGTTCAAGAAGCCAAGGGTACTTCTATTCATAAACTACACACTCTGGCCACATGAGCTTTTAGCACAAATTAAGAATGAACTTTAACTTCACTTCTCCTTCATCTGAATTTAGTTATGTTTTTAAAAGAAAGACTTTCCTTGGAGCATTTATTATTTGTATCCCAAGTGCTTCCTGCTTCTTGCTGTCTACAGCACTGCTATTTGGATACAAATGCCCTTAAGAGATCGCAGTTTGGACATTAAAATGCCCATGTTTATCCCAAAATGTTTGGTTCCTTCCTCATTCAGCAGATACAATACCCAGTTTCTTATGCAGCCCTTTTTATTTAAAAAGAAACCAAGTTTTATCACTTGGAAGTATGTCTAGTGTCATGCAACCAAGGCAGTATTAGGAGAAAAGTGTAATCACACACATCAGTATTAGGCACAAAGCTCATGACACTTTAGAGTAGAAAAAGATTAGACTGTAGGAACAAAAAGTCATTATTTGCAAAGAAATGAGAAAGCAGAGCTCAGGCTTTAGGGTTGACACGTTATATATTAGGATCTATGCCTGAAACTGGGATCTCTCTAGGCAATGAGAGATCGGGCTTGAGTCCTGGGATATGATTGTCGTCATTTATGGGTTTACACTCCTTGTTTGGCATTCACAGTTCTGAATATACCTGTACCTTCTCCTGCTTCCTTATTTTTGTAACTTGTGCTCTCATCTCTGTTTAATATACTCCCACAAACACTCTTCATGTTGACCACTTTTTTTCTAGCTGTCCAAACGAGGCAACCTACATATTGTCCTTCCTCTGTACTCTCTCCATTGCAACTCTCTAAGATGCTGCCTGTGAAAATTACCCTCTGCCACTCTCATGTCTACCCGAAAACAAAATGAACCACTCTTTTGTTTGCACCCTTTTCTCCTGGTCTTTACACAAATCACTGTAGATTTTAGTGGTGTTACCATTACCATCTGGCAGGTTACTTCCTTGGAGCAAAAACCTGTCAGCTGAGAAACTGGGTATTGGCTAATATGGCATCAACAGGGCTTAGCAAAATGCCTGACATTCCAAAAGATAAACCAACATTTTTTTTGAGTGAATGAATACTACTTTAATTCAATATTTTCTTTGCATTAAGGACATTGTTGGTACTTGGAAAATTCAAAAGGTTTAGATGAAATCTCGTCCCTCATGAAGTCTAGAAATGAAGGGTGTGTATATACCTGACATGAGGTCAGAGCAGGAAAGGATAAAGATCTAGAATGATAGAATTGTAATGGTGTTGCTGCCTGGCTTGAGAGAAAAGAATGCACAGCTTGCTGGGAAATGGCCAAACACGGTGTTATTCACTCACTAATTCTTTCGTTCAGATATTCATCGAAAAAGTACACACTGAAAACCAAATATTGATTAGATACATGAAAGAATGAAAAATAATAAATTTTCAGATCTCATGGATTTGTATCCCATTTTTAAAACCCTAACTTTTTAGAACAGTCCCTTTGTTCAAAACAACTCCACGTTCAAAAAAAAACTGTTTGCCATCTCAATAAAGGAATCAAAATCCCAAAATACCTTAATCTTTTTATCGTGTTATTTGTACAATAGTTTGAGTCTGTTGAACAAAAGGTAGAGGAGCTGCTTACAAATATGCCTCTCCAATGAGAAACACTGGCTTATACTTGCTTCCCTTATATCCCCATTCTGTGGTTGTTAACTTTAAATATAATCTTGATTGAAATTAATTATGACCTAGGAGACTAGTGAAAGACACTGACAGGTTATCCTATTAAGAAATTTATAAAAAATAGTCAGGCCAATAGTTTAATCCACTGATGGAGGCAGACTTTGAATATGCAGTTGGAAAGTGTTAGAACTATGGAAGGCAGGTCATAGCTAGGAAGAGGGCTCTCTAACGGTGTCTTCAAAACAAACAACTTAGCCGTTCCCCACACCAGCCATCTTCTATGCTTCCTGGCAGCTACGAAGCAAGCAACATGTACCATATACACCAAATATTCTAACTTTTGTAAGGCCCAACACAGTGGATCCTGCCAACCATGAGGTGAAACTTCTGAAGCCATGGTCAAAAGAAAATTTTTCTACCTCTTAAATTTCTGTTCAGTCTTTGTTACAGAATGAAAATAATCTACACACACTCCAAATGTCCTTCCATTCTATAAAGAGCTATATCAGCTCCCAAGAAGTGGCAGGGTTGTGGACGGCATAGTCTTCCAGACTGTAATGCAAGGAAGGAACTATGGCAACCATCTACCATACTTGGTTCATAGTTGTGACCACTGCTGAACATGCCAAGATGGACATTCAATCATTCATTCATTGTGTATTTAGTGAGTACCCACTACACTCATAGCAAGTAATTAGTCACTGGAGATTCGGTGATGTGTAAAACAGATGAGTCTCTGGCTCTGAAGTTTTCACTTGTCAACAATGATGACATTAATGTTAAAACTAGCACCAAACAATTTATCACAACTGACAGCTTCCCATACCTTAAGGAGCCCGGAAGGCACTACTAGCTCAAAAACAGTAGCATTTTTTTTTTCAATTTATTCCCTGGCTCAATCAATAAAGTGATTGCTCTGTGAGTAAGAAGAACTGAATTCAAATCCCCAGTGCCCATGTAAAAGCCAGATATAGTCACAGGAATTTCTAACACTAGTACCTGAAGGAAGAGATAAATGGATCCCTGGAGAATCATCGCCAGCTAATCTAGCATATCAGTAATGAACTCTAGATGAGAGGAACTGAACATCAGCCCTGACCTAAACATGTACACACATGTATCCCATGCACGCACAAGAGGGGACACAGAGAGATTGACATTATACGATGCAGCTGTAAACTCTTAGAGCTTCCTGTGATGATGAATTCTAGATGTGGACTTTCTTGTCTTGGCTAGGGGATGCTGATACAGCTGGTTAAAAAGTATTTCTCTGTGTGTCTGTGCAGTGTTAACAGACAGTTGAAAATGTGAGCCATTACATATAATACAGATGTGCTCTCCCAAATATAGATGCCCACCTTCCAGTATGATGGACCTGAGCAGACTAAAAAGGCAACGATTGAGAGAATGTGTTCTGTATGTCTGGGCTAAAGAGCCATATATTTGGTCCTTGAACCCCAGTATTCCTAGTTCTCTGATCTTCAGATTCAAAATAAGACGTACAGTACCAGCTTCTCTATTCTCAGCCCTTGGTGCTTGAACTGGAGCCACCCCACTTCTCCTGGGCCTTTGGCTTACAGACAGAACCTGGTAAAGCCTCTCACACCCCAAAATAATGTGGCTGGAGTCTTGCAGGATCAATTCTTTCCTATGCATCTCTGTGTGTATTATTGGTTAATTTTCTCTGGAGAATCCCAGCTGATACACTTCTTTTCCCACCACAGAAGGCATAGCTGCCCTTCTGTGTACCCTAAGCTGACCCCTTCATCTGAATCTCAATCTCAGCCTTTTCTTTCTCTTTGAGGATGGGCTTTTCTCAATACCTACCCATCTTAAGATTTCTCTAGAATTTAACACCATCAAATCTACTTTTGAAACACTCTTCCCTTGATTTCTGTGTGCTGCTTTCTCTTTATTTCTCCCTCTTATCTGGCTGGTGCTCCCCTGTCTCTGTTCCCACCCTTTCTTGCTTTCCCCTCACCTATGCCCCTACAGTTAAGGTGCCTCTATGGACAACTTCATTTCCATCGACATATTGACCTGATGCCCACAAGGCTTCATTAATACCTTGATATGAAGATCCTAATCTCTCCATTTGATCACCCTCCTCAGAGCAGTTGACTTCTGTTCCACAAATTCATCTGTTCTTGGAAATCCACCCCCCAAATTTTGGTTCCTACAGTTACTAAACAATACATTTAAAATGTCACCCCCATCCCCCAAACTCTCACATGCTTAGCAGTTACTTCCTCTACACAGGACAACAGCAGCCTGTCCTTTGTTAATTTCCTGCCTCAGTGACCCTCTTCCATCACACTCAAGAGTTGGTATTTCAGGGGCTGGTGAGATAGCTGAGAGAGGAAACCACACAATGTGTCTCCCCAAAAAAACAAAATTAGACCTGAATATATCCCACCTCTGGCATCTCCAGAACCTGCCTCCTCTGCATTTGCTGTTGGCTTTCTCCATTTTTCATTTCTTATTGAAATTATGTTCCTTGTTTTCTGAGTCCACCACCCGCTCCCTGATCTCTCCTTTATGTGATGACCAGCTCTGTGTCAGTGTAAAGTAAAGCGGACTTTGGGGATAAAAGCAAAGTTTCTTCTTCTGATGTACAATGAGTGGTGTTTCTATACAGCTCATCTCTTGCTATAAATCATACTGAAGTATTTATGAGCATAAGCAGGCTACTCTCACAGATCAGTTCTTCTCATCTCCAGCTGCCAGGAGCATCTTTTTCCTCCTCACTACCTACTGAATCTCAAGAACCTTTAAGACCCAGCTGAGAACTTCCTTTAGAAGCTTGTCTTCCTCATTTAGACAGTAACAGCTCAGTAAACAATAAAGCAAAGTAAATAGGGAACAATACATGCTACTGGTCTATATTAACTCCCTAGCAAGATGTCTTCACTAAGCAGTTCCAGAGATGATTAATTTAACAGCTAGTTCAGTCTGAGCTCCAGTCAGACTTCTCTTTGTCTTGTCTGTCTCCATTTGGTCTCCATATGCATGCCTAGAATCCAAACTTCAGAGCCACCAAAATATTTATCCAACTATAACAGAATTATCCTCCTCTTTATTATTATTATTATTATTATTATTATTATTATTATTATTATTAGCTTCTTTCTTGCTATGCTGAAGATTGAAGCCAAGGCCATCTAGGCAAGTACTTTACTGCTGTGCCATGTCTCTAGCACTTATATTTTTATTTTAAGGTAGTACCTCACTTAGTTTCTCAGTCTGTTCTGATTCCCTTCTCCAGCTTTCCTAACAGCTTACAGAGGTTGCAGGTGGGTACCGTCATGGGAGAAAAAAAATCTTTCTAGGAGCATTTCCCTTGAAGGTTATGGTTCCCAAGTTCACCACAGACCACCAGCAGAAGGCAAGAAGATGCTTTGCTTCACCTGAAACTGTGTGATTCAGTCATCATTTTTGAATATGCCACACCTCATAGACATCTAAATGAGGACAGACCCAGGAGTGAGTAAGAGAACAGTACCTGAGGTCATCTAACAGCACTTTCTTCATTAAATAGAACAAAGACATCCAAGTCCTCAAAAGGTCCATACTGGGGTTGTGGGGCCCTTGTACATATCCATTTCCTGCTCATCATCTTCTACCATCTTTCCATCTTTCAGGCAGTACCTCAAAAGCAGGGTTTCTTTGTCAGTGTCAAATTGAACTGTGATTTCCATCCTTCTGCTAATTCTCAGTCTGGAGAATCCCTACAGGTCTGGGAGGTGGGGGAAGGTTTTTTCACCCAATGCCCTAACAAATGTTTACGAGAGAATCATTGAATGAATCATTTGGACTTGTGTGCTAACGGAAAAGTTACAGCAGATGAGCTCTCTTTAAGTGCTATATGCCACACTAAAATACCAGTAAGGAATCAACGTGGAGGTTTTCAGCAGTGCTGGCATTCTGTATTCAGACTAATTATCTGATTGTGTAACTGACCTTATTATAGGATGTTGTTATTTTCTTAAGTTATCTTTGAAAACTAAAATTAAACCCAAATACAGCTTACAATCATCCCAGGCTCAAACTCTGCCATTTTAATGTGACCAAAAATCTCACCATTGAACTTAGAAATCCAACTCAAAATCTTATTGGAAAGGGAAAGGGAATGAATCGGCTCAATAAATGAATAACAAATAAGATAGCCAGAGATTAACTTAGGTACAAAAATTAAAAAATGGAAATATCAGCAGAAATACGCTCTGTTGATTCTCTAACATAGGTGGAACATGACTCAGTTCATTAAACATTGCATTTTGGGAGCTGGGGAGAAGACTCAGCCATCAAAAGACATGTTTCACAAGCCAAAGTTCAGAGCCCTGGTACTTTTACTTTTAAAAAATGTGGGCCTAGTAGTGCACAGCTTTAAATCCAGTAACAGCAAGATAAAGACAGAACGAACCCTATAGGCATAGTTTTCATCTAGAAAATGGAGTAAAATCTAGAATAATGAGAGACTTTGTCTCAAACTAAAGGTAAAAGGTACCTGAGGATTGGCATCTGAGGTTGTCCTTTCACCTCCAGAAGATGCTACACACACACACACACACACACACACACACACACACACACACACACACACTGCATTTTGGAATATATACATATGTTCAGTTTGGTACCCAACAAAAGTAATAGAGAGTAAATATCATGGCACCATCCCTTGTGACCATAGGGATTGTCTTCATGAAATCATATAATATATGAGGAAGATTCCCTTCAGCACAGGAGAAATACGAAGCAAAATACTGTATTATAAATTGAGTTCACTGTTAGCATCCTTCAAGCAAGCAGGCAAGAGCAGTTGAAAACGTCGTTAGAGTATCATTGGAATTGAGATAGTAGCCTAGCAATTGGGCATACATCTTGCTGGCATGGAAGAAACTGACTCATGGGGCATAAGCATGACCTTGATATTTTGGTCACCTGAATCCATGCTGCTCTGGTTCAAAAAGTAAACTGACCTAAGAAATGAAGAAACAGAACTGCCAGAAAGATATCTATCAATCTTCCCTGATCTAGTGGATGGCCTGACAACTACTAGTATGTAGGCAGAACAAATTAGTATCAATAGGCTATTGAAAAACTTAATAGGGCATGAAATTGGAAAGGGGTTAGGGTGGAAAATGGATCTGGAAGGAATTAGAAGGAGGAACAAGAGGGAAGGTGCTAAAAATACACAGTATACAAGTATAAAATTCTCAAAATAAAATAATATATTAAAAGTAATTATCTAACATAATAAACTAAGTGCCAGTTTTTCAATGTCTGGACTAGAAATTCTTAGAGAGAAAAAAGATCTGATAGTATTATTCAAAAATAATACTCATGTTTGGATAGTATCTGAAATATTTGTTCATAAAAATCACTGAGTGAAAATGAACTTCGAAATTTATTTAATTCAAATTTCTCATATAACTGAATCAAACATCAAAAAGACAGGGTGGTACTTGGCTCATTTCATTTGGACCACCATAACTGCTGACTTGGACTATTCTCAACTCAATCATATAAAGTGTACCCCATGTCTGTGCCTGGGGTTGACTTTCAAAAAACTGGAAGATGTAATCATATCAATCATGATTATGTATCAATATGAGCAGATTTTGCTTATGTGTGGCCTTTCATGGTATAGAGAGCCTTCTTTTAAGAAAGAGTGTAAAAAGTAGACATTTATATAAACTGAATAAGTGCAGTAATTCATAAGTATGACAAACTTGACTAATATTGCACAAATCTTAGAAATCATGGTTTTATACTAACTAGATCATTATTTGATAAGTCTCTATGATACCTCTTTTCCCACATTTTTGTCTTGATGCTCTCTGATTCAGTATTTATATGATAACAATTACATACATTTTTCCCAAGCCAAAACAAGACAATTCTATTTGATAGGGGAAAAAAGACTAGTTTTTGTATAACTAACAATTCTGGGATGTTACATTACCCTTCACAATGTATTTCTTATTTTCTTCATAAACTAGAAATTTCAGAATCCTGACCCAGACTCACCAGAAAAAAAATGTACTTTAAAATAGCTACTTATAATGAACTACTTAATCAAGCCACAAACTACACAAAAACACTAAGATATGTGGGAAAGGAGACATTCCAGTTTCACGCTTGTTCCTTCAAGGTGTTTCTCACATGCTGTTTCAAAACTGCTATATCCAATGTGGACGAGGCATATTATATTCACAGAAAATAAAATCTGATGTGCATATAAGAAATGTACAACTTGGCATTTTGAACAGACCTACTGTTTGCAGTATCACAGGGTTGTTTCCTACAAACACGATATTTCTGATAGATTCTACCTTAGGAAGGTCCCATAATAACAGAAAAGTGCCCACATTGTTTAATCTGGGAAGACAGTACTACTGGAAGGTGTTTCTCATAGTAGAACTTCATGACCATGAGCTGGTGGACATATGAGATGTCACTTTAGTGAGTTGGTGCAGTGAGTAGGAGGGGGCTTCAGAAAGTCACTCTGCACCCCCAAACGTAACAGTAACCCAATTATTAATGCAATGACTGAAAGCCAAGCAATATATGCCCCTTGGCCAAAACTAAATGTCTTTCCAACCTTCCATTCCCTTAGCAGCATTCCCTGAAATGTCCATGTCTATATTAATGTTCCTTAACCCACAGTAATTCAGGAAAAAGATGGTACCTCATTGATTAAACGTAAAAGTATAATTTTGCAAATGTTACAAAATGTAACTCAGGGAACTAAAGCAAGAATATCACAAGTCTAAGGCTAGCCAGGGCTGCCCAGTGGGACCCTATCACATAAAACCAAATATAAGCATGTGAGCAGAAAGTTGGAAAGATATCTTTGTCATGGGCTTAGCATGATGTGTGCCATGGGCATTCTGCCCCCTTTGTAATGGCCTCTGTATTACTTCTGTGCAAACAAAGCAGATGATTTGCATTATCATCTTCAAATATAAAGAACAAGGACTGGTCATATGAACAGATTGAGATAGATTCATTTTGTAGAGCTTCCATTATAAGTGGCATGGTGTAGACTGGGATTGATGGATAGACAGATGATGGATGGATGGATGGATGGATGGATGGATGGATGGATGGATGGATGGATGGAAGAAGTGAGAGAGCAAGTAGAACAGAACTATGAAAATAATAGCACAAAGTCAGGGACACAATAAGTACCACATTAATTCACACGAGAGCTATAAATATTGAGCATTGAGTTCAATAGGATTCTAAGGCTGTAGTTATCTGGGCTTAGCAGAAAAGAGCACGATGAGCCATTAGAGACGTCTCTCTTGGTTAGGGAAGGTGAACTATGACAGACATATTTGCAGTCCTTTTCCTGAAATTATGGTAAGGATGACCTTACTCATAGAGGTGAAATCATCTCTACTGCAGAAAGAAACAAGCCATGGTGACTGAGAAAATGCAGGACCTGATAGTAGCATTTTTGAAACTCTATTTACCACCTGTTCTGGCTGTGATTACACTAAGGCTGACAGTTGTGTGATTAAATACACTGAGATGATTAGCCTGAAGAGGCTTTGGGCTCCTGGCTTCTGTCCCAATGTTTTTCAATGGTAATAACACACTGATAACTCCTTTGGGAAGAGATGACAAGGACACAAGAAGCTCTCATGCCCACTCCAACTAGGCTTGTGTTCATACCTCAGTGAATTGCTGCTTGTGTGAGCTCTTTTCAATCCAGCAGCATGACTTTTTATCAAACAATGGCCTGGTATGGAGCACCTAGATCCTGACAAAAACCTCATCTAACCGTAATTAAAGGGTAAAACTAAGCCTCCATGTTCTGAAGCTTGCTACCACTTATTCGGCGTTTAGATATAATAAGCCACAAAGTTGAGATGCCTTTTTCTCTTTTGCCCATGATACATCTTGAAAACTCAAAACTCATTTTCCGTTTGTCCAGTACCATGCACCTTTCTTTTTTCAACTTAAAAGAAGAGATTCATTCACTCCAGCCATATCTAAACCCTGGATACTACCTAAGATACCATAAGGCCCTAGAATTTGAAACAATGCTAAAATGATTAACCCATTAAGGTCAGAAAATCTGGCCTCTTGACCTCTCCATACTGCTTTCCCCCATTTCCCTTGTCCTACCTTTACTGGTGCTGGTACCACCACCACCATCACCACCATCACCACCACAATCACTATCACCACCACCACCACCATCACCACCACCACCACCACCACCATCACCACCACCATCACCATCACCACCACCACCACCACCACCACCATCACCATCACCACCACCACCACCACCACCATCACCATCACCACCACCACCACCACCACCATCACCATCACCACCACCACCTCTACCACCACCACCACCACCACCACCACCACCATCACCACCATCACCACCACAATCACTATCACCACCACCACCATCACCACCACCATCACCATCACCACCACCACCACCACCACCACCACCATCACCACCATCATCACCACCACAAGTTTCCATTTTTTTTATGTCACATGTATCCTATCACCTTCTCCCTATTCATTTAATATATCTTTCTCCATTCAATTGACCCATTTTCTACATTCATAATGTACACACACACACACACACACACACACACACACACACACACACATCAGTATAGATTCTCATATGAGATAAAACAGGGTATTGTCTCAAAGTCTGCCTTATTTCAGTTAATATAATGATGTCCAATCCCCTTCATTTCCCTGCAAATGGCATGATTTCCTTTTTCATGGTGGCAAAATAAGACTCCATTTTGTTTCTATTCCACATCATCTTTATCCATTCAGCTCTTGATGAACATATTGACTTGTTCTACTTCTTGACTGTTTTGAACAGGACAGCAATGAACATAGATGTGCCATATTGGTGTGTTGTTTAGAATGAACTTAGAGTTCACTGGGTGTAGCCTAGGAGGAGTCTAGCTGGGCCACAAGCCAGTTCTAATTTTACTTTCTTCAGGAACCTCCAAACTGGCCCCACAGTGGCTGCCTAGCTTCCACTCACTAACAGTAACCAGGTGTCTGCTTCTCCACAGCCTCGCCAGCACTTGAAAGACAGGAATCTAGTTTTATTCTCCTTTGAATAGAAATCCAATTTTCCCAGCACCATTTTTCAAACAGACTTTTTTCAGATGGGTGTGGTGTTTTTATGCCCTTACCAAACTTTGCATAGTTTGAAGCTGTGTGAACTTATCTTGGGCTCTTTATTTTATTTCATTGATTTTATATGTCTGTTTTCATGCCAGGACCTTTGTTGATATGGTTCTCTAGCATAATTTAAGACCTTGTATTTGTGATACCTCCAAAGTGGCACCTGCTACCAAGATTTCTGTGGGAGGCAATGTGGGCCTCCATTTGTGGTGCCTATACTAATAACAGCTACCCCGAACCGGGCAAAGGCCTAAGGGTTTGAAAGAAAGACACAATCCATTATTCGTGTTACCAGAAAGTTTACGCCATCTTGAACTGCCACCTCTCAGGACAGCCTGTAGTCACACTTTACATAGACAGTGGTCCCAGAATTATACCCTCAGGTGATTACAGGGGAGGTATGCAGATTTCCTAGCTGCTGGATGGAAGCTACCCTTAGGATGAAGTTTGTAAACTGAGGCAGCTGGAGACAGGAAGGCCAGGTGTGGAAGTAGGCTTGTGACTGGGCTAATGATCATAGCAAAAGGGGGGCGTGTATCTCTCCCAGGGTCAAGGCATGCAAACAGACAGGGTAGCTAACCCCAAGTGTATTCAAGAGTTGGTATGATTATTTTAACAGATTTCCTCTACTTATTAAGAGTCTTTTAAGTTTCCATTAGATTCTAACGACTCTTACGTTTTCTGTGTTTGTGGGGGAGGGCGGGGGCATGATCATTTGTTGGTATGTAGAGGTCAGAGGGCAATCCTGGTGTCATTCCTCACAATCTATACTTTGTTTTCTTTAGACTAATCCTCTTCCTAGGGTTATAGATTAGGCTAGCCCAGGTGTGAGCTCCAGGGATCCTCCTACTCTTCCATCCCTAATGTTAAGATTAAAAGCATGTCCCATCACACCAATTTTATATGTAAGCGGTGAGAATCAAACTTATAAGCAATTTATCAACTAAGCTAGTTCCAAAGTCTCTGCTTTATTCCATTTCTGTGAAAAAAATATGGATGCAATTTTGATGCTATTGTGTTATCATTTTCATAACATTAATTCTGCAAATGCATGAGTTTGGAAGACATTTCCATATGCTAATGTCTTTGGTTTCTCTCTTCAGTGTCTTAAAGTTTTTATTGCAGAGGTCTTTCACCTTTTTGGCTAGGTTTCTTCTTGGTATTTTATTATTTTTAAAGCTATTATGAACACAATGCTTATCTTGACTTTCATCTCAATAAACTCATTATTGGCATCTACATATACGAAGATTACTCATCTTACAGGTGAGATTATATACTGATATGCTGATGAACATGTTCAGCAAATGTGTTGTAGTCCTTAGACTTTTTATCAGGCATGGAATCACGTGATCTGCAAATGGGGACTTCCTTTCTCATGGGTATCCCTCTTGTTTCTTTCTCTTGTCTTATTTTATTAATACTTACAAAAGTATTGAATAAAATAGTAAGAGTGGCAACTCTGTCTTGTACCTGATAGGAGAGTAAATTCTTTCATCTTTTCCCCATTTAATATCATTTTGAGTTGTCATATATAACCTTTATACAGTTTTTCATATATAACCTTTACTATGTTGAGGCCCTGGTTTGCTTTGCTATTGCTGTATTAGACACCATGACCTAGGCAACTTGAAGTGCAATAGAATTTATTTCATCTCACGCTTCCAGGTCACAGGCCATCACTGAGGGAAGTCAGGGCAGGAACTCAAGCAGGGGCTCAGGCAGAATTCAAAAAGGACACTAGAAAATACTGTCAACAAAGTTAACCAAGCAACAGGAAGAATATATCTCGGATGGAGAACAAGACCAAGGAAATATTTTATTTGAACATTAATAAAGAGAACAAACAAAACTGAAGAATGATTTTAGTGTCCAAAAGTTCAGAAATAAGATCAAGAGACCAAACCTAATTCCAGCTTTTAATACAAGGACAAGAGGCCACGGTGTGAAGTGACTCTTGTCTATAATCCTAGTCCTCAGCAGACACAGGGAGGAGAGTCACTATAAAGGCAATCATTCAGGATAATACTAGATTTCATTAGAAACTCTAAAATCCAAGAAACCATAAGTAACTGCCAACCAAACTGCTATATTTATCAGTTATCTTTAAAAATTGGTAGGAAAAGAAAGACATTTAAAGACAAATGCTAATAAAGGCAGTTCATGGCCAGCAAGCCAGCGCTGTCGGAGATTCTTAAAGGAAGGCTGTACACAGAAGAGGGACAGAAACAGTACAGGAAAGAATACATTCCATAGCAGGAAAAGAGAAACAAAACAGAGCTATGGGAGAAAGTAAAACTCAGAAAAAAAAAAAAAAAAAAAAAAAAAAAAAAAAAAAAAAAAAAAAAAAAACTACTAATACCTCAGAGGCTCTGCCAGACCCATACTGACACAGAGGAGGATGCTCGTAGCTAACCATCGGACTAAGCACGGGGACCACAGTGAAGGAGCTAGAGAAAGAACTGAAGGAGCTGAAAGAGTTTGCAACCCCGTGGGAAGAACAAAATTATTAACTAACCAAACCCACCACAGCTCCCAGGGACTAGAACACCAAACAGTGAGTTCACATGGAGAGACCCATGGCTCCAGGTGCATATGCAGCAGAGGATCCCATATTGTCTGGCATCAGTGGGAGGAGAGGCCTTTGGTCAAAGAAGATACTTTCTCCCAGTGTAGGGAAATGCCAAGGTGGGGGAGAGGGGGTGGTAGGGAGAGGGAGCACCTTCATGGAGGTAATGGGAGGGGGACGGGATTGGGGGAAAGGAAATAACATCTGAAATGTAAATACAGAGAATGTCCAATAAAATAAAATAAAATCTGAACTTAGAAAAAACTACTGCTAATAACACAGCTGAAATTATTAAATATCTCTTAATAATATTAAATGTAATAGATTTAACCTACCAACAAAAAGACACAGACAGTATGACTTGATTTAAAATGATTTAACTATGTGTTGCTTCCAAGGAGTGTCCCTCACTGGCAAAAAAATACCAACAGGCTGCTAATCAAAATGATGGGGTCCATCTAGCAACTACTTTGAAGGAATAACGAGCTGGCTTGTGGCTAGAGAGATACCTCAGTGGTTAAGACAGCTCACTGGCTACACTTCCAGAGGACCTGGGTTTGATTCCCAGCACCTACATGGTAGCTCACAACCATTTATAACTGCAATTCCAGGGACCCAATGCTATCCTCTGTCTTCCAAGGGCACTAAGCACACATGTGGTGCACAGACATACACACAGGCAAAACTCTCATTACATAGAAGATAAAAAATTGAAAAAAAAATCATAGCTGGTGAAGACGGCACAGATTAATGATCCTGGGTCAATCTCAAAAACAAGGTGCCTAACAGGAGCTAGGTCTGGAATGAAAACACCAATAATTTGTGCCTTTTGTTTCCTTGATGTTATCCACTCTACTAAGATGAGATAGAATTTCAAAGTAGCTTAAACTTGCTTTTCCCTGCTGGCTAAGGACATTGAACATTTTTTAAATGTTCATCAGGTTTCTTTGTTAACTAAGAAATTTATTCTTAGTTTTATTTTTTTCAGTTTTTTAAAATATATTGTAGATACTATACTTTGATCTGAAGCATACCAAAGACTATTCTGTACTTTGTGTCTTTACTCTGTTGGCAGGATTTCTTTTTCTACACACAGTATTTTTATTAATAATATCTTCGATCTCATATTAAAAATAAGCTTTAATTCTCCTTGTTATTTCTCTTAGGTCTTTGAATGCCTAGTAGTAGTTTTTTCTAAACACAGAGGTTCACTATATAGCTCAGGCTGGTCTTGAGCTCCTGATTCTTCTGTCTCAGCTTCCCAGGATTACAAGCATGAGCCACTGTGACTGGTAAAAAGTGTACTTTTAAGGTTCATAATGTGAAAATTTTCCTCACATTTTATTTCTAATTTAAATAAATGACAATAGGCTATTATCTATGTGTTAAAAATCCTCCTAAACTTTTATTTAAAAAAAAAAAAAAAGGAAACATAAAATTTTCTTTGTTTGCAGATGGTATGAAGAAGTGAACCAAAACTTTCCAAATGCAAATCTAATAAATACTTTCAGCAAAATTGGTGGATACATTATTAACTAATAATTATTTTTAAAAAATCAGTGGCCTTCGCACATACGGATGAATTTGCAAGTACAAACAAAATAGAGACATTATAAAGTTTGAATTGAGTGTTGATGCTTGTCACATTTTTTTTCCTACATAATAAATAATCTTGTGTAACTCAACGTAAGTGTGTTGGCTACGATCTTACCAAATTCTTTGTAGTCACAGATTACTTTTGGTATTTTTTTTTTTTTCAGCTTTATCTGCTCTCTTTTTTTTCCCCTACTTTATTGGATATTCTCTGTATTTACATCTCAAATGTTATACCCACCCCCACAATCCCCTCCCTCCTCCCCCTCAACTTGATTACATGAAGGTGCTCCCTCTTCCAGTTACCCTCTCCACCTCAGTGCCTTGGCTGATGGTGATGTTGTTCTTCCCATGAGGGTGCAAATCTTTCAGCTGTTTCAGTCCTTTCTCTAGCTCTTTCATTGGGGTCCCCGTGTTCAGTCTGATGTTTAGCTGTTTTCAGTCCTTTCTCTAGCTCTTTCATTGGGGTCCCCGTGTTCAGTCTGATGTTTAGCTGCAAGCATCCTCATCTGTATCTGTATGACTCTGAGAGGGCCTCTCAGGAGACATCCATGTGTGGCAAGTAAACATCTTGGCATCAGCAATAGTGCTTGGGTTTGGTGGTTGCATATGGGGTGGTTCTCCAGGTGAGGCAGTCCCTGTAGATCTGTTCTTCACTGCTTAAACTTTCTAAGCCTTTCTTGATACATAGTTCATCAATGGTACAACTGGAGACTAAATTTCGTGAGACAAGTCTGAGTCATAATTCTATTTATGAAGATGGCTGGCTTATGATTAAGAGAAAGGGATTCATTGACTGTCCAAATCTCATCAATCAGTAAAATTTTTAAGTATTCCCATCTTACTAGTAAAGGAAAAGATTAGGTGTTCCATCATGATGGTGGATTTGCCTATTTTTCTTATGTTTACTTTAAAATTACATTATTAAGGCTGCTATGAATGTTGAATTATTATATCTATTTGATTAATCATCACATAATGAAGAGATTTTTTTTTGCCAGCAATACCCCCCTCACTATGGTTTATTTGGTATGACTAAAGTTAACCAGAGATAAATGGCCTGCTGTGTCCTTTTGCCTGAGCAATACACAGAAAGCTGGATTCTGTTCCTGTTAAGTGTGATCACAACTGCTCGTTAACTGGGCGCTCTGTTCATTCTCAACGTGTCAAATCACTGATTATATTTGGGTTTACTTCTAATCACTTTAGTTCTATCTACGTACCTCACAATTCTTTTATCTTTTCTATCTTTTTTTTGTTACTGCACTTGTGGATTATTTCTTCTCTCATCTCCCAGTTCCTTAATACTGTTCAACCTAAAATATAGTAAAACATGTAAAGTTAGTAAGTCATTTCGATAATATTTACCATTTAAAGTTGTTTGAATCTGCTCTGAAATGTCCTGCCTACTTTTAATAGATTCTTTCCCTAGACTATCATTACAAGATTGTCCCTCTCCTTTAAAAAAAAAAAAAATGGATTCTTTTTTTTTAACTTTATTTTAAAAAACAAAGATAAAATTAAAAAATAATTTTAAAAATTTTTGCATAAATGTATACAAATACATTTTTGTCAGTGCTTGGCTTTTTTTTTTTTTTTCTTTTTTTTGAGGTATGATACTCTGCATTAAGGTCTTACTAGTTACAATGAGCAAAAAGTACATGTAAAACAGGATGTAACCAGGAATTAGTCAATGTTTTCTTGGTGTGTAAGGATTGAGCATAATGTTTCTTGTTTGTTTGTTTTCTTTTCTTTTCTTTTTTTCTTGAACTTCACACAGTCTGTGAGTTGTTTCTGGGGCAGTCCGAGCCTCTGGGGTTAGCATCCCACTATCAGTGACTGCATATTATGTCTGTTCTTTTGTGTCTGGGTAATCTCACTCAGGATGATAGTCTCAAATGCAACCATTTTCTTAAGAATTTGGTTAAGTCATTGTTTCTGATAGCTGAGTAGTACTCCATTGTGTAAAAGTACCACAATTTTTGTATCCATTCATCTACTGAAGGACATCTGGGTTCTTTCCAGCTTCTGGCTATTATAAATAGAGCTGCTATGAACATTGTGGTGCATGTAACTTTGTTGTATATTGGAGTGTCACTGGGGTATATGCCCAGAAGTAGAATAGCTGGATCTTCAGGTAGTACTATGTCCAGTATTCTGAGGAATCGCTAGATTGATTTCAGAGTGGTTGTATCAGTTTACAACCCACCAACAGTGGAGAAGTGTTCCTCTTTCTCCACAACCTTGCCAGCATCTGCTGTCATCTGAGTTTTGGATCTTGGCCAATCTGACTGGTGTGAGGTGGAATCTCAGGGTTGTTTTGATTTGCATTTCCCTGATGGCTAAGAATGTTGAGCACTTCCTTAGAGGTTTCTCAGGCATTCTACATTCCTCAATTGAGAACATTTTGTTTAGCTCTGTACCCCATTTTTTAATACAGTTGTTTGATTCTCTGGTGTCTAGCTTTTTTAGTTCTTTGTATACCTTGGATATTAAGCCTCTATCTAATGTGGAGTTGGTAAAGATCTTTTCCCATTCTGTTGGCTGCCGTTTTGTTTTCTTGACAATGTCCTTAGCCTTACAGAAACTTTACAATCTCATTAAGTCCCATTTGTTAATCTTTGACCTTAGAGCTTGAGCCTTTGGTGTATTGTTCAGAAAATTTTCTCCTGTGCCTATGTGTACTAAAATTTTCCCTATTTTCTCATCTAATAGTTTCAGTGTATCTGGTTTAATGTGGAGATCTTTGATCCACTTACACTTGAGCTTTGTACAAGGAGATAAGAAAGGGTCTATTTTCATTCTTCTGCATGCTGAGTGCCAGTTGGACCAGCACCATTTGTTGAATAGGCTGTCTTTTTTCCATTGAATGTTTACAGCTCCTTTGTCAAAAATCAGGTGACCATATATATGAGGGCTCTTTTCTGGATCTTCTATTCTATTCCATTGATCCATGTGCCTATTTCTGTACCAGTACCATGCAGTTTTTGCACAATTGCCTTGTAATATAGTTTGAGGTCAGGGATAGTGATTCCCGCAGATGTTTTCTTGTTGAGGATGGATTTCGATATTCTAGTTCTTTTGTTGTTCCATATGAAATTGCACATTGATCTTTCCAATTCCATGAAGAACTGGGTTGGAATTTTGATGGGGATTGCATTGAATCTGTAGATTGCTTTTGGTAGGATGGCGATTTTTAAAATGTTGATCCTTCCAATCCATGAGCATGGGAGATCTTTCCGTTTTCTGAGATCTTTCTCGATTTCCTTCTTTAGAGGTTTGAAGTTCTTGTCATACAGGTCCTTCACTTGCTTAGTTAGAGTCACACCAAGGTATTTCATAGTTTTTGTGACTATTGTGAAGGGTATCTTTTCCCTAATTTCTTTCTCCACATGTTTGTCCTTTGAGTATAGAAAGGCTACTGATTTGTTTGAGTTAATTTTGTATCCAGCCACTTTGCTGAACTTGTTTATCAGCTGTAGGAATTCTGTGGTGGAATTTGTGGGGTCACTTAAGTACACTATCATGTCATCTGCAATGAGTGTTATTTTTACTTCTTCCTTTTTGATTTGTATCCCCTTGATCTCCTTTTGCTGTCTAATTGCTCCAGACAGGACTTCCAGTACTATGTTAAATAGGTAGGGGGAGAGTGGGCAGCCTTGTTGAGTCCCTGATTTTAGTGGGATTGCTTCAAGTTTCCCACCGTTAAGTTTGAAGTTGGCTGTTGGTTTGCTGTATATTGCTTTTATTATGTATAGGTATGGACCTTGGATTCCTGTTCTTTCCAGGACTTTTAACAAGAAGGGGTGGTGAATTTTGTCAAATGCTTTCTCAGCATCTAGTGAGATGACCATGTGATTTTGTTCTTTGAGTCTGTTTATATGGTGGGTTACATTGATGGATTTCCTTATATTAAACTATCCCTGCATCCCCGGGATGAAGCTTAATTGGTCATGGTGAATGATCGTTTTGATGTGTTCTTGCATTCGGTTTTCAAGGATTTTGTTGAGTATTTTTGCATCAGTGTTCATAAGTGAGATTGGTCTGAAGTTCTCTTTCCTTGTAGAATCTTTGTGGGGTTTAGAAACGAGGGTTATTGTAGCCTCAGAAAATGAGTTAGGTAGTATTCCATCTGATTCTATCTTGTGGAATAGTTTGGAGAGTATTGGT
Source organism: Micromys minutus (assembly GCF_963924665.1). Taxonomy (NCBI): domain Eukaryota; kingdom Metazoa; phylum Chordata; class Mammalia; order Rodentia; family Muridae; genus Micromys; species Micromys minutus. The sequence goes on from NC_137968.1 coordinate 976,889, forward strand.
GTTATTTCCGCAATAAATGTCTGATAAAATTCTGCACTGAACCCGTCTGAACCTGGGCTTTTTGTGGTTGGGAGGCTTTTGATGATTCTTCTATTTATTTAGGTGTTATGGGATTATTTAGATGGTTTACTTGGTCCTGGTTTAACTTTAGGATCTTGTTTATGTCTAGGAAGTCATCCATTTTCTCCAGATTTTCCAACTTTGTGGAGTATAGGTTTTTGTAGTAGGATCTGATGATTTCTTGAATTTCCTCAGTTTCAGTTGTTATGTCTCCACTTTCCTTTCTGATTTTGTTAATTTGTACACTCTCTCTTTGCCCTCTAGTTAGTCTGGCTAGGGGTTTATCAATCTTGTTGATTTTCTCAAAGAACCAGCTCTTGGTTTTTGTGATTCTTTCAATGGTTGTTTTTGTTTCTATTTGGTCTATTTCTGCCCTAATTTTGATTATTTTTTGTCGTCTGCTCCTCTTGGGTGTATCTGCTTCCTTTTATTCTAGGACTTTTAGCTATGCTGTCAAGTTGCTGATGTATGCTCTCTCCAGTTTCTTTATGGAAGCGCTCAGAGCTATGAGTTTTCCTCTCAGTACTGCTTTCATTGCATCCCATAGGTTTTGGTATGTTGTATTTTCGTTTTCATTGAATTCTAGAAAATCCTTTATTTCTTTCTTTGTTTCTTCTTTGACCCTGCTATCATTTAACAGAGCATTGTTTAGTTTCCATATGTATGTGGGCTTTTTGTTGTCTTTGTTGTTGTTAAAGACCAGCCTTAGACCCTGGTGATCTGAGAAGATACATGGGAGTATTTCAATCTTCTTATATTGACTGAGGCTCATTCTGTGTCCAATTATGTGGTCAATTTTTGAGAAGGTGCCATGGGGTGCTGAGAAGAAGGTGTATTCTTTTGCTTTAAGATGATATGTTCTGTAGATATCTATTAATTCCAGTTGGTTCATAGTCTCTGCTAGTTTTACAGTGTCCTTGTTCAGTTTCTGTTTCCATGATCTGTCCATTGGAGAGAGTGGGGTATTAAAGTCTCCCATTATTATTGTGTGGGGTGAAATGTATTTTTTGAGTTTTAGTAGGGTTTTTTTTATGGATGTGGGTGCTTTTATATTTGGAGCATATATGTTAAGAATTGAGAGTTCCTCCTGACAGATTTCCCCTGCAATGAGTAAAAAGTGTCCTTCCTTATCTTTTTTGATAACTTTTGGTTGGAAATTTACTTTATTCGATATTAGAATAGCCACTCCAGCTTGCTTCTTGGGGCCATTTGCTTGGAAGTTTTTTTCCCAACCTTTTACTCTGAGGTAGTGTCTGTCTTTGTCTCTAAGATGAGTTTCTTGTATGCAGCAAAATGCTGGATTTTGTTTATGTATCCAGTCTGATAGCATATGTCCCTTTATTGGGGAGTTGAGTCCATTTATTTTAATAGATATCAAGGAATAGTGGTTTCTGTTTCCTGCTATTATTGCTTTTGTAGGTTGAGTTGTGTCTGTGTCTCTTTCTTCTTTTGGTTTTCTTGCTTAGGAGTTTTCTTGTTTTTACTAGGATGTAGTTCCCCTCATTGTATTGGGTTTTCCACCTAGAATTTGTTGTAGTGCTGGGTTTGTGGTCAGATATTGTGTAATTTTCGATTTGTCTTGAAATATCTTCATCTCTCCATCTCTGGTGATTGATAGTTTTGCTGGGTATAGCAGCTTGGGCTGGCACTTGTGCTCTCTTAGGGTGTGCATGATGTCTGTCCAGGCTCTTCTAGCTTTCATAGTCTCTGTTGAGAAATCGGGTGTGATTCTGATTGGTCTGCCTTTATTTGTTACCTAACCTTTTTCCCTTACTGCTTTTAGTATTTTTTCTTTGCTTTGCGCACTTGGTGTTTTGACTATCATGTGTCGGGAGGAATTTCTTTTCTGGTCTAACCTATTTGGAGTTCTGAAGGCTTCTTTTATGCTCGTGGTCATCTCATTCTTAAGGGTTGGGAAGTTTTCTTCTACAATTCTGTTGAAGATATTTACTGTGCCTCTTAGTTGATATTCTTCTCCCTCTTCTATTCCTATTATCCTTAGGTTTGGTCTTCTCATTGTGTCCTGGATCTCCTGGACATTTTGGGTTAGGAGCTTTTTGGTTTTTGCATCTTCTCTGACTGTTTTGTCTATGTTTACAATGTTGTCTTCGGCCCCCGAGATTCTCTCTTCCATCTCTTGTAGTCTATTAGAAATGCTTCCTTCTGTGACTCCTGATTTCTTTTTTAGGTGTTCTACCTCTAGGGTTATCTCTTTTAGTGTTTTCTTTATTGTGTCAATTTCCGTTTTAAATTTCTTCTTCCATTCCTTCATCTCTTTGGTTCTGTTTTCCTCTAGTTCTTTGAGTTCTTTGAGTGTTTTTCTTGTTTCCTCTTTAAAAGCTTCTGATTCTTTTTGCTTTTCCTCCCATTCTTGTTTAAGGATCTCTATCATCATCTTGAGGTATGATTTTAGGTCTGCATCTTCTTTTTCTCGAGTGTTTGGCATTCCGCTGTTTGCTGTGATGGGAGAGCTGGGTATTGATGTTGCCAGGTTGTCTTGTTTTCCTTGGGATATGCTCTTTTGCTTTCCTCTTGCCATCTTGTTTTCAGTGATATGTTCTTGCCTTTCCCTTGTATCTGGTCTGTGTCCCTGGATATCCACTGGTCCAGGTGGCAGATGGTCTGAGCCCTGTTCTGTGCCCCAAAGCCGCCAGGTGGGAACAGAGGTCCCAATGCTGGGTTCCTGGTCCCTGGATCAGGCAGGGCAGGGGGGCACTTTCCGTGCACACTCGGCAGAGATCTCTCTGCCCCCTGGCTACTCTGATAAACTTCTCACCAGGCCTGTACATTTGGGAACTGCTGGTCCAGGTGGCAGATGGGCCAATCCCTGTTCTGCGCCCAAAAAATGGATTCTTTATTTACTTTTCAAATGTTGTCCTCTGTCCCAGTTCCCCCTTTGGACCCCCCATCCCATCTGTCCTCCCCCTGTTTCTATAAGGGTGCTGCCCCACCCACTCACTCCCACTTTAACACCCTGGCATTCCTCTACACTGGAGCATTGAGCCTTCACAGGACCAAGGGTCTCTCATCCCATTGGTGCCCAACAAGGCCATCCTCTGCTAATATGTGGCTGGAGCCATGGGTCCCTCCAAGTGTACTCTTTGGATAGTGGTTTAGTTCCTGGGAGATCTGGGTGGTCTGGTTGGTTGATATTATTGTTCTTCCTATGAATTGCAAACCCCTTCAGCATCTTCAGGACAATCTCTTACTCCTCCATTGGGGACCCCTTTTCAGTCTAACAGCTGGCTGTGAGCATCTGCCTCTGTATTTGTCAGGCTCTGGAAGAGCTTCTCAGGAGACACCTATATTGGGCTCCTGTCAGCAAGTACCACTTGGCATCTGCCATAGTGTCTTGATTTGGTGATGGTATATGGGATGGTATATATTCTTCAGTCTCTGCTTCACACTTTGTCTCCCTATTTCCTCCTTTGAGTATTTAGTTCCCCCTTCTAAGAAAGACCAAAGCATCCACACTTTGGTCTTCCTCCTTCTTGACTTTCATATAGTCTGTGAATCATATCATGGGTTTTCCTAATTTGGAACTAGTATCCACTTATCAGTGAATGCATACCATGTGTGTTCTTTTGTGAATGGGTTACCTCACTCAGGATAATATTTTCTCATTCCATCAATTTGCCTAAAAACTTCATAAAGTCATTGTTTTTAATACCTGAATAGTACTCCATTGTGTAAATGTACCACATTTTCTGTATCCATTCCTCTGTTGGACAGATCATGGAAACAGAAACTAAACAGAGGCACAGTGAAACTAGCAGAAGTTATGAACCAAATTGATTTACCAGACATCTACAGCACATTTCATCCTAAAACAAACAAATATACCTTCTTCTCAGCACCTCACAGTACCTTCTCCAAATTTGACTATATAAACAGATAAAACACAAGCCTCAGTCACTATAAGAGGATTGAACTAATACTATTCATCCTATCAGATCACCAAGGACTAAAGCTGATCTTCAACAAAAACAAGAGAAAGCCCACATGCATATGGAAGCTGAACAACTTTCTACTCAGTGATAACTTGGTCAGGGGAGAAAGAAAGAAAGAAAGAAAGGAAGGAAGGAAGGAAGGAAGGAAGGAAGGAAGGAAGGAAGGAAGAAAGAAAGAAAGGAAGGAAGGAAGGAAGGAAGGAAGGAAGGAAAGAAGAAAGAAAGGAAGAAAGAAAAAAGAAACAAAGAAACAAAGATGTTGCAGTAAAAATGAAAATGGTTTTATTGTTATCTGTGCTGTGGTCTTACTCCCTGAAAGCTGTTCCAGTGCAGAGCCAGGCACCTGGATGTTATCACATGGTATGCAAGCCACCCCCTCCACTTGGTTCATTTCCCAGGAGGTTCACTCTGCCAAGCTTTTCACACACACACCTCAACTCCTTGGCAGACTTTGTGCATTATACCACTACACCTTTGAACTCAATTAAGTCTCCACAACAGAGAACAAACCAAAACACTCTGATCCAATTGATATCATTTGCCCACCTAGATAAGTCAAATGATCCAGTAAAATTTTCTCCCTTATAAAATATTCATAACAACCTTATCCATAAAAAGATGCACAGAGAGGAACATTCATGTCTGCTTCCATGTTGCCTCTTCTCCTGAATCTCCAGAATTCTTCTTCTATTCCAATGTCTTAGACATTTCTCCACCTTTCTTTCCTTCTCTTCCAATCACAGGTTCAACCCACTTTCTTGTAAAATCACATCATCCTACAGAAAGAAATTAAAGACATTTTACAATTTAATGAAAATGAAGGCACAATATACCCAAAGTTATGGGACACAATAAAAGCAAGGCTAAGAGGAAAAGTCATAGCTCTGAGTGTCTCCATAAAGAAATTGGCTAAATCGTACACTAGCAGCTTAACAGCACATCTGAAAGCTCTAGAACAAAAAGAAGCAAATACACCCAAGAGGACTAGACAGCAGTAAATAATCAAACTTGGGGATGAAATCAACCAAGTAGAAACAAAAAGAACTATACAAAGAATCAGCAAAACCAGGAGTTGCTTCTTTGAGAAAATCAACAAGATAGATAAAACCTTAGCCAGACTAACCAGAGGGCACAGAGACAGTATCCAAATTAACAAAATCAGAAATACAAAAGGGGATATAACAGAAACTAAGGAAATTCAAAGAATCATCAGATCCTACTACAAAAGCCCATATACTCAACAAAACTGGAAAATTAGGATAAAATGGACAATTTTCTAGACAGATATCAAGTACCAAAGTTAAATCAGGATCAGCTAAACCATCTAAACAGTCCCATAACCCCTAAAGAAATAGAAGCAGTCATCAAAAGCCTCCCAACCAAAACAAACAAAAAAGAAAGAGAGAGAGAAAGAAAGAAAGAAAGAAAGAAAGAAAGAAAGAAAGAAAGAAAGAAAGAAAAAACCTAGGACCAGATGGGTTCGGTACAGAATTCTATCAGACGTTCATAGAAAACCTAATATGAATATTCTCCAAACTATTCCACAAAATAGAACTTATTTTTTAATTAAGAAGAAAATTAGAGAAACAATACACTTTACAATAGTCACAAATAATATAAAATATCTTGGTGTGACTCTAATCAAGCAAGTGAAAAATCTGCATCACACAAACTTAAAGTCTCTGCAGAAAAACATTTAAAAAGACCTCAGAAGATTAAAAGAACTCCCATGCTCATGAATAGGCAGGATTAACATACTAAAATGGCCATCATACCAAAAGCAATCTACATATCCAATGCAATCCTCATTAAATTCCAGCTCAATTCTTCACAGAGATAGAAAGAACAATTCTCAAATTTATCTAGCATAACAAAAACCCACGATAACAAAAATCGTTCTCAACAATAAAAGAACTTCTGGGGAAATCATCATCCCTGACCTCAAGCTGTATTACAGAGCAATAGTGATTTTTAAAACTGCATGGTGTTGGTACAGAGAGAGACAGGTAGATCAATGGAATAGAATTAAGGCACAGAAATGAACCCACACTCCTATGGTCACTTGACTTTTCACAAAGAAACCAAAATGCTCCAGTGGATAAAATACAGCATTTTCAGCAAACAGTGCTGGTTAAACTGGCAGTCAGAATGTAGAAGAATGAAAATTGATGCATTACCTCCTTGTACAAAGCTCAAGTCAAAGTGGATCAAGGACCTCCACATAAAATCAGATATGGTGAACCTAGTAGAAGCAAAAGTGAGAAAGAACCTTGAACACATTGGCACAGGGGAAATTTTTCTGAACAGACACCAATGGCTCGGGCTCTAAGATCAACAATTGACAAATGGTATCTCATAAAATTAAAAAACCTCTGTAAGGCAAAGGACACTGTCAATAAGACAAAATGTCAACCAGCAGATTGGGAAAAGATCTTTACCAACCCTACATCTGATAGAGGGGTAATATCCAATATATAAGAAGAATTCAAGAAGTTAGAATCCAGAGAACCAAATAACTGTTAAAGATGGGGTATAGAGCTACACAAAGAATTTTTCACTTAGGAATCTCAAATGGTTGAAGAGTGCTTAAAGAAATGTTCAATATCCTTAATCATCAGGGAAATGCAAATCAAAACATCCCTGAGATTTCACCTCACCCCAGTCAGAATGGCTAAGATAAAACACTCAAGAAACAGCAGATGCTGGTAAGGATATAAAGAAAGAACAATCCTCTGTTTTTGCTGGGATTTCAAGCTGCTACAACCACTCTGGAAATCAGTCTGGCAGTTCCTCAGAAATTTGGAAACCGTACTACCTGATGACCCAGCTATACCACTCCTGGGCATCTACCCAAAAGATGCTCTAAGATATAACAAGGATACATATTCTACTATGTTCATAGCAGCCTTATTTATAATAGCCAGAAGCTGAAAAGAACCAAGATGTCCCTCAATAGAGGAATGGATACAGAAAATGTGGTACATTTGCACAATGGAATGCTACTCAGACATTAAAAACAATCACTTTATGAAATTTGCAGGCAAATGGATGGAATGAGAAAATATCATCCTGAATGAGGTAACCCAGTCACAAAGAACACACATGGTATCTACTCACTGATAAGTGGATATTAGCCAAAACATGTTCAGAATACCCACGATACAACTCATAGACTATATGAAGCCCAAGAAGAAGGAAGATCACACCAAAGGGTGGATGCTATGGCCCTACTTAGAAGGGGAAAGAAAATAATCTTGGCAGATAGAGGAAGCATGGGATCTGGAAGGAAGAGAGGAAGGGGAGGGAAAGAGGGGTCAGATATGAGAGGAGATGGGGGAGAAGTTCAGAGGGTCAGGAATTTGGAAAGGTGTGTAGCAGTGGTGGATGGGGAACTGGTGGTAGCCACTAGAAAGTCACAGATGACAGGGACCCAAGGGGTTCCCAGGACCCAACAGGGAGGACATTGGCCAAAATACTCAACAAAGGGGGAGATAGAACCTATAGAGATTATATCTAGTGGACAGACATGTCCCCCTGATTGCGGGATGGGATCACCCACTTACCTGATCAATATTACTCCAGAATTCCTTCTGTCGAATGAACTGCAGGAACAGACAGGAGCAGAGACTGAAGAAAAGTCTTTCCAGAGACTGGCCCACCTGGGCATCCATCCCATCTGCAAACACAAAATGCAGATGCTATTGCTGATGCCAATAAGCACTTGCTGACATGAGCCTGGTATAGCTGTCCTCTGAGAGACTCAGCCTAACACTGGACTGAGCATGGGGGCCCCAAAGGAGAAGTTAGGGCAAGGACTGAAGGAGCTGAAGGGGTTTGCAACCTCATAAGAAGAGCAACAATATCAACCAAGCAGACATCCCAAAGCTCCCAGGCACTAAACCAAAGAGTACACATGGAGGAACCCAGGGCTCTAGCTGTATATGTAGCAGAGGATTTCCTTATATGGCATCAATGGGAGGGGAGCCCCTTGGTCCTGTGGATGCTTGATGACCCAATGTAGGATAATGCTAGGGCACTGAAATAGGAGTGGGTGGGTAGGGGAGCGCCCTCATAAAGGCAGTGGGAGGGGATGGAGGTTTGTGGAGGGGAAACTTCGAAGAGGGATAACATGTGAAATATAAGTAAATAAAATAACGAATAAAAAAAAACTAAGAAGTACAGCCTGGGAGGAAGAAGACAGAGATTTATGTTTCATCTTGTCACCCACGGACCTTCCCTAGGGCACAGAGCACAAGCAGGCCATACACACCACTTGGTGCCACTTCATGCTGCAGAGACAGAGGATGTCACCCAGGAAGCCTACCAACCATGGGGCCAGCCTTCAGTGGGAGCCACCACAATGTGTGAGCATGTGGTGGTCAGGGAGAGAAAGAAGTGGAGCAACTTGAGCATTTTAAAGAGAGATGAAACCATAGACTCATGCATGGGTGGGTGGGAGTAGACTGTTGTGAGCAACCGTCCCTATCACCTGAAATAATGGTGACATCCCAACCCAAGCTGCCTCTGAAGCCATTTCTGAGTCTCTGGTGTTAGGGGTTGGCACATATTTCCACTAGAGAACATAAGGACAGACCCCAAGGACCACATGCATGTTCAGGGGATGTACAAAACTAGTCACACCCTGGGGCTGCTTGTATTCTGGTGCTAACTGGGTAACTCCAAAACGGTTTGCACTAGAGGGTCTGCACATAGCTTCTGGGAATCTACCCCTAGTTGATTCTGATTGGTAAATAAAGACACCAGCAGCCAATAGCTGGAGAGAAAAGACAGAATCACAAAGAGCTTAAGCCCTACAATGGCTTCGGTAGGCAAACCATATTCCCCTGTGCTTCAGAGTTACTGCATTCTATATCTTAGAGAGTTTGAGGTGTTTTTCTACATGATCTCTTCAGTTTGGTGTTGATTGTGCAAGTGGCAAGTAGGGAAGGTGATTGTGCAAGTGGCAAGTAGGGAAAACATGAGGTGATACAGTCAGACTTCTGTGGTATCACAAAAAAGCTTGGACTTTAGAGCTTCCCAAAAGCATCCCCTTTGTTTTATGAGTAAAGAAACTATCAGAGATGGGATGTCCACATAGCACATCACATGAATAATAAATTTGATGTCCAACAACCATCTAAAATTCAGCCTGCATTTTTCCTCTCAAATCTGTGTTTTTCAACTACAATATGTAAAATAATACTTGCCCAATGAGTACCCCTGAAAGGACTTTTTGATCAAATAACTCTAGGAAGTTCTACATAACTTCTGCTTGCAGTCTTGCAAAGCATATAATATACACAGTGCTTAGAGAAATTGTGAAGAAATTCTGTTTAACTATTATTTCCCAAAGTAATTTAACCAAGAAAAAAAATTTTTTTTCTACAGAACACCTGTTCAAACTACACAGCACATTTGTGTTCCCCAAAGCAATTTACAAAATGGTCTCCTGATGGAAAGTTATCTCTGATGTTCTCTGAGTATTTTAAAACTCTGTGCAGCCACTACATTCCTAAGGAAACAAAGAGAACCCTGTTGCACACACTGTGTGATTACATTTGAAGTAGGCATGCCTAGAGGCACACATCAAAAATATGTCACTCACTGTCATTTTGAGCCTTCAACTATTAATTAAATTTTTCATCTTTTACAGATAGATTAGAGAGAACTTCCATCTCCAGCTATGAGAGGACATCCTTCCTCAGACCACCTCTTCTGCTAAGCTGGTTATCAGTGTCTAATACAAGAGAAACAGCTGCTTAGGGCAGATGCCACTGAGAAAGATATCAACAATCACTCCAGGCAAGCAAGTGTTGCCAGGCTAAGACCTCAGTGAGAGAAGATAGGTATTTCTGTGAACCTCCCCTGTTTGCCAGTCTGTACATACATAAGCCTGAGAAGAACATACATTCTCAGCGATTTGGTAGTTTCTCGTGGCTATGAGGAAAATTCTGTAGTTTTAGGTGTCTGAAACTCATCATATCTTGGTGCAAAAGAAACAGCAGCTAAGTTAGCCTCAATTTTCTGTCTAAAATGTCTTTCTAATTGGGAATTTCCTGGTTTCTAGGTTGTACCATATACAAATCAGAAGAAAAATGCTATTCAGAACACTTTGAATGCTACCACTGTTGGGGATCTAAAGCAAACATTAGAACACACTGGGGAATATACAGAAATACACAGAAAGCATGAATGAGACTGTATAGGCTGATCTGGGGGAAAGTCTGGGGGAAAAAATGCATGATCAAAGTTAAAATCCAGCTTTAAATGACCACCATTTCCAGTTAGATCAGATCACCCCTTTCCCTCAACTGGTAGAACTATTCCTAATTGTAAAGGGGGAAAAAGGGTCAAACAAAGTCACATGCACATATTCTGACCAGAAGAAAGAACTAGATGAATAAAAACCAAGAGGAATACTAGTCAGTAAAAACAGGCCAATAAAGGCTATAAGGGAATTTTAAAAATTACCTTTGTTTTTAAGAAGAGAGAGAGAGAGAGAGAGAGAGAGAGAGAGAGAGAGAGAGAGATGACAGGGTGGAAATTTCACCAGAGAACTGGACCCCATATAAATGTATGGAATAATGATTTTAGAATTTAAAAATGCAATAACTAAAAGTGTGACAATAATGATACAACAGCCTGGCAACCATAAAAAATATGAGAAATGGAAGATGTCAACAGATGACACACAACTGAAGGACATCAAGGGAAGACAGCGGAGAAAAGAAACAAGGAATGTGATGCAGGTCTAGCAGTATGATTGCCTCCCCAAAGGAGATGATAAAGCAGAGGCCGTTTTTAATCTTTACAAGTTCAAGTTTGCAAGATGGCTCAGTCGGTAAAGGAGCTTGCGTTACAAGCCTGGAGGCCTGAGTGGGATGTAGGTGGAAAGAGAGCACCAAGTCCACAATATTTTCTCTGAAACCCACACCTGCAGTGTGGCATCTACACATCCATAACAATGACAATAATAATGATGATACTCTACAGTGCCGAGGATAATTAAAAATATGTAACCATATCATAGAAAGCTATGAAAATCAGACACAAAGAAAATCAAACAATCCACTCAACAACGGGGTACAGAACTAAACAGAGAATTCACAACAGAGACATCTCCTGAACCCACACACCTAACTGGACCAGAGATCTCTGTGTAAGGCCTCAGGAACAGAGACCCACAGAAGTTCCAAGTCCTGACAGTATTACTTATGCTATGGTGTGCATGGCTGCCCTCTGAGAGGCCCAACAAGTATCTGAAAGGCTCAGATACAGATACTTGCACTCAACCAATTGACAGAAGCCGGGCACCCCTGTGGTTGAATTAGGCAAAGGCTGGAAGAAGCTGAGGAGGAGGGAAACCCCATAGGAAGAGCAGCAGTCCCAACTAACCTGGACCCTGAGATCTCTCAGACACTGTCACACGCCTAACGTCTCGCCAGCAAGAACGACGTGTGGCAACAGGATTCTTCTGCGAACAACCTTTATTGTACAGTACTCTTGAGCAGGGGACCCCGAGGAAGAAAAGTGCACTGCTTATATATGCCCAGGAGACTCATGTCGCTACCTGATTGGTACGCCCTCCAGTATCTCATTAGCATGCCCCGAGATCGGGCTGTGACATGCGTGGTACATGCGCACTATGTCCCTCGGGCTGGACAACAGCTCTGTTTGCTGACTCATCGACAGGAAGCCAGCGCCATCTTTGGGTGCGGCACAAATGGCTACCAACAAGACACAGAACTACTAACCAGGCAGGATACACTAGTGGATATGAGGCCCTCAACACATACACAGCAGAGGACTGCCTGGTCTGACCTCAGTGAAAGAAGATGCACCTAACCCTCAAGAAACTTGAGGCCGCAGGCAGTGGGAAGGTCTGGTGGGGTAGGGATGAAGGAGACATCCTCCTGGAGACAGAGGAGGAGGATGGAATGAGGAACTGTAGGAGGACAGACTTGGAGAGGGATAATGACTAGACTGAATAAAATAGATTAAATAATAATGACAACAACAACAATAATGATGATGATGATGATGATGATGATGAACTGGATAAAGTGGGAGGGAGACAGGTACTTAATGCCTTAGTTCTGAATTCTGACAGTTAAACACCCATTCAACCAAGAAATCCACAGCCTCCTTGAGAGACTAGATGAAAATACGTGCCAGTATCTTATAAAAATACTTAATATGACAAAACAGCTGATCTTCCTGTGTGATTCTAACTCAATTCACATAGCGTGGTAATTTTTATGTTCATGTGTTTTCCTTCAGATGGCTTGCTTTTATTCTTATTTATAACTGAAAAAAATCATTGTATTTATGTTCTGTGTGCATTATACTGTTGAGTGACACCTGGGTTGAATCCATAACTGAGTTATTATGAGCAGCCCTGCAGTAAAGGTCAATGTGCGGACTCTCAGTGATAAACTGACTTGAGAATCCTTTACATAAATTCTCAGGAATGGCATAGCCAAGCCTTACAGCACATGTAGTTTTAGTCCTTATGCGTGGTGCTCACAATGGCTGAAATAGTTTATATTCCCACCAGCCATGCCTATGAGCCCTTTTCTGCATTCTCACTAGCATTTGTTATCATTTGTTTTATAACGATTGTCTGTCTAATTAACATAAGATGGAACCTTAGTATAGGTCTCTAAGTCCACTTACAATATGTAATACTGAATTACAAAGTTGCCTGGTTATTGCATCTCAGTAACAAAGCCAACTTCATCATGGAGAATGTATTCTTGAATTCAGTTTTCAAAATCTTATTGAAAATTATTATATCTATGTGTATGAGTACAATTTTTCCCCTTTATTGTGCCTTTATCTGGTTCAGACTAATACTGGCTCCATAAAAGGCTTAGTAGCATTATATCCAATTCGCGTTTATGAAGGAGTTTGATGAACAATCTGTATTAGTTATTCCTGAAAGGTCTAACACCTTTCAAGCACTGACTCCACCTTGGCCTGCTAGATTCATATTTTTTTCAAATATACATTTTCATTACTGCCTCAATTCTATTGCTTGTTATATATTTTTAAAGTTGTTTAAATACCTAGTTAAACTTCAGTAGCTCATACATCTAAAAATGAATTAACTTCTTTCATATTTTACAACTTATTAGAATACGGGTTTTGAAAAAATGCCTCAAAGACCTTCTGAATTGCATCAATATCTTGTAATGTGTCTTTTTTTAGTCTTGAGTTTTATTAAGTTTCATCTTCTTCCTCCTTTTTCTTTTGATTAGTTTGGCTAGGGGCTTTCCTTTTTTTTTTTTTTTTTTTTTTTTTTTTTCTTTTTCTTTTTAATTTAATTTTTTTCTTCTTTTTCTTTTTTTTTTTCCAATTTTATTGGATATTCTCTATATTTACATTTCAAATGTTATACCCTACTCCCACTCCCCTCCCTCCTCCTCCTCAACTTGCTTCCATGAAGGTGCTCCCTCTCCCAGTCACCCTCTCCACCTCAGAGCCTTGGCTGGTTGATGATGTTGTTCTTCCCATGAGGTTGCAAACCTTTCAGCTCTTTCAGTCCTTTCTCTAGCTCTTTCATTAGGGTCCCCATGTTCAGTCTGAGGTTTAGCTGCAAACATCCTCATCTGTATCTGTATGACTCTGAGAGGGCCTCTGAGGAGACATCCATGTGTGGTTCCTTCCAGTAAACACTTCTTGGCATCAGCAATAGTGCTTGGGTTTAAGCAGCTGCATATGGGGTGGTTCTCCAGGTGAGGTAGTCTCTGTAGATCTTTTCTTCAATCCCTGCTCCTCTATTTGACCTTGTATTTCCTTCCCTGTTTGTTAACATTTAAAAGAAACTATTTTTTATTAATTAAATTTATTCCTTAACAACTTAATATATATATGTAATACATTCTGATTACTGTTTTTCTCATGACCCATATCCTTTATCAACAGTTCCTCCCTTGGGTTCTTTTCTCAGATTCAAGAATCAACAGTTTGTTTGTTCAATTCTATGTAATTTCTTGTTGGTTTTTCTCAACTTTATTTATTGCTACACTAGTCTTTATTAGTTTTTTATTTACTGTGTATGGTTTTGTTTTGCTTATTTTGTGTGTGTGTGTGTGTGTGTGTGTGTGTGTGTATGTGTGTGTAAGGCCCTGAAGTACATCATTATTTATTTAAAAACTACTTTTTATCTTTAATTAATATTTTTTTATTTACATTCAAAATGTTGCCCCTCCAGCCAGGTCCCCCATCACCGAGTTATCCCCCACCCCCATCCCCTCACCCTGGGGCATCGAGTCTCTACAGCATTGGGTGCATCCTCTCCCACTGAGGCCAGACATGAGTCAGCCCAATGCTACAAATATGCCTGAGGCCTTGGACCCAATCATATAAGCTCTTTGGTTGATGGTTCAGTCTCTGGGAGCTCCCAGGGGTCTGGGTTCGTTGACATTGTTTTTCTTTTGATGGGCTTTCAATTCCCTCTAGCTCCTTCAGTCCTTCCCCTAACTATTCCATGGGGTGCCAATCTCTGTTCAATTCTTGGCTGTAAGTATCTCCATCTGTCTCAATCAGCTGCTGGTAGAGCCTCTCAGAGGCTCCTGTCTACAAGCACAACATAGCATCTGTAATAGTGTCATGGATTGGTACCTGCCTGTGGGCTGGATCCCAGTGGCCACTGGTCGGCCAGTCCTTCAGTCTCTCCTCCATTTTTGTCCAGCATTTCTTCTTTACAGGAGCGATTTTGGGTCAAACGTTTTATGGATGGGTTGATGTTCCCATCCTTCCACTAGGGGTCCTGTCTGACTACTGGACATGGTCGCTTTAAGTTCTGTATCCCCACTGTTGGGTATTTCTGCTGAAGTCACTCACCCATTGAGTCCTGGGAGTCTCATCCATTCCAGGTCTCTGGGACTTTCTAGAGGTCCCCCACCACAACCCCTGGCAGCTGCATATTTCCATTCATTCTGCTGGTCCTCTGGGCCTCTCTTCTGTCTTCCCCCATACCTGATCTCCTACCGCCTTCCCCCTGCCTGCTTCCCTCTCCCACCAAGACCCCTCCCTTCATCTGCCTCCCATGATTACTCTGTTCTCCCTTCTAAGTGGAATTGAAGCATCCTTACTTGGGCCTTTTTTCTTCTTTAACTTCTTAGGTTCTGTGGGGCTATTTTGTATTTTTTGGCTAGAATCCACTTATAAGTGAGAACATAACATGCACGTCCTTTTAGGTCCGGGTTACCTCATTCAAGATGATATTTTCTAGTTCTATACATTTGTCTGCAAAATTCAGGACTTTTTAAATCTAAATGGTATTCATTGTGTAAATAAACATTTTCTGTATCCATTCTTTGGTTGAGGGACATCTAGATTGCTTCCAATTTCTGGCTATGATGACTAAGGCTATGAACATAGCAGAGGATGTGTCCTTATGATATGGTGGACCAACCTCTTAGTATATGCCCAGGAGCTGTATAGCTGTGTCTTTTGTTACAACTACTTCCAATTTTCTGAGAAACTACCAGATTGATATCCAAAGTAGTTGTACAAGTTTGGAATCCCACGAGCAAAGGAAGTGTTCCCCTTTCTCCACACCTTCACCAGCATCTGCTGTCACTTGAGGTCTTTATCTTAGTCACTCTGGTTGGTATACGGTGGAATCTCAGGGTCATTTTGATTTACATTTCCCCATGCCTAAAAATGCTGAACATTTCTTTGAGTGCTTCTTAGCCATATGAAATTTCTTTGTTGAGAATTCTTTTATTAGCTCTGTACCCTGTTTTAAAATTGAGTTGTTTGGGTTTTTTTTTTTTTTTTCTTTTTTCTTAGAGGCTAACTTCTTGAGTTCTTTATGTATTTTGGATATTAGCTGTCTGTCAGATACAGGGTTAGTAAAGATCTTTTCTCAATCTGCAGACTGCTGTTTTGTTCTATTGACAGTGTCTTACAGAAGCTTTTCAGTTTCAAGAGATCCCTTTTATCAATTGTTGATCTTAGAGCATGAGCCACTGGTGTTCTGTTCTGGAAATTTTCTCCTGTGCCAATGAGTTCAAGGCTATATCCCACTTTCTCTTTTATTAGATTCACCATATCTAGTTGGTGTTGAGGTCCTTGGTTTACTTGGAATTGAGCTTTGTACAAGGTGACAAATATGGATCCATTTGCATTGTTCTACAGACAGACTGCCAGCACCATTTGCTCAAGATGCTTTCTTTTCTCAATTGTGGTTTTGGTTCTTTGTCAAAAATCAAATGTGAGCTTATTTTTGGGTCTTCAATACTATTCAATTGATCAATCTGTTTGTCTCTGTACCAATACCATGAAACTTTTATCACTATTGCTTTATAGTACAGCTTGAGGTCAAGGATGGTGATTCCCCCAGAAGTTCTATTGTTGTTCAGAATTATTTTAGCTTTGCTGGCTTTTTGTTTTGTTTTGTTTTGTTTTGTTTTCTCATATGAAGATGAAAATTCTTTCAATGTCTGTAAAAAATTGTGATGGAATTCTGATGGGAATTGAATTGGATCTATAGATTGCTTTTGGTAAGATGGCCATTTTTATCATGTTAATCCTATTGATCCATGAGCATGGAAGACATTTCCACCTTCTGAGATCTTCTTAAATTTTTTTTCTTCAAGGACTTGCAGTTCTTGTCATACAGATCCTGCACTTACTTGGTTAGAGTTACACCAAGATACTTTATATCATTTGTGGCTATTGTAAAGGGTGTTGTTTCCCTAATTTCTTCCTCAGCCAATTTATCTTTTGTACAAAGGAGGGCTACTTATTTGTCTTAGTTAATTTTATATCCAGCCACTTTGCTGAAGTTGTTTATCAGCTGTAGAAGTTCTCTGGAAGAATTTTGGGGTTTGCTTATATATACTATCATATTATCTGCAAATAGAAATATGTTGACTTCTTTCTTTCCAATATGCATCTCCTTGATCTCCTTTAGTTGTCTGTTTCTATAGCTAAAACTTCAAGTACTAAAGCAAATAGTGGGAGAGTGGACAGCCCTGTGTTTTGTCCCTGGTTTTAATGAGATTGCTTGACGTTTTTCCCCATTTAATTTGATACTGGTTATCGGTTTGATGGATATTGCTTTTATTATGTTTAGGTCTATGCCTTGAATTTCTGATCTTGCCAAGACTTTTAAGATGAAGTTGTATTAAATTTTTGTTGGAGGTTTCTTAAGCATCTAATGAGATAATTGTATGATTTTTTTTCTTTGAGTTTCTTTATATAATGAATTATATTGATGGATTTTTGTATCCAGTCTGTTAGTCTATGTCTTTTTATTGGAGAATTGAGTCCATTGATGTTGAGGGATATTAAGGAATAGTGAATTTTGTTTCCTGTTATTTTCGTTGTTAGAGGTAGAATTATGTTTGTGTGATTATCTTCTTTTGGTTTTGTTGCAAGAAGATTACTTTCTTATTTTTCCTAGGGTATAGTTTCCCTCCTTGTGTTGAAGTTTTCCATCTGTTTTCCTCTGTAGGGGTGGATTTGTGGACAGATAACAGGTAAATTTGTTTTTCTCATGGAATATCTTGTTTTCTCCCTCTATGGTAATTGAGAGTTCTGCTGGATGTAGTAGCCTGGGCTGGCATTTGTATTCTCTTAGGGTCTGTATGACATAGAAAGGATCTTCTAGCTTTCATAGTTCAAAGTTTTCTCTGTAGAGGTCTGGTGAATTCTGATAAGTCTGCCTATACTCAACAAAACTGGAAAATCTAGATGAAGTAAATGATTTTCTCATATATATATATATATATATATATATATATATATATATATATATCTTTTTTATTTAATTTATTTTTTCATTTCAGATTATATTTCTCTGACTGTTTCACATCCCATAACCCTTCCTCACTCCCCTGTCTCCTCAAGAATGTCCCCACCACCACCCCCAACCCCACCAGAGCTCTAAATTCCCTGGAGCCTCCAGTCTCTTGAGGGTTAACTTCATTTCTCTGACTGAACCCAGGGCCTCGTACAGCTGGTGTATATTGCCTAGTGGGTGATCCAGTGTCTGGAAGATCTGAGAAGTCCAGGTTAATTGAGACTACAGGGTCTTTCTACTCCTCCACCTCTTTTAGCTTTTCCCTAATTCAACCACAGGGGTCAGTGGATTCTCTCCATTGGTTGGGTACAAATATCTACCTCTGACTCTTTCAGCTGCTTGTCGGGACTTTCAGATGGCCGTCATATTAGGTCCCTTTGTGTGCGGTGCTCTACAGCCTCAGTAATAGTATTAGAATTTGGGGCCTCCCCTTGAGCTGAATCCCAATTTGGGCCTATTGCTGGACCTTCTTTTCCTCAGGCTCTTCTCCATTTTCATCTCTGAAGTTCTTTCAGACATGAACAATAATGGGTCAAAGTTTAAGTATAGGATGGAAAAACCATCCCTCACTCTATGCATTGTCTTTCTGCTAGAGGTGGGCTCTACAAGTTCCCTCTCCCCACTGTAGGGCATTTCATCTAAGGCCCCTCCCTCTGAGTCCTGAGAGTCTCTCACTTCTCAGGTCTCCAGTACCTTCTGGAGGGTTCTCCCAACCTCCTACATTCCAAGGTTGCCTGTTTTCATTCTTTCTGCTGGCCCTCAGGACTTCAATCCTTTTCCCCATCCAATACCAGATCATGTTTCCCTCCCACCACCACTATCCTCTTTCCATCCCAGGTCTCTCTCACTCCTTCCCCACTTGTGACTGCTTTCTTCTCCCTCCCAAGTGGAACAGAGGGGTCCTTACTTGGGCCCTTCAGCTTGTTGACCTTTTTGAGTTCTGGGTACTATATATGGGATATTCTGTACCTTCTTTGGCTAATATCTACATATTAGTGAGTAAATATCATGCATGTCGTTTTGGTTCTGAGTTACTGAACTCCAGATGATATTTTTAGTTCCATCCCAGTTGCCTGCAAAATTCATGATGTCCTCTTTCTTAATAGCAGAATAGTATTCCATTGTGCAAATAAACCACATTTTCTGTATCCATTCTTCTGTCCTGGGATACCTAGGTTGTTTCTAACTTCTGGCTATTACAAATAAGGCTGCTATAAACATAGTAAAACATGTGCCCCTGTAGAATGATGTGGCATCTTTTGGGTATATTCCTAAAAGTGGTATTTCTGGATCTTCAGGTAGATCTATTTCCAATTTTCTGAGGAACGTCCAGATTGATTTTTAGAGTGGTGTACCAGTTTGCAATCCCACCAGCAATGTAGGAGTATTCCTTCTTCTCCACATCCTCAACAACATGTGTTGTCACCTGAGGTATTGATCAGCCACTCTGACTGGTGTCACATGGAATTTCAGGGTTGTTTTGATTTGAATTTCTCTGATCATGAAGAACTTTGAACATTTCACTGGGTGCTTCTCGGATATTTGAGATTCTTTTGTTGTGAACTCTTAGTTTAGTTCTCTACCCCATTTTTTATTGTTGTTTGTTTTTTTGTTTTTGTTTTTGTTTTGGTGGCTGGGTTTCTGAGTTTCTTATATATTTTGACGATTAAACCTCTATCCGATGTGGGGTTAGTGAAGATTTGCTGATTTGTCTTATTGACTATGTCCTTTGCCTTACAGAAGCTTTCCAGTTTCATGAGGTACCATTTATCACTCTTGATCTTAGAGTGTGAGCCACTGACGTTTCTCCCTGTGCCAATGAGTTTAAGGTTCTTTCCCATTTTCTCTTCTAATAGATTGAGCATATCTGTTTTATATTGAGGTCCTTGATCCACTTAGACTTGACTTTGTTCAAGGTGACAAATATGGGTTTCTTTCTTTTTTTTTTTTTTTTTACATACAGACAGCAGTTAGACTAGCACCATCTATTGAAGATGCTTTCTTTTTTTCCATTGTATATTTTTGGCTTCTTTGTCAAAGATCAAGTGTGCATAAGTGTGTGGTTTTATTTCTGGGTCTTCAATTCTATTCTGTTGAACAATGTGTCTATCTCTGTACCAATACCAGTTTTTATCACTATTGCTCTATAGGAGAGCCTAAGGCCAGGGATGGTGATTTCCCCAGTCATTCTTTTATTGTTAAGAATTGTTTTCACTATTCTGGGATTTTTGCCTTTCCAGATAAATTTGGGAATTACTTTTTCCATGTCTTTGAAGAATAGTGTTATAATTTTGATGAGGATTGTATTGAATCTGTAGATTGCCTTTGATGGGATGACCAATTTTACTATGTTAATTCTGCCAATCTGTGAACATGGAAGGTGTCTCTATTTTCTGAGATCTTCAATTTTTTTCTTGAGAGACTTGAAGTTATTGTCATACAGATCTTTCACTCGCTTGGTCAGAGTTACCCCCAAGAACTGTTATATTATTTCTGGCTATTATGAAGGGATTTACTTCCCTAATTTATTTCTCAGCCTGTTTATTATTTATATAAAGGGAGGCTACTGAATTATTTGAGTTAATTTTATATCCAGCCACTTTGCTGATGTTGTTTATCAGCTGGAGAAGTTCTCTGGTATAATTTTTGGGATCTCTTATATATATTATCATGTCATCTGCAAATAGTGATGCCTTTATTTATTCTTTGCCAATTTGTATTCTCGTGACCTTTTCTGGTTGTCTTATTGTTCTAGTAAGCACTTCAAGAACTATATTGAACAGATATGGGGAAAGTGGGCATCTTTGTATTGTCTATGATTTTAGTGAGATTGCTTTGAGTAGCTCTCCATTTAGTTTGACATTGGTTGTTGGTTTGAAGTAAATTGATTTTTTAAATATTTAGGTATGAGCCTTGTAATCCTGATCTCTCCAATACTTTTAACATGAAGAGGTGTTGTATTTTTTCAAATTCTTTTTCTTCATATAAAGAGATGATCATGTGATTTTTTTCTTTGAGTTTCTTTATATAGTGGATTAAGTTAATGGATTTTTGTATATGAACCACCCTTGCATACTGGAAATGAAACCTACTTGATCTTGGTGAATGATTATTTTGATGTGTTCTTGGTTTCTTGATGTGATTTGGTTTGCAAGAATTTTATTAAGCATTTGCATCAATACTCTTAAGCAAGATTGGTCTTCAGTTCTTTGGGGGAGGGGTGGGTCCTTGTGTAGTTTAGATATCAGAGTAATTGTGGCTTCATACAATGAATTAGGTAATGTTTCTTCTGCTTCTATTTTATAGAATAGTTTGAGGAATATTGGTATCAGGTATTCTTTGAAGGTCTGGTAGAATTCTGTACTAAATCTGACTGGTCCTGGGCTATTTTTGGTTAGGAGGTTTTTAATGACTTCGTTTTTCTTATCTGATATAGGCCTATTTAGATAGTTTACCTGCCCTTGATTGAACTTTGATATGTGGTATCTGTCTAAAAAACCATCCATTTCATCTAGCTTTTCTAGTTTTATCGAGTATAAGCTTTTGTAGTAGGATATGATGGTTTTTTTTTAATTTCCTCAGTTTCTGTTTTTATGTCTCCCTTTTCATTTCAGATTTTGTTAATTTGAATATTGCCTGTGGGCCCTATGGGTAGTTTGGCTAGGGGTTTATCTATCTTGTTGATTCTCTCAAAGAACACTCTTTTGAATTTATTGAATTTTTTTTGGATTGTTCTCTTTGTTTCTATTTGGTTGATTTCTGTCATGATTTTGACTGTTTCCTAAGTTCTACTGCTCTTGTGTGCATTTGCTTCCTTTTGTTCCAGAGCTCTCAGTCAGGTGTGCTGTTAAGGTGTAGTATAAGACCTCTCCTAGTTTCTTTACTAGGCCACTTAGTGCTATGAATTTTCTTCTTAGCAGTGCTTTCACTGTATCCCATATGTTTAGATATGTGCTAATATTTTCATTAAATTCCAGAAATTTAATTTCTTTCTTTATTTCTTCCCTGACCTAGTTATCATTGAGTAGAGAATGGTTCACTATCCATATGTATGTGGGCTTTCTTTTGTTTTTGCTATTATTGAAGACCAGCCCAAAGTGGTCTGATAGGATGCATGGGATTACTTCAATCTTTTTGTATCAGTTGAGAATTGTTTTGTGACCAATAATGTGGTTAATTTTAGAGACGGTACCATGAGGTACTGAGAAGATGGTGTACTCTTTTGTTTTAGGGTAAAATGTGTTGAATACCAGTACTTCTCAAATAATTTCACAAAATTGAAGCAGAAGGAATACTACCTAATTTGATCTATGAAGCCACAATTACACTTACACCTAAACCACACAAAGATGCAACAAAGAAAGAGAACTTCAGACTTATTTTCCTTATGAATATTGATGCAAAAATACTCAATAAAATTCTTAAAAACTGAATCCAAGAAAACATTAAAATGATCATTCACCATGATCAAGTTGGCTTCATTCCAGGGATGCAGGGATGGTTCAATGTACAGAAATCCATCATATTTCACTATATAGACAAACTCAAAGGTGACATGATTAGCTCCTTAGATGCTGAAAAAAACCTTTGGCAAAATACAACACCCCTTCATGTTAAAAGTCTTGGAAAGATCAGGAATTCAAGTCACATACTTAAACATAATAAAAGCAAATACACCAGCCAATAGGCTGATGATGCCAAGACGTGCTCACAGACAGGAGTTTAGTAAGGCTGTCCTCTCAGAGGCACCACCAGCATCTGACTAAGACAGATGCAGACAGAGTCAACCATTGGACTGAACCCTGA
This sequence comes from Micromys minutus, assembly GCF_963924665.1. NCBI lineage: Eukaryota > Metazoa > Chordata > Mammalia > Rodentia > Muridae > Micromys > Micromys minutus. The sequence goes on from NC_137968.1 coordinate 999,524, forward strand.
ACCCCAGTGGAAAAATCAAGGGAAAAAGTAAAGGCGGTAAAGGGGAAATGCAACACCATAGGAAGAACAACAATATCAACTAACTGGACACCTCCCCCCACCCAGAAACTAAACCACCAACTAAAAGTATACACGAATAGGTCCATGGCTCCAGCTATATATATAGCAGAAAATGGCCTTATCTTATAGAGAAGAGGCTGTTGGTCCTGTGGAGGCTTGTTGTCCCAGTATAGGTGGGATGCTAGAGGGGTGAGGCAGGAATGGGTGAGTGGGTAAGGGAGCACCCTCTTAGAAGCAAAGGGGAGGGGAGATTGGGTAGAGGGCTTACGGAGGGGAAACTGGGAAGGGAAAACATTTGAAATGTAAATAAATAAAATCACTAATTAAAACAATAAAAACAAAACCATCCAGGCCCTGATGGATTCTCTAATTTTCCAAGTTTATATAAAAATAAAACTACTAACTACACATACTGTATTATTTATTGACTGCTGTGATAAAACATCATGACAAAAATCTACTTTGGAAGGAAAGTAGATCTTGTACTTTCAGATCACAGACTACCATCAAAGAAATTCAAAGGAGAACCTGGAGGCAAGAGATTAACACTGAATCAGAAACCATAGAAAAATGCTGTCCTTGGGTTGTCCCCCTGGCTTGCTCAGCTTATATAGCCCTGAACCATCTGCCCAAAGATCACACTTCTCAGTAGTCTAGGTCCTCCAACATCAATTATTAAATTAATGAAAAGTCTAACAAGCTTTAATATTGGCCAATCTGATACTGGTATTTTCTCAGTTGAGGTTCAGTATTTCTACATGATAATAGTTTGTGTCAAGCTGGGGGGAAAAAAAGAACTCTAACTAACACAATTGACACACAAACACATCGCTATTAAACTTTTCATTTTTGTTTGTCCTCATGATGTCATGTTAATATTGACATCACACTATAAAGCATATAATTACTCTAAAGTCCCCACAGTCTTTAAATTTTTAAGACATTAAGGGTCCTATGTTTCTTTAAAATAGTTGATATCTCTTTAAAACTTCAAAGTTTCTCTCTATAATACCAGAAGTTTCCTAACTATAGACTCCTGTATAATCCAAAGTAAGTAGCATACTTTCTTATCTCGTGAGGTAAGCCCAGTGTACAGTCACAATGAGAGCAAAGCAAAGCAAAACCCCGAAATTGTACATTTAAACCCTTCAGTCCAATGTTCTGTATCTTGGATTCACTCACAATCTTCATAGCAGGTTCCAACAGGCTTGGGCCACTCCATCTCCTGGACTCTGCCACTCGTAGCATAAGTAGGCTGTCTCACAGAGCCAACCTGGCTCTTCAAAGCTGCTGCTAACAACAGTTGTCTCATAAGCCTTGTATCTCCACTGTGTACGGATCACTCCTTGGCTATCTTTATAGACTCTGATCTTGACACATGGTGCCTAACCCTAACCCTAACCCTAACCCTCAATCCTGACTTTTCACTGTGACTTATAGTGCACTTTTACTAATGGCCTCTCACAGTGCCAAGCCTAAGCTACTGTCCACGACCCCCTTCATATCCTGCAGCTTTCATGCTGTCAAAAACCAGTACAACCTGGATGACTCTTACACACTGTCTAATTCAGCTGCCTATATTACTGACCCTGGGGAAACAGTTCCCAAAATACTTTCCCTCAGTGGTACTGGTCTCTTCTTAATCACAGCTGTACATTTGGACCCAGGTGACCAGTATCAAGTGTCTGGGCAGAGCAAAGGTTTCACTTCCATGGCCTCTTGTTAATAATATCAACTCTTCAGCCCTGGCTGACCAAAACCACAGATTCTTAATTCAAATTATCCAATGGCCCTGGTAGGAGTTTTTAAGGTATCTCTGAAGCTTTACAAACAAATCCTCCATCAATTACACTACTCTTGGCATTATTTTCCAACTTCCCACAGTAGCTCGCTAACATCTGAGCACTCAGTGACTTTTCCAGCCCAAAGTTGCAAACTCATTCCACAATCTTCCAAAAACACCACAGTCAAGCCTGCTCTTCCATCACCGTGACAAAGAACAACAGACATGCTTTTCCTCAGGAATAAGATAATAAAACAGTGTGTATGTCCCAGTGCATGATGAATCCCAAATAGCACTAATACCAAATGTGACACAGGACAATTAGAATCAAAATTGTTCTCGTGATAAAAAGACATTAGCAAATGAAGGCTAGCATAGGCAACTGTATCATATAATACAGTCTGGTTAGATTTATTTCAAGAACAGAAGTCCGTCTGCTTTAGCATTCCAAAGTAACCCTAGTAACCCTCCACATGAACAGAATAAAGGAGAGAGCAGAATGTCGTAAAGAGAAACTGGTAGAACATTTGATGAAAGTCAACCTCCATTCATTATCAAAACTCAGCCGTGCATAGAAGTGAATTTTCTCAGTGAGCGTATATCATGACCAAGTGTATTTATCTGACAAACATACAAACAAAATGCCCTGCAGCAACCATCACTAAATATTTTAGATTATTAAATTAGGTTGCAAAGCATCTTTCTCCTCTCTGTGACTTAGAGTTCACCAGTCTTTACCAACAGGCTACCTACCAGGCTACCCTCTCAGTGGGCAGGAGAGACTGAGTATGTGATTAGAGGAGGAAGGACTTCAGCCCTTTTTGCTTCCTATTTCCACTTACATTCTCTTCATCCTGCACTAACATTTTTCTCACAACAGCTGCTGATGTCTATGCTGCAACTGTTCTGTATCTATCTCTCTGACCACCTGAGAAATACTAGGACCAGTCCTTAGAGGTCTACATCTCAGCAACCAGAGGTCCTCAAGTTCTCCAGACACAAGCATTTGTCAGGCAGTAAGCTGTGCCTTGAGTAGCTAGCCTAGGTCCAAGGAGACCCTCCTCTGTGCTGTTAAGGTTCATGAATGAGGACTACTTCCATTTGTTTCCCAGAAGTTGGGGAAGTTGCTGCTTCCTTGGTCAGAACTTTTGGGTTACCTTGTACCTCCCCTTTTACTATTCTCTAAGATGCAGTTAACAATTACATTCTCTATCTTAGATAGCTTGCTTCTGTAAGATGACTAACATTGATGAGAAAGTTAATGGTAAGACTTTGAGAGTTCTATCCCTGGAAAGAGGAATATATGTGTGATAGCCCACAATACAAAACAGCTTTCTGGAAGCTTACCAGCCCAAAAGACTAGAAAAGGAAGCAAAAGGTAGAGGAAAAAATAAAGTGATTTACACAATCTAATTAACATAAAAATTGCAACAACAAAAATGTCAGCCCTGGTGGCACATGCCTTTAATCTCAATACTCAGGAAAGCATGGGTACACAGGTCAATGTCAGTTCAAAGCCAGCCTGCTCTGAACAGTTAGTTCCAGGATAGTCAGGGAAGTCTACGTAGTGAGGATGCTGTCTCCAAAACACATAAACAAACACTATTGAAAGGGGCTGGACAAATGACTCAGTGGCTAAAAGCACAGTACCCACATGGAGGCCCAGTACCATCACCACCAGGAAATCTGATACACTTCCCTGGCCTCTTTGGGCAGCAGGAATGCATGTGGTACACAGACTTACATCCAGGCAAAACACTCATACACATAAAATAGAAATAAATACATCTAAAAAAATTAACAAAATTACATTTTTAAATGTACCTAGAAATTATGAACATAAATATATATGTAAGTCTGTGAGATAAATAGGTCAACAAGAAAAAATAAACTCTATTCCCAGATGCCAGCAGCACATATTCAGAAAATAAATGTTTTAAAGATAATAATTTTAAAAATCATCTGATACACAAATTTAGCTACACACACACACACACTAAGAATGAGTGAACAAATGTTTAAAATATGTAATCTTACTTACTAGCCAAAAGTACCACTTTACACTGCTGTGAGTTGAATAAAAAACAAACAAACTTCTATTGTGCCATACCAATAAAATTTAGAATGTATTTCCTACAAACATTATTCAGACATATTTAAGTATTAGAATAACAAGTGTTTAGGAATTCATAGCTTCTGGTAAATGAGCAATTAGCTGGTCTTGTGATAGGTGCCCTTTCCACTCGTTAGTTATATAACCCAAAACAATCCTGTAAGAACCTCATTCACACCAATAAGAAAACAAAAAAATCCACTCTCCACATTGATATAAGACAGTAGCACTCATATCCTGAGAAGTTGGAGACCTACAAAACATTTGGAGTTAACAATTAACAATTTTCTGCTTTCTTCTAGACCTAGCTAAAATATTGAAGATGAGTCCTTCCTGGATGATTTTTCACATGACCTAATATGAACTGGCTCCTGGTATTTGTAACCAAATAGAAACTGACTGAGGCGCGTGATAACAGTGCTTAACCAGGAGTCTGAAAAAAAGATGAATCTCGTCTTCTCTTGGTTATCCTTCTGCTACAGAATGATTCCTGAAATATTAAAAACTAATTTTCATATAGATAGATATGGAAGTGTGTGCCAAAGTTTCATGCAACTCATTAAAGAGGGAGCCAGCGGAATGATAAAGCCAGATCAAAGAGAATATGAGAAAATAGGACTTATGTATGGGAAGAAAGGAATCATGAAGTAAGATTACAAATTCAGACACAAAACCAGTTCATACCCAAGAAAGTGTAAAACCATAGTATTCAGAGATGTCTCCATACCTGAACAGAAATCAAAATCATCACCATCTTATTATTTTTGTAAATATGAGCCCAAATTAACAGCACAAAACTACACTGCATTTCTCTAATAGTCTCTAAGAGTTAGAGGACTCTTATGCAAACAGCTCTAGATCAGTGCTTGTAAACCTGTTGGAAGATACTGATTCCCAAACCTTTCCCTCTGAAATTCTACTTCATCTGGTCTTGAGCTAAGTTCCCAGGTGCCGATGTTAGCAAGTCAGACATTCAGAAACACAACCTTAGATGACATTGAAAGGCCATGTAATAACCCTTAAACTCCACTTTCAAGTTTTGAATAATTTCTCTTTAATCTATACTCAGGTTCTCTAATGGAGAGCTAAGTTTTCACTAGAAGAAATAAAGTTAACTAGAACTTCATTCTTGACTAAAATGTGAATTTTAAATAATAGTTAAGAACAAAGCTAGGTCACATGAAGGACTCATCTCCTGTGCTAAACAGATCTTAACAGCACTGACCCAAATCAAAGCCTTGGATCTTAGGAACAAACTCGGGTTTTGAAAGGAAAGAACAGAAAAGAGAACCCTAGTCTCCCCATTCACTATGGTTGTGGCTTTAAGTTAACAAATACTTTTCTTCTGATATTATCTAATCAACCTTTATCCTGATTCAGTATTTTTTTATTTCCTATCTGGCTTTCACTGGCATGACCTAAAGTTAGACCTGAAGGGGTACCAGCCTCTTTGGTGTGTCCTTGACTTTTCCATAGTTCTGAACTTTACATAGCATCAGAAAGATTTAAAGCCATTCATAAAATCAAAATAAAGATAGAAAACAAGTCTGTCTCTCAAAATTGCAAATTATGTGGCACAAGCTTGATAAATGTCATGCAGAAGTTTATCAGTGTTCTACTTTCTGTTTCCAGTACCCTTGTGGAAGACTAAAAACCGTAAGCGAGGAAGGCCATCGTGTTTTTACTGTGGGCTACTCTGTGGACTGGGAAACGGAAAGAAGGAATAGAGTGGAAGCAGTAAAAGGAGAGGGAAACCCTTCACTACCCTGTAGATTTATGTTAAGTCAATACACGATTGGACAGTGAAGAGGTAGGTGGGGAAAAAGTAGGGAAATGGAAGAACAACATGGACTGAGAAGGAAGCAAGATGGAGCCAGAGAAAGCATACCTGGATCCTGGTGGCCGTAATTGGCAATAGGTAGATAGGAATATTTTAAGGGATTCTATAGGTCTTTATCTCATATGGAAAGCAAAAATCAACCAGGTAGAAAAAAAAAAGATCTATACAAAGAATCAACAAAATCAAAAACTGGTTCTTTGAGAAAATCAACAAGATAGATAAACCTTTAGCCAGACTAGCCAGAGGGCACAGAGAGAGTATCCAAATTAACAAACTCAGAAATGAAAAAAAAAAAAAAGAGCATAACAACAGAAACTGAGGGAATTCAAAAAATTATCAGATCTACTACAAAAGCCTATACTCAACCAAATTGGAAAATACAGATGAAATTGACAATTTTCTAGACAAAAACCAAATAACAAAGTTGGGTTCCAATAGAGGAGTTAAGAAAAGAATTGGAGAGCTGAAGGAGTCTGCAATCCCATAAGAACAAAAATACCAACTAACCAGAGTCCCTAGAGACTAAACAACTACCCAAAGTACACATGGACAGACCCATGGCTTTAGCTGCGTATGTATCAGAGGGTGGCCTTTTTGTGCATCAGTGGAACTAGAGGCCCTTGTTCCTGCCAAGGCTCGATGCTCCAGTACAGGAGAATGTCAGGGTCGGGAGGCAGGAGGGTGGGGGAACACCCTCATAGAAGCAGGAGTAGGGAGATGAGAAGGGGTTTATATAGGGGAAACCGGGAAAGGAGATAACATTTGAAATGTAAATAAAATATATCCAATAATAAGAAAACAAAAGATTCTTAACAGAATCTTGTGAAATTTGTTGTGAAGTAGCAACAGATATAATTTTATGGTTGAGGGTCACCATAACGTGAGGAACTGGGTTTAGAAAGGTTGTCCATTGTTCTAGACCCACCATCAGCTTTCCATTGTCCTCTATTTTATAGGATAGTAGCTCCCTTCAGAAATCCTTTGGCCCGATATCAATCCTTCTGGCTCCTTCCATGGCCTTCTGGGTTTGGGTCAATATAATTTTTAGTGTTGAAAGGGGTAGATGATTAATGCATGCTAATGATTTTCTGCCTTGCCTTCTATACTCCAATCATAAGGTCAGCATTAAAGTATTCAGTGCCTCACTTTTTTGTCTAAGGAATTCACTATCTATCTTATCTGAAACAGCACTTTGTCCTTAGCTCCAATATCCTTCTCTCCTTCCAGGACATTTAGTGTTCCTGTGTCGATGTTTCTTGGCCCCCAGCACTGCCCTCCATCCTGGAGTCAGAAACTACTGTAAACATTTTATTTAAAAAAAAAAAAAAAAAAGCCTATTCTCTGCCTTTGGCATGCCTTACAAATTCCTGTCAGTAACTATCAATTTAACAGGTGTTTCCTGTTGTAAAGACCATCAACCCCCAGATGAGGTCCCCATAAAAGTTATAAGGCTCCTATTGTCATATAATCTAAGTTTTTTTTTCAACAATGAATGATACTTGGATCTTAGAAAACAGGTACTGATATTTCCTGAACATTCCATGTCCTAGCTGGTTTGCAAAGCAAACCTGAATTCCCATCCCTCCCCAAGAATGGATATACTCGTGATATTTTCACGTATAACCAGAGCTAGCACTGAAGAATGAAAATCTTAAAAGCCTAGGCTTCCTCCATCATCATGTATTTCTGACCATCAGTTGCTATGTTTTAGGAGCTAAGAGTTATATTTCTGAAAAGTCACCTTCAATGTTCCCAGATGCATTTAGCTGAGCCCAGTAAATGAAGAGATTCTCTGAGTATAATGGAAGAATTAAAACAGGTACCAGCATGTGTTGCTATGACTGTTGGGCCATTCTGAGCTGAAATCCGTCTTTCTATGTTTTTATGGTTGTTCTTGACATCCAGTGAAGCTAGAAGAGTAGTAAAGCCCTCAGGGAAAACCTTCTACTCACAGCTTGAGAGCAGGGGTGGGCACAATTATTTAAGGCATAGCATAAGTTGGTAAGAGGCCAGAGACCATCCAGTTATTGCAAGACGATTGTCTGATCGGTAATTTAAAATTGGCAGTGTTTGTGGTCTCGTTAGCTACAAATCAAAATGGGCAGTTTCTAAATCACTTCCCTCCAGTAAACAAATTCAGTGCCACTAGAAAAAAAAAGTTTGATGAGAATGTTTGTAGAAGAGATGGCCCTAGGCATGAACATTTAATGAACAATAATCACATCACATTGAGCACTGGTTTGGGGGGGGGGGGAATTGTGTAGAAAAAATAAAATGGTTCTCAACTTTCCTAATGCTTCAGCCAGTTGGTACAGTTCCTCATGTTATGGTTACCCCAACCATAAAAGTATTTTTGTTGCTACTTCATAGCTGTAATTTTGCTACTATTATAAATTATAATATAAATATTTTTGAACATAGAGTTTTGCCAAAGAAGTTGAGACCCACAGGTTATGACCTGCTGATTTAGAGTAGGGTCTAAATAGAATCCACTAATGTCAGACCCTGCCTGCAGAGCAAAAGTAGGGTTTTTACCCATACCTATTGCATCTGTCTCAGTGAAATGATGACTCATTCTGCCTCCTCCTCTCTTCTTCTAAGTTCTCCCTGTGTGGTCCCCAAAGACATTTACTGAGCATGTACTGTATTCTTACCTTTGTGTTGGACTCAGATAAATAAGCCAGTCTGTGTTAGCCATATTAGAGGTAAACTAGATATAATCATCATCATTATCATCATCATTTTAAAACCAAAAACAGAAAACTGAACATCGAGAAAAAAAGTCGAGACCCAGACCAGTTGCATCAGGACGGGCAGCTTGCCCGCGCATAGGTCCCTGGGAGCTCAGAAGAGCTGCAGGAACACTTTCCATCCTAAGCAGAAGAGTGAGTCAACTTCTTCTGCCCACATTCTACCCTGGAGAGTCCACACAGAACTCTCTCAGTTCAAGCAGCAGAACTGCCCAGGGTGCACACTTCCGGCCCAAGGCCAGACCTAGCCCAGTTGCATTTGGACCTGTGACCTCCCTGCCCACAGATCTCGGGGCGTTCAAAAGAGCTGCACGAATACTTTCCATCCTAAGCTGAAGGGTGAGTTCAGCAGAGAGCTGAACACCCAGGAGTGCTCTCACTCCTAAACCCACAGACCCACAGCCTACAGAAGATACAAGCTCCAGTAAGGCAAAAAGATCAAATAGCATCACAGATAACAAGAAAGCAAGAGGAAAGCACAAGAACCTAAGCAACAGAAACCAAGACAACCTGGCAACAGCAGAACCCAGTTCTCCCACCACAGCAAAGAGTGGGTATCCCAACACAGCAGAAAAACAAGATTTGGACTTAAACCCATACCTCATGATGATGATGGAGGGCTTCAAGAAACACATGAATAATTGCCTTTAAGAAATACATTAGAACACGGGCACACAAGTAAAAGCCCTTTAAAAACAAGCACAAAAAAATCACTTAAAGAGCTACAGGAAAACACAACCAAACAGGTGAAGCAACTGAACAAAACTATCCAGGATCTGAATAATGAAAATAGAAAAAATTGAAGAATTCACAAAAAGACACAACCCTGGAGATAGAAAACCTGGGAAAGAGATCAGGAGTCATAGATGGAAGTATCACCAACAGAATCCAAGAGATAGACGAGAGAACCTCAGAGACAGAAGACAACATAGAAAACATTGACATAATAGTCAGAGAAATTGCAAAAAGCAAAAAGCTCCTAACCCAAAATATCCAGGAAATTGAGGACACAATAAGAAAACCAAACCTAAAGATAATAGGCATAGAGAAGAGAAAAAGATTCCCAACTAAAAGGTCCAGTAAATACCTTAAAAAAAATTATAGAAGAAAACATTCCTAACCTAAAGAAAGGAATGTCCATGAACATACAGGAAGAACTCCAAAGAAATTGGACCAGAAAATAAATAAATTAAATAAATAAAATAAATTCCTCATCTCACATAATAGTCAAAACACCAAATGTTCAAAACAAAGGAAGAATATTAAAAGCAGTTAGGAAAAGTCGAGTAACCTATTAAGGCAGACCAATCAGAATCACACCAGACTTCTCAACAGAGACCATGAAAGCTAGAAGATCCTGGACAGATGTCGCACAACCATAAGAGAACACAAATGCCCAAGCAGGTTACTATATCCAGCAAAACTCTCAATTACCATACATGGAGAAACCAAGATGTTCCAGGATAAAACCAAATATCTGTCTACAAATCCAGCCCTACAAAGGATAATAGATTAAAAAAAAAAACTCTAACACAAGGAGGGAAACTATACTCTAGGAAAAGCAAGAAAGCAATAATCTTGCAACAAATCCAAAAGAAGATAATAACACAAACATAATGCTACCTCTGACAAAAAAAATGGGGGGGAAACAATCACTATTCCTTAATATCTCTTAATATCAATAAACTCAATTCCCCCAATAAAAAGACATACACTAACAGACTGGATATATAAACAGGACCCAGAATTTTGCTGCATACTGAAACTCATCTCAGCGACAAAGACAGACACTACCTCAGTGTAAAAGCTAGGAAAAATTTTTCCAAGCAAATGATCACAAGAAACAGGTTGGAGTGGCCATTCTAATATCAAATAAAATAGATTTCAAACAAAAGTTAACAAACAATATAAGGAAAGGCACTTTTTACTCATCAAAGGAAAGATTTATCAAGATGAACTCTCAATCCTGAACATCTACGATCCAAATGCAAGGCCACCCACATTCATAACAGAAACTATAAAGTTCAAAGCATATATTGCTCCACACACAATAATAGTGGGAGACTTCAACACCCAGCACTCATTAATAGACAGACCATGGAAGCAAAAACTAATCAGAGACACAGTGAAACTAACAGAAGTTATGAACCAAATGAATTTAAAAGACATCTATAGAACATTTCATCCTAAAACAAAAAATATAGCTTCTTCTCTGTGCCTCACGGTACCTTCTCCAAAATTGGCAGTATAATCAGTTACAAAACAGGCCTCAACTGATACAAGAAGACTGAAATAATCTTATGTATCCTATCAGATCACTTATCCATGGACTAAGACTGGTCTTCAATAACAACAAAACTGACAGAGAGCCCACATACACATGGAAGCAAAACACTGCTCTACTCAATGATAGCTTGGTCATGGAAGAAATAAAGAAATAAAGACTTTCAGAATTTAATGGAAATGAAGCCACAATATACCCAAACTTATGGGATGCAATGAAAGTTGGGCTAAGAGGAAAACCCATAGTTCTTAGTGCCTCTGAAAGAAACTGGAGAAAGCAAAGACTGACAGCTTGACAGCACAGCTAAAAGCTCTATAATAAAAACAACAACAAATACACCCAAGAAAAGGAGAGGACAAGAAATAATCAAGTTTGGAGCTGAAATCAACCAAGTATAAACAAAAAATATACAAAAAAATAAACAAAACCAGGAATTGTTTCTTTGAGAAAATCAACAATATGATAAACCCTTAGCCAGACTAATTAGAGGGCACAAAGACAGTATTAAAATTAATAAAATCAGAAATGAAAAGGGAAACATAACAACAGAAACTGGGGAAATTCAAAAAATTATCAGATCCTACTACGAAAGCCTGTACTCAATAAAACTGGAAAATCTGGAGGAAATCGACAAATTTCTAGACAGATACAAGGTATCAAAGTTAAATGAGAATCAGATAAACTATCTAAACCTAAACAGTCCCATAACCCCTAAAGAAATAGAAGCAGTCATCAAAATCTCCTAACCAAAAAAAGCCCAGGATCAAATGGGTTTAGTGCAGGATTTCATAAAACCTTCATAAAAGACCTAATAACAATACTTTCCAAACTATTCCACAAAACAGAAACAGAAGCAACATTACCCAATTCATTCTTCAAAGCCAAAATCACACTTATATCTAAACCATACGCAGACCCTACAAAGAAAGAGAACTTCACACCATTTCCCTTATAAATATCGATGCAAAAATACTTAATAAAATTCTTGCAAACAGAATTCAAGAACACACAAAATGATCATTCACCATGATCAAGTAGGCTTCATCCCAGGGATGCAGGGATGGTTCAATATATGAAAATCCATCAATGTAATCCATCATATAAACAAATTTAAAGAAAACAAAAACACATGATCATCTCATTAGATGCTGAAAAGGCATTTGATAAAATTCAACACCCCTTCATGTTAAAAGTCTTGGAAAGATCAGAAATTCAAGGCTCATATTTAAACATAGTAAAAGAAAAATATACAGCAAACAATAGCCAACATCAAACTAAATGGTGAGAAACTTGAAGCAATCCCACTAAAATCAGGGACTAGAAAAGGCTGCCCACTCTCCCCCTACCTATTCAATATAGTACTGGAAGTCCTGGCTGGAGCAATTAGACAACAAATCTTGATACACTGAATGCAGTTGCTTTGAGAAAATATTAGACATCAGAAAGTGCAGAAGAATTTGATACAGTGGAGGATGCAAAAAAAAAAAATGAGTGCTTATAGTATGCCTTCCTTCATTCCCTCAGGAAACCTTTCTACAGGCCAAAAGGATGGAGTGGCAGCTGTCCACCATAATTACCACCAAACCCTGTTATCTGCGTTCAATCCCCAGAATCTACAAAGTGGAAGGAAAAACTGACTTCTCCAAGTTGTTCCGTCACTTCCAGGCACATACCATGGTACACACACACACACACACACACACACACACACACACACACACACACACATGTGATGGTTTAAATAAGAAGTCCCCCCATAGGCATATATACTTGAGTCCTTGTTTTCTAGATGGTGGACTTGTTTGGGGAAAGACTAGGAGGTGTGCCCTTGTTGAAGAACTAGTGTCTCTGGAGCTTAACTTAGAGGTTTCAAAAGTGAACACCAGGCTGTCTCTTTTCCTTTGTTTCTATCTTTCTCTCTTTCTCTGTCTCTCTGACCTTCCCTGTATCTCTCTTCCTGTTTGTCTGTCTCTCTCTGTCTCTGTGTATCTCTGTGTGTCCATATTCCAGTCTACTTTCATTCCTTAGACGTTACTGGTTCTCTCCCTTCATCTCCCCCTCTATCTCTGTCTCTGTCTCTGTCTCTCTCTCTGCCTGCTGTCTGTGGATAATATATATGCTCTCAGCTATTTCTCCAGTACCATGCCTTCTGGCCATGATAGTCAAGGACTCACCCTCTAAAACTGTAATCAAGCCTCCAATGCAGTGTTTGTTATGAGTTGCTTTGGTAATGATGTTCTTCACAACAGTAAATAAATATAAAAAGAAATTTAAATAAATCTTTTTAATAAATCTCTGTTATTTATTCTGTGTGAATTTCCTGTAGTAGAAAACCCCACTCGTGTATGAAGCCACCTGCTTACAGTCTTTTCATAGTGAAGCTTGGGGAAAACTCATCTTAAATTGTGCTTGATGTGGCCTAGTCTATATGCAATTGCTACTGTAGAAAAGTAGTAACAACTTCATTCCATTTAAATATAAGTAATCCCAGACACTTTTACAGAAACCTAGAAATGTGTTTGATATTTAAGTAATTATAACCAGCCCAGAAGTTACTGTTTTGTAAGATATGAAAATGTAGTTCATTATAATTTTAAATGTTCCGCATGACTTTCCAATTTCTACATTTCCTCTTATTTTCCTTTTGGGATGTTCTTTTGGAAAACCAACTCTTCTGGGCTTTTATTGTATTTCCTTTTAGTGGGAACCCAGAAGTATTAGACTAAACAGGAAAGCACTCGATGTTTTAGTGTTGCAGGGGGTGGGCACAATGGATGTGCTCCCTACGACACATATTTTGGAAGTTATGTCTGTCTATGAATAGACGATGTTTCCTTATTCATCCTCTGCTGTAAATGGCAACTTTCCCCAGCTTCAGTAGAGAAGACACGGGGAAACAGCTAGAGCTGTGGTCGAAGAGCTGTATTGTGAGGTGGCAGCACACTTGCAGTTGTCTTCAAGGCGCTGGTTTTGTAGGTGTGCAAAGTATGGGAGTGAAGGGGCCATGGAGGCTGTACAAGGTTTCAGAAACCTGCTAAGACGAGGCAACATATGGCAGCATCAAATTTCTTGAGGAATCCATCATAAAGCTGTGGGTGTCTAATATACACTCATCAGTGAGTACACACCATGTCAGTTCCCTCAGTGATTTTTTCTACTTCCATCCATTTGCCTAAGAATTTCATGAAGTCATTGTTTATAATAACTGAGTAGTACTCCGTTGTATAAATGTACCACATTTTCTGTATCCATTCCTCTGTTGAAGGACATCTGGGTTCTGTCCAGTGCCTGGCTATTGTAAATAAGGCTGCTATGAACATAGTGGAGCATGTATCATTGTTATATGTTGGAGCATCTTTTGGGTATATGCCCAGGAGTCATATAGCTGGGTCCTCAGGTAGTACTATGTCCAGTTTTCTAAGGAACCACCAAACTGAATTCCAGAGTAGTTTACCAGTTTGCTATCCCACTAGCAATGGAGGAGTGTTCCTCTTCTTCCACATCCTCGCCAGCATCTGCTGTCATCTGAGTTTTTGATCTTAGCAATTTTGACTGGTGTGAGGTGGAATCTCAGGGTTGTTTTGATTTGCATTTCCCTGATGACTAAGAATGTTGACCTCCTTTCATTGTCTATTGCAATGCATAAAACTTCCAGTACTATATTGAATAGGTAGGGGGAGAGTGGGCAGCCTTGCCTAGTCCCTGATTTACATGGGATTGCTTCAAGTTTCTCACCATTTAGTTTGATGTTGGCTACTGGTTTGCTGTATGTTGCTTTTACTATGTTTATGTATGGGCCTTGGATTCCTGATCTCTCCAAGACTTCCACCATGAAGGGGTGTTGAATTATGTCAAATGATTTTTTAGCATCTAATGAGATGAACATGTAGATTTTTTTTCTTTGAGTTTGTTTATATAGTGGATTCTGTTAATGGATTTCTGTATTTTGAACCATCCCTGGGTCCCTGGGATAAAGCCTACTTGATTATGATAGATTATTGTTTGATGTGGTCTTGGATTTGGTTTTCGAGAATTTTATTGAATATTTTTACATCAATATTCATAAGGGAAATTGGTCTGAAGTTTTATTTCTTTGTTGGGTCTTTGTGTGGTTTAGGTATAAGGATAAATGTAGCCATAAAAAAATTGGGTCTTGTTCCTTCTATTATTATTTTGTGGAATAGTTTAGAAAGTACTGGTATTAGGTCTTCTTTGGAGGTGTAATAGAATTTTACATTAAACCCATCTTGTCCTGGAGTTTTTGTTGTTGTTGTTGTTGTTGAAGACCAGACTTGGTCCACAGTGATCTGGTAAGATAGAATGAATGGGATTATTTCAATCATCTTGTATCTGTTGAGGCCTGTTTTTTGACTGATTATATGGTCAATTTTGGATATGGTACCATGAGGTGCTAAGAAGGTATATTCTTTTGTTTTAGGATGAAATGTTCTATAAATAGCTGTTAAATCCATTTGTTTCATAACTTCTGTTAGTTTCACTGTGTCTCTGCTTGGGTTCTATTTCCATGATCTGTCCATTATGAGAGGTGGGTATTAGAATTTCCCATTATTATTGTGTGAGGTGCATTGTGTGCTTTCAGCTTTAGTAAGGTTTCTTTTATAAATGTAGGTGCCCTTGCTTTTAGAGCATAGAAATTCAGAATTGAGATTTCATCTTGGTGTATTTTTCTTTTCATGAATATGAAGTGGTTTTCCTCAGCATTTCTGATAACTTTTGAGTAAAAGTCAGTTTTATTTGATATTAGAATTGCTACTAGAGCTTGTATCTTGGGACCATTTGCTTGGGGAATTGTTTTCCAGCCTTTCACTCTGAGGTAATATTTGTCTGTGTCACTGAGGTATGTTTCCTGTATGCAGCAAAATGTTGGATCTTCCTGACAAATCCAGTCTGTTAGTCTATGTTTTTTTTACTGGAGGACTGAGTCTACTGACATTGAGAGATGTTAGGGACCAATAATTGTCTTTCCTATATTTTTCCCTGTGGATTATGTTTGTGTGGCTGTCTTCTTTTGGGTTAGCTAAAATAAGATCACTTTCTTGCTTTTTCTAGGAAGTAGTTTCCCTCTTTGTGTTGGAGTTTTCCACTTATTATCCTTTGTTGGGTTGAATTTGTAGAAAGATATTATGTAAATTTAGCTTTGTCATGAAATATCTTGGTTTCTCCATCTATGTTAATTGAGAGTTTGCTGGACTTTATAAACTCTCTCTCTCTCTCTCTCTCTCTCTCTCTCTCTCTCTCTCTCTGTCTGTCTGTCTCTCTCTCTCTCTTTGTCTCTTTGTCTCTTTGTCTCTCTCTCTCTCTCTCTCTCTCTCTCTCTCTCTCTCTCTCTCTCTCTCTCTCTCTCACACACACACACACACACACACACATTAAACAATTTGACATTGACTATGAGACTAAAACTAGTCTTCAACCCCATCAGAAATCTGAGAATGATTTAAACATTAGCTGGATAATGGAAAGCACCAAACACTGCTTCTCAAATAACTGTACAGTCGACTGTCTGAACAGTCCCTCGATTACTCAAAACCTTGGAGCACTGGACTTTGGCCTTCTGGCCCTGGATCATCTATCTGACAGACATTTGCAATGTAGAAATATTAAAGGACTGCTCACCCTGTCTCCACAAAGCCAACTATTCTACATAAAGTGTCCTTTTCCTATACAGTTTTGATCTGCAGATGAAATGGGCAATTTCTGCCAACCGGCTACCTTGGAGAAATCATGCCTGGAGGTAAAGATGCTCAGTATCTTCTTTGAAATGAAGAGGGCAGACTGTCGGGAGCAGATATGTCTCAACATCAAATGATTAAATAACAATAAATGTCATTCTATGGATTTCTGATGTTTTTTGAAGATTATCTATAATAGACAAGGTAATCTAAACTGTTAAACCTTAACTACTCTCATCCATTTCTAATTGAAATGTCTCAGAAACAGCATTTTATAATAAAATCAGAATCTAACATAACTGTGAGTTGCTATCTGGTTCTTAACTCACATTGCTCAATCATCTAAAAACAGTTTATAATAGCGGTTATAGAAGGACTGGGTCTAAACTTTGGATCCTTAAATGAGTAGCATAGGCACAATGCCTATCTAAGAGTACCAATATTGATCCCAAATTTTGTATCAATATAAGAAATATTCATACCAATGAAAACCTTAAATCTGTATCATAATAAATTCTGCACCAATGTAAAAAATTATAACCAAACCTTGGTATCGATTATAAAGATTTTTACCTATTAAGATTATGGCTCCCAGAAACAACTCACAGACTGTGTGAAGTTCAAAAAAAAAAAGAAAACAAAACAAACAAAACAAAAACAAAAAATCATGCTCAATCCTTACACACCAAGAAAACGTTGACTAATTCCAGGTTACATCCTGTTTTACATGTACTTTTTGCTCATTGTAACTAGTAAGACCTTAATGCAGAGTATCAAACCTTAAAAAAAAGGAAAAAAAAGCCAAGCACTGACACAATTGTATTTGTATACATTTATGCAAAAATGTTTAAAATTTTTTCTTTTGTCTTTGTTTTTTTAAATAAAGTTAAAAAAAGATATTTGCTAAAAAAATAAAATAAATAAAAGATTATGGCTACACGATCAAGTCCACATATTTTCTTCTTGTTCAAAATTATGACCATTTCCAAATTATTTCTTAAATGACAATTTTTCTATAATTTACAAAATAACCATTACCAGACACTCAAAACCAGGTAATTGGGCTGACAACTCTCCATAACTCCTTCTGGTTGAACAGGGGCAACCAAAAATTCTTTAAAGGGGAGGCAGAGGGTAATACATTTTTAAAAATCCGGTTAGACATTAAGAAAGCCAACTCGGACAACTGTTATCCAGTCACTGTATGCCTAGAAGGCTCAAAGCTTGAGTGAAGTTCTGACTAGATCCATCTGAAGGTTGAATGAGGCAAGATCCTGGAATCCATGACAGAGGAGGTCAAGCAGGTCAGTTCAGCATCTCTGAGGATGAATCTGGCTAAACGTGTACATTCTGTAATAGATGATTCTCACCACAAATTAAGTATCACTGAGATATCTATATGGATTGTGTGTGCAGGGTACACAGACTTGCTAAGGATATGCTCTGCTCCTTGTTTGATCATGTGAAGGACAGCTGTCTTTGTTATGAGTTAATTTTAATAATAACCAATTATAAGTCTTCCTTCATGCCATGGGAAAGATGGCACAAAGAGTTTTGACTTGTCCTGTTTGATTCTCTTGAATTTATCTAGTTCTTGATGGGGTCTCCCTCTGTCATATCTGATTCATATATCACTCTGGAAAGGCTCCAGAGTCTATTCTCCTTTCTTGTCAACATAAATACAGAGCCTCTCTCCCAAAACAGCATGTCCTTGGTCCAGAAAACCAGAAAAACCTTTAGCTTGACCTCTCTCCTAGAGGAATTCTAATGAAACCACGAAACGCAGTCACACTCATTTTGATAATTAAAGCAATTCAAAGCAAATAGAGCAATCTAAACAAATACTGTATAAGCCAATTTCCAGGCTATTTCTCAAGGACTAAATTCCTTTTGTCTGAGATAGGCTAGGCACCCTATCCCCTGCGCACTATAAAAGCCTATTCTAGGCTTCTAATCTGTCACACTGGGAATATTAGACCCAGAATTCCCGTGGATCCCACGTTCAAAGAATTTGAGTAATCCTGCAAAATTTTTTCAAATCGTCCCTAAAGCATTTTTTTCAATCTGTTCTATCTGCTTGTGGGGGCAGCAGCCTTTCTGTCTTCCTTCTGTTCACAGCAGGGGAATTCCAGCATCTATGCTGAGGCTCTCCTGGGTTTTTTGTTTTTTTGGGTTTTTTTTTTTTTGTTGTTGTTGTTGTTGTTGTTGTTGTTGTTTTGCTTATGGTTCCCGTGCTAGAGTCACTACATGACCCGCTCCTCTTACTGAGAAATCAATATTCCCCTCTTCCTGGGCCTGTTTTCAGTGCACGCGTGTGATCAATCTAAGGATTCCTAAATAAATAGTAGATTCTCGCCTGTCACGTGGACAGTATCTATTGCCTGTAGTTTTATAAAATCGCTACCGCCTTTGCTCGGAACCCCAGCCAAACTCCCAGCCCCTCCTGGATTCCTTTTGTTCCACCCAGTTTAGCTCTGGGATTAACTGTGGCCAACCCTAACAGCCTCTCTCCCTCTCCTCCCTCTCCCTTTCCCTCCCCCTCTCCCTCTTCTGCCTCTGTTCTGAGGGTCTCAACACCAGCTTCCACTCAAGACCCTTGAATCCATGGGCAAAAGACACACAGACAGCTCTGTTACTTTACAACTTGCCCACTAGGCGCAATTGCTGAGCGCGGATATTTCGTGCCTGAAAAAGCATGCCCTTACCGATTTTTTATCTCCATCTCTCCTCCACATCCTCTGCTACCCATCCGTAACAGAAGCCAGAGGTCCTACCTCTCCCATAGGCCTTACGTGATTGCTGCATCTCTTCCTCCAAGGAAAAGCCCCCTCTCCTGTCTTGGATCTTCCTTTTCCTCCTGGGACCTGGAAGACCCCTTCTGCCCAGCAATGGGCTCCTGATCTTCTCTATTGTCAAATCAAGAACCAATTGGAGAATGGGGTTTTAACCTCAGGATCTCCCTCTACACTCACATAGTCTCCGTGAGCATGAAGTTCATCCTCTGGGAGTCCCTAGGAGCCCTGGTTAATTGATTCTGTGAGCCATGTTCTCATGGTATCCTTGACCCCTCTGGTTCCTAATAATCCTTCCTCCCCCTAGTCCACAAGATTCCCTGAACTTCACCTAAAGTTTGGCTATGAATCTTCTCCATTCAGTTGCTGAATAAAACATTACTGGTGATGATTTTGCTAGGCTCTGATCTACAAATTCCAAAGTTATCATTAGGAATCATTTCATTGGACTTTTTGTTTTGTTTTGTGTCAGTAGTGTTTGGTTCTATCCTGAGTCTCTGGGCTAATCTAGCCTCTGGTTCCTGGCCCTCCAGGCGGTATCAGAAGTGGGCTCCTTCCCATGATATGTATCTCAGGTTGGACCAGTCTTTTGTTGGCCACTCCCACAAGTTCTGCACGTTTACCCTAGCACATCTTCTAGGCAGGACAAATCGTAGGCCAACGGTTTTAGGACTAAGCTCCTGTCATACTTCATCCACTGGAAGGCTTGCCTGGTTACATAAGATGGCTGCTTCAGGCATCACGGCCCCCATTACATTACTACAAGTTTTTGTTAAGGTTACACTCATAGATTTCTGGGACTTTCCACTGCACTAGGTTTCTACCTTGCCCCAGAAATGCCCCTCAGTTCCAGCCATCTCCCCAAGTGGTCTCTCCTCACTCCACCCCTACTTCCTCCTGTTCCCATCCTCACTCATCCCCAGACCTGGAAAATCTGTTCTATTTCCTCATTCCAGAATACCTCACGCTGGATGATTTTTTTTCTAGTTCCATCCATTTGTAAATTTTATGTTTTATTTTTCAACAGCTGAGTAACACTTCATTGTATAAATGTGCCACATTTCATTTATCCATTCTTCAGTTGAAGGAGATCTAGGTTGTTTCCAGTTCCTGACTATCATGAATAAAACTTCTGTGAATATAGTTGAGCAAGCCTCTTTGTGGTAAGATAAAGCATCCTTTGGGTACATGCTAAGGAGTGATGTAACTGGGTCTAGAAGTAGATCTATTCCAATTTTCTGAAAAACTTTCAAATTGGTTTGCAAAGCAGCAGTACAAATTTGCACATCCATCAGCAACCGAGGAATGTTCCTCTTGCTCCACATCCTCTGTAGCATTAGCTGTCACTTGTGGGTTTTGATCTTACTTGTTCTGACGGGTATAAAATAGAATCTCAGAGTCATTTTGATTTGCATTTCCCTGATGTCTAAGAGTGTTGAACATTTCTTTAAATGTTTCTCAGATTTTGAGATTCCTCTGTCGAGAATTTTTCTCTGTTCAGATCTACACTCCACTTTTTAAATTGAATTATTTGGCTTGTTGATGTCTACTTTATTAAGTTCTTTATATATTTTAGATATTAAGCCTCTATCAGATGTGGACTTGGTAAAAATATTTTCCATTCTATAGGCTGCTTCTTTGTCCTTTGGATAGTATCCTTTCCTTACAGAAGCTTTTCATTTTCTTTTATTAACTGCTGATCTCAGTGCTTCTGCTATTAGTGTTATGTTTAGGATACTGTCTCCTATACCAGTATGTTCACAGGTATCCCCTTTTTCTCTTCCATTAGGTTCTTCTATCTAGTTTTATATTGAGGTCTTTGATCCACTTGGACTTAAGTTTTGTGCAGGGTGATAAATGCATATGTATATATACATATATATATATAATTTTTGAAAATGTTTTCTTTTTTACATTATCTACTGGCTTCCTTATCAAAAATTCAGGTGCCCAGAGGTGTGTGAGCTTAGGTTTGGGTCTCAAATTCGATTTCATAGATCAGCCTAGTATTAATATATCAATACTATGAGGTATTTATTACCATGAGTCTGTAGTATAGCTTAAGAGTCAAGTATACTGATACCTCCATAAGTTCCTTTATTGTAGAAAATTGTTTTAACTACCCTGGTTTGTTTCCCCAATATGGAGTATTACTCTTTTGAGGTCTGTAAAGAATTGTGTTGGAATTTTAATGAGGATTGTGTTGAATCTATAAATTGCTTTTGGTAAGATGGACATTTTTACTGTTAGTCCTCGTGATCCATGACTGTGGTAGATCTTTTCATCTTCTGACATCTTCTTCAACTTCTTTCTTCAGAGACTTGAAGTTGGTATTATACAAATTATTCACTTAGTTGATTAGAGTTATCCCAAGATATGTTATATTATTCATGGCTATTGTAAGGGTGTTGTTTCTCTAATTTGTCATTTGTATATAGGAGAACTATTGACTTTTTTTTTTTAAGTTAACCTTGTGTTAAGCCACTTTGACAAATGTGTGTCTCAGTTGCAGCAGTTCCCTGGTAGCATTTTTGAGAGTTGCTTATGCATGTTATCATTATTATCTGTATTATCGATTATATCATTATAGTTATAATTTGACTTCTTCCTTCGCAATTTGTCTGCCCTTGATCAACTTTGTCTTATTTCTCTAGCTAGAATTCAAGTTCTATATTAAATCGATAAGTACCAAGTGGGCCGCTGTCTTAGTTAGGGTTTTACTGCTGTGAACAGATACCATGACCAAAGCAAGTCTTATGAAGGACAACATTTAATTGGGGCTGGCTTACAGGTTCAGAGGTTCAGTCTATTATCATCAAGGCAGGAACATGGCAGCATTCAGGCAGACATAGTACAGGAGGAGCTGAGATTTCTACATCTTCATCTGAAGGCTACTAGCAGAATATTGGCTTCCAGGCAGCTAGGATGAGGGTCTTAAACCCCACAGCTACAGTAATACACCTACTCCAACAAGGCCACACCTACTCCAACAGGGCCACACCTCCTAATAGTGACACTCCCTGGGTGTATATAAACCATAACAGCAACCTCATCTTCTTTGTAAGTTTAATAGAATTACTTTGAGTTTTTCTCCATTTAATTTGATATTGGCTATAGGCTTACTATAAATTACCTTTATTATGTTTAGCTTTGTCTCTTGACTGTCTCTCTTATGTCTCTGAAACTTTTATCATGAAGGTGTGTTGGATTTTGTCAAAGGTTTTTTCAATATCTAATGAGATAATCATGGGGGGGGTGTTCTTTCAGTTTGCTTATATGGTGGGTTACATTGACATATTTTCTTATGTTGAACAATCCCTGCATCTCTGGGATGAAGCCTACTTGATCATGGTGGATAATGTTCTTGATGTATTCTTGGATTTGGAATGTGAGCATTTAGTTGAGTATTTTTGCCTCAATATTCATGAGGAAAATTGATGTGTAATTCTATTTCTTTGTTGAATCTTTGTGTAATTTGTGTATCAGAGTGACTGTGGCCTTATAAAATAAATTTGCCAGTGTTCCTTCTGTTTCCATTTTGTGGAATAATTTGAGGAGTATTAACATTAGCTCTTCTTTGAAAGTCTAGTAGAATTCTGTGCTAAAACCATCTGGCCCTGGGCTTTTTCTTGAGTGACTTTTAATGACTGCTTCTACTTTCTTAGGGGCTATAGGCCTATTTAAATTGTTTGTCTGATCTTGATTTAACTTTGGTAAGTGGTATATTTCAAAATAAAAATTTCCATTGCTTTTACATTTTCCAATTTTGTGGCATACATTTTTTAAAGTGTGACCTACCAATTATTTGGATTTCCATGGTGTCTGTTATGTCTTCTTTCTGATTTTATTAATTTGGTTATTCTCTCCCTACTTTTTAGTTAATTTAGCTAAGGGTTTATCTATCTTGTTGATTTTCTCAAAGAACCAACTCTTCATTTTGTTGATTTTTCATACTTTTTCTGTTTCTATTTTATTACTTTCACCCCTCATTTTCATTATTTCCTGTCATCTATCCTCTTGGGTTGGTTTTCTTCTTTTTGCTCCAGAACCTTTAGGAGTGCTGTTAAGTTGCTACTATGAGATCTCTTCATTTTCATTATGAAGGAACTTTAGTGCTATGAACACTTAGCACTGCTTTCATTGTGTCCCATAAGTTTGGGTGTCTTGTGCTTTCATTTTCATTGAATTTAGGAAATATTTCTTTCTTATTTCTGCCTTGATCCAAGGGTCATTCAATAGAGAGTTGTTCGGTTTCCATGAATTTGTAAGATTTCCGTTGGTTTTGTTGTTGTTGAAATCCATCTTTGACCCATGGGGGTCTGATAGGATACAGGGGGTTATTTAGATTTTCTTATATCTGTTAAGACTTGCTTTATGACCTAGTATGTGATCAGTTTTGGAGAAAGTTCCATGAGGTGCTGAGAAGAACGTATGTTCTGTGTTTTGTTGAAATGCTCTGTAGACATGTTAGGCTCATTTTGTTTATTATGTCTGTTCAGGTTTTGTCTGGATGGCCTGTCCATTGGTGAGAGTGAGGTACTGAATTCTCCCACTATTAATGGGTAAGGATCGACATGTAACTTAACCTACAGCAGGTTTTTGACAAATGTGGTTGCCCTTGTGTTCAAAGCATAAATGTTCAGATTCCCATCATTGTGAATTTTTCCCTTGATAAGTATGAAGTGTCCTCTCCTGTTTGTTTTTTTATTAATTTTGATTGAAGGTCTATTTTGTTAGCTATTAGAATACCTACACAAGCTTGCTTCTTGGTCCATTTGCTTGGAAAATCTTTTTACAACCCCTTACTATAAGGTAACATCTGTGTTTCATGTTGAGGCCTGGTTCTTGTATGCAGCAGAAGGATGGATCCTGTTGCTACATCTGTTCTGTTAGCCTCTATGTTTTTACTGGAGAACTGAGTCCATTAATATTAATTATCAATGACTGTTAACTCCAGTTATTTTGGTGGTGGTGGTGGGGTGTGTGTGTGTGTGTGTGTGCGCGCGCGCGCGTGCGTGTGTGTGTGTGTTTCTTTTTTTATTTTTGATGGTGTGAGATTATTTTCTGGTCTTTCATGGGTGTAGCTAAGCTGCTTGGAGTTTTCCAGCTAGTGCCTTCAATGGGGCTGGATTTGGGAATAGATGTTGTTTAAATTTGACTTTGCCATAAAATATCTTGTTTTTTCCATTTGGGTTTATTGAAAATTTTGCTGGGTATAGTAGTCTAGGCTGACATCTGTGGTGTCTTTGAATCTACAAGACATTTGTCCAGGCTATTCTGGCTTTTAGAGTCTCTGTTGAGAAGTTGAGTTTGATTCTAATATGTCTACCTTTATATGTTACTTGGTCTTTTCCCCTTGCAGCTTTTAATATTCTTTCTTTGTTCTATATGTTTAGTAATTTGATTATTATATAGGTGAGCATTTTCTTTTCTGGTCCAATCTATTTGTTGTTCTGTAAGCTTACACCTTTGTAGACATGTCCTTCATAAGGTTATAAAATGTATCTTCTATTGTTTTATTAAAAATATTTCCTGGGCCTTTAAACTGGAATTCTCCTTTTTCTATTCCTACTATTCTTAGGTTTAGATTTTTCATAGTATCCCAGATTTTCTGCATGGTTTTTGTGTCAGAGATTCCTTAAATTTAACATTTTCTTTGTATTTTAGTCTCTAAACATTTTCTTTGTATTGTATTCTTCTACTGTCTCTTTAACACCTACAATTCTCTCTTCTCTCTCTTGCATTCTGCTGGGGATGTTTGTGTCTATAGCTCCTGCACATTTACCTAAATTTTCTGTCTCCAGGATTCCCTCAGTTTGTGTTTTCTTTATTGCTTCTATTTCCATTTCCAGGTCTTGAGCAGTTTTATTCATTTCTTTCACCTGTTTGTTTGTTGGTTTGTTTCCCTAGATTTTCTTAAGAGATTGATCCATTTCCTCTTTAAGGACCTCTGTCATCTTCATAAAGTTGATTTTAAGATCATTTTCTTGTGTTTCAACTGCGTTGGGATATTCAGGGTTTGCTGTATTGGGAAATCCGTTGGTACCATATTGCCCAGCATTGTTCATTTACTGTCATCTGAGCATCTGGGTTCGGGATGGTTACAGGGACAGCTGTCAAATTCTGTTTGTCTTTGTATACGGTTGTTTTGTTCCTTAGTTTCTGTTTCCTCTTTGGTCTTTTGGTCTTTGTGGACTGTATTTCTGACAAGTGGAGTTACCTGTGGCCCACAGAGAGTCTCCATTAGAGTTGAGCATTAGAGTTCTGGCAGCTAGTTTGACCTTTTATCCAGCAGGAGGTTGATGTTCTTCTGAGGGGCATGGCCTACACCTGTTCTGACTAGTGTGGCCTGATCACAAGCAGTGCCTGAGGTGGGGGCATGAGCACAGCATTGGGGACAGGCAGTGGGTCAGGAAGGAGTGTTATTGGGGATGGGTCTTTGGGATACAAACTGAGAGTATGGGAGGGTTCCAAGAGCAGATGAGGTTCTTCCCTTGCTCTGATTGTCATGACCTGTACCTGAGCACCAAATATCCATCTGAGATAGGGGTTAGGGGAGGCCAGAAGAAGCTTTTGGAAATGTTATTAAAGGATACTTTTACTTTCCAAAGTTATTAATATCCACATTTTAATTTAAATACTTATTATTAAAAAGACATCAGTTCCTTCCATACTATAAGTCAGTAAGAAAGGATATATATATATATATATATATATATATATATATATATATATATATATATATATATATATATCCTTATAGTCAAGCAGTGTTTGAAACAGGTAAAGAAAGATGGCCTCTAATGATTTAGAATTATATAGTGGAGCAAGAAGAGAGACTTCAAGACACAGTCTAATGGATACATGGAAATTTAATATACAATAAAGCCTGTTTGTTTTCCAAATCTTGGTGAAGTAAAAATGGCACATAACTGCCTGGTCAAAAGAAGTTTAAGGTTCCGTGATACAGGACTGAAATTCCAGCTACTCAAGAGGTCTGAGCAGGATTCACAGATGGAAAAACTGAAAAGACTGCAGATGGTTCAAGGCCAGGCTGAACTACCTAGTGAGACTCTGCCTCAAAAAGTGAAAACATAGCTCACAGTAGCAGTGGCCTGCCATGTGCAAGGCCCTTTGAGCAGGTAATAAAGTCACATTAAAACACATCAGGGACTGGAGAGATTAAGGGACTGAGACAAACACACAGTCACCTGTAAATCCAGTTCCAGGGAGCCAAGGTCCACTTCTGGCCTATGTGTGGCATATTTAGTAATGACCTTTCTAACAAGTCAGGCTTGTCTTCATGGTGAAAAAAGAGAGAGAACAAAAGAAAGATGAGAAAAATGTGTAAAAAATAAAAGACCAGAAATAAATAAAAAAGAAACATTGATTAGACAGAGTTCTTAAATTGTCATAGGGTAAAAATATAAAATACTTAAAACTTGATATAAATGTTTAATTTTCAATAAATACAGAGACAATGTGTCTCTTAAAAGGCACAGAAGAGAGTGTGTTTTAACCCATCACATTGTCACAAACTTAAATATGAAAATCTAGTGCAAGTGAGAGGTTTATAATAAAGAGAACTTTCATATGCTATTTTGGAAATAACAAAGAAGTAATGCATTTAAATTTTAAAATTTAAATTCGCTGACTGCAATCAATTGTAGTTTTTTTCCTAAGAGGCATAATTCACACTTGAATGCAAAGATACATATCGACTGAAGTATGATTTATAATAAAAAATATTGGGAGGCAAAAATAAAGTCCCAGAAGGAGTGGTTCAACAGATTGCAAAGGGTGGTGTAGATGGTATATAGATCAACTGTCACACTAAAAACAATTAAAGTGCTTGGAGGAAATATTTTAAAAACCTTAAAGGCAAAAAGAGCTGCAAAATAATAAAGAAATGTCAAGGAGAAATTCTGAATGGCAAACACAGTAACTCTCTGGCCCTGAGGGTGTGCACCAAGCTAGGGGGAGTCTTGGTTAGTTCACTTCTACAGTCTGAGAAATGTCAAGACCCATCAAAACTGGAGAGACTAATAGAAAATTCTCACTCCATAAAGCTAACTCCCCAAAGGGTTATAATCATAGGAAAAAAAAGAGAAACAAAACGTTCTATTAGTTAAACCCAGGAGCTATTCCTCATGTCAATATATTGCTCAAATTCAGTCTCTAAGGTGACCTAAAAACAATTCTTAACTGTTTAATAATGTATACCTGTTACAAAACATTGTAGATGGTTAACACAATTGTTATCAATTAAAATAAGTACATAAAATATTTTTAGGTTTTTAACATACATATTTGGTTTCAAATAGTTGTGAACTGATAATATTTTCAGACACATTAAAGAACTAACCTTCACAGTGCTTCAAGAATTTATATACATGTGCATCCTGGCATCTTACAAGTTTTTTTCAGTGAAAGATCCATTAAGCACTGAAGAAGAAAAAATGAAACATCACAAAAGTGAGAAGCCTAAACATAAGAAATGTGCCCTGTGTTTATGACGTTTGTATTGCTGTGACCAAAACACTTAACAGAAACTATTTAAAAGAGGTAGCCTTAACATAGGCTCACAGCTTTACATGTTTTTATTTGTCGTGTATGAAAGACATGGAGTAGCTGAGGCAGAAAATACACCAACATGCCAACAGACTTGGCTGGAACCATGGCTGGACTATAACTTTCATAGGTCTGCCCCTAGTAACCTACCTCTGCCAGCTGAGTTCTACTTCCTGGAGGTTCCACTGCCTTCAAAATAGTTCCATGGGATGGGAAACAGGCACTCAAAATATGAGCACATGGAATATTTTCCATATCCAAAAACATAAGAGATGCCCAAGCGCAGGCGTGGTAATGCATGCTTGAAGGTAAAGCACTACAGAGCCAAGATCAAGAGCAAAACCTGAAAGTGCCGTAAATATGCACCTCTGAATGGAGTCTCTGAGGGCGTGTGCAGGAAAAATTGATTGTTCTGGAAAGATTCATCCTGGAATGTGTAGGGTCAATCCCATAAGTTGGGGGTCTCCTAGTCTGAACAAAAGAAGTAAGCATACTGAGTTCTAGAATTCATCTCTGCCTCCAGACCATGAATGTAATATGACCTTCTGATTCATGTTCCTGTCCCCACTCCTTTCCACCATGGTGAACCGTACTCTTGAGCTGTACAGCAGAAGAGACCTTTCATTAAGTGCTTTTTGTCGGTGATTTTTCTCACAGCAGCAGGTCAGGCAAGTACTATAGATGTGGGACCAAGGTTCTAAAGGAGGACAGAGACTAATCAATTCTGTTTGCAGAAGAGACGGCGCTGATACGTGAACGGTGATACGCTTGTGAAGGAGAATGAAAGGAAGAGAGTGATTAAGGCAAAAGTGTGAAACAGGGAAGTGTATCTGCGGTTGTGAAACTGCACAGTGTACAACAGAGAGAGGGAGACAAAAAAAAGAGACAATGACACCACATTAAGGCAGTTAGCCAATCTGGGCTCCATAATTGGACACATTGTAGGTAGTAAGAAGCCACTGTGAATTTTTGAGCCTGGATTTATGTGATCAAATCTATGCCCTAGAAGGATAACTGGAGTGTCAGTTGAAGAAAAAAGAGAGATCGCAGTTGGGGATGCACTTCATTCACTAAAAAAAAAAAAGAAAGAAATCACAGCTAACCTTAAGGAAAAGAAAGAGTCAGCCCTCTGAGTCATATGTGTGGAAACACTTCAGGCTCAAGCAGAAGTGCTGAGGGGAAGAAGACAGATCTCTCCAGGTATAGGCTTGCACACCCAGAAGCAGAAGGTGGGTCAGAAACTTCAACCATCTGGAAACTTGGCTTCTGGAAGGGACCAAAAGGATGCCACTGCAGAACAAAGGGAATTCTTAGAGTACTTGCAAAGCAACCTAATGTCACGAAAAGCAAAACTGAGCAGCCTACATATTCCAGTGAGCTAGTCAGCTAAATAACAGTGGTTTGTTTGGTTAGTTAGTTAGTTATTTAGTTGGTTGGTTGGCTAGGTAGTTAGTTAGTTAGTTAGTTAGTTAGTTAGTTAGTTAGTTAGTTAGTTAGGTGAGGATCTCTGGTATTAAAATCCTCCAATACTATTTCCTATCTGTTCCCAAAGCCTCCATCAATTTGGATGTTTTCTGATCACTGTACATAGAACATGAACAGGTCCTGCACCACAGAACTGTTCCAAGAATACAGCTTTGGGAATTTGTATTTGGGAATACAGCAGCACTTTCTCCCCCAACCAATCAGAGCAAATTGGGGGAGTTTGGCAACATCCAGA
Source organism: Micromys minutus (assembly GCF_963924665.1). Taxonomy (NCBI): domain Eukaryota; kingdom Metazoa; phylum Chordata; class Mammalia; order Rodentia; family Muridae; genus Micromys; species Micromys minutus. The sequence goes on from NC_137968.1 coordinate 1,029,130, forward strand.
CATACAGCCAAATACCATCCAGTGTTGAATTTGTCTGGAACCAGATACATGTGAGCAGCCCCAATTGTTCCTCCTGGTTTTTCTTTAATTTCTTTAAAAATCTGGACAAAGGCAGCCTCAGTTAGATATCTCCAAGATCTCCAGAATGTTAATGCCCAAAGCCTTTATCTCTTGAAGACCCCCTAGCTTAGGCTTCTTGATCCCTATAAAGGACCTTAATTACACAGAGATCTCAATCACTTGCTTAATTTTTTCTATGTATAGAAACCTACATCAAACCATTCTATTCCATCAACCAAAAGAACTTTTTATGAGCTTGAACAGCTGCTGTCTTTTCAGTTCACAGCCATCTCATCAAAGCGCTCTCTCTCTCCCTCCCTCCCTCCTTCTATCCCTCCCTCTCTTCCTCCTTCCCTCCTTCCTTCCCCCCTCTCTCTTAAAACTTTAAGATGAGAACTTCTAAAAGTGACTGACTTTGGAAATAACCCAGGCAACCATACAAGCATAAAAACCTGAGTTTGGATCTCAGAAACCCTCCCCCCCCCCCAAAAAAAAAAAAAAACCAAGAGTGGAGCCGTATCCCAGACTGAAGGATGGGTAAACAGGCAGATCCCTGAAGCTCATTGGAAATCGATATAGCTAAGCATTTTGTTCCATGAGAAGATCTGTCTCAGAAATAAATAAATAGGTAAAAAGTGACTAAACAAGCCATCTGATGTGGACTCCTAGCCTGATCACTCACACACACACACACACACACACACACACACACACACACACACACATATTCCAGTGCTATGACCCCTCTGCTGCTGAGCACCTAACGTTCAGATGAGTCTGGAACCAACCAGCCACAGCTGGAGAGGCTGGCTCTGCAGGCCTGGCATTGGCAGCTGGAGCTGAGGTGTGCTTCTCAGGAGGCCTATGTTACAATGTCCCCAGTGTCTGAGGAGAAGAGCCTAATAAATGGTTGAACAAAGAGTTATTGTATGAACTGGACCCTGTTTGCTGCTGTTACTGCTACCTGGCTGTTCCTGGCATCGGACCACCGGCTCTCTTTCCATTCCCTTCTCTTTTCCCCCAGGACTGCTTCAGCCTTTCTTTAGACATGTGTGCCCCTTCCAGATTTGTGCTATTCTTGGTGTCCGGCTGCTCAATCATATCCAAGATTCCCAAGAACAACAGCAGTGGTTAAAAGTGCAGCTGCTCAGACGCAGTATATGTTGCTTTTTGGATGTGCCAGACGTATGTTTTTTTTCTTGTCACCACAGTCCAAGTTCCATTCACAGCCAGACAGGTTGTCTAGAAAAGGAAACCAAGATGTACAGAGCCCCTCTGCCAAGTACAGCTTGGTTCAGTTAGTCAATCCTGGCTCCAGCTCTAAGTTACAAGTGTTGAACTGTGGATCCACTCCAGAGTTCACATAGTTGTGTGTTCCTTCAGTCATCACCAGCTCTCAGACAAAAAAAAAAAGGGGGAGAACAGAGCATCAGCCTCTCTCCCGTAGTTACTAAAATTCCCTAATATTTTGTCAGGGTGGAGATTTGACAGAGACAGCCTAGAAAAGTTTGAAGGACAGGTTATAGTAATGGGAAGAATTACAGATAAAATGAATTCACCAAGGAAAGGGTCTTCCTCTTTACCCATGGCCCTCTAACTGCTCCTCTGCTTCATATGTCTCAGTGACTATCCCCTTTTCCCAGCATGAGCTGAACCACTCACCACCTTCACTCTCAAGCTACACCTCTGCTGCCTCCCACGACCACCTTCCATCCTAGATGTACTCCAATTCTGCACCTCCTCTGTGGCTTCCTATTGACACATTGATCCAAAGAATTCCCTATAACTTCTACCTGGAGGAAATGCCACCACTGTTTTTCCAGTCCCACCCTCATCCTGTGCTAGAAACAGAGAACAGAGGCTCGAATTCTCTTTCAGGTTTTTAGTTAAATATGTACAATATAGTGAGTCCGGATATCAAACTAACACACAATGAAAAATACATATGTCTTTGCACACCACCCGCCTTCCCTGCACACTGCTCCTGCAATCCTCATAATCTATAATGTGGTCTGTCTTGTGATGGTCTTTGGTTGAGGGTTGGTTACCAGGGAAACTGGGTAATAATGGGAGAGCCAGTCCTTACAATCCTAACTACCCCTCTCCTTTCCCTTCCTTTAAGGAGAGAAGAGATGCTCTCAATGCCCAGAGAAGCCTCCATGAAAACCCTAAAGAGCAATGAACAGAGTTTAGAAAGCTTCTGGGGAGGGTATCATATCCCAGCTCCACGGGAACAGAGACTTCTAAACTCAGGACCCTCCCAGACTTCTTCCTATTTACATCTTCATCTACGTCCTTTAGTAAATTCTTTATAGTATGATAAATACAATGATCCCCTGCACATCACAAAATATCATAGCAAGTGGTCAAGCCTGCAGTGGGGTTGAGCTCTTAACCTGCTGATCTGATGCTACCCCAGGGTAAATACTGGCACAACCTAATTAAACCACAAGATACTCACTTAGTGTCAGAGAGTTGCTGAGTATAAGAATGCCACCCACACCCGGTGCCACAAATGAAGTGCTGAGACTATTACTTAAAATAGAGAAAAGGGTTTTTTTCTACAACACAGATAAAACCCCTAACCACTACCACCCCTGCCAAGCTTTCATATGCTACTCATGGAAACATAACAATGGACTTCCCTTAGCTTGACTTAAGCTCCTTGGTGAGTTTATACTACTCTAGTTCCTAGACACTGTTGTCCAGTCCCTGATCATAGATTGTTGCAGTGGTGGCTGAACCCCTGTGATAAATCTTCCAGGGAATTTCAATGTTTCCAAGAAATGTCACCATTGCATAGAACTTTGCAGCAACCCATAAAAGTTCCTCCAAGACCTCCAGTCCACCAAGGCATACCTCCCTTCCCTTGGCAATTGTTTTTAAAGGTATTTTTTTCAAAAATTACATATCACATTTCAAACTCTATTAAAATGTTTTAACATGAACAATGTGTGGTAACTTACAACTCCTCAATAGTCTTCTCAGCTCAAAACCTCCATGGCCCCTAGATTACATCACCAAGTGAGAGAACTGGACTGCAATGGGTATCCTATACAGATGTAAAGAGGGGCAGAATGAGGAGTCAAATCCAGCCAATACCATCCAAAGCTCATAGTCTTGATCTCTTCACTCTATCCTGCCAAGAAGTCGGCAAGTTGTCTCCCTTAAGATTCCTTAATTGTCCATACGTGTCCTGGAAACTCCTCAAGGGATCATCATCTCTTAAGACTTCTTATGGGTTTATGGCCATCTTAAGGACAAATCTTTATGCCCCCACTAAACATTCTCTAATTGACACTTGGATTCTATAATTTATGAATATTAATTTGTCTCCACCTTGCCACAGACCCAGTGAGGACTTCTAGTCCCTTTTCATATTTCTCAAACTGCAGCCTCCATCCACTGGTAGACCAGATAGTCGGTGTAGGAAAGGCTGCCCATGTCACTCTAGCCAATCCCACTACACATGTAGACAGTGGTTAGGGAAGAGTTATTGGCTCTTCTGCTCAGTGAAATCTTGCTCTTCTGATGCTCAATTTGTTCATTATCTTAGTGGGAAAGTTAATGTGGTGAAGTTGCTATTTTTCCATGGTTTTCATGTCCCCTGTCAGCAAACTTTTAATGACTTCTAACTACAAATTTATGAGGTCTTTTTTTAAATAGAGGATCTGGAATAAGTTGGGCAGCGGTGCCTCAAGCCTTTAATCTGAGTATTCAAGAGGCAGAGCCAGAGCTAGAGTAGATCCCTAAGTTTGAGGGCAGTCTGGTCTATAGAATGAGTTTCAGGACAGCCAAGGTAACTCAGAGACACTCTGTCTCAAAAGAACCCCATCAAAAAAAAGGCAAAAGTTGAATCATAAACATAGAAAATGAGTGTACACTAAAGAAAAGAAGAGGCTCAAGAGGAGCCCTAGTCTGGCTCACCTGTCAGAGATACAGTAAGAAGAGATGGGTCCATAAGTGGAGCCAAGAAAGAATAGGCAGTGAGGTCAGAAGGAAGCCAAAACATAGCAGCTACCATGTACTAAGGAGAAGGTTCCTCAAGAAACTCTTTTCTTGGTGGGATGGATGCTACTAAAATGGTAAGATAAGAACTTAGGTTTTTTATTAGATTAGTGTAGTCATGGGGTTTAGGTGGAACAATGAGCTGCAAAGCCTGATGGGAGTGTATTAAGCAGAGAACACAAAATAAGGAACAGAGAGAGCCAGCCGAGACAGCTGCTCCAAGGAGATTGCCCATAAAAGTAAGAACAAAATTGGCCTGAGCAAGATGTAAGGTTAAAATAGGAGGCACTACAGCACACTTATGTGTCCCTAAAATGAAAGAGAAATGTAAGTAATACAGGGAAAAGCAAGGTGGGTTACAGGAGGAAACTCTTTGAGTGGGTAAGGGTGATTGTGACCCAGATGGAAAGCCAGCCTCGGGTAGGAGAAGAGCTTCTACAACAAAGGGCGGTCTGTCACAGGAGTGGGTGCCAGTGTGTTAGAGAAACCTACTAGAATTCTCTTTAAATTTCTTTCATTTTCTTCATGAAAGGACAAGGCTGTATATGGCAAGGACAGAACACTAAGGTTTGAAAGCTGAAAAACCAAGCACTGAGGTGGTTCTTTAGGAAGCTTGGATATGAATGAGCTGGGTGAGTGAAACACCTCCCAGGCATGACTGAGAGCCACTTTAGGTCAGATTTAGCTGTGGCTGGGGCTTTACCAACCTCAAAGAAGGATGACTAAGGGAGATCCATGGGCAGCGAGAAAAACACACAGAGCAGCCCATGGGGTCTCACCTGGATAAGCAGAAAGGAGAAAGTGAAAGCAATAATATAAACTGGAGCTCTGAGAGGTGTTCAAAAGGTGTCAGAGGAGATGGGATAGATGAGGGAGACTGTGGTGAGAAAACGTGTAACTGGACTGGTAACTGCAGCTAGAGAAATAAGTGGTACATATTTATTGTGTATCCATGAAGCAAAACGGTACCCTAGGTGGTGCCAAGGGTTAGATCAATTATCTACATGGCTATTCAAAATAAAGAAAATGATGAGAAGAGAGAGGGCAGAAACACTAAGATGAAGACACGAAAATCATCAACAAAGGACGACATACAGAGGAAGGTGGATGAAGCAAAAGAATGTGGGAGACCCTATGAGTGCCAGAGCACTAGAAAAGTGAGAAAAAGAAAAGTCTGGAAGGAACCAGGGAGGAGCAAGGGATGACATCACCATGTCCACAACAGGAAAATGGTAGGAGAGGCAAAAGTCCCACACCATTTGAGTGGAATGCAAGTGGATGAAGAAAATGTTCAGAAAATAAGTCAATATTCTGAGAGATTTTCCTAAAGTCTGTCAAGAAAACCAGAAGGCAGAGGATGGAAAAGGGGTTGAAGGGCTGAAGAGAGTCAGAGAGAGACATGGGTGAGGGACATGGGACAGGCAGGGATGTTGAGTTGTTCAGGCCAAGACAAGCACGATATGCAAAGGAGACAGCCCGATGGGAAATCAGTCTTAGTGGATGTTTGTCTGTAACCATTACAACTCTAACAACCATCCTGGGAGTGTGAAGGAGAGAAAACAGGGGCCTTTCAGAAGCACCCACTGAAACAAAAAGTGCTCAGATTCTGATCCAACTCATTTAGAAGTTGCCCTTTTAGTGTTCTCCCTGTGATTTATGTCCCAGCTTGCATTCTGGGTGGATTTAGTGCAATTCTCCAAGTGCACTGCTGCTTAGACCCTAGGCATGAGTTCATCTCTCACTAGAATGCTGTGCCTCTTTAAATACCCACAAAATAAACAGGCTACGAAAATAAATATTAGGGAGACCATTATGGAAATATTCTGCTAAACCTGACCCAACACTGAAGGTTTTCATAGCATGAGAAATAAATAAAGTTACATGGTTTTATTTTCATTAAAAGAGAAAAACAAAATGTGAAATTTCTAAGTTTAACGAAAGCTCAATACTGGGTTACCTAACCTTTTATTTTTCTAAAGAGTGTAACCATCCCAGATTATATCTATGTCCTTAAGTGGTCTTTGTATGAGGTAGGGGATGGCTTCATTTTCATGTTAGCTACTTGGGCTTGAAGTTCTGGTTCCAATGCTGTCTACTCTGACAAGATCAGCCTCTCACCTCTCCTGCTGGCTCAGTTGTTCCAACAGTTTCCATGTTACTTTGCAGGAAATTTTTGTTTTGTTTAGTTTTGTTTCTCTCTGCCCCTTTACGTGGACTTGGTCTTGCCTCCCTCTACATCCTTTTGTGGGCTCACATCTAATCCTTCACTTCCCCACCACACTAAATTTGCCACTCCTTTTTCTAACTATAAACCACAGCCCTGTCTCATTTGTGGTGGGTCCTCGCATTGCTTTCCAACAAGTTCTTATCAAAACTAAGCACTACTTTCTGCTTCCTCTTCCAGGAAACACACAAACTGCTGCTTTTTCCCCCCTTCTTTCTCCCCACTCCACTTCAGCACTTTTTCATCTCACCAAAGAACATAAAGAAAGAACTGTGGCCAGTCTATTTCTCTTTCTGAGTTTTACCTTTCTTTGTTTCAGCATCACTAACTGAAAACAACAGGTCACTGCTCACTGGAAGTAACTCCTGTGTCCCTTAGTACAGTGTCAGCATGCCACAGAGCTTGACCAAGCTGCTAGGGCAAGAAACCAAGCCTCTGCGGAGAATGTAGGCAAAAAGATGATGCTGATATTTCCCCCTATGAGATCAGATCCTGGGGCAGGTCTGCCAGCCTTTGAACCTCCAAAGGTTAAGAACTGAAATTTGTTTGGAGTGTCTTCTTTCCCATTCTGCACAGAGCAAGAAGGATCTTCTCAAAAATATTAATCCCATCAGGGCTCTCTCCTGCTTGTGAACCTTTCAAGTGTTTGCATTGTTTCTAGGATGAAATCTAAACTTCTTAGTGAATACCAAAATGTTCTGAATGGCTTGGACCCTAGTCAGCAATATTGTCTCAATGTATACCCATTGAGATCTTTGAGGACTCCATGAATAATGTCCTTTTCCCTCACCTAAGCTTTTGCCAGTAGAGAAATATGAGAAAGGAGTCAGACAATGGAGACCATAATCTGATTTTTGCTCAAGATGGGTTGAAGAAATATGGCTTCAGTCTTCTTTTATCCAACTGAATTTTCTCTCTGAACTTGACCATTGAACATCTGAGCCCAGAACTTGGTAGACTGCTTTTTTCCAGGCAAATAAGTGCTGATCTAGACAGAGATAGCCTCTCTGTGGTCAGAGGCTCCCAGAGAAGACCAAAGGATTCAAGTTTACTGTAGGCATCTCCATCCTCATAAGAAACAGAGGCCCTGGGTTTTACCTACCAGCTGTAGATGTCCCTTGTAGTCCCTTCCAAAGAAGAGGAATGACTGGTGAAAACAGGCCACAGTAAATCCCTCAGTTACTCCTACACAAGGCAGTCTGAAGGTCTTCCTTACACAGCCCTCCCCTAGGGTTAACTGTGGCCATATCTCCCCCTTTAAGTTCTCATTAATCCCTTCCTGCCAAGAAGCAGTAAAGACCATGTCTACTGGCTGGAATGGTCTTCCTTCACTCCTTGGCTAGTTCATTCTACTCATCCCTCAGTTCTTAGAATTTTTTTCTGCCCCTTCCCATTGAGCCTCAATTTCTCATGAATCTCTCCTTTACAGACTTGTCATGGTTGTGTCTTAAAAAGGCATATATATTTGTTTGAATAATGTCTCTCTTCTTAACTAGCCCACAGTTTCAGGAGACATAGCCCAGGACAGAGCTTGATGTGTATGAGCAGTTTATAAATATTTTTCTGGAATGAATAAACTGGTTCATCTTAGTTGAAAATGATATCACATAAGCCATACAGGAAAGCACATATACATACAAGCCAGGGATTTGCCCAGGATGAAAATACTGTCTAGGCTGTCCTTCATCTTCAAGTGAACAAAACAATTACAGATAGAACCAAACAATTTCAGAGTATCTTTGTCAAATGAAGAGATGTTCCTACAAATAAAAAAGAATTTAAAAAACTGGAAAGTACATACAGAATCAACATCTCTGTGAAAGAGAGAACAGGACTTGACTGAAAGCAATGAAGTCATAACAGAAGCCTTGGTGCAAACTTCCAGATCTCTGGAACTAGTACGTCCTTTATAGATCTCTCAAGATATAGTAGGTGCCTGTCATGTATTGTACTGACTAGCACTGCATGTAGACTGAACTCATAAAGGGGCATTTATCTCAAGTGAGATGTTTTTCTTTAGCTGAGAACAATTTGAAGAAAAAAAATGGTCATCTGAGAGCTTCTAGTATCTGAGAAATAAAAATATCAGCCCTGAGTAAAAGGTGAGGGCAGAATCCACTACAAATAGGTACTTATGACCTGTTTTTTTGGATCAAACATAGCCTTGGCCTCTGCTTAGAGATTCTTGTTGGCTGAACACTAGGTCATCTCATCAAAACAATTTCCCTGAGCATCTGAAATGTAGTAGACACATGCAGGTTTTTAAATATATGTATGAGATATACATATGCATACATATATATATATATACATACATGCTATATAACAAAGAAATTGTTATATGTGTATTGTTAAATATGTGTGTGTGTGTGTGTGTGTGTGTGTGTGTGTGTGTGTGTGTGTGTGTGTGTGTGTGTGTGTTCTACATAAGTTGCTGAGATCTCAAAATGGATGTTCATTATAAATCCAGTCAAGAATTTTTCACATCATAGACTCTATGGGAAATAGCTTCTAGACTCATTTAATCTTACATCACTGAAATTGATGCACCTCTCCCCCTGCATTAACCTTTCTCAAATTCAGAAAATGCAGCTACAAAAGTTATATGATTTGTCCAAGGTCTCACAGTTCATAAGCATCAGAACTCTGACCCTCAAGTCTACACCCTTAAATAAGACTTAATCCTTTTCGCCTCTGAAGGTAGATTCCTCCTAGAATACTTCTTATATGCTTTATGTCTTCTGAAAATGCATGCAACTACTTAGTAATGGCAATTGCAATCTATAAGGCTCCAAATCAAAGTTTAACTTTCAAATATTACAGTGGTAATTCACCACTGATGTTGACTCAATAGTTGGATCATGTGAAGTCTAGCATCTCTGTAAATGTATTAGCCCTTCATTACGTGCTTGCAAAACAATGACTGGTTTTCTGACATAACAATTTTCTAATGAATACAAAAAGGAAAGAAATAGCTAGCATTAGTGATTTCTTAGAATGCAAGGAACCAAATGCAATTCCTGTGTGCTAGGCTCCAACACCAAGCTACATTCTCGGTTCCTTCCTTTCCTCACTACCAAAAGGAAAGATAAAACTCTCCCAATGAGTACACAAAGGTAAAATTCTCTCATTCTGCTTCTTCTTCCTATATTCATTCTATCAGCAAGACCTTCTATCTCATATGCACACCTTCCTAAAAGGGAAAGCGTAAGTCATATATTCAGCTTTCTGAGTCTCCATGGAGTGAAAAGTAAGGAGTCTAGAAATAAACACTCACCTGACAACTGGTCATGGCTACTGCAATCTCCTGAATGTTAAAGTTGCTTTATCATCGTTGTATAACTGACTGCCTCCTTAAAAAACAAGTCAAAGGCCAAGACACTTCTTCTCTTCCATCGTTGCTTCTCCAACGTTCTGTCATGTACTTAAGTATTCAGGAAATATATGATTAAAGTACCCTTTTCCTAGATCCTTCCATTTCTGATCCCCAGATATAGTGGTTTGAATATGCTTGGCACTGGGACTGACACTATTAGGAGGTGTGGCCTTGTTGGAGGACACGTGTCACTGTGGGGGTAGGCTTTGATAGTCCCTTCCTGGCTGCCTTCTTGTCAAGATGTAGAACTCTTAGCTCCTTCTGCAACATCATATTTGCCTGGATGCTGCTATGCTTCCCACCAAGATAATAATGGACTGTACTTTGAAACTGCAAGCCAGTTTCAATTAAATGTTATTTTTTATAAATGTTGCCTTGGTCATGGTGTCTCTTCACAGAAATGGAAACCCGAACTAAGACACTGGGGAAGAAGAGACTAACATTTTCTAGGTGGTCCCAAGCCTATAAGCCATGTGATAAATGTGGATTTTCCAAACATGTTCTGTCTTCAGAGCACCCGGCAGACATTCTAAAGCAGAGCATTAAGAAAAAGTGGAAGGTAACTTAGGGCAGCCTGACACTAATTTTTATGTGGCTCCATAGTATTTAACTCACTTGTTAATTAGACAGCTTTCCTGGTGAAAAGAATGAATTCTAGTCTGTCACTAAGGATGGTTTCAGGAAACTTGCTTTATACAACCCTTGGAACCTTTAAAATAACAACTAAAATAATGTCTAACTGTACAGATGGTTTCTGAGAATGAAAAGAAATGTAAATCTCTCCTTTTTCAGAGATTAAGAAATGGATGGGCGCTAGGAGGCTCAAGTAATATAGTGTCTGGTACACTTGACTACAGGATTTGATTTTGGGTCCTCAGCACCAAGCTGGCATGTGTTCCTAACCTTGATGCTGAAAGGCAGAGACAGGTGAATCTCTTGAGGTCACTCTTCAGCTAGTCTGGCCAAATTTGTGACCCTCAAGTTCAATGAGAGAAGCCTTGTCTTTCAAAACAAAAGTGAAAGAATGAATGAAAGGAAGGAGGGAAGGAAATAAGGAGGAAGGAACGAAGGACAGAAGGAAGGAAGGAAGGAAGGAAGGAAAGAAGAAAAAATGGAGAGAAACGGAATCCGAGGGAAAAGAAAACTGACAAGTTTTCCAGCTAAAATTAAATGCACTTATACAAACACAGGAAATATGACAAACCACATCAGCACAAACCCTGTCACTCTCAACATCTGGGTAGGTCTCTACTGACCTGAAAGCAGTTTAGAACACCTCCAGGCTTAGATCTTGATACAATCTTATACTAAACCAGAAACGCAGTCAGTACCCATGGTGCCAGATTATATTGAGCCTCATGTGTCTTGAAATAATCCTTTTCATCCCAATGAACATCAGTAACAGACAGGAGCAAGGCTACTGCCAAAGCCTGTCTGCAGGCAATCTTACTGAGACTTTTAATTAGTCTTGGGGAAGGTATGGACTTTTCATACATGTGATGTTTCTTGTACCTCTTCAGTCTGAATCAGGGGTGTCCAACTCCAGCTTGACAGTACGAAGAGGGTAATATCCACTGGGAAAAAATAATAGATCAAAATACTCCTCTAAATCCTGAAGTGTTTTCAAATAAATTGATATTTTAATCATCAAAACAAACATTGCATCAGATACAGTGGTGAAAACTATACTATCAGATACTTGGGTGGTTAAGTAGAATTGCTTGAGTCCAGAACACCAGCCTAGGATACTCAGTAATATCTGATCTCAAAAAGCAGATAATTTCTACATGTAGCTTCAAAATTATAATATTTAAACTACGAACAATTATAAATTAATTCATCTGAAAAAAACAGAGTTATGTTTACAGGTTAGGGACCACTGTTGTAAAGCAAAGAAGGTGCTGTCAGTCCTTCAAATCTATGGACTCTGTACCCACATGCTTAACTAACCTCATAGAGAAAACATGGAGGTGGGTAACAGGGTTGTGTCCGTACTGAGCATGGGCAGATCATTGTTCCTTCCTATCATTTCTGAAAGATAGCAGCAATTTATATGGCATTTATGTCATGTTACATATTATTAATAACCTAGAAATTATTTAAAATTCAAGGGAGGATTGTGTAGTAGTTTAAATTAAAATATTTGACAAAAATATTTGAATGCTTAGTTACCACAGAGTGGAATTGTCTGAATAGATTAAAATGATTAGGAAGTGTGGCCTTGTTGGAAGAAGTATTTTACTGGGGATGGGCTTTGAGGTTTCAAAGAGTCCATGCCAAACTAAGATACGATAGGTAGATAGATAGACAGACAGATAGATAGATAGATAGATAGATAGATAGATAGATAGATAGATAGATAGATAGATAAACAAACAGACAGACAGACAGACAGACAGACAGATGGGTGGATGGATGGATGGATGGATGGGTGGATGGATGGATGGATGGGTGTGTGGGTGGGTGGTTTGATGGATAGATAGATAGATAGATAGATAGATAGATAGATAGATAGATAGATAGATAGATCTATAAAGATAGATATCTGTCTGTCTGTCTGTGTCTACCTATACATCATGATGTAGTTCTCAACTACTGCTGCAGCCCCTGCCTGCAAACTGCCATGCTTCCTACCATGATGTCTTTGAAACTGTAAGTAAGTCCCAATTAAATGCATCGTTTTATAAGACTGACCCTCACTGTAGTATTTCTTCATACTAATAGAATACTGATTAAGACAGAAGTTGTCACCAGGGTATTGTTGTGACATGCCTGACCATGACGTGTATTGAAGAAATGTGGAAGATTTGTGTATTTTGGACTAGAAATTAGATGTTAAAAGTTAGATGTTTTAAATTGGACTCAATGGGCCATTCTTGTAGGAGAATAAAAAATAGTGCTGGGGCAATATGAACTGTGATGGCCCAACTCGAGAAGTTTCAGAGGAGAAGAATGGCCCAGAGATAGGTCTTGTGATATTTTGGAAAATAAGGGGCTGCTTTTTGCCTGTGTCCTAAAAACTCTGCCTGAAGCTAAATTGAAGACTGTTGAATTGATGATGTTGGTAGAGAAGATTTCAAGACAACTGAGTATTGATTGTGTTGTTTGTTAATGGTCATGCATAAGCATATCCACTATAACACGCTAGCTGAGGGAAAAAATACAAAATGAACAACAGCTGGGCAGCTGCCTACCCTTCATTCTGTTAGAATCTGCTTACCAATCGATAAACCCAACTTACCACTTACTATTTACTGTGTTTCGTATGGGCTGCTCTTAACCCAATTGGGCAGCCTTTGGGTCACATTCTCCCTTGGCTCATCTTCTCCCTCCCACACATTCTTTTCTTTCAAGGTGGCTTCTTCTCTTTCCTCATTGTCATTCCTCCTGAGAAAGTCCTCCAAACCTCAACCACACCTATGTCTCTTCTACCCAACTATTGACTGTTGGCATCTTTATTCACCAATCAGAATTAACCTGGGGCAGAGTCCCAGGAGCTATGTGCAGACTACAGGTCTTGAATTACAATAAAATTTAAGAGACAAAACTTTAACACCTTTGCCCTATTAACATTTCTTTTCCACTACCTCTGGTGGAAGATGGATTAGAAGGGAAGTTAATACATTTAAGAACACTTATTAAAGTAAGTTGTGAAAAGTCTAAGCCTACAAGTCACTCTGGACTTCTGTCTCTTACAATCTTTTCATCTCCTCTTCTACAATTTTCCTTGCAAGTACAAGTTGCATTATATGTGTATCACTTGTGTCTGGGTTCCCCATGGCCACATATTCTCTGCATTTTGACTATTTGCAAACTTCTGGAATAGTCTCCATCTATTGCAAAAAGAAGCTTCTTTGATAAGGGGTAAGAGCAACATTTAAGTGCACTTCTTACTATTTAGAATGTAGTCAAAAATCCTATCAGTTTAGAAAAATGGCAGTAGTGGGATCTCCTCTGGGGCCTATAGCCTCTTTAGCTATGGGTATCTGACAAATTTTATAATATCGGGAGTCCTATTGAGTGGTCCTCAGACCCTATTAGACAGCAGTTGGTTATCCCCAAGATAAAAGTGCTACTAGTGCTCTATTAGGGACATCTTGCTGGCCAGTCATTGTAATCTGTAGTTTTTGCTGCAGAATAGAATTTTCTCTTCCAGTAGCTTGCATAGCACCATCCAATGCTACAAAGAGCTTTCTCCAGGTCCTGTTCTGGATTTTATTTTGTTGATGTTATATTTTGTTTCAAGATGGCAGGATTATGGAACCTGTGTGAATTCACTGCTAGCAACGTGAGCAAAGAGTTTTTTCAATTTCAGTAACAGTCTTCCACATTGGCAGCATTCAAATATGAAGAAAAAATGCCTAAAAATAAATTTTAAAACAACATACTTAGTGGTATTTTCTAAAGCAATTTCATAATGATATTTTGAAAATCATAGTTATGATCTATTTTTTTCATTTTTTATATACAATATATTTTACCATATTTTTTTCTTCTTCCGACCCCTCATAGGTCCTCTTACCTCCCCAACCAACCAAATTCATGTTCTCTCATTTTCTTTCTATCACTAAAAATAAATAAAGCATGAAACCAAAACAAATAGCAAAAGTACTAAAACAAAATTAAAAGCACACACACAAAAACATGGAGACCATTTTGTGTTGGTCACGGGGCCTGCCTTGTAGTGTGCATGATGTACCCAGTGACACTCCTTTGGAGAAAACTGATTTTCCCTTTCCCAGCAGGTATTAATTGCAAACAGCTTCTTGGTTAAGGGTAGGACTTTGTGTCCACTTGCCCTTCTTGCATAGGGATTTTGTCTGGTTTGAATCTGTGCAGGTCTTTTTTAAGTTATTCGTTAAGTAGTAAAAACCTACTGACTCTCATTGAAAGAGTTCTTTTAAGGCTGTGGTTTCTTTTGGAGCAGGGAGTCTTAACATTCAGGTATCAAACACACCTCAAGCAATCACTGAAAGCACTCCAGGCAGTCTTTCTTAGGTTAGATTTATTTCGAGGAAATTAAAACAGAACTTAATTTTAACTTAAATTAAAACAGAGTCACTTCCTACTAGCATAGACCAAAAACAATCAGAACTGTCCCAATGTTCTAAACATAGTGGTTTTCAGCTTTGGCTAAGAGTTACCCAAGAAGCTTTGAAAAATATTAATGATTAGGTCCCAGCCTAGATCTTGATGCATTTAGCCTTGAGTACAGCCTGAAAAAATGGAGGTTTTAAAGTCTCCACCAGTGACTGTATTGTACACCCAGGGTCAAGAACCTCAGCCTCAGGAAAACATCATCCACATTCAAAAGAGAAAGTGCTCCATAAATAAGAACACACAATTTGTTTCTTTGCCTTTAGTTGCTCAGGCCCACTGCTATTTGGAAAATTTTAAGATTAAGAAGGGAGGGAACTCCAAGACAAAAACTAGTAAACAAGAAGTAGCAAGCCCATTATCCATAGGCTAAAACCACAAAAGCCAACTCTGCAGCTCAGAGGTGGACATTCTGTTGGGATGCTCTGGCCAGAAGCACAGCTGACTTCTAGCAATACCAGATGACATTTCAGGAGAGGCATTGTTTAGGTCCATCATGATCAGAACTTCTTAAGGAGCAAGAGCTCTGCTAGAGTGCTCACTCCCCCTACTAAAAAGAGGGCTTGGATACAGGAGAGAACCCATTCCTGCAGTGAGACCCAACATCTGCAATGAACACAACGAAAGGGGATTCCGGACAGGAATGGCCAGTATGGTGGTTTAAATTTTTCTTCTGAAACACAAAGCCTTTTGAATGCCTTCTCTGCTCACACTATTTTCTACATGCCCCAACTCTAAATAAAAGAAAAAAGAAAAAGCAAAGTGAACTTCTAAGAAGTACAGAGGAGGACGCCTACTGCTCAGACATGCAAGGCATTTCCTTTTCTGTAGTCACAGGTGGTTGGTGTGAAAAACACCAGCCTATAAAATCCTCTTTATAACCGGCAGCTCCAGAGTTAACCTTCTTGGAATAATTTTATTATCATCTGAGAATTTTCCAGCTCAGAACTAAGTTAATTCCAAATGAACGGTTATGTCAGTGTCTGTTCCACATATGATGGGAAGTAATTCCATAGGAAAGGTAGGTGCTTAATGGAGCCATGAAATGTACACCAAGCTGAAACCCGTTTTACACAGAAACTCTGGGTTTTACACAAAAGCATCATTAACTTAGAAATATAAGAGCAGAGGTGTTGCTCTGCAAACAATCTCACCTTAGAAAGACCTCTAAGAACTTCCTTTTTATCATTTCTTATTGGGTATTCTCTGTATTCACATTTTAAATCTTATCCCCTTTGCCCCCTCTCCCATCCCTGCTCTCCCTCACTTTGCTTCAGTGAAGATGCACCCACTCCCAACCACCCTCTTCCACCTCGATGCCTTGGCATTCCTCTACATTGGGAAAACAAGCTTTCACTGAACCAAAGGCCTATCTTCCCATTGATGCCAGACAATGCCATCCTCTGCTACATATGCAACTGGATCCAAGGGTCTAAGTGTATTCATTGGTTGGTGTTTTAGTCCCTGGGAGCTCAGGGGGATGTTTAGTTAATATTGTTGAATATGAGGTTGCAAACTATTTAGGTTACTTCAATTCTTTCTCTAACTCCTCCATTGGGGTTCCCTTGCTTAGTTTGATGGTTGGCTGCAAACATCCTCACCTCTATCAGTATGACTCTGGCAGAGCCTCTGAGGAGGCAGCCATATCAGGCTCCTGCCAATAAGCACTTCTGGGCATCAGCAATAGTGACTGGGTTTGGTGGCTGCATATGGAATGGATTCCCCAGGTGAGGCTGTTTCTGGATGATCTTTTCTACAGTCTATGCTCCTCTACTTGTCGCTGTGTTTCCTGAATACTTTGTTCTCCCTTCTAAGGAGGACCGAGGAATCCACCTTATGGCCTTTCTTCATACTATCATATCATCTGCGAATAGTGGTGTTTGCACTTCTTCCTTTCCAATCTGTATCCCTTTGACCTCCTTTTGTTGTCTAATTGCTCCAGCTAGGACCTTGAATAGGTAGGGAGAGAGTGGACAGCCTTGTGTAGTCCTTGATTTTAGTGGGCTTGATTCAAGTTTCTCATCATTTGGTTTGATGTTGGCTATTGGTTTGCTGTATATTGCTTTTACTGTGTTTAGGAATGGGACTTGAATTCCTGATCTTTCTGATACTTTTATTGTGAAGGGGTGCAGAATCTTGTCAAATGCTTTCTCAGCATCTAATGAGAGGATTGTGTGTTTTTGAGTTTGTTTATATAGTGAATTATGTTGATGGATTTCTGTATATTGAACCATCCCTGCATCCCTGGGATGAAGCCTACTTGACCATGGTTAATTATTATTTTGATGTGTTCTTGGATTATGTTTGCAAGAATTTTATTGAGTATTTTTACATCCATATTCATAAAGAAAATTGGTCTGAAGTTCTCTTTCTTTATAGGGTCTTTGTATGGTTTAGGTATGAGCATAATGCCTTCAAAGAATTAATTGGGTAGTGTGCCTTCTATTTCTATCTTGTGGAATAGTTTGGAGAGTATTGATATTAGATCTGATAGAAGTTTGCATTAAACCCATCTGGTTCTGATCCTTTTTTGGTTGGTAGATTTTGATGACTGCTTCTATTTCTTTAAGGGTTACAGGACTGTTTAGATGGTTTATCTGATCCTCACACTTAACTTTGATACCTTATATCTATCTGGAAAACTGTCCATTTCTCCTAGATTTTCCAGTTTTGTTGAGTATAGACTTTTGTAATAGGGTGTGATCATTTTTTTAATTTTCTCAGTTTCTGTTGTTATGTCTCCCTATTTCTGATTTTGTTAATTTGAATACTGTTTCTGTGCCCTCTGGTCAGGCTAGCTAAGAGTTTATCTATCTTGTTGATTTTCTCAAAGAAACAGCTCTTGCTTTTGTTCATTTTTGCATAGTTCTTTTTGTTTCTACTTGGTGATTTCAGCCCTGAGTTTGATTATTTCTAGCCATCTACTCCTCTTGGGCGTATCTGATTCTTTTTGTTCTAGAGCTCTTAGGTGTGCTGTCAAGCTGTTAGTGTATGCTCTCTCCAGTTTTTTGGGTTTTTTTTTTTTTTTTTTTTTTTTTTTGGTTTTTTGTTTGTTTGTTTGTTTTTTTGGAGGCACTCAGAGCCCCAAGTTTTCTTCTTAGCACTGCTTTCATTGTATCCCATAAGTTTGAGTATGTTGTACCTTCATTTTCATTAAATTCTAAAAAGTCTCATTTCATCCTTAACCAAGTTATAATTGAATATGGCACTGTTCAGCTTCCATGTGTATGTGGCATTCTGTTTTGTTTTGTTGCTTTTGTTATTGTTACTGAATACTAGCCTTAGTTTATAGTGATCTGATAGGATGCAAGGGATTATTTCAATATTCTTGTATCTGTTGAAGCCTGTTTTGTGACCAATTATATGGCTAATTTTGGAGAAGGTACCGTGAGGTGCTGAGAAGAAGGTATATTCTTTTGTGTTAGAATGAACTGTTCTATAGATGTCTGTTAAATCCATTTGATTCATAACTTGTTAGCTTAACTTTGTTTATGATTAGACTTTGCTTCTGTGAACTGTCCATTAATGAAAATGGGGTATTGAATTCTCCCACTATTATTGTGTGTGGTGCAATATATGCTTTGAATTTTAGTAAAATGTCTTTTATGAATATGGGTGCCCTTGCATTTGGAGCATAGATACTCAGGATTAAGAGTTCATCTTGTTAGATTTTCTCTTGATGAGGATGAAGTGTTCTTCCCTAGCTTTTTTTATAACTTTAGTTGAAAGTCTATTCTATTCCACACCTAATGGCTACTCCAGATTGTTTCTTGGGACCATTTGCTTGGAAATTCTTTTCTCAGCTGTTTACTCTAAGGTAGTATCTATCTTTGTCACTGAGATGAGTTTCCTGTATGCAGCAAGATGCTGGGTCCTGTTTATGTATCCAGTCTGTTAGTGTATATCTTTTTATTGGGGAATTGAGTCCACTGATATTAAGAGATACTAAGAAAGATTGTTGTTTTGTGTTATTTTTGTTGGTAGATGTGGAATTATGTATGTGTGTCTATCTTCTTTTGGTTTGTTGAAAGAAGGTTACTTTCTTGCTTTTCCTAGGGCATAATTTCCCACCTCCTATTGGAGCTTTACATGTATTATCCTTTGTAGGCCTGGATTTGTGAAAAGATATTGTTTCAATTTGGAATAGCTTTGTTTCTCCATCTATGGTAATTGAGAGTTTTGCTGGGCTGGAATTTGTATTCTCTTATGGTATGTATAACATCTGTCCAGAATCTTCTACATTTCATAGTCTCTGTTGAGATGTCTGGTGTTATTCTGATAGGTCTGCCTTTATATGTTACTGGACCTTTTTCTCTTACTGCTTTTAATATTCTTTGTTTTGTACATTTGGTGTATTGACATTATGTGACAGGAGGAATTTATTTTCTGGCCCAATCTATTTGGAGTTCTGTAGGCTTCTTGTATGTCTAAGGTCATCTCTTTCTTTAGGTTAGGGAAGTTTTCTTCTATAATTTTGTTGAAGATATTTACTGGCTGTTTAAATTGGAAATCTTTTTCCTATTCTTTACCTATTATCCTCAGGTTTGGTCTTCTCATTGTGTCCTGGATTTCCTGGATGTTTTGGGTTAGGAGCTTTTTGTTTTATGCATTTTCTCTGACTGTTGTGTCAATGTTTTCTATGGTATCTTCTGCCCCTGAGATTCTCTCTTCCATCTCTTGGATTCTGTTGGTGATGCTTCCATCTATGACTCCTGATCTCTGTCCTAGGTTTTCTATCTCCAGGATTGTGTCTTTTTTTTTAATTGTTTCTATTTCCAGTTTTAGATCCTGGATGGTTTTGCTCAATTTCTTTGCCTGTTTGGTTGTGTTTTCCTGTAGCTCTTTAAGTGATTTTTTGTGCTTGTTTTTTAAGGGCTTTTACTTGTGTGCCCGTGTTCTAATGTATTTCTTAAAGGCAATTATTCATGTGCTTCTTGAAACCCTCCATCATCATCATGAGGTATGATTTTAAGTCCAAATCTTCTTTTTCTGCTGTGTTGGGATACCCACTATTTGCTGTGGTGGGAGAACTGGGTTTCTACTGTTGCCAGATTGTCTTGGTTTCTGTTGCTTAGGTTCTTGTGCTTTCCTCTTGCTTTCTTGTTATCTGTGATCTTAGTTGGTCTTGTTGTCTCTGACTGGAGCTTGTCCCTCCTGTGGGCCTGTGGGTCTGTGGGCTTGGGAGTAAGCACTCTCCTGGGTGCTCAGCTCTCTGTAGGCAGGTTTTGGGTCCCAGTGGCAGTGGGACAGCCCTAGCTCTAAGTGCAGATGGAGACCAGAAGGCCTCTAAGAACTTTCTTAATTTGGAAATATATTTAATGATCTATAAAAGGGTAAAAGAAAATGTGGAAACCTACTTCAAAGTAATTCACATGTTCAACATGGGGAAAGAATATATCTATAAATTATTAGGATCTGCGTTCATTCCATGGAAATCCTGTAATCAGCAACAGAGAATCAGCCCAAATAAGCCTTCCAAGTTAGCTTAAACAAATGGGGCAGGGCAGGGGATTCCCTGTGTTTGAGCCTGAGTCTCCTCCACAGCCACTGCTCATCTTCCCTTCTTCCTGTTTTCTGATACCTCCTATGAGGTCACAGTTTCAAATAAATATAGCAAACATGAGACTCCACCCTTCCCTTGTCTGTGCTGATTCTTCACTGCATGTGACAATGACACATGTGTTGGCTTCCACCGATGCAAACTGTTTTAATTTCTACAGCCCTTTTAAAGACTGGGGCCAAACCAAAGAATCCACCATGTAGTTTGATTTGACCCTTTTAGGTTCCTGCTGGGAACCTGCAACTCTCCAGAATGCCTGTTCCTCTATCTGCCCATTGAGTCAGACCCCCTTATGACTTTGGCCACATACAAATCATGGCAGTGCTACTTTCCAGGCTCCTTTGCCCATTTGCTTTGTCACTAACTTCTGTCATTTCTTCCTATAGGCTCAGTAAAATCGATGCTTCTTCATTTGATTCTCTACTAAGAAGCGGGATCAATGAAAAAGGAACGGTTGGCAACTTGATGACTCTACAAATATTCTTGAAATATTTGTCTTTTTTTCACTTTTTAGAATTTAATTCTATTTTCATTGAAAATAGATTTTTCTATATAATATACTCTGATTACAGTTTCTCTACCCCAGCTTCTCCCGAGCCCTCCTAGCCTCCCAATATGGTCTCAAAATATAGTTCTGGCTGACTCAGAACTTGCTATGTAGACAAGGTTGACCTCAAACTCAGAAAGAATCACTGGATTCTGCCTCTCAAATGTTAAAATTAAAGACCTGCACCACTATGCCCCGAATATTTGTTCAATGCTTATTTCATGGAAACAAATAGAAACTAATTTTATTAATTAAAATGGTATATTTTTATGACTGATAATGCAGAATTTACAGCTGTGCTTTTTAGAACCAGAAAATATCTCAAAAATATACTGAATCCTGTAAAGATGAGGACAATAAACTTAACTAATGACTCCAAATTACTTCCATGTCATATATTATTGAATTTCAAAATATACAATCACTCAAATGTCAACACCCCACAACTTTCAGAGCTGAAAGCACAAACAACTTGCATGAGCATGCTGCAAAGGCAGTCTCGAAGGTACAGAGGAAAGGGCTTGCATTTCAAATCTTGCACATTGCCTACTTTAGCAAGAAGGAAATCAATTTACACTTAACCAGTCCTGGAAGGCATCATATAGAGACCTGAGTTAATTGGCACTATATTTCCATGATTTTCCATTTACATATTAGCATCTGGGTGTCTTCCTGGACAGTAATTCTCTGCATTAAGTTCTGCCCTTCGCCCAAGTCCTGTTCATCTACTGTGAGGACCGTTATTCATTCACTTCTTTTAATGACATGGCATTCCTACCTCCATTTCCCCCTTCAAATTATAATTCATCTGGTTTATCATGTCCTCAGTCACTAAAATGTTTTCCTGCACCTCATGTACTTTATAAAGGAAGTAATGGAGAAAACACAGGCTGCCTGAACTAATCCACATCTACGTGATGTCTCTCTGGCTGTATTGTCTGAGCTTCTAAAGCTACAGGGAGAAAATTGAGAGCTTCTTTGGCCCATTGCACACCCTCTTGGGTACAGTGGGAGATACTCACCATTAAGATAATTTTTTGGAAGTTTGCACAGTAGATAATAATTCACCCATTATGTGTTTATCTTGGAAGGAGAAGGCCTTAACAATTCTTAAAGACTAGGGTGTATCAGTTAAGGCTTCTCTGTAATGAGCCTAGTCAGAAATAGGTCACTTGCCGTGAAAGCACAGGGAATGGTATGCTGCATCAGTGCCCAAGAGCACACTCACCAGCCTGAACAACAGAGAGAGAACTGAGACCTAACCTGTGGCAGCTGACTAATCATCCCTGAGCAGCTACTTAGCCTGCTGGAGGCCATTTCCTTATGTGTATCCTGAGGACTAAAATCTCAGTCAAAGTACCCAACATATGCTGAGACATTTTAAAAACAGAAGAAAAAAAAGAAGAAATGTATCATAAGCCAGATCTGTCTTCCATAGCACACAGCAAATTTGAGATGGGCTATCAGCAAGTAAACAGAACTAATTCTCCTGCAGTCTTGAGGGTAATAATGTGCTTTCACTACAAAGACAATGCCAAAGTTGGTGGCTTTACTGAGAAGAAATCGTGTGTGTGTGTGTGTGTGTATGTGTGTGTGTGTGTCTTGTATCTGTGTGTCTGCATGTCTGTGTATGAGTGTGCATGTGTGTGTGATGATGTGTGTCTTTGTGTGTCTTCGTTTGTGTGTATGAGTGTGTGTATGTATGTGAGTATTTGTGTGTGTGCATGTGTATGTGTGTGTATGTGTGTATGTCTGTGTATCTGTGTGTCTGCATGTCTGTGTATGAGTGTGCATGTGTGTGTGAGGGTGTGTGTCTTTGTGTGTCTTCATTTGTGTGTATGACTGTGTGTATGTGTGTGAGTATGTGTGTGTGCATGTGTATGTATGTATGTCTGTGTATCTGTATGCCTGCATGTCTGTGTATGAGTGTGCATGTGTGTGTGAGGGTGTGTGTGTTTGTGTGTCTTTGTGTGTATGAGTGTGTGTGTGTGAGTGTGTGTATATCTGTGTGTCTGCATGTCTATGTATGAGTATGAAGGTGTGTGTGTATGAGTGTGTGTATGTGTGTGAGTATATGTCTATTAATGTTTCTATATGTGTGTGTATGTGTATCTGTGGGTGTACATGCTTATATGCTTTTTTATATTTAACTTCATTTAAATTCCCTTCTATTTACAATACAAGCCTATTCACTGGCCAACATATATGTATCATGTGCTAGGCTAAGAAGTCCCAGTATTTCCATGAAGCCCATGTTAAAAGAAACCAGTCGCTTAAGGTAGCATACACATCTTGTTTTATTATCTATATTTTTTTTTATTTCCGGGAGGCATATAGATTTGCTTTTTGCCCTCTGAGCAACAGAATATTGCCTGCTTAGTTGCACAACAGGGCCTTTCAGCATCCGTGCAATTATACTGCAGAAAACTTCACTAATAGATGATGAAATCACAAGTGGCCAACATCCTGTGGCTGGATGTTGCGCTGCAAATCTCTCCCCCACTAGCTTATTGTGACCTGTTGTTGTTGTTGTTGTTATTATTATTAACTTTACATCCCAATTGCTGTCACCCCCTACCACCATCCCTGTACCCCCTCTCACCTCCCTTTCTCCTTGAAATTGAAATCTGCAACTGGCAGAGCAGGGGGTAGGGCAGCATTAGGAGGATGTGACAGAGACCTGGGGTGGGGAGGTACCAAGCGTTAATGGGGATGACTTAGCTGTGACTCCCAGCACTGGGGCTATGGAATCTGAGGAGGGTGCCTCCTGGAGCCAGGCCTTCCTTCCTCCCACCCCCTTGACTCTCAAACCTTGTCCTCCTTTCCTTCCTGTCAACTTAGTCTACATTTTTGCCTCTAAATTTTCTTTATAAAGAAAAGAATCGAAATAACATGTTCTGGATTGAGAGGAGCTCAACTCTCAGAGCAACCTGGTAACCTTCCTAAACAAGATGCTTTGACCTCTACACTTCTTTTCTGAGAAGCTGCATATAAGTTTCCCTGAGGTTCAGTTGTAATGTCAAATAGATCAGCAAATCCTTTATCCTATCAGCTTGTGGGGTCAGTTTCTACCACACACACTCACATCAAGGTTTATAAAGCTTCTCATCAAAGTAG
Source organism: Micromys minutus (assembly GCF_963924665.1). Taxonomy (NCBI): domain Eukaryota; kingdom Metazoa; phylum Chordata; class Mammalia; order Rodentia; family Muridae; genus Micromys; species Micromys minutus. The sequence goes on from NC_137968.1 coordinate 1,053,119, forward strand.
CACTCAGAACCCTGGGAGTGAGCGTCCCACCCCCTCTTCCGCTCTGGTGCTGAGTAACAGAACAATGCTTACAGCTCTTCATTTGACAATAAGTCAAACACAGGACCTGGGAAAGGCAACTTTCACAAGAACATTTACATCTCTGTACTAAGATACTTTAAAACGCTGTGTGGTGTTGCCAAACACACTTCTTGGTGGAATTAAATGCCATATGTGATTTTGTGTCATACGTTCTGTTAAAGTTTGTGTTCTTGAAATATCTGCGTTTGCACTGGAATTGAAACAGGAAACAGAGTAAATTGGGGCATCCATCAAGCCTTTCCTAAGTTGTGACAGGAAAGATGAACCCTGTACAAATGGGTTACATGACCAAATGCCTTAACTAGATACATTACCCTGGGGTAGTATATAAATTTCAAAAAGAACTGAGACACAAAGGATTTGCCTACTCAACAAAAACATGTCTAAAGACAGGCCTTGCTTCTAACCTGCCCTCTGACATTTCCTTACTTTCTTTCTTAACTATGCTTTACTCCAGACTGTCTTCTCCGGGGAAAATGAGGTGAGATTTATGAAATATACAACTGAGCCACTCTTCTCAACAGAAATCAAGAAAGATCGTGGTTTGGGAACTCATACAGGACAAATAATGGCCAAACCTAATAAGGAATGGTGTGAAACATGCTGTCCCGGCAGGAAGTGCTCCCACAATTCTAGGGCCTTCCTCATTTCTCTTTCCTTTAGATGTATAGCTTTAGCAAAGCAAATGATGCGTGTGATTTAAAACCTAACCTTTCTTCTGAGAGACCACATAGACATAACTGTCTTATTTTAAATAAATGGTCCCCACGTGAACTATGCCTGAAGCTTGGAGTATCTTCTTTTCAAATCCTGAGTGCCATCCTTTTATTCTTCTTAGAGGAATAAACTTTGCTTGTGATATATTTTTCTCTCCAGCTTAACTGGGGTTTCCAATATATCTAAGACTAACATGGTACAATCAATACCCCATGGACTGGTTGGGTTTTGTGTAGTTATTTTTATATTGATATATGATGTATTCAAATCAGGTCTTTTTACAGCAATGGGGTTTGAACCCAGGACCTTGTATATGTTGAGTACATGTTCTACCACTAGCTACACCCTTAAGGTTAAATCAAACAACCTTTAATACAAATGTTGGGGATAGAATCACCAAATTGCAAATCAAATTCGCTACCCAGTTTCCCTTCCTGGGGTCAAGTATCTACAGAATGTTTTCATAATATTATTTATGATGCTGAGATCTGGTCATAGTGCAACATAGCTGTAATTCCAACATTTGGGAGGTAGATAAGAAGGACCAACTTCAGCTATACAATAAATTTGAGGCCACCCTGCGGTATATGACTCCTTGTCTCAAAAACCTCTCTGAAGGATTATGTGGCAGATAGAATAGGAATTCTGTTGTGTGTGACAGAGACTCAAAATAACAATGGTTTTTTTAAGTTATTTATGGTCAGAGCCTACGCCCTGGCAGCTGTAACAATCTAGACTTGACCAGCCATCCCCCTCCCAAAAAAAAAAAAAAAAAAACAAATAGTGAAAATCAGGAAAAAAATGAGACTGATTCAATAAGACTTGCATCAGAAAGAAGAACAAGAAGGTTTACTACCTATGAGTGTATCTTTCAGAATCCTGGTATGAGGTTTAGGTTTAAATATGAGATAGGGAATTGGCAAAGCTGGAATCAAGGCGTTGTTCCTCTCAGCACAATTTTCTGGGCTCTAGTGCCTCCTGCAAGCTGTCTGACAAGCTGTCAGCTCTGTATAAAATTATTTTCCAAGAGACAAGCTCTTTCCTCCCCACACCAGAGCCCAGCATTAGCCTTTTACATCTGCTAGCATGGGACTCCTAGAAAAATTCTAATTTATGGGTTTTATTATCTTAGTAGTTTAATAGTCAAAGAGAAGGGCACAAGATTCTCTTTGGTATAGCTTCATAATTGCCAGAACTGTTATAGTTTCAACAAGATAAAAATCAGTTTCTCTGTCTTATGAAGTTGCTCTCAACCACATGGCCAAGGAAGTCTACATACCAGTCATCCAAGGGAAAAAAAATATATAGGGATGTTTTTGTGTGTCACAGAAAAATAGCTTGACTCAGATCAAGGTCATGCTGATCACATACCCTGGTATGTTCTATATGTCATAAGGTTTGCTAATCTTAAGAAATTCCACAACTATAAGCTTCAAATAGGACCCATCAAGTTAAAGGTCAATGTGAACTGTTATGTCTAAAATTACTAGAGTCAGAGCAGACCTTCCAGCCAGGGCAGCACTTCCAGCACCTATATATGAGCTCATTGTAGGTTTTTTTCACTTTTAGCCTTTATAAGCTGGCCCTGAGAAGTGTTCAGTGAACAGCTTTGAGCTGTGGTCTTGGTCAGTCAAATTTGGGGTGTGCATTCAATAAACCATGCCTATTTAACTGAGAACATTGTTCGTATGTTTTGTGGGTTGACTTCTAGATTCTGGCAATTTTCACCAGACCTTGACTAGACAGACTTTGTTAAAAAAAAAAAAAAAAAAGTAACTTAAGTTACAAAAAAAACAAAATGTTTTCTTCAGATTCTGTGATTGTTAGTGTTAACGATAAAAATCTAGAATTACTTAACTCTGAGAACTCTTCTAGGAATTATTTTGATAGCCTTAATTGGGGTGAAAAGACATGCCCACTGTGGGTAGTAGCATTCCCTAACAAGGGATCCCAAAGTGTATGAAATGAAAAAAGTTAACTGAGCAGTAACATACATTTAATGTTCTCTGCTTTCTGGTTGTGGATATGACCAGCTACTTCAAGCTTCTGCTGCCTTGATTTTTCTACCATAAAGTACTATACTCTTAAACTGTGAGCCAAAATAAACTCTTTCTTCCTTGAATTGCTTTTGTTAAAGCATTTTATAATAGCAATGGGGAAAAAGAAACTAACACAGCTTCCAAAGAAAATCATATACAAACTACTATTTGTTCTTTGGACTCATTTGTTTCTTATAAAAAATCATTTACTTTCCCTCTCAAATTGTCTCTCATTCTTACTCCTTTTTTCCTTATTTAGAAAAACAAAAAAAAAATGTAGTTAAGACCCAACTATTTTACTTTCTTAGAATTTCTAATTTTATATAGCTCTCTTGCATATGTACACATTTAATAAATTATTAGCTATTGAAAGAGAGCCAGGTCACTGGCCTAACTAACTCTATTTAATTTCCTTCCTTCTGAATTCTCCCAAGTCTTTCTCTATAGTTACTTTGATGCCAGAGATATGTCTGATTGAGGAACAACATAAGGATTAAAACTCTCCTGAATCAACAAAAAGCCTTTTGGCATAAGCAAAGCTCTGAATGGCTGATTCTAAGACAGTGCCCTTTGTTGGTAATCAGCAGGACCATATCTAGATCAGCACAGCTTGGGCTGCCCCCACAAAACCCCAATCCCTGCTCTTGTTTTTCTCTCCTGTGTAACACTGTAAGCTACTGCAAGCCCTTGGGAGATAAATAGCACTGTGGTTACATTGTCCATAAAACTCCATCTCTGCCCACAGTGCAGCTTATCTTGTGGGTTGGCATTTCTCATCACCTAGTTCACTGGCAATCCCTGAAGCCAAGACTTTTGCTCTGACACCAAGAATACTAATAGGAATCCTGTGTGGAGATGGGATGATCCTGGGGATTTGTTTCTCTTTCAGTCTTTGTCGGGGGCCTAATGTTGCAGATTGTCTACAGTGTCACCTGAATTGCTAACCTTTTTCTCTGGTTTCACACCCCAAACACACTAACCCAGCACGCAAGGCAGGCTGAATCATTCTTTGTTCCCAGTTTCCCAACTTTATGAAGTCTCTTTCATGATGTAATCTCCCCACCCTCTAAATCTAGCATATGCTGGTGGTATATGTGGATTCTCTCCTACTTTATTCTATCTATATTTCCTTGTATTCAAGTCTTGCCTTTCTTAAAACTACAAAAAAAAAAAGAAATCTTCAAAATAAATAAAACCTAAGTCATATGTGCATTTCTCTAATTTCCAAAGCAGTGTTTCTAGTGTGATTATCCCTTAGTGAATAATTGCTTAATTGAAAGGAATATCTAGCTGCTTCTCAGAATAGATCTCTTGTTCAATGTCTTTGTCCTTGGAACATAAACCTTAACTCTTTCATCAAAGCCAGAAAAGTTGGAGCAGCCCCCTTACACTCTTTAAAGGAAGAAGACTCTCCACCAGTTTGAACACAATAATTCACTCTAGATACACCACCTACTATGTACTTTACAGCATGGGGTCTACAATTCTAAAATGCTCTCTTCCAACTGCAATATGCAATGCATTAATGTTTCCAAATAAGTAAATATTCTTCTTAGGGAAGAAAAATCTGAAGTTTAAATTTTAAAACTTGGGGCCATTACAAGTATGAAAAGGAAAAAGACATGTGTGGGTATATTACAGTACACACTTACTTCTTCCAAGACTAGACATGTTTATGGCAAAGCAAAAAATGCTTGTCAAGTACCTAAATGCTTTTTACTTAAACCAAAATCTCTCTCCAAGGACCTGGGGTTTCCTCACTTAATCTTCAGAAAAGAAGAGAGAGTATGGACCCAACATTTTTACTCTTAAACATACCTTTGCTTTACAAAGGCAGCCAAATATTCTTCCTCCTTAGAAAATAGAGGAGAAAATGCTCATGGTCACAGAATTTCTGAGAATTTACTGATTAATTTCATTGTCATGATAAAATAAATATAATTGATGTTTATATTGAATGGATTTCTGCTGTATATAAGATTTTTTTTCTTACCAATTGTCTTGCTTGAATCTTGCAATAACTTTGTAGTAGAAACCATGATTCCCATTTCAAAGGAGATGAAGATGCTTGCTGCTAAAGGCCAGAAAAGCCGGGCATCTTTTCCATCCACACCATGTCTTGTTAACATTTAAAGGCAAACAGATAGAGCCACTCAGTACCCAATGTGGATGCAATAATCAAAGGCCCAGGATTTGGAGTCAGATAGAGTGGACCAAGATTAAACCTCAGCCTCTGCATTATCACAGGCAAGGTCTATATTAACAGTACTTAGTAGCATTATTGTAAGATGGATGTAATGATGCCCAATGGCTTTTCCTGGGGACTAAATGAACTTGGGACATAGTTAACACCGGGTCAGGTACAAGAGAAAACCTTAACAATTGATAATTATTAAGTAGAATAGAGTTCATTTATGAGGAATAGCACATAGCACATGGCAAAGAGCTCTGTAATCATGACTTCTAGTTAGATACACAACCTAATGAAATAAACATCTGGGAGCTTTCTCTGGTTGAGAGTAAACACTAATTTTGAATAAAAAATCTCTACTAAAACCCGCTGAACTTCAAAGAGGCTCCAATATTTTTTCAAGATTATGTATTTTATTGCCTTAAGAGCACATACTAATCAGAGTTGTGTTTTATTTATTTTAAAATACCTTGTGTTTTAAACTTTCTACCAATAAACCATGTCCACTAGATCACCCGATATTTTACTGCACAATAATCTTTACATGTTAATCAACCACCTTGACTTTATCCCTCAGTATTTATTGTATCTGTATTTCATTATTTCCTCAATAAGCCTGTGTTTCAAAGGCTTTTCAGAACAACTCAATCACAAAAATGTGCTTCTGGGTGACATCTAAGATATAAAGTTTTCACCTGGTGGTGAAATAATTTTAATTATAAAAAAACAAAGCCATGAAATGGAATACCAGTGACAGACAAATCTGCAACTACCCAGCTAGTTTGTAAATCCCTTCTGTCTCCCTTCTCATTCAATTTGCAGGATTCTGTCTCATTAAAGCAACAGCTCACATGTGCACACAAATAACTTACACCAAATACACATTTTTCTTTCCACCTCTCTCCCAACATCTAAGCCTGCCTTACACAGTAGCAACATCAAACTAAATTGTAAGGAGAAAGTAAATAATGAAATCAAGTACCCAAAGAAGAAAACAATCACAGCTGGAGCTTTAACCCAACAGCTCCAAAGAATCAGAAGGTGATCACATGAATGTGAGTACTGTGTGTATCAACTTGAAATTATTACATTTTCCTATTTGTTCAACGTATTTTCAGCCTAAGCCATATGCCTATCCTATGTAAATCTTAGTAATTGCTTAACAAATGAATCAACAAATTGCTGAAATCATATAACATGGCATTGCAGATTCAATGCAATCCCCATCAAAATTTCAACCCAATTCTTCATAGAGTTGGAAAGAGCAATGTGAAATTCATCTGGAATTACAAAAAACCTAGAATATTGAAATCAATTCTCAACAAGAAAACATCTGTGGGAATCACCATCCCTGACCTCAAGCTATATTACAAGGCAATAGTGTTAGAAACCGCATGGTACTGGTACAGAGATAGGCACGTTGATCAATAGAACAGAAGATCCAGAAATGAACCATCACACATATAATCAGAGGATTTTTGACAAAGGAGCTGTAAACATTCAATGGAAAAAGGACAGCCTCTTCAAAAAATGGTGTTGGTTCAACTGGCACTCAGCATGCAAAAGAATGAAAATAGACCCTTTCTTATCTCCTTGTACAAAGCTCAAGTGCAAGTGGATCAAAAGATCTCCACATTAAACCAGGTACACTGAAATTACTAGAAGAGAAAGTAGGGAAAATCTTAGAACACGTAGGCACAGGGGGAAATTTCCTGAACAGAACACCAATGGCTCGTGCTCTAAGGTCAAAGATCGACAAATGGAACATAATGAGATTGCAAAGTTTCTGTAAGGCTAAGGACACTGTCAAGAAAACAAAATGGCAGCCAAAAGATTGGAAAAAGATCTTTATCAACCCCACATCTGATAGAGGCCTAATATCCAATGTATACAAAGAACTCAAGAAGTTAGACACCAGAGAATCAAACAATCCTATTAAAAAATGGGGTACAGAGCTAAACAAAAAGTTCTTGATTGAGAAATATTGAATGGCTTAGAAGCATCTAAGGAAGTGCTCAACATCCTTAGTCATCAGGGAAATGCAAATCAAAACAATTCTGAGATTCCACCTCACACCAGTCAGAATGGCTAAGATCAAAAACTCAGATGACAGCAGATGCTGGCAAGGTTGCGGAGAAAGAGGAACACTTCTCCACTGTTGGTGGGATTGTAAACTGATACAACCACTCTGGAAATCAGTCTGGCGATTCCTCAGAAAATTGGACATAATACTACCTGAAGACCCAGTTATTCCACTTCTGGGCATATACCCCAGAGATGCTCCAACAAACAATAAAGACACATGTCCCACAATGTTCATAGCTGCCCTATTTATAATAGCCAGAAGCTGGAAAGAACCCAGATGTCCTTCAGTAGATGAATGGATACAAAAATTGTGGTACATTTACACAATGGAGTACTAGTCAGCTATCAGAAACAACGACTTTATGAAATTCCTAAGAAAATAGATGCATCTAGAGAATATCATCCTGAGTGAGGTAACCTAGTCATAAAAGAACAGACATAATATGCAGTCACTGATAATTGGATACTAACCCCAGAAAGCTCTGAACACCCCAGAAACAACTCACAGGCTATATGAAGCTCAAGAAAAAAAAAAGCCAAAAAATGAAAGCCTCGGTCCTGCTTAGGAAAAAAATAAATGTATAATACCCTCTCAGAGTGTGGTACACCTGGACCTTAAATCATTAATAATCCAAGAGCTAAGATAATAGCCTTGTGGCAATTTTTGGTATTCACAGATCATTATGATTAATCTATACTCACCAGGAAATTTTTTCCATGTTATCAAACCTCTAAAAGAATTAAGTACTGAAAAAAATATTTATATAGTGTTATGCCAAAATGCCTTTAAAAATCTGTATATGTATCCCTCTTTTTTAAAAAATAAAGTTGTAAGAAAAAAAAAAGAAACAATGACTTCATGAAATTTTTAGGCAAATGGATAGAACTAGAAGCTGTCATCCTGAGTGAGGTAACCCAGTAGCCAAAGAACACACATGGATAAGCAGATACTAGCCCAGTAATAGAAGAGGTCTTTAGTCCAGTGAAGGAGTGTTTTTCCAGTGTAGGGGAATGCCAAGACACTAAGGTAAAGAGAGTGTTTTGGAGAGAGAACACCTTCATGGAAACAATGGAATGTAGAGGGTGGATGGGAGGGGAGGAGGGGATAGCATTTAAAATATACAGATATTATCCAATAAAAAATAAATAAAATTTTTAAAAAGATGTTCTTGAAACAGTATGAATTTGATGAATATTTGTTGAATAAAAAAATAAATGGTTTGAAAAAGAAATCAGGGAGACAACCCTCTCCACAATAGCCACAAATAATATATAATATCTTGGGGTAACTCTGTTGCCCTAGCCCTTGGCCCCTCAGGACAGTTCATAGGGGTAGGTGGGAAGAAGGCCAAGTGAGCCTTCTTTGAAGTGACCGATGACATGGACTCCAGGAGGCAGGTGAAAAACAAAAGCAGACTGTTTAGTACCAGCTCTGTAAGGTCAGCCTTCTGGGAGAGTATGCCTGGGTGGGGTAGGTCAATCTATCGAGAGGCCTTTTGTGTCTCTGAGAACCATAGCTGTGTAACCGCAGGAGGATGGCCCTGGTCAGAGCATTACAGAGCCATAGCTCTTGGAGAACAGTCTGTTGCTAGAGTGCTGGTGTGACATATGCTGCATACGACACTTCAAGAGAATGATTACTAGCAATAGAACACCCCCTGACCTTGGTAAGGGACCATCCAAGAGGGATCAAAGATCCTTTTAAGATTGTCCCATACTTGAGTGACAAAACTCACTTCAAAGGACATCGCCCAAGGTCTGGTGAATTTCAACTGATGCATTTGCTCCCTGAGGATTATAAAATAATTGAGGAACGTGATGGGCCATGTCCCCTTGACAGAAAGAGCCAACTTCAGCCTCTTTGAGGTGGAATTACAAACCTAGCAGGGGTCAGGCAGAAAGAAGTAAACCTAGAGTCCTGCACCATCTTGAGTTCTGACAACATGTCAACCTGGAGCTGTAAAATATGGGTGGCCTGGTTCTGGAGGGCATCGGCAGAGTGGGACACAACTCTATCTAGCACTTCTGCTGTTGTCACAGTTTGCATCCAGGCCACTGCCACTGTGGTTGTCCTAGCTATGGCTGCAGTGGTGCCAAAGTCATGTTTGACTCGCCCTAGGGGTTACAGGTCAGTTTTAGACATCAGAGTGATGGCACAGAAGTGAGTTGTACTTGGCACAATGTCACAGCAGGCTCCCGTAGGGGGGCAAGTGGGTGTGGCAGGAGCACACCGCTAGAAGGCAGGGCGTGTTATAGTTAAGCACCTACTTCTCGGGTGTCAGAAGCATTTGTGAGAAGAAAGAAGAACGGGGCAGGAGGGACACACACTGGGGTAGGGGCCTGATTAATTTGGAAGGCTGTAAAGATCTTTGTACCATCACCAGATTCATCAGTAAAGGTCCCATTAAAGTACTACCACCCCTTATCAGGGAGACGGGGCACAGGTTGATACATCCAAGGGCCCCACAAAGATCCCAGTTTCCCACAATGGTATTATTGTGTCTGGGTGGACGTTATATGGCAATAGGGCTGATCCTCATCTGGTAGGAAGCACCATGACCCTAAGGTGCAGAGGGATACATCTGAATCGTTAGTTAGCAATTCCCAATACTCTGCTATCCAGGATTTCTGAGGAGGAGGAAGGACTGTAGGTACAAGAAGGGCCAAGAACACCACAGGACCATAGCCCTCAAAATAACAAAGATGGGTTCCTAGGAACTCACCGGCTGAACCAACCTGGACCCTCTGCAAATGCGCTGAGATTGTGTGGCTTGGTCTTCTTGTGGGACTCCTCACAGTTGGAGTGAGGGCTGTCTCCGACACTTCTGCCTGCTCTTGAGACCCTTTTCTTTCTCCTGGATTACCTAGTCCACCCTTAATTTGAGGGGATATGCCTAGTCTTATTGCAACTTGATATGCCATGTTTGGTTAATATCCCTTAGAGGCCCTGCCCTTCTCTGCTCAGAAATGAAGGAGTCTGTCTGAGGGAAAGAGGAGTTGGGAGGAAGGCCTAGGAGGAGATGGGGGATTGTGATTTGAATGTAACATATGAGAAGAACAAATTACAAAAACAAACAACAGCTACAACCCCCTAAAATGTGGCTGGGGCTATAGCTCAGCTGCAGGGTGCTTTCCTGGCATCCAAGAAGCCCTGTATCAAAAGAAGCATATTTGTTTTGGTAACTAAATGTAACAACAATCATGCCTTGTTCAACTCCAGACCTTTCAGAGTAGATAGCATGTGCTTCCTGTAGCAGCCCCTGCATGTCATCTGAGAGTCTTGTGAAGTGTTGGCAAGAGATGGGAATGGCTGTCACAAGTGGGGGGAAGTGAGGGAAGCCGATGACTCTGTGGGCTGAAGTGTCCGGGATCCACAGCTGTCAGCCTCCACTTCCTTCTCAGCTGATACCAGAGAGGGAGGCTAAGGACAGAGTCTTGGCAATGACTTGCAACACCAGGAAGTGATTCAGTCAGGATGCTTTGAGGGAGTCCAGGTCTATGACATATCATGGAGCCCTGGGAATATCATAGAGGAAATAAACTAAGGAAGAAAATGAAGAACTGTCCCCGATCAACCGTTTATAAGCCTACATCTGCTATTAGAAAGAGAAACCAATCTAGCATTCCCTTCTCAAAGGACTGACTGGTAGGCAGTGAAAGCTTGAAATGTCAGTTCTAAGGATGGCCCACCCTGACGAACAGCTGATGCTTAGCCCCAGGTGGGACTCATATAAAACTCCAAAGCCACCACGTCATCCCCTTGTCCCCTTAATTATCAGACTTTTCTACTTTTTAATAAATTTCTCTTCCCACCATCTGGAATTGGCATCTGAGAGATGTTAAAGTCTCTAATATCCTCCTGTTCCCTGTTGGTGAAACTGAATGAATTCTTTCAGGACTGAAGCCTTTAATTACATACCCAATCATCTCGGAATTTTTAATGGGCAAGGGAATTGCATTCAAGACCAGAGTGATCCAGCCAGATTGGACTTTTCCAACTTCTGAAACTCATCACAAATAGATCCTTTCCTCGGGAACCAGATGGATGTTTGTCCTTTCCAAGACAACCACCTTTTGTCAACTTACTAGCAAATGTTATTTGGGTAAATAACTTGTGCCAGGTTCTTTGGATGTAAACTGAGAGACACAAATTCACACAATGACAGAATCTGGAATGAAACCTGTGGGGGTGGGAACTTAACACATGGGGGTGTGTTATGTAGACAGATAATACCTGCACTGGCCAAAAGGACAGGCAGAGAGATGATGTGGCAGGTGACAAGGGAGCTACAGAGGAGCTTCTAGTGGAGGACAGCTCCTCAGGCAACACATAGGGATGATGTAGGGAGGATGGAGGAAGAGAGGAGCACTACAGTGGAATTCCAATACATCAAGGTCTTAAAGAGACAGGCTTCTCATTTTAATTAAAATGTAATTATATCATTTCTTCCCTTTCTTTCTTCCAATCCCCTTATGTCCTCCCTCTGATCTCTCCTATATCCACCTTAAAATCCCCCTCAAATTAATGGCTTCTTTTTATTACTATTATTATTGTTATTATTATTTATATACAAAATATTCAAGTACAACCTGTTGAGTCTGTTTAATGTTACTTATATACATGATTTCAGGGATGACCACTTGCTTTGTGTAAATGACTAGGGATCTCAGCCCTGGAGGAGACTAATTCTCCCTCCCAGCGCTTGTCAATGTCCACGGTTCTTTGTTGAGAGAAGGGGGTCTTGTGAAATTTTCCCCCTTCCGAGTTACCACAAAATGGCTTTCTTAAACCTATATAATTTCTTAAACCACTATAATGCAGCTTCTCCTGAGAAATTTGACATATCCTGTGTATACATATTTAGAAAACTTAAACATTTACTAGTAATAATAAACTTACTTTAAAGCAATTGTGCATGTATACAATGTTACCATATTTTAAAGTTAAAGGAAATCTGCATAGTAATGAGGTGGGTGAACTTGTCTGCTTTGTTATTCGCCTTTGATTTCTTTCCTTTTTGGTCATTCTTATTCACTGCTGTGTACGTGTTATTTAAGGATATTGCTTTAGCTGCATACCGCTCTGTGTCTGTTCTGTATGCTTCTGAACCATCCCATTGTACATTGTCTACACACAACCCATACACTTTGCCTCTCTCCTCTACCACATTTTCTCTCTTCTCCGTCACTATCTGTTTTTTTCTTCTTAACTACAATATTCTATGACTTTAACAATCTTTAAGATGGGGACTAGATGCTCAGCATGGAAAACGTTCTGCACAAGCCTGATGACCTGAATTCAGTCTCCAAAACCCACTGTGGAAAAAAAGAACTAACTAGCTTACAAAAGTTGTCCTCTGACTCAAGAACTATAGCATGCATGTGGCCAAATTTACACACACACACACACACACACACACACACACACACACACATACACACACACACACACATACACACACACACACGTAATAGTAGTAATAACAATAATAATAATGATGATGATGATGATTTAATTTAAAAAATACTAATTATCTTTAAGCTCTATAGACCCTGATAGTATCCCAGCCTCTCTTTTCCAGGCACTTTTCCCTCAATTCTCTCTATCCTTTCCCACTTACTTTTATCCTACTTTTATGTCTTCTTATAACTTTAATATTTTAATCACTTCAATATAATCCTTATACCTATATCCCCAGATATTTATTGATATTAAAGGGATGACGTTTTAACAAACTATTATGTTATTTGCATAGTGTACTGGCTGGTTTTGTGTCAACTTGGCACAAGCTGGACTTATCACATAGAAAGGAGCCATCTTTGAGGAAATGTCTCCATGAGATCCAGCTGTAAGGCATTTTCTTAATTAGTGATTGAGAGTGGGAAGGCCTACTGTGGATGGTGCCATCCCTGAGCTTGGGTTCTATAAGAAAGCAGGCTGAGCAAGCCAGGGGAAGCAAGCCAGTAAGTGACATCCCTCCATGGCCTCTGCATCAGCTCCTGCTTCCTGACCTGCTTGGGTTCCAGTCCTGACTTCCTTTGGTGATGAACAGCAATGTGGAAGTGTAAGCTGAATAAACCCTTTCCTCCCCAACTTGTTTCTTGGTCATGATGTTTGTGTAGGAATAGAGGCCTTGACTGAGACACACAGTAAACCTAATCACTGTGATTGTACTTAGTAACAGGTCTGTTGCCCTTAACATGAGGACTGAAGGTTTGGGTACTCCTTAATATTGAAATACTCTAAATGAAGAAATACAAACAGTTTATAAAATCCAATCTTTGAAATAAACATGTAAATAAAAGATATGAAAAACTCATGAAAATTAAAGGTAGCATGATACCTCTGAGAAATCTCAGTTCTATAATAGCTAACTCAGTGAAAGTAAATTAGATGAAATCGCAAAGAATTCAAAACAGGAACATTTAACAAAACTAAAGAGAATATAAATAAACACAGAATAGGGGGGAAAGTACACACAGGAGATGAAAAGAAAGAGATAAAAATGTTAAAAAATTAATTAAAACTCTGGAAATGAAAAACACATTATACAATTTTTTTTAATTCCATAAAGGGAATTGAAGAGATTGCTCGCAGTTAAGAGTACTTGCTGCCCTTTCAGAGTACTTGGGTTCAGTTCCCAGAATGTGCATGGCAGTTTATAACTTCCAATTATGGCTACTGAGCGACAGGGAGCCTTTTTTTCCTCGGGACTGTGGGTTCCTAATAAGCTACCCATACTCCAGTGGTTGTCCCTCTATTCATGTGCCTACAGGAAGCACAAACTGGATTGACTGAATGTAGGCAGCCTAAACTCATGTGAACACGCCTTAGGCTTTGGATTTTATACAGCTTGAACTCGTGTGAACTTTGCTCATTACCAGCTTACTTAACCCTCAGAATATGAATTGTCTGATGCTCTGAATAAAGTTAGCTATTGCATGAGACTTTAGTGTTCCTTGTTTTAGGCTCCATTCTACCAAGTCTACACTGCCAAGTGAAACGGTAACTCCAGGGAACAAAGGAGCATAGTGGATGGGGAAGGAGTGAGAAGGGGAGGATTAATAGTGAGCATGAGGACTGTGCTCAACGTGCATAATATGCACATATAAAAATGTCCTTATGAAACCCAGTGCCAGCCAACCATTGAACTGAGCATGGGGTCCCCAGTGAAGGAGTTAGAGAAAGGACTGAAGAAGCTGAAGGGGTTTGCAACCCCATAGGAAGAAGAACAATATCAATCAACCAGACTCCCCGTCCCTCAGAGCTCCCAGGGACTAAAACACCAACCAATGGGTACACAGGGAGCAACCCAGGGCTCCAGGTGCATATGTAGCAGAGGATGGCCTTGTTGGGCATCAATGGGATGAGAGGCCATTGGTCCTGTCACGGCTCAATGTGCCAGTGTAGGGGATTGCTAAGGCGGGAAGGTGAGAGGGAGGGGGGAGCATCCAATAGAAACGGGGAGAGGAGATGGGATAAGGAGTTTCTGGAGGGAAAACCGAGAAAGGGAATAACATTTGAAATGTAAATTAAAAGTATCCAATAAAAAAAAAGAAAGAGAAAAACCAGTGCAGAGTGTGATGAATATACAACAAAAGGCATTACTTTTTTAAAAGAAATGACTCTCAAAGAAGTGGTTGATAAACTACTAGGAAAGACTAGTTTATTGTTAAGGAATTCTATTCTTTTAGGCCTAGCTGTAAATAATTTCTGTGTTTCCTTCTACAAAAGAAATCAAATCTGCTTTTTTCATGGAAGAAGAACATATTTGTATCCTATAAAAGGTTAGATGTTATAACAGCTATGGAAGCAACATGTATTGATCATGGTTCTCTAGAGAAACAGAACTTATACAACTTATAGAATAATATACATTATTATATGTTTCTATATAACTATTCTATATATATATATTATTATATACAAACATATTGTATCCAGAGCCCCCAAGGGCCACACCTAGCAGAATTCCAGAAGCATATAGCATATAGCATATACGTGAGACTTATTAGAATGACTTACAGATTATGGTCCAGCTAGCCCAACAAGGTGTGTACCAACAGAGATTCCAAAAATCCAGTAGCCCACAAGGCTGAGAGTCTCAGCCTTGTCTTCAGTACACACTAGAATCTCACATAAGTCGGCTATGACACTAGTGAAGACATGTCTTGCAAAGAGCAAGCAAAAAGAAAGCCACCTTTCTTCCTCCGTGATCTTCACATCGGATACCAACAGAAGTGGCTCCGACTGAAGGTGGATCTTCCCACCTCAAAGATTTGCACACCTTCAATCCTAGCAGAGGCAGAAGCAGGAAAAATCTCTTGAGTTCGCGGTCACCCTGATCTACAGAGTGAGTTCCAGGACAGCCAGAGCTACAGAAAACACAACAAACTATGTCTCCAAAAAAAAAGTGAGTCTTTCCCCTTTAAATGATTTAATTAAGAAAAAAAATCCCTCTCATGTGTGCCCAGCCATCAGGTGTTAGTTAATTCCAAATGTAGTCAACTTGAAAACCAAAGGTATCCATCATGACTATAATTCTAGAGAATACAATTTTTTTTCTAAGTGACCCTTGCTCTCAAAATTATACTTGTCTCATGGTGAATTCAAAAATATTCATACAGATAAACCATTGGCTGTAGAGTCTACCAGATGGGTCTGAATTCCCAATGTTTAGCCAATGGGTGAGAGAACTTAGTTCGTTGCCTTGTGCAGAGTAGGTGCTTGCTAGACAACAACTCATAGCCATACATAGCTTCCATCAAAATTTAATGAGCACTCCCTATAGTCAGGCTCTGTAGTCTAGATGCCATGGGGCAAAGGTGGAAAACAAGCTTTGCCCTTCATTCTCCAGAGAAAGTAAGAGCAACATGAGAACAAATAGATGATTTCAGATAAAGGGAAAATGGAAAATGAACTAGTGAAACGTGGTTGAGAATTATAGAGAGAAATGAAGGGTGCTGTCTTACTTATGACAAAACACCATGAACAAAAATCAAGTTGGGGGTTGAGGGGAAGAGTTTATCTAGCACGTTGTGGTTTGACACTGAAGGAAGCCAGGACAGGAACTCAAACTGAGCAGGAACCTAGAGGCAGGAGCTGATGCTGAGGCCATTGGGGGATGCTTACTGCCTTATTCACATGGCTTGCTCAACATAATTCTCGATAAAACCCCAGGGCCACTGACCCAGAGATGGCACCACTCAACAGGGACTAGAACGTCCCCTCACTAATTGAGAAAATGCCTTACAGCTGGATCTCATGAGGGCGTTTCCTCATCTGTGGCTCCTTCCTTTTTGATTACGTTAGCTCGTGTCAAGTTGACAGAAAACAATCCAGAACAGGTGCTGTCAAGGAATGCTGTAGTAAGGAATAGCGCCATGAAGAAAATAACAATACAAAGATTGGAAAGAAACTTTGAAAGAGAAAGGAGCATCGTCATGCCAGAGGTTGGAAATGAATTTTGAGGTTTGGGAAACAAGAAGAGCAGTATGGTGGCAGGGCTGTAATACTGTGAAAGTAGCAGAATGACCACAGAGATATGCTGGAAGCTATGCATTTAGGGCCTTACAGGCTACCATAGGCATATGGGTTCCAACTAGACAGCTATTAAAACCTAGAAAATGATCCTGCACACAGTCCAAGATAAAAATGTAAGCTCTCTCTCTCTCTCTCTCTCTCTCTCTCTCTCTCTCTCTCTCTCTCTCTCTCACACACACACACACACACACACACACACACACACACACACACACACACACACACCTCTCCTCTCCTCTCACTCTCTCCTCTCCTCCAAATTCCGTTATGGTGAATATTAGAAAGGTGTGTCATGGTTCCAGCACGTCAATGCTTCATGCGGGTCTCACGTACTCTCTGACCTGGGCAATTGCTCCCACATTAGTTCCAGCACCAGAGGGCCATATAGAACTAAAATTGATTCATCTCAGTGGCTCCACGCTAACCCTAGGTACTCTCTGACCCCAGTGGCCTGCGAGTGGTCCCAGAATGGCATCTCACCACGCTGCTAACATTAATTCATCTCTGGTGAGTATTACCCTCAGATGCCTCTCTGTTAGCCCAAGAGCTCTGCCCACACTCAAACAAGCCCAACAAATTCAAAACTCCAAAATCTTGCAATTTAACAAAGGCTTCTCTAAGGTTTTCCCAATGAATTTTACTCTCCACAAAATGTCCACACTATAAACTCAGAACAAAATGATATGATATAATTTTCCCACCAAAGCAAGACGAATTATCCAATACAAATTCATCCCTTGAAGATTCTTCCAGTTTCTGCCTGCACCAGGAGCTGATCCTGTGCTACAGCTCTCTGTACCCAAATCCCACTGGGTAAAAGATGGTCTCCCAGAAGGGCTGACACACCTGAAAGCAGAGGTAAGACCACAAGTGCTGCTCTGAAGAACCTGCCTGGAGCCTTCAGGACACAGGAATTGAGAAGCAGTTTGGAGCAGGATACGTCTGGTTTCTTTCTCTACCCTGAGCTGGCCCTGTGCCACAGGTATCTCTACCCAGACATTTCTGGGAGAAAGTTGGTCCAAGAGTAGTGCTGACACACAGGCTTACAGGGGGGGAAAGCCATTATCAGAATCAGCAAGACCACCTAACACCAGACATAAGCAGATGGTGAAAGACAAGTCCAAGAGCCTAAGCAACAGAAACCAAGGCCACCTGGCATCATCAGAACCCAGTTCTCCAACCATAGCAAGTCCTGGATACCCCAACACACTGGAAAAGCAAGATTCTGACTTAAAATCAAAACTCATGATGATGTTAGAGGACTTTAGGAAGGTCATAAAAACTCCCTTAAATGTAGGACAACACAGGTAAACAGGTAGAAGCCTTTGTAGAGGAAACACAAAAATCAGCCAAACAGAAGAAGGAATTGAATAAAAGCATCCAGGACCTAAAAAATGGAATAAAAGCAATAAAAATATCACAAAGGGAGACAACACTGAAGACAGAAAACCTAGAGATCTGGAGTCACAAACACAAGCATCTCTTACAGAACACAAGAGACAGAAAAAGAATCCCAGGGGCAGAAAATACCATACAAAATGCTGGCACAACAGAAAAAGATGCAAAATGCAAAAAGCTCCTAACCCCAAACATCCAGAAAATATAAGAAGCAAAGAGAAGATCAAACCTATGGATAACAGGTATAGAGGAGAGCTAAGAGTTCCAATTTAAAGGGCCAGTAATATCTTCAACAAAATTATACAAGAAAACTCCCTAACCTAAAGAAAGAGATGCACATAAATAAATATACAAGAAGCCTAAAGAACTCCAAATAGATTGGGCCAGAAAAGAAATTTCTCCCAAAACATAATAGTCAAAACACCAAACTCACAAAACAAAAAATATTAAAAGCTGTAAGGGGAAAAGGTCAAGTAACATATAAAGGCAGACAGATCAGAATAACACCAGACTTCTCAACAGAGACTATGAAAGCTAGAAGATCCTGGACAGATGTCATACAGATCCTAAGTGAACACAAATGCCAGCCAGGCTACTATAACGAGCAAAACTCTCAATTAACATAGATAAAGAAACCAATATTCTGTGACAAAACAAAATTTACATAATATCTTTCCACAAATCCAGCCCTATAAACAATAATATATTGAAAACTCCAACAAAAGGAGGGGAAAAAAGCAAGAAAGTAATCTTCTTGCAACTAACCCAAAAGAAGATAGCCACACAAACATAATTTCAAGTCTAACAACAAAAATAACAGGAACCAACAATCATTGGTCCCTAATATCTGTCAACATCAATGGACTCAATTCTTCCACCACCCCAAAAAAAAAGACATAGACTAACATAATGGATATTTAAAGAGGACCCAGCATTTTGCTACATACAGGAAATATACCTCAGTGCCAAAGACGAATACTACCTCAGAGTAAAAGGGTAGAAAACCATTATCCAAGCAAATATCTCAAAGAAACAAGCTAGAATAACCATTCTAATACCAAATAAAATCAACTTTAAACCAAAAGTTATCCAAAAAAAGGAAGGACACTTCATACTCAAAGAAAAAAAGAAAACACCAAGATGAAATCTCAATTCTGAATATCTATGCTCCAAATGGAAAGGCACCTACATTGATAAAAGAAAGCTTACAAAAGCTCAAAGCAAACATTGCACCTCACACAATAATAGTGGGCGATTTCAACATACCAATCTCATCAATGGACAGATCACAGAAAGAGAAACTAAACAGAAACACAGTGAAACTAACAGAAGTTATGAAACAAATGGATTTAACAGTGATCTATAGAACATTTCATCCTAAAACAAAAAAACATACCTTCTTTTCAGCACTTCATGGTACCTTCTCCAAAATTAACCATATAATCAGTCACAAAACAGGCCTCAACAGATACAAGAAGATTGAAATAATCCATGCATCCTATCAAATCACCAATGACTAAGACTGGTCTTCAGTAACAACAAAATTGACTGAAAGCCCACATACACATGGAAGCTGAGCAATGCTCTACTCAATTAATAACTTGGTCAAGGAAGAAGGAAAAAAATTAAAGACTATACAGAATTTAATGAAAATGAAGGTACAACACACCCAAACTTATGAGATACAATGAAAACAGTGCTAAGGGGAAAACTCATAGCTGTGAGTGTCTCCAAAAAGAAACTGGGAAGAGCATACACTAGCAGCTTGACAGCAAACCTGATAGTTCTAGAACAAAAAAAACGCAAATACATCCCAAGAGCAGTAGACGGCAGGAAATAAACTCAGGGCTGAAATCAACAAAGTAGAAACAAAAAGAACTGTACAAAGAATAAACAAAACCAGGTTATTTGAGAAAGTCAACAAGAAAGATGAAGCCTTAGCCAGACTAACTAGAGGCACAGAGAGTATCCAAATTAAAATCAGAAATGAAAAGGGAAACATAAGAACAGAAACAGGAAATTCAAGAAATCCTCAGATCCTACTACAAAAGCCTATACTCAACAAAACTGAAAAATCTGAATAAAATAGACAATTATTTAGACAGATACCAGGTACCAAAGTTAAATCAGGATCAGATAAACCATCTAAACAGTCCCATAACTCCTAAAGCAATAGAAGCAGTCATCAAAATTCTCCCAACCACAAAAAAAAAGACCAGATGAGTTTAGTGCAGAATTCTATCAGACCTTCATAGAATACCTAATACCAATACTCTCCAAATTATTCCACAAAACAGATTCCTTCTATAAAGTCACAATTATGCTTATACCTAAACCACACAAAGACCAAACAAAGAAAGAAAACTTCAGACCAATTTCCCTTATGAATATCAATGCAAAAATACTCAATAAAATTCTTGCAAACAGAATCCTAGAAACATCAAAACAATCATACCCTTTCCTCTCATCCAGTGAAGACCCTCTTTATATCTTGTGCCTGCCCTCTTTTAATTTCAACCACATTATCTATTCTCTCAGCCTCACCCCAGCTCTCTAGGACCATCTTCTGGGGCTGTCCCTTCTGCCTACCTGCATCTCCAATGGATTCCATGGATTTTTCCCCTTCAACCTTCCTCCCCTTGACTCAGCACCTTATCCCAGCCCCCAATTCCAGCAGGCATTCCCCAGCCAGTGCTGCAGAGCAGCAGGCAAGCAGGTAGGCAAGCTTCTTATAGTCACTCTCCTTTCTTCCAAATCTAATCCCCTAGTCTTACCCAAGGCTCCAAAGAAGACTACCTTCTTTCTGCACTTTCTGCCCCATTCCCTTTGGAAAAAGTAGATCCTGGTGAAACACCAGGATTTCCTCCTGCATTTGGACATCTTAGCTCCTCCCCTGTGGACATCTAGCCTGTCTCCATTCCTAAATAGCAGCCCTAATTACCTAGAAACACACTGTATCCAGAGGCCTCAGGGGCCATACCTAGCAGAATTCTAGAAGCATTCCCCACTATGCAACACACAGCTACTCTATAGACCCTCTTAAGAACCAGAGAAGTAACAGAAACCAAAGAACAAAACACCAACCCAATAAAAATCAGATATCAGCATTTAGAATTACAGTCATCCAGAACTCAGATGCCTAGAAGCATAGAAATGGCTTATAACATATAGAAATATGTTCCCACTTCGAACAGCTGAAGCACAAGATGAGGACCTTAACATAGCCCTTGGTGGTTCAGAGGTCCTTAAAGAGGAAGTGAATAAATCACTCAAAGAAATCCATGAAAAGCAGACAAATCATGGAAGGAAAAGAGTAAAACAGTTCAAGAACTGAAAGTGCATATAGAATCAATAAAGAAAATCCAAACTGAGGAATTTCTGGGAAGAAAAAGAATCAAGAATTTAAATGGGAATCTCAGATGCAAGCCTCAGCACCAGAAGGCAAGAGATGGGGGAAACTCTCAGACACTAACAGAATGGATTAGAAAACAGGATTTTTTTTAAGGTGGGGTGGGAAAAGCAAGCATACCCAAGGTGCGTACCTGGCAAGAACTAATCAACCTGAGGAGTAAAATCAATAAGATAGAAATGAAAAGAACAATACAAAGAATCAGTGAAAAGAAAATGTTGGTTTTCGAGAAAATCAGGAAGAGAAATTGCTATCTAAAGTGACTAAGAGAGAGAGAGAGAAATTAAGGAAAGAGAAATTTTGAGGAAGATATCAGAAGATGAAAAGGTCTCCCATACTCGTGGATCAGTAGTATTAACATAGTAAAAATAACCATCTTAACAAAATCGATCTACAGATTCAACACAGTCCCCACCAAAATTCCAACACAATCCTTTACAGACCCTAAAAGAACAATACTCACTTCATATAAAAAAATCAAAAAGCTAAAACAATTGTGTACAGTGAAAGAACTTCTTTAGGTATTGAAGGGCCTGAGGAGGCAGAATAAACTCCATTTTTTCAAGACTCCATTCTAAGTTAGCTTCCCCTTAGAGAGGCATGGCTCCCACCCTTGAGGTCTGAGAAAAATCTGGGCACAACAGTATCACAATCCCTGATTTCAAGGGGGACAACAAATCAATAGTAAGAAATTCAACAAGTTACTGGCTTAAAAACAGATGGTTGGATCAATGGAATTTACATACACCTATGCACACCTGATTTTGATAAAGAAGCCAGAAATACAGAATGGAAAAGGGGAAACATCGTCAACACTGGTCTAACTAGATGTCTACATGTAGAAGATTGCAAATAGATCCATATCCATCACCCTGCACAAAACTCAAGTCCAAATGGATCAAAGACGTACTTTGTGCAATGTATGGCAGCATTCACCATGTTAATTAAAATTCACCTGTCAGTTAAAAGCCCATTGGCCTAGAAGCTTAGGCAGAAAATAGGTGGGACATCCAAAAAAAAGACTGGATTCTGGGAGAGAGTCACGTGTGAGAGGATTCACCCCTCTCCCCGAGACCCTAAGGAGGACAGACATATAGAACCTGAGCAGAGGTAACCAGCCATGTGACTTAACAAAGAATAGGGTAAGTGGGTTATTAAGTTATGGGATAGTCAGGGAACATGCCTAGCTATACAGCCTAGATATTTGTAAATAGATTTTTGTCCCAGAGTCATTATTCTGGGAGCTGTGGCTGGGATGAAAAAACATGAGCTTCCAGAAACCACCATATAACAAGGGTCATGATGCAGAAGGCTGGACAGCCCAGAGACCTAGAAAGGATCCAAACATGTCTGGCAAGAAAAATAAAATAAAATGATGCATAATGACATTCTTCTATACTCATAGATTAGTGCCTGGTCTCATCATCATCAGAGAGGCTTCACCCAGAAAATGATACAGAAATTAGGTGGAGCTCAAGGAAGGATTGTAGGAACCAGAGGTGTCAAGGACACCACAAGAAAAAACACAGAATCAACTGATCTTGGTTCATGGTGTCTCACAGAGAGCGAATTAGCAACCAGGAAGCCTCCACAGATCTGACATAGGTCCTCTGTATATATGTTACAGGTGTGGCTAGGTCTCTTTATGGACTCCTAACAGTGGGAGCAGGAGTTGTCTCTGACCCTTTTGCATGCTTTGGGCCCTTTTTGTCCTACTGCGTTGCCTTGTCCAGCCTTGATACACGGGAAGAGTCTTGTCTTACTGAAGCTTGATGTGCACATTTGGTTGATATTCATAGGAGGCTTGCCCTCTCCTGAAGAGAAGTGGAGAAGGGTGGATGGAGACAGACAGAGGGGATATGACAGGGAAGGACTAGGAGAAGAGAAGGGGGAAACTGATGGATGTGTGTGTGTGTGTGTGTGTGTGTGTGTGTGTGTGTGTGTGTGTCTACAACAATGACAAGCCAACGAAAGACCCTTTAACAGTTACTAGAGTTCATACCACCCCGGTCGCCCCGGGACAAGGGGTCCTCAAAGACTAGGTGGGTGAGGATTCAGCAGAGACAAAAGGAAACAAACACAGAGGCAGTTTGGATCTGAGTGTATTTTGCAGCTCTCAAGCAAGGAATTTTATACATAATGAAATAACAAGGTGCCCTTGGAGTTTGGGAGAGAGCAACTCAACTGGTGGCAGAGAACAGGAAAGGGCAGAAGGTTAGAAGAGCGAGGGAGAAGAAAGTGCTAGAAAGAAGCAGGCTGAGTCAGTGAACCAGGGTCAGCTCTGTGAAAAGCTGTGGATGTGGTGTGGGCTTCACATTCTTCTTCCTTACATTATTTTTCTTTGCATTCAGCTTCCAGTGTAATGTTTTCTTTCTCTGCTGAGCTCAGACTTATCAGCAACACACTAGTCAGTTGCATAAATGTTCTTTAAAAGGTTAACGATATATAAATTCCCATTCCCCCTTCCCAGTGTTTTTGATCCCCTGAAGGATGGTGTCCAGCTAGCTGCAGGGAGTCCTTCATCTTTGATGCTCAGCTCTGACTCACTCCTGGGTCAGGCTCAGGCCCCACAACCCTTCCCTTGGGATACAGAGACCAAGAAACAATCAGCTGGTGACCCAGGAGCCAACAGCAGCTGTGAGGTGGAGAGCCACATCTCCCACACCGTGGGAGGCTTTCTGGTTA
Source organism: Micromys minutus (assembly GCF_963924665.1). Classification (NCBI taxonomy): domain Eukaryota; kingdom Metazoa; phylum Chordata; class Mammalia; order Rodentia; family Muridae; genus Micromys; species Micromys minutus. The sequence continues at coordinate 1,077,268 of NC_137968.1, forward strand.
GTCATCCAGTTCAAATGCTTTGAAGGAGGCATGAGAAGAAATCTGCTAGTGAGGGAGCCAGGAAGTGAGGCAGGGTGAGAATCCCACAGACTTGGTTTGTTATCCTGGGATGAGCTCACATGCCTGGGGATGATGACTACTCAAGCCACGGGAACAATTTAGCATTCTATAGCCTTCAGGTCAAACTGATTACCATTTAACAGACATTTGCACAATTAGGATTGAATCCTCTACCTCATCTTCTGCTAAAAGCCAATCAGAATGCTCTAATATCAGTAACCTAAACTCTTACCAAGCATCTTACTTTCATTTACAGCCTTATGTATGTCTATATTTTAGTAAATGTCCCCACACCCATCTTTGCATTGTGCCTTTGGTGAGTTCGTATCTTCCTGTTCCTCCCATCTCTTCTTTTATCTGAGTTTACTCCTCCATCAATATCCAATTCACACTCACTTTCTTTCATTCTTCTAGTAAATGCTGATTGAGTACCAATTATAAATAACCCTGTCTGACTAAGGGTAAACAGATGTCAGTTGTTAAATACAACCCTCAACTTTCTTTCGAGCAAAAAAAATCTCTATTTGAATTCCCCCAACTCTATTCCTGGGTTCCAATATGTTCTAAGTAAAGTCAAAATAATTTTCTGTATAATAAAGAATTTGGTTGAATTTCATCTCAATCCTAGAAAGTAACCTAGAAACTCTAAATTTCCCAAGCAACAGTAGTTACTTTGCTATATGGGATAGGCTTCCGGATGGTAGTCTGTAATAGTGAAGTAACCTATATGAGCTCCTAGATGCCTTTGATAACAAAGGAATTTGGAACTGGGACTAGCCATGTGAAAGGTCACCATGTCACTAGAGAGTTGATGTCTGGGTCTGAAGAGAGGAGAGGCTTAATATTGAGTTCAGTCGTGATGGTAATGGTTCAATGAATCATGCATACATTATGATGATGGATAAAAGTCTACACTGAAGGTGGAAAACATCCCTGATGAAGGTGTTCTATATATTGTCACATGATGATGGGCTGAGCTGAAAGATACATCCTGACTCCACAGTGGGCGAGGATGGAAACTGTCTGGAGCCCACCTAGGTCTTACCCTTGACATCTTTTTGCTTCTTGACTCATTCCAATTTAAATAAATTTTTGCTATGATAAAATTACAGTCGTAAGTAGAGCATGCCCCAAGTTCTGTGAGCCCTTCTGGAAAAGTGTCACCACTGACTCCCAGACCCATAGCCACAAATGAGTATGGCCTAAACCTGCAGCAAGTATCTGAACTGAAAAAAAAAAAAACCTCTTTAGAAAGTTCTGCCTCTAACCTGCAATGGTTGACTTAGCAGGGTCGACAGTCATAGTACTATTCTTCTACTTAAGCTGCATGTCGGGATTGCCAAACAACACTCATCCTTTCCATCAAGAAGCTTGAAATCTAATAATATAAAAGAAATTACATTATCATGATACAAATCCCAAATATTAAACTGAGCAAATGCTATCCAAGGGAGCGTTTCCATTTCTTGAAGGAAGCCATTTATGGAAGTGTGTGTTTATAATGGCTTACAGTTTAAGGAGGAAGAGATGGGAAAGGTTGGTGTCAGAAGCCATGGAGGTCACGTTACGCTGACTGTCGGAAATCAGACAGCCAACAAGAAATGGGGCCAAGAAATAGAACCTCAAAGTCCAACCCTAATGAAAAAACCTCAAGTGATGGTTGACATCATAAAAGGCTCCAGAACCACCAAACTAGTTCTGCCATCTGGGAAGCAAAGCACCACCTAGAGTCCAACCAGGAGTGACTTTTTTTTAACGAGCAAGCCTTTGAGGAAGGCTATCGCATGTGATGAAGACAAATGTACCTGCATTTTGAAAGAGCTCTATGGACTTTTAGGATCTAGAGAAAATGGATAAAGTTAATAAGATTAGTATTCTAACTAAAATCAAAGAAAGAATGATGGGGAATGTTTAGGAAAATAAACAACTTTAAAACTCTGGCACTGGTTATATAGGTCAATGGCTAAGTGACTGACTACATGGCATCTAAAGACCTTTATAATCAGAAAAACAAAAACAAAACGCAGAGCTGAAATAACAAGCAACTTCCAATGCTAATTTTTTAAGGAAACCCTGCAACCAAAAGGGTAAGTTAAAAGTGGAATCTACAAATCTGCCTATGTTCTGAAAGCAGATTTTTAATGAAACAGGTGTATGTGTGTGTGTGTGCGTGCACGTGCACACGTGCGTGCACCGAGATGACCAGCTGCAGACAGACAGAACCCAGTTATGACAATTAAGGAAAGGGAATCTTGGGAGACCTAAGGTCCCAAAGAGCTAGACTCTGAAATCAGGAACAAACACACCACATCATCTGACTCTACCCAGAACTTTGTTGTACGGGTGCTAATGAACTGAGGACAAGAAAGGAGGGGTAGATATAGCTGCATCCCTGTGGCCAACAAAGGCCTCCTTACAAATTTGTACTCCCTTCATGGAGTCTAGGTCATAAGCTGGAACTCTCAAACCTTGAATTTATTCTGAAACATCTCTATTAACAGTGGGTCTCAGGAGGATGCCCACCCCTCTTCTGCCTCACAGAACTCTTGTGAGTTTCTCAAAAGATTTAATCAGCAGTCAGAGGTTATGAGACACACCAGATGTCAACCTTGTAACAATTAACATTCAACTTTACTGAAATGATAATCACCTGGGAAACTGTTGAGCTATGTGGTTCAGTGTATTGGTAAGGGTATTTTCCAGGGAGCATTCACTAAAGTAAAAAAGGCCCACCAAAGCTGTGGGCAATTGTATTCATAGACTGTGTAATGGAATAAAACAGAGAAGAATAAAATTCTCATATTACAGGTGTCTTAGGGTTTCTATTCCTACACAAAGCAGCATGACCAAGAAGCAAGTTGGGGAGGAAAGGGTTGATTCAGCTTACACTTCCACATTGCTGTTCATCACCAGAGGAAGTCAGGACTGGAACCCACGCAGGTCAGGAAGCAGGAGCTGATGCAGAGGCCATGGAGGGATGTCACTTACTGGCTTGCTTCCCCTGGCTTGCTCAGCCTGCTTTCTTATAGAACCCATGTCTACCAGCCCAGGGATGGCTCCACCCACAATGGGCTGGGCCCTCCCCTTTGATCTCAGTCTGCTCATTGTAAAAAAAAAAGAAAATCTTTACACACCAAGAAAATTTTGACTATTTCCAGGTTGCATCATGTTTTACATGTACTTTATGCTCATTGTTACTGGTGGGATCTTTATCACACTATCAAACCTTTAAAAAAAAAAGTACTGACAAAAATGTATAATTTTATGCAAAAAAATGCTTAAAATCTGTACATTTATCTTTGTTTTGTAAAATAAAGTTGTTAAAAAAATAAAATAAAAAATTAAAAAAAAGAAAAAAAATTTTTTAAAAAGAAAAAAAAAGAAAATGCCTTCCAGCTGGATCTCATGGAGGCATTTCCTCAACTGAGGCTTGTTTCTCCGTGATAACTCCAGCTTGTGTCAAGCTGACACAGAACCAGCCAGTGCACCAGGTGACCCCCTTTCTCTGCTTTCTGGCTGCCATAGTGTGAATTGTTCTGCTCTGCACATCTTACCATGCTGAACTGAAACCATGAGCCAAAATAAACTCTTCTTCCCTTGTCATGGATAGACCAGCTTCAGCTGCATATGTAGCAGAGGGTGGCCTTGTTGGGCATCAGGGGAAAGAGAAGCCCCTGGTCCTGCCAAGGTTCAATGCCCCAGTGTAGGGGAATGTATGGGCAGGGAGGTGGAAGGGGATGGGTGGGTAAGGGAGCACCCTCATAGAAGCAGGGGGAGGGAGATGGAATAGGAGGGTTCTGGAGGGGAAACCAGAAAAGGGGATAACATTTGAAATGTAAATAAAAATATCCAATAAAAATAAGATAAAATAAAAATGTTGTCTGTGCCCGGTATTTTGGTGCCAGTGATGTTTTAATGTAATTTTAATTACCATGTTAACAAGATGGATAGTAACTTTATGCATGGGCTAGGAAACTTTATCATGAAATGAAGACCCAAAACAACAAAAACATTTAGTATAAAACATTTGACACATCAGAAGAGAAAATTAATGAACTATAAGTAATTTGGTCATTCTGAACAAAAAACAAGCTCATTTTTTAGTTCTTCAAGGGCAAAGTTGACTAAGATTGTTTCTATTGTGTTCTGGTAAATTTCTACATGGTTGGTCACTTTTTTATGGGGCTCCCCAACATCCTGGATAATAATTCTTTCTGCTTCCTCACAGTGGCTGCAGTTCTTGAAATGTTTAGCATAGTGGTTGATAGTATTTGTACCTTTCATTAGCAGCTCCAGGAACCCCCCAATTCACCTTCCCATTAAGTAGACACCCATTCATGTCACCCAGCCCAGTAGTCAAAGGATGGAAATTTGCATATCAAACAGGGGACCGTATCAGGAGGCATTTAATTAATACCTAATAGGAAAAGTTGATAATGTTTTTCTCTCTTTTTTTTTTCCATTAAAAACAACATGCTTTATTGGTCTGAATAACCAGCATTCTTTGTCTGGGATTTCTGTGCTTATAGAAGTCAACAGCCCTCCTTTGGTTCCATAAAATGTGTGTGATTGGGAGACTGCATGGCAGCTGTAGGGCTGTAGGACTGGGAGAAGTCATCTAAAGTTCCCATGAACAAAATTACAGCAAAGACCTCTTTGCCTCTTGCTAATTGAAAATAAACTGCTCTCCCTTGGAGAGGGCCTCAGCCCTCTGAGGGCTGCCATGGAAACAAACTCACTAGAGGCTCCAGCAATTGCTCAGACATTTAATTTCAACCTCAGAAAAATGTAGTCTGTAAATGCTCGTCGTGTCAAATACATATCAGCAAGGACCTGTGTGTG